>NC_030816.1:29776642-30401642 GCF_001704415.2 Capra hircus
ATTAAGATTTGAATGTGCTTCGTCAAAGGAGCCACAGATTTTATATAAAGCCTCATAAATTATGAGGTTAAATAAAACATCAGGGGAAAAGAAAGGAAAAGGAGGGTTGGAATGATTAGGAGTGGAGAGAGAAAGGCAGAAATTTGCTTCTTTATTAAGCCATGTATTTGCCTCTGCATCACACTCCATGGAGCTTGGAATGGTCTGCCTCTGACAGTCAACCTGATTCTTGAGTCTAAGAAATTCCATCCCCCAGCCATTCACTGTGTTTCCACCACACACCAGAGATGGAAAGCACACGACATACCGGGAGACACCATCACCCTCATGTGTGTGCACACAAGCACTCACACTCCTCACACGGAAGTAATCCCCTTTGCATTCTCAAGTTTTTTTTTAAATGTAAAAGTTTAAATTATTTTTACCAGCCTAAGTGAAATTAACTGAATCCATCTAAGGCAGTAGTTCTCTGCTCTGGCTACACAGTAGAATCATCTGCAGTGGTTTTTAACATATTGGTGCCTGACCCCCCAACCCTGCCATGTTTCCAAGATTCTGATTTAATTGGGCCTTGACATGGGTGGTTTTTGTTGTTGTTTTAAGTTCTCAGGTAACAGTAATGCACAGGCAGCCCAAGAAGCACTGATATAATAAGTCTGCCTGGAGGGGAGAATTGAGAGGAGACCCTGAGTGAATTTGGATGGTCTACAGCCAGGCCCCAGGCCCTCTGAAGTGAACAGCTATGCAACACTAGGAAGATCCAGGATGTGGACCTGGCAGTGGGGCTTACTCTGAAGATTTAAGAGATGGCTAGTTGTGGTGGTTTTGTCGCTAAATTGTGTCCGACTCTATGCTACTCCATGGATTTAGCCTGCCAGGCTCCTCTGTCCATGGGGATGTTCCAGGCAAGAATACTGGAGTGGGTTGCCATTCATTTCCTTCTCCAGGGGATCGTCTCCACCCAGGAATCAAACCTGGGTCTCCTGCACTGCTGGCAGGTTCTTTACCAACTGAGCTACCAGGGAAGCCCCACATGGCTAGTTGCTTGAAAGCAAAATAAAAAAGAATCCATTTATTTTTAGTTTCTACTGCGACAATCTTGGAAGACCTACTATACCTCATCCTCAAAAAGACCTTCCTGAACCTCCCTAACCAAATCAAATAGCTCCCATCTGCCTCTCTCAGGCCCGACACAGACGCACCCTTACACTGGCTGTTGTGACTTCTGTCTTCCCCACTAGACTGCGAGTTTCCTAAGGGCTTCTCACCATTGGATCTTTGGCCCCAGTCACTGATTGGAGCCTGGTAAGGGCTCTGTAGAAACGAGCTTCATTATCACTCCATATCAACTATGGTAACATTAGCTAAAACCCACTAGAACTTCCTTACCCTACATGCAGATTCACTTCAGCATGTTTTATAACCTCTTATATATAGAAGCCAGTGCCTTCTTCTGCGTCAGCCCCATTTTGGGTGGCAGACAATGGCATACCAAGGTGGGTGGACAGAGGGAGCCCCTGACCCCTGCAGGGAGGGTGTGCAAACACTGGAGTTTCTCAAAATCACTGCTAATGGTAATAACACAAAGCAGATCGACTTTCAGCTGGTCTTATTATTGTTCTTGAGTTCTCTACAGACAGTGCCCCGTCTATTTGTCTGTCTCAAGGCAGACCACTGCCACGGGCTCTTAGTAACTACTGCGGCCACAAGACCCATGTTGGTGTCTGAGTTCATTTTAAAGTGACCAGTTTGCACAGAAGTAATGTAGACACGTCATGATGAACTAAGTCTCTCCATGTGTCTCATTCTCAACAGCTTTATTCTGACTAATATGCTAGATATTTATGCCAACTATGGGGAAAAGCAAATGGGAAGCTGTTTATCACATTTTACTACAAATGTGATTGTAAGACCAAGGGTATATTTTTGATCTATTACTCTCAGAAACCTTCACTTCTTGCCATTAAATAGAAATTAAGAAGTTCAACTAAACTGCAAAGGGATTTCCCCATCTTGCTGCCAGTCATGCATCTATTTTCATGCCATGCCTAATATTTGAATAAATAATAGATTATGCGAGAAGGGTTTCTCAGGTGATGCTAGTGGTAAAGAACCCACCTGCAGATACAGGAGACATAAGAGACATGGTTTTGATCCCTGGGTTGCAAAGATCCCCTGGAGAAGGAAATGGCAACCCACTCGAGTATTCTTGCCTAGAGAAGTCCATGGACAGAAGAGTTGGTGGGCTATGGTCCACAGGGTTGCAAAAAGTCGGGACTTAAGGAACTTAGCATGCATGGATGAGAAACTTAGACTAACGGCCTCTCTCTCTCAAACACTTCTGGCTTAAACAACGTTTTGGTCACCTTTCTTTCTCTGTAAATCATCACTAATTTACTTTTTAAATATTGATTCTTACATATAGCAAACTTAAGTCCTTTTTCAAAGAATCCACTTCTTCCTTTGGTCTAGAGCCTTGGTGTCATGTGCAGATCCAGGCAAGGCTAGCATTTTTTCTTCTGTGGAGGACTCCTCTGGAAAATGTGGAACGTTCTAAGAACAACTCCACTACCTACCCAGAAAAGTGAGATGTCTCTGACTCTATGAAAAGGTTAATACTGTTGCCATTTAAGTGGAAAGAAAACTAGGCTTCAGAGTTAATACCTCCCTGTGATGAATGGGGTTTTACACTTCCGTTTCATTGTGATTTCAGAATTTCTTTTGAAAACAAGAAAAGGTTCTGCCTAGAATGAGAGCTTGGGAGAGTGCTGCAGAGCTTCCAGACTTTGCTTTGCAACTTTTCAGCAGATGTAGCACATGTCAGCTCACACGTGTGGTGTGGTGACTAGACTTGGGAACATCAAAAATAGTGCATCTCAAAGTTGTGGGAATAAGTTTAGAGATGAAGAGTTGTAGAGCAAAAAAAATATTATATTTTTATAACTAATTTTTAGAACCAGAAGCCATAGAATATCTTTTCAAAATTCAAGATAAATTAACTCTATCAGTTTAGCAAGAGAAATGGAATTTCTCATGGGGTGACAACTTTCAAAAACCCTTGGAATTTCATTTTCTGATATCTCGTTTCTGGTCTGTCCTTCCTTTGTTAAATGTCTACACACGCTGTCTTGAGGAAGCTCAGCAAAGAATGGATGGCAGCTGCCACGCGGCCTTTCAGTGTGCTGTGAACATCCTTGTGAACTTGATGTAAGCATCAGCCCTGTGTCTTCACCTCTCAGTGAAGTGCAGCCAGTGCTGGCCCTGGGCTGGAACAGCATAGGGAGGCCTCCAGAGTTACCGCCCAGTTCCTCATGACTGAAAGTCCAGTCCCTTCACCTAGATTCCTGACCCTTACCTCATTTTCCCAGGGTAAAACCAGACTCCATCTCTCCTCCCCACTTCTGCTGGAAAATCTGCAAGCATCTTGTAAGCCTTCATTCAGAGTGCAGCTCCTTTAGGAACCGATCTGAGACCTCTTCCTCCTGGTCTGACCTCTGTGTCTTCTCTATATCCACTCCATCCATTGCACTGTACTATGACCATCTATGTGTTTGCCCTTCCCACAGATTTGCGTGGCCCTCGAGTGCAGAAACTGCGGTCTACTCAGCTGCAAGCTGCAAGAGCCTCGTCTAGTTCCTGTCGTATTATAAAGGCCACATAAATGGAGAACGAACGAATGAGTTCCTATCCTTTAACCCTAACAACTGGACATTCTGCCTTGCACTGCAGTCCCCAGAGGAAGTGTTCTGCCCCCGAACCCAGAAGTACTTGCCATGTTGAGTCTCAGCCTCTGCTGGAGCTCTTTGATCACATCTGCCTCACACTTTGACCTCTCACTATTCCATGCACTTCTGCCCAACACATATCCCTCACATGTGGTTAGACATCAGGGTCTTAGCTTGCAGATCCAGTACTCAATTTGGACTTTAGCCAATAATCCCTTTTCCCCACATGTTTCTTTCCTCTACCTCCCACCCAGATGGACTTTCGCCTAAGAAAAATCAGTCTACCTCTGGTCTTTGCCTACAAAACTCTCATCCCCTAAATTCTGTTCCTGGATTAACCAACCTGGTGCCTTGCTCCATTTTTCCATCTCACCTAGTTATAGTGCCCCACGTCCATCTGGGACACCTTGGTGTAACTCACCCTGCTCAGGACTCCTGTCTTATCTTCCCAACCAGAATGTAAACTGCCGGAAGGCAGAGGCTGTGCATTATGTACGAAGGCCCCATGCTCAGCGAGCACCTTGTACAACAAGCCTATACATATATGTTGAGTGAGTGAGTGATAGTTGCTCAATCATGTCCTACTCTTTGCGACCCCATGACTGGTGCAGCCCGCTAGGCTCCTCTGTTCATGGGATTCTCCAGGCAAGAATACTGGAGTGGGTTGCCATTTCCTTCTCCACATATATGTTGAATGGATTCATTAATCCTTGCCCTTCCTTAAGGTAAGGCCCGGAAGTGCATTTTCTTCACTCTGAACTGCCTACATCTATGTAAGTACATATTCAAGTCACTGAATATCAGATGGCAGATAGGTCGTGGACAGGATTGTGTATGCATGCAGCTGGGCAGAGAACTTTCTCCTAGACTGGGGACTCCTAGCTGGCCTCAAGCTCCCTGCTCCGCAATATCCCAGGCACCCAGAAACATGGGTGTGTGGAACCAGGCACTTGCTCAACTCAACATTGCTCCTAATCTTTGCATCTGTATCCCTTGCCTTCCCTTTCATTAGCTTGTCACTGAAGACTGACTATGGGATCCTGCAGTGACACCCATTTTACTTTGTTCTTTTAACAAAATGTATTTAAATTCCCACTTAGCGTGTGGGCCAAGGGAGAAGCTGTTTTCCGCAGCAAAGTTCATCCTAAGTCTCCATCCTCCTCAGCTGGCAAGCAGGGGGCTCTCTCCATCCCGCTTCAGGCTCCTCTGACAGCTCACACATCTCTGATGAATGAGATGGACTTATTTGCTGCAGCTATTTTTTCACTCCATACAAATCTTTATATATATCATAAATTTTTAATATCCAATTTGGAGTCTTCAAAGAATAACGGTAACAAACATGCAACACGAAGATAATGGGAATCGAATCATGTTTATGGCCTCCATGAGCATCGCCTTAAACGATGGCAGGTCAGAGCCACTCAGAGCCGCAAGCGTGTGAGGCTGTGGGGCTGATCTCCTGCCTGATTAATGGCTGCCCTCACTCAGGGGCCTAATGGATTGCATGACAGTTACGGCAACGGATTCCACATCAGCCTAAAATACAGCTACCACGTGGACGAAAATATATCATCCTCCATCCAGCACGCTTTTCAGCTGTGTCTGGAATTATCAGAGCAGTTGCTGAGTGGTTCTGAAATCCCTGTTTCTGCTTTTCATTTTTAAAATCTATTTTCCCTTTATCGAACAGGTGGCCCTTCTGGATTTATCTTGCTCTGCTCTTTGTCAGGTCACCTGAGTGTCTTTGGTAAGAACTGCTTTTTCAAAGTGACCACAGGTAAGACCCAGCAATTGGGGCATGTGGCTCCTTCTTTTCAACTCTCAACTAAAGCAATACCACTGTTACATCTAGGCAGCTTCTGATTATCCCAGGACCCTGGATCCAGACTCAATGACTGCTCCCCTCCCCCACCTCCGGCCTCTGCCCAACGCTTGCCTTTTGACTTTTCACTGCTTATTTGCATCTATTACCCTGGGACCCTCGAGGGAAAACAAAAGGCAGGGAAACACAGATAACACCATTTTGCTACCAATTGACCCCTATAAAATGCTCAAATAACTGAGCATTTCGGGTGGTCCTTTTATTCCTGTTCTTTGAAATCACTAGGCAAAAGGTCTGGACCCTGGTCTTTATATATAGCTCTCATGATGGACCTGAGAAATTAGAGAAAATGTGAAACAGGCAAGGACTGGAAGGAGACCTCAGGACCCCACCTGTAAGGCTAGGAAAGGATCCAGATGTTACGGGGAAATTTACTATCCATAGGAAGTCTCCCCCCAAACAACCTGGTCTCCAAGGGGAATAAGAAACACACTAGAACCAGATGAAGATACTGCTCTGGATAATATCAGGGATTAATAGGAACAGCTTACATTCCTGCAGCTCTAATGTACTCACCAGACACCATTCTAAGTGCTTGATACATATTAACTGATTTTACATACACACTCACACATACACCATACAAAACCTTAGGAGGTAGGTATTAGCCTCCATTTTTATATGAAGAAACTAGAGCACAGACAGATTTCATAGTTTATACAAAGTCACACAGCTCGCAAGTGGTAGAATCAAGATTCAGACCTAGGCAGTGTGCCTTCAGGGTGACCACTCGAAGCTCTGATGCTCTACCACCTCTCTGCTAGTGACAAAAATAAATCAATATCGAATAACTTGAAAATACTAATGCCATTAATTTTAAAGTATGTATTATTTATTATTAAGGGAATTTTTTAAAGTCTTTGGTTTAGCAGTCCAAGATTGAATACACCAAGGAAATTAGAAAATGAGGGTACTTAATGGCAGATACAACCGAAGGGGGAAGGGTGGTCTGCAAAGAGACTAGGAAAAGAAATCCAAGAGCAAGCAGGAGACAGTAATTCTCTCGCACAACCTGCGGGAGATGGCACTTCAAAAACTCTAAAATTAACCCTTAAAACAAACCAACCTCTTTAACCAAATTCTTATTAAATAACCTTCAGATGGTTGATCAGGACAGCTAAGTCCATCAATTCCAGATGGCTGCCCCTTGCAGAGTTCACTCAACTATTCAGACCCTTTAGTAATTTCCTTTGTGAATTTCTAAAAGCATCATCAACACTATCAAATGATTTTTTATTAATCCCATAGAAAATGCCATACAAACTATAAAAGATGTTTGTGTGTCTTATCTCATTTACTCCCAGCTCTCTGCTATATAAGGGCAGGTTGTGACTTTAGTTAGTTAACATGAGTCAGTTCATCAAAGCAGTGGAACCCCCTGTACAAATTAGTGACACTGAGTCCCTGGACTTGCCTAGAGGAGAAATGGGGCCTGGACTGTGGTGATTCTTGAAGGGTGAGGGGTGGGGAGCCAAAGGCCCGGCTCATGGGCCTCTGCTCATTACTACCACCCCGCTTACTACTAGGAATAACTGAGACAAAGCATCGGCAATGCACTCTGGTCAGGCTGATGGCTGCTTAGCCCAGCTGGTGGGCATAATGTGGTGGGACGATGATGTGAGAAGTGCGGGTCATGGTCCTGGGACAGTTAGCTTGCTCTGTGTCTCCATCCCAGAACACATCCTTCTTCGTGACATATGCACACAGGTCTTCCAAAGGGTAGACGGATACCAGAAAACACGTGAGAGGATGTGGCTGAACCAGGGCACGTCTCTCACTACTTCTGGAAGAAATATCTCAAAGGGCATACCCCAGTGATAGTGGTCATGGAGAGCTATGTGTCATGAATGGAAACAAATGGTCTCTCTGAATTATTCCCTAATCCTGAGGTCAAGGACTATAAGCTCTGAATTAGCAGCAGTATTTGTCAATGACCATGATGTCACAATTGTTATCTGTGATAAAAGTTCAGTGCTCAGACCAATTTAACTTCCTTTTCTCCCACCAGCAGCCAAAGAAATGCCATAATCAATGTCTAGATACAGCAGGGTCACCTACATCTGCTCTGGATGGTTTGTACGCTAAGCTGCAGTGAACCCTGTCCCCTGGGTGTCCACTAAGCAGGATGACAGAGGCCCCAAGGCTGATCTCACAGTCACTCTGCACTTTTGTCACTGGTTTCCTACCAGCTTCAACTTTGAGTCCCCTTCCATACGACTCCCAGCTCTCCACCCTCACCCTTGGCTCTGGCCTTGCCATGGACCCTCTGACCCATGCACTTGGCCTGCCTGGAGTTTGCTTTCTCTCATGGACTTAGCTGTGGACCCACCACTCTGGTCCTCCACTCAGGACAGACACAGGAGACTTACTCTGGTTACTGCTCTGGCCTGGGACAGCTTTAGGGTCAGCATCCAATATGTTATGTCAAGTACAATTTACCTTAAGGGTAAGATTTCTTTAGCAAGAAACAGATCTGGAAATTAT
Source organism: Capra hircus (assembly GCF_001704415.2). Lineage (NCBI taxonomy): Eukaryota > Metazoa > Chordata > Mammalia > Artiodactyla > Bovidae > Capra > Capra hircus. Next base: position 29,784,737 of record NC_030816.1, read on the forward strand.
GCAATGTTTATAAAACATGAAGAAAGATGCAGACTAGGAGGAAAACTCTGATGTCACTGTGCACTGTCCACACAAATGTTCTGACCAACGTGGAGTGGTGCTGTGATTTATGTGCTGGAGGCAGGCAAAGGAGAAAGGCAGGGTGACCAATCCATTGGCTCTGCCCCCTGGGTCTTTCAGAGCGTGAAGTTGGAACGCGATTGTGAACAGGATGGAACCTCCTGACAGCTTCAATTAGAGTCCATGTGCCACTTGACCTGTCACACCAATATAGGCATTATCAGGCTTGGAGCAACAAAGTCTAAATTACCTTGCTTCCAACCCTAGGGCCAGTCAGCCTCTCTGAGGACCCAAATGCAAAGATGGTGGCACAGAGGCTTCATGAATGATGACCTCTGCTCAAACAATACTCTCTGGAGTCTTAGTTTTAAATCCTAGTCATTCTGTAGATGATAAATGGAGGTAATAAAAGGTGAGGTTGTGTCATGTTTAAATGGGAGACAATCATTCCAGCAGAATTTGGTGTTGACGGAAAGGCTCGTTGAGGCCAACAGCTGAGTATCAGGTTGAGACCCATTTTTGGATGACAACTTCAGTGAACACTTGCTCCTCTATCATTATTATTATCCCATGAAATAGATTTTGGAATCAAAGTCCATGTGACAAAAGACAAAAAATGACCTGGGTTTCCACATCCTCTCCCTTTTTAGAACAAGAGATGAACAGGTGCTCCGCACAGTGAGCAGTCCCCACCTGCCACTCCTGTTTTGCCCTATCCCCCTGACCCCTTACCTGGCCATTCTGGTACCAAAATTCCCAAGCTCTTCCAGTTCCTCTGCACCCTGGTATCTCAATTGCTCAGTGTGATTCTAGATATGAGATAACTGGTAGGTATCTCCCAGAGATAATGGAGGTTCCAAGACCACAGATTGGACCCCACTGGAGAGAACATTAACACTTCTAGAAACTTCCCACTCAATGACTGCTTCATGGAGCTGTCACCACAAAGGAAGAAAACCCAATATAGAAGTCCCTCTGACAGTAACACAAGACTCAAGTTTGTTCCGTGCAAGACACCACGCTAAGAATTTTGCAGATTTCATCTCATCAAAGTCCCCCAGCAAATCCTTATGAGGTCTATATTACCATCACCACCTCCCTTTTGCCAGCAAGGAATTTGAAGAGTAGAGAAGGTAAGTGCCTTGTCCAAAGCTAAAGAGCTGATAAAGGCAGAGTTGGGCTCTGAACGCAGGCATCTCGGCCCTAAGCACAGGCTCCTGCCCCCACACCACAAGGGGCTCTTCCATATCAGCACAGCCAGCAGCGGAAGCCTGGCTGACGAGGAGCAAGAGGAACGGAAGACACTACCAGGAGGCAGAGAAGCGACAGCTCAACATCCCTGTGGGTGCTGGTGGGAGAGGGAGAAACCGTGCCCTCTGGTCTCCCTATTTCATGCTGAAGCACCAATGCCCAATGCAACTCAAATGGAGGTGTGCATGGAAGCCGTCCCCCACCCCACCACCGACAGGAGACTGTGGTCTATCAGACCACAGGCAACACAAGCAACAAAAACACAGCCAAAGGCTGAGCAGACCCAAACCCTGAGCCCACCTGAGGCAGCGGTCTTTCCAAGCGTCTGCCCTCGAGGTGTGGGGCAGGGATGGGGAAGAATGGGTGGGGCGGGGAGCTGCGGAGCGAGCGGTCGAGGAAATGGGAGTGTGCCAGGGGGGTCTTGTACAGCAGCCAGAGAAACTGCTAGGAGATGGGGAAGAACATATTCTTTGAACTTGACAGACTTCTCATTAGGGAGCCTGCTTGTTTTCAAATCTCTCCTATATTTTGGTTTCATTTACACATCCTATGAATTTAAGACTACGGAATTCGAACTGAGAATGGGAGCCCAAATCTCTTCTTGGATTTCAAGATGGATTGAGACTGTTTTCAAGGACAAAGGATTCTAAACTCATAAAACTCACCTGTGGTTCTTGCCTAAGCGTCAAACAGAAAACTGTTATGGTTTGATATGGAAAACAGTAAAAGGGAAATAAGAATGATCACTTGATATATCTATCACTAGTATTAGCTTTCCTTTTTTTTTTTTTTTTCCTGTTGAGTCACACAGCTTGCAGGATCTTAGTTCCCCGACCAGGGATCAAACCCCAGCCCATGGCAATGAAAGCACCAAGTCCTAACCACTGGAGCACCAGGGAATTTCCCTAGACTCTCCTTGTTAACAATAACAAGCAGTGTTTGCGTACAATCAAGTATTCTAGTGTGATAAAGAAATTTCATTAATTTCTTCGCCTTAGAGGATGACAGACCTTTGCCTCTGAATTATAAAATGTTTAGCCCAACTTCATAAACTATAGGTTACACTACTCCAAATTTCTACCAAACCACTAATACGTGGCTTTGTGAACCCACAGAAAATGGGTAGCAATGACAGGGGCATTTAAACAATTTTTTCCTTAGTTCTCATTCATTCATTCATTATTTATTGAGCATCTACAACGAAGGATACAAAATGAATGGGATCCAGCCCATTCAACATTCAACACACGTTAATTTTTTAACCTCAATGTTAACAATAGAACAAACGATTCCCTGCCAAGGTCTAATCATACACGTTTCGAAGTGTCAAATATCATACATTTATATCCTATTTAAAATTTAGATTTTTAATAATTGTAAATAAACCACAAAAGGACTAGAAAATATTCTCATAATTACATAAGAATTATGAGGAAGTGAAAACCAAGGGGAAAGAGAGCAAATTCTTAAAGGCTGAGCAACCAGTGTGCCATTTGGCTGAAAATGTTAGTACAGAAAAGGGGTGAGGAGAGCCATTTGATGCCTATAATGAGCTGAGTTCAATTTCCAGAGCCACCAGTAAAAACAAGGGATGTTCACATCCAGCTCAAGAATTCGTTGCAAGGATTGAATGAGAAAATCCATTACATGTCCCACACAATGTCTGGCTCGGGGTAAGAACTCAATAAATGACAGTTATTTAAATTTTACAAACCCATTGCTTTTCTGGAGAGAAAAACTCAGCTGACTGGAAGGTCATAGGGACTCAATATCTTTTCTTATCATTGAAGTCTTGATTAAAATTAAGTTGCACGCAGTTAAAGGGCATGCTCAGCAGCTAAAGGCAAAGGTGAAGATACTGGTGAAGATCTGAGGGCTTTTAGAAATGCATAAATACACTCTCTAATCGGGGTCCTAACCCTCTATGCAGCCTAGACACAACAGGCACTTAATGACCTCTTTTCTCTTCTGCTTTCTGACTACCATTGTGCCCCCTGCAAATAAGGCATCGTTTTGTTTTCTCTCTTTATCTCCTCTTATGTTTCATGAGTAACATCTCCATCAAGAAACTTTCCACCCTCACTGGGCAGTCCACCCACATAAGCTGCCTAGGGTTGCATGCCGGGGGGACTGTTGCATGTTGAATTCCACTGCCTTCACCACACGTCCGCCAAATAACAACCTAGGTTTTATTGTTAGTCCCCCTTCTTTACCATTCACACCATCTCCCTTTATTCCTTATTTCCCAGCTACTAACTTCATCCTGTATCAACTTGGTTTCTAACTCAGTGATAGAAGACACATGTATCACCTGCTTCAACGCTCTGCAGAGGCTGGACATATGCTTGTCGGCACAAGCACACCTCCCAAGCTGAATGGCCTCACCAAAGATGGACAGGAGCAGACAAATAAAGGAGAGGGAGAATTTCTGAACAGTCTAATATTTGATTCAGCATTTTCAGTCAATGTGCAAATGAATAGATACTATTTTCTTATTCAAAAGGCTAGGGCTTTTTTTTTTTTAACTAAATGTTGCAACAGTTATTAGGTCCTTATTTGTTTTAGAATTAAGTTCAAAATTGTTGCCTTTGAGGTTTTTTTGGTTTGTTTGTTTCTTAATGTGTTTATCCCCATCTTTCTGACACATCACTCCTCCTTTAAAACCCACAGACAGGACCCTGAATCACCTGGCAATCCCCTCACCACAAGTGGGAATCCCCTCCTGCACTTAGTCACCTGTACAATCTGAAACAGCTTTCTTTTTCTGATCTATTTCATCATAAATTAAAATGTTGTCCTTGTACAAAACACTTTCATTTCTTTCCACCCCTTGCCCTGTCACAGGAAGCTGCTGTATGGGTACCATATAATGTTTATGCTCATTTGTGTCTTCATATTACATCCTGCCCTCCTGTGCTCTAGGATGTGAGATCTACAAAGATATAATCAGAATGAAATTGTATTAGTTTAGATTAGCATCTGTGGCATCAATTCCTATAAATGATAGAGACAAGGCAGAAGCTATAATGCTTGTCTTGTTTCAAGGTAAAAATGAAAAATGACATCTTTGATGGAGAAGGCTCCACGGAGACCCGGGAAGAAATGCAGCCAGTCCCCCTGCTCACAGACAGCTCTCTTCCCCATCACATGGCTGACAGGTGTGTAATCATGTTCCTTAGTCACAGTTTGTGTTAAAATAACCAATTACCCAATGAATGTGGGTCGAGCCCTTGTGTGACTGTCGCCACCACTGCAAAGCATCTGAAACACGGGCTTGAAGGAGAGTCTCTGTGCTCCTCCCCAGCCAAGGAAGGATGCTCTGCAAGCCTGGGAAAGAAGACTCTGCTGCTCCACAAGGAATCTGCTAAAATGCAGGACATTTCTCTGCTGGTCGCTGCCCTTAGGATTAAAGCTTCCAACAGGGCCACCAGGGATGGTCAGTGGGGATCTCTCAACATCCCTGTCATTTCCTGTCCTTGTCTTTCCAGAAGACATCAGCTTCACCTCTCGTAGAGCACACGTTAGCACAAGGGCTGTCTGCTCACCCAAATTTCCACATGGACAGGGCGAAATCTACCATCAGCCTGTCCTTTCCCCTGTGGTGTGCATCACCTTCCCCCAGACACCACAGTGACACAGGACAATGCTAAAACCCAACAGCCCTGCCATTCCCGGTGTATCCTCCCAGGCAAAGAGATTCCAATAGATCTCCAGCTCGGGAAAGGTTGGGTAGCAACACAGAGAGCCAAGACAGAAGCTGTGTTCTATGTTGTGGGCATGGTCAAGAAGAGCAAATCCATCAGCACTCACAAATAATGTAAACCCAAAAATCACACTTTCGAATGGCCCAAAGGTTATCTGTTAACCTGCTGGGGAAAAAAGCCTGCAAATAACTTACACGAAATCAATGTAGAAAGTTGAGATAATGATTTAGTTACAACAAATTGATTATAATAACTGTTATTATGCTTCATCAAATATAATAAACCAACTGCTCTGGCTGCAAGGCCTGTGGGTGGAGGAGCCCTACCTCCCAGACCAGTGGCTGAAGAATTTGAAGGACAGGTGAAAGGCAGTTACTGCCCTGTGTCCTGGTTCCCCAGCTGTGAAGAGGTGCTAGTACTTGTTACCTACATTTGGTTGAATGAGACAGTGGTTATGACCTCCATGTAAAACTAACATGGAGCTCATGTTAAGAAGAGAGTTTGAGTCATGTGTCCACTGACATCTTCCGGTCAGAAATACTATATGCTTTCAAACAAATAAGTTTTTAGGAAAACCAAGGGAGGTGACAACTCAAATTTTAGGCAGCAAATATGAAAGTAAAATACAATGAACCGAAAACTCTCTGAATTGGCTTATTTCAGCTAAAGGAGACAAGAAGATACAACAGAGTTGAGTGAAAAGTATAGTTCTTTAATATCTCTCATCATTTTTCTTATCATGAAAAGTGTTCCACTGAAAGATTTACCTGTAAAGACCAGACTAATGTTACTTTCCTGTAAAAAGGCTCGATAAGCTATGCTTTGCCTGAGATGAAGAACAATAAACATTTACAGGGAAGAAAAAAAAAAAATCAGCTGGTTTTCCTCTCATGTCATTCCTCTCCATAACTGATGAGATTTAACCACAGTCTTATTATCCTCATTAGCATAAGTGCTAATTACAGCTCTCCTCTCCTACCGGAAGGGCACCTGGGACCCCACACCAACCTTAACAACGGCAGGCACCCCAGACCCAGGTTGAGGGAACAGGATGAGGTTCGGGGAGCTGTGTCAAGGTGAGTGGAACACAGCGGGCCAGAGGAGCTAAAAAGGGAGGGGCAGAACTACAGGTGGGTATCGAAAGCAAGGGTCTTCTCCCAAGCACAGGGTGAGGCCTGGTACCCCATCCCGTCGCACGGCGGACGGGGTGTCTCTCCTCCACTTATTCATGCGCTCCTGGCAATTCTGGCAGTGGCACCTCGAGTGAAAAGCACACTACTTTGCACATATGGTGGAAAGAATCTTGTGCATCAGTTGAATGCATGCTGTACTACATACACATTCTGTTTTATCTCCGGGCCCAGCCGTGCTGCAAACGCTTGCAAATTGGGAAACCTTCTGTGCAGTAAAAATACGGACAGGAGAAGCTAGACTGTGACTTATAAGATGCGACACTAGCCAAAAAAGCCAAAGTAACTAAAAGTTAAGGCATGTGCTTCACACTCATTGCAACAAAAGGCAGCTTTGCAAGGCGAGGACTCAGAGCCTCATTCCTCTTCATCCTGTGGTTTCAGACCCAAAGACGGGCTTCCCTTCCACACACACAGTGCCCCCTGCGGAACCTCTGCCTGCATCCAGAGCTGCTTTCACTCTTGGAATGCTTGAAATTTATATGGAAAAAATGTCAGCGAAACTTCTCAGATTTACCTTGGTAGGGGCTAGTGATGACATGGCTATTTTTGTCCTCAGTTTTATCCTGAAGTCTTCAGCTGACCATCCTGTCATGGGATGTTGCCGCCCTTAGCCAGTCAATGGCTTCATTTTCACTTCCTAAGTGTTTCTAAAAATGGAAATCTGATATGGCTCAAGATTCAGGACTCCCTGTATACTGGGGATGTAAAAGGGGCAAAGTGCTGGATGGCTCTGACTCCTTCTTTCCCTCTTTTCCTTTCCTGACCGCCCCCCACCACCAACTGAAATATGATTTCTTAAGATAACTCTTTTCAAATAAATGGCTCCTAATGAAGGGGATTCATATAAAAATCCATTCTCCCTTTAAATCAGAGGTCTTCCCTTCTTTCCTATTAGCCTTTTATATACATAGGGAAAAGGTGTGACAGTGTAAAGATTTCTGTAATAAATGAAGTCAGTTTTTATAGGGGTCAATGCATTAAGGTTTCCATTGCACTTTTTCAGCCTGCTGAGAATTGTAATGTGTTCCTGTTTCACAAATGGAAGATACTGAGATGTAACTGGGTGATCCAACTGAAGGCATAAAAGAATCATAATGTGGGGTTCTTGGCAAGACACTGACAGGTTAAGGGATAAAAGGAAAACAGCAGAAGGTACCCAAGGTCATGCCCAATATAGTCCCCACTATCTGCTAGCAGCTCCTCCTCATTCAAGGACATCCCTCTCCCCTCCTAAACCTTTTGTTGGTGCAACATCAGGGGTTGTAAAGGAGCAGTAGGCTTAATAATGCTGAGTGTGTTTGTTCCTTTCCTCACTTAATCTGTGTGTAGAATTTGTGATTTCGATTCCATGTTACTCAGAATCTCTCACAAATGTTAGGAGTGACGGAAGTTAACCCCAAACTGGTGGGAAGCTCTGAGTTGCCTGAGGCGTGCTTCGGCTTATTTCAGTCAGTTGTTCATTTTCAATATGGTTTCAGTTTGTCGAGTTGCTAGAAACAATAAAATACATATTTAAAAGACTGTGTTTTAGAAGGACTCCACAGGCAACTTCGCCACACTTTCCACTGTTCAGCACTTTGCCCTGCCTTATTCTTCTTTGTTTTGTTCTTGTGGTTGCTTTCTTTCTTCTTCTTCTTTTTTTTAATGAGTTGAAATATACAGAAAACAGAAGAAAGTCAATCACTGGAAGTGACTCTTGCCATTTAACTCTAATCTATTAACACAGTGTGTGATGAATTATTACTGATATATTTGAAATTCTTAACAGAGTCTTCTGAGAAGTATACGTACACCAAAGGGAAAGAAACATATTACATTTTTTGGGTAAAACCCCAGGTTCTTAAAATGAACAAGGTCATAAGAGAACCAGCCAGCTGAGTTTAAGCATTGCCCCTCTCCACACCAGAGCCAGAAAGGCAGAGGCAAGGGAGATCCTCTGGGCCACTTTCAGAGTATCTCTATCGTTCTCGCCTTCGAACCTCCCTGCCATGCCCGACCCCCCAGAGCAAAGCCACACCTTCAGCATCACAGCTCACTCCTGGACGACCAACCACTGTCTACACCACGCCCCTCCTCAGTCAAGAGCTCTGCTGTTTCGTATCATCAAAACACCTGCATATGTTACTAACTAAATTCTGGGACTGGACTGCATTTTCACGCGTAGTCTATTCAAATCATTAATCAAAGCTCCTCTTAGATGAACTTATTCCAGCATTCTGAATTCACTTTCTTTATCTCATCAGCTATGGGAATTATGGGAAAGAGACACATAAGATCTGGCCCCTTCACTCAAGGAGTTTTCTGCTTGGTTAAGAAGATTAGACCTATATATATATTAAAGGGAGGAAAAACGTGACAGATTCTTGCTTAAATACATACATGCTTGCCAAGGCCATGGGAGAGAGGTATCTTTTGGGGCTGAGGTGGTGAGGAACGGATGGGATTTAGTTGAGCCCTGGAAGGAGGCTTTCAATAGGGGTTTTTAGTCATCTTTAAGGATCTACCCATCTTTTCACACCCAAAGAGCAAGACTACAGAGGAAGAACACACTCTGGATTTTGGATCAGAACCACAAATTTGGTTATAGATGATTAAATCCTATACTTTTACCATCTTCCTCATGTGCTCCCTGTTATTTCCAATCTGCTTCTAGATGGAGTCATTTTTTTTTTTCCTTCCCTCCTTACTACATAAATAGGGGAAAAAGGCTTTTGATCACCCATGATGTCTAGCAAAGTGCTTGACACAGGTCAACACTCAGTAAATGTTGGGCAGTAAACTTGAGATATCAATCAAGGTGTCGACCCATCACATTCTTTCTACGAGAGTGTGTACCCAGTTTTGTACCATGTGACCAGCCTTAGCTGAGTGGAGCATGTGACCCAATGGCAGCCAGTAAATAAGCTGGCCAGCAACCCATGAAATGCCCTGTTGCAAAATGATGGAGTGATTCCATCAGATTTTTTCTCTCAGGAACAAAAACTAGAGAGACTACAACAGGTAAGGATAGGAGCTGAACTAAAAAATCACAATATTGAGAGGAGTTGGAGAGGGCATGATGGAGTTGTGCACACTGAAGTAATGAGGACTAACAATTGTGGGGAAGCAACGAAGTCTGGTTGATAGAAAAACATGGAGCCAACAGCCAGGGAAACTCAGAGATATCAAGAGAGAGGAGGTGGAGAGAAGCCAAGCCCTAAATCTGCCTCGGTTCTCACTGTTTCCTAGTTCCAATTCCAGCTCCCCTTCCCAAGCAGCCTACCTAAAATAGACAAGAACTTCTATCTTCAGTTTAACTCCACTCCCTTACCGAGGCTTGTGTTCTTTCTCTCCGTGGCGGAGAGGGGACGTGGCTATTGCAAACTCCCAGGGTGAACAAACATGAGGATTCTGCAACACCACATATCTCATCACAAACATTCATCACCTGTTGGGTCCGATGCAGGGGGCGCTGCATTAAACCTTAGGAAAGAGAGGGAGGACGGTTCTGCTTTTGTTTTGCAGGAGAAAACAGCAGTGTTAACACACACAACGAGTTTGCCCGTTTTCCTTTGTTACCTGAAATCACCACTAAATGCGTGGATTAGACAATGCTGTCTGTTTGGTGAAAAGTGGAGTCTGAGTAGATTCTATTTTTTTACGGAAAATCAGCCACTGCCTTTCACCCTTCAGGGCATCTGTCATTTCTAATTTCCGAGAGTGGCAGATGTCAGCTCCCTTAGCAAGGGACAATTTTTAAAATCTGTTTGTACACATAAAGTGATACAACCTGAGCCGAAGCCCATGGGGGACACTACAAGATTATGCTTGAAGCGAGCTGGAGAACGTGGCTTCTAGTGCCTTCTCCGCCCAGGAGGGGCGGGATGAGGCAGGATGCCTTCCCTCTCCAGCTCCCTTCATTTCCATCTCACATATTCCAGCTTATAGTTTCGGAAGGCACAGAGACTGGTCGGTTAATCTGAATACTCACACTAGGTGCACTCTGACTGTTCCGTCTCTGGCTCTGCACAAATGCCTAGAAAATAGGTGTATAATCTGGTACCTAACAGAATCTCATTTTTGTTTTTTGTTTCTGTTCAGTTAATATTATGCATGCATTTTACTTATCTCTAGACACCTCCAGTTATAGCCAGAGTCCAAGAAAGTGCTAAGGAGTAAAGAGTTATTCCCTGAACTCTGCCTCCTCTCCAGGACTCCACCCACTCCATTCCACACCTACCTGGTTCTATTCTTAACCCACGAGCCCCGGGAACCTAGAGTAGGCTCAAGTCACCTCCTACTTAGGTGACCGTATGGAAACAGAGTCATATTTGGTGGCCCCCTCAATACATGCGTGCACGCATGCACACACACACCCTTTTCAGTACTCAAACAGTCTGAATCAGACCCTTTGTGCCTGCCTTGTGCTGGATTTGGAGAAACCAGCATGACAAGGCAGGGTATGAGTAGGGAGAACTCCACCATGGTGGAGACTCTGAAGCAACGTGGCCTCCACCACACAGAACCTGCAAGGGTGGCCTTGTGCAGATAGCCTACAGCAAATCAAAACAGAGGCCAGCTCAATGGGGCCTAACAGAGACTCTGGAAGCCATGGACAGCTAGGTCTTATTTCTCATTGTCTATATCCCCTCCTTTGTGCCATTAAATATCACTGAGTCCTGAAGAAAAGACTTCTTGAGGTCTCTTGACCCCTCAAATGACAAGGGGACTTCACTTCTTTGTTATAGCAGGATGTGAAATACCACCAGTTGATCCACCCACAGAATCCAAACTGAAGAAAAACACATGTACAATCTCAAATTTTGTGTTCCCGCCACCCGAACTTCAGCTTTAAAGAGCCGTCTCTTCTTTCTCTATTGCCCTCTTTATTTTGTTTTGCTGCCCTTCCAGGCAGTGATGCTGTTTTCTTTAGCAGACCAAAAGCAGTTTGTTTCTGAGTTAAATGTCACTTCAATATTTCCCCAAGTGAGACATTTGAACCAGTTTATGAGTTTCCTAAGCAACCGAGAAATGCTGGAAAAATATTTGGTATCTCAGGTCTGAAAGTTGCCTTAAACTTTGGCTCCCTAAGGCAAATGAAACAGATAGATTGAATATTCCAGTCTCACTGAAGTTTCAAGTTGAAAAAATAAAGTATTGGCCTGAAGGCCCATAAGTTCTAAAATCCAGCCTCCTCAAGCCGTACCATCAGGTTGATGCCCCCAAACACTGCAAAATTCCAGTGACAGTAAGATACAATGGCGGCGCAAATCCAGACTGGAGAAGCCACAGTCAACAACTAATGTGTGAGGAGGGAAGGAAGCTTCCCTAGGCAAACACAGAATTCTGCGGGTAAATTCCCGCGAGAGCTCAGATTATGCCCTGAAGGCTGAGATTTGATTAACCTTCTTGTAGCATGTGTAACGACAAATGTTATTGGTCATAAAATTATCCAGCCCTTATTAAAACACAGCTGCAGCTCTGGGCTCACTGACCTCCTAGGGGAGACATTTCCATAAGACAGCGAGAGACTTTTCGGAAGGAGAGCGCCTTCCTAGCGTTGAAACTACAGGAGAGTGTTTTATATTTTAATGAGGAGTTCTTGAGAGAGACCAGGCTCCCTGGTATTAAAAGCTTTAAGAAATAGAAGGACCAGATTACATCCAGTCTGCTACTTGGTGGGCAGCCAGCCTACAGCTCACAATATGGATACATCTTCTCTTTATGGGGAACGTGCAGAGGCACATTTGCAGACACACCTATCTTACATCCAAATACCTCAGTTACTGCTGAAGATGTTTTCATTTCTCTTTGTCTTGATAATAAATAAAAAAAAATCTCACAATTTGAAGGATACTTAAAAACTCTCTGGTCCAACTATTCTTCCAGTTCCATCGCTAAGTAGAACTATCAGAAAATGGGAGCGGTTTGGAAGTGTTCCAGGAAGGCTAGGAAACCCTACGGGACATTATCGAGGGCTAACACAGCCAACAAAATTGATTCCTCCCAAGAGCTGAAGCTAGTTGGCTCTCCATCTCAAGTTGCGGAGGGAGGGGGGCCTCCCTGTGCTTTCCTGAGCCTCCACATTCATGGAGAGTGTAGCTCTAAGACTCCATCCCAACCAAAGACCATGGTGAGAAGGGGGCCCTCTGCTTTTCTGGGCATATAGGTGAATCCATGAGCAATGCTCTCTTTTGTCTATGACAAGTTTTTAAACAGCTAGGGATAAAATAAGAACAATGAAAATGCATATTCTTTCCTGTAGTTTGTTCCTCATAATTTATATCCAATTTCTTTTCTTCCACCTGAGCTGCTAAACTCACTTTTACTAATGGGGCTTCCTTTGTGAAATTTAAACCTGCTCCTAGAAATCCTTCCCCCAATACAGAGTATTTCCTCAGTTTAATTTCTCCTAAATCAGCAATTTATCTGCTGAAAAAAATCAGAACCTGAAAGACTGCAGAGTTGTGTCTCATTAATTTTTTGTCAGTTATATAAACTTTCCAATGATACGCTTTTTTTCAAATGATGTAAAGCTTTTCTCGTGAAATTATCCTGGACCCAATCAAATTGGTACCATCCATGATCTTGTTTTTCTACCTCATGCATACCATGTTCCTATTAATATTTTATCACTTAAAAAATTTTTGTTATGAATTTTTTAAATATCCACAAAAATAAAGATAACAGAATAGTAAATCTCCAAATTCCCATTGCTTAGCTTCAACAATTATCAAACTTTTATTCCACTTACTTCATCTGCTCTTTCTTTTCTCCTTGAAGAAGCATTTAAAATAATTCTGAGTCATTGCACGTTTCCTTATGAAAGTGTTAGTCGCTCAACTGTGTTCGACTCTTTGCAATCCCACTGACTGTAGCCCACAAGACTCCTCTGTCCATATTTCTCCAGGCAAGAATACTACAGTGGGTAACCATTCCTTTCTCCAGGAGAACTTCCCCACCCAGGAATCAAACCAGGTCTCTCCTGCATTGCAGGCAGATTATGTACTGTCTGAGCCATCAGCAATATATATTTCATTCTATCGATTTTTGAATAATTTTGATATTATTTTCTTTTCCTTTTTGAGATTTTTTTCAGGTTTGGTCTTCATGTAAACCATCACAGAAGGTTTCAGAGGCTCTCAGCATCTCAATGTACCACATTCACTGTCTCTGCTTTGGAGAGAGGGGCAGGGGGCAGGGGGTGGGGGGAAGGCTTGCCATACAAATAAGAAGACCCTATCATGAAATACGAGATTCTGGCCATCAATTTAAATTTTAAGCAAACTGGCATACAAAATTACTTGGGGTAGACAAGTGAATGTGCATAACTATACCACTCAGTAACCATGAGATAATGGAGAAGGCAATGGCACCCCACTCCAGTACTCTTGCCTGGAAAATCCTATGGTCGGGGGAGCCTGGAAGGCTGCAGTCCATGGGGTCACTAAGAGTTAGACACGGCTGAGCGACTTCACTTTCACCTTTCACTTTCATGCATTGGAAAAGGAAATGTCAACCCACTCCAGTGTTCTTGCCTGGAGAATCCCAGGGACGGGGGAGCCTGGTGGGCTGCCATCTATGGGGTCGCACAGAGTCGGACACGACTGTAGTAACTTAGCAGCTTAGCTTAGCAACCCTGAGATAAAACATGCTGTTGCCTATATTCTCATCAAGACAACACGGCACCATGCACTGAATGGCCTGCCGGTGTTTAAAGACACCCTTTCTTTAAAATTTCTTTTATTAACCTCTAAAAGGTTTCCTTTTAATCTACCATCATTAAGTGAAATTCAGTATTTAAGAACCAGGGAGCTATTAAGAAGCAAGCATGTAATGATTTAATAATATTTTAGTTCAAAGAATACATGATTTTAATGATCTCTTTTGAATACCACAGAATCGCAGATCCTGGAAAGAAACAGAAACGTATGACACACCATTCAAGGGATCTATTTCTCTCTGTTGTTCTTACTTCTTTTTAAACTATCAAGCTGAAATAATTATTCAGTCTAAGCAGCCCCCAGTAAATGAAACAGTCCTTAGACAGCTGTCAAGGCTCAGTCTTCCGGAAGCTTTGATTTTAATGAAACTCATTAAGGAAAGAAATTAACAGAAAATATCATAATTTGTCTTGTTTCAGAAAACTAAACAGAAACAAAGGGCTTCCTAACCTGACAAGGAGTCTGACCAGCCAAGCTCCTTTGTGCTATTCAGAGCTCCCCACCAGGCAGCTCTGCACACGCACAGGACTAGGTTAGATAGAAAAAGTACCACATCCCAGAGGAATGGCCTAGTCCAGCCCAGTGACTTGTCTCCTCATGGAGAAGACCTCCTCAGCCACAGCAGGGTGTTTTTGGAGCCATGCTGTGCAAGCACAGAATATTCAAGGAAATGAAAGTCTATGGAAAATGTAATTCCCATTAAAGGACTCTAGTTGGAGAAACTGTCCACACATCTGGCGGAAAACACTAAGCCCAACTTCCCTCCAACGATGATGAAATTTTAGCTTAGGTTTCTTTCCTTTTTAAAAAAAAAAAAAAAAAAGGAAATTATTTTCATGTAAAGCATATATGAAGTATATATGCTCCCTGATTTCCCTTTCACAATATCTTCTAGATCAAATGAAGCTGGAATGTTTTAAAGACTGGCAGAAGCATTCACCTAAACTTCTATCTACTAGCTAGGACACTCCCAAGGAAGGTGCTGATGACCCTACAATCTTTAGACTCCACACAGCCCTGATTTGTAAATGTTTAGATTGCACATGGATTTAATTGGCATCTCGCGCTCATAGGTCAGATAACCCTGGAGACAACTTCCCAGAGAGAAGGCATCGGAAGTGTATGAAACTGAAAGCAAGTATATCATTGACAGTAGGCTCACTGCAAGCACACACTTCTGATAAAACAAAAACCTGAAAAGACGATTGGGCTTTTCCAGGGATTTAGGTTGGGTGAGCAGAAGACAAGGAGGAGAGCAGAGCACCGACTGTGTGCGTGGCACTGCTGCGCCCCTGGACAGTGTGCACCCGGCTTCAGCCTGATGCAGCGATAGTCAAAGGCAACATCTGGTGGGGAAAGAGACCCAACCCGGTCCCTTTCGGGCTGCCTGACCTGAAGCGATGTAACTTCTCCGAGTTTCAGGTGCCTCCCTCTTACGATGAGGACAAAAACACTCTGTTCGTCAGGTTGTTGTGAGGATTTAACAACAGAAAGTGCTTGGCTCATCATCTCATGTAGTGAGAACTTTAAAAACGGGAGGAACTATGAGTATCCACAGGTTTGTAGACACACACAATAAGCCTTGGGGGTCATGAAGGCTTTCAGGGCCAGGATTTGGAGAAAGGATTCTAGAAAGAGAGGAACAAAAGAGGAAGGAAATCCTTGTAGGGTGGGCAGAGGTGACACCTGGAGGAAGTGCTGGATAGGTTCCTAGACTTGGCTCACCTCTCATTCTGGTATTGCACTGTCCCCTAAGCAGGTCCCCAGGAAACCTCTCAAATGAGCTAGTCCTGAGCTAGTCCTATCCTTACCATGAGAATCCATTCAGGGGACCCCAGAGAGAGCTGCATAACGTTTATCTGAACATCACTTGGGATTGGGAAGGTTAGGTGAGGCTCCTGAAATCCTCTTTTTCACAAGCTGGTTGGTAGGATGAAGACAGGAAGCTGTTAAGAAAACAGAAATCACCAGGCAGACATGAGGGACGGTGCAGGGGGTGGGGTCTGGGCAGGGGTAGAGGTTCTTTCATGGCACATTGTATTATTTCAACTATCCAAAAGGTTATTTTGAATTAGTTAGTTTTTACCTTCTTCTAGGCTCCACTTGCTATACACTGGGGCATCAGACAAGCCCTCCTCACTGATGCTCTCTTTCCTCATAAGTCTGCAAGTCATTCACTGGTTTGCAATATACATGTCAATTCTTTTCATGCAATATACATGTCACGTTTATAACAACCTGATGGAAAGAACGTTTTTGTCCTCATCTTAAGAGGGAGGCAACTGCAACTCGGAGAAGTTAAATAGCTTCCTCAGGTCAGTCATTCTATGCAATGCATTGAACACTGTGCCTTTTCAAAGGAGAAAAAAAATGGACATATATATTGCAAATGAGTGACTGACTGATGATTAAGATTTCTACTTTAGATTACAAGAGTCGGTATTTGCTGCAAGGTACAAACTATGTGTGGATAGTATTAAGAGAAAATAATCAGATCTATATGTCACCTGAACTTTGGCCAAATCCATATTCTTTCACACAACAAAAAATAAAAGTTTTGTATGGTGATACCACTGAATGGCTGATAATAAGATAATTATTCTTACTATTATAAACCTGGGAAGACAGATTTGTTAATCTGCAGGGGTTTTATACAACCCAATGATTCAGGAACAAAGCCATGTGGGTAAGCAATCAGGAGACTAAGGACCCCTGACTCTTGGTCCATTTACCTTAGACAGGATTATGCATACATTGTAGTTCTGTCCTTTTCCAATATTTCCTCTTTTTCTTATTTCATGCCTATTTCTATTGTTTTCTTGGCTAAAATTAATTTCATCTGAATCTTTTCATCTTGAATCCATTTAGATTATTTGTGCCAAAGGATTTACATACTGAAAAAGAAAAACTACAATGATTAACTAGTTTACCAGTTAGTCTTGAATCCTTCCAGGTTCAAAAAATGCAACCAACACTTGATGGTAAAAATGAGGTTATCTATTGGGTTTCCCTGATGGCTCAGTTGGTAAAGAATCCACCTGCAATGCAGGAGATCTGGGTTCGATTCCTGGGTTGGAAAAATTCCCTAGAGAAGAGAAAGGCTACCCACTCCAGTATTCTGGCCACGTGTCCAAGGGGTTACAAAGAGTCCGACATAACTGAGTGACTTTCACTTTCATTAGCCTAAAAACTAGAATTTTTAACATTTAATTCATCTAATTTGGTAAACAAATTAACATTCCTTTCCATGATCCTATTTCAAAAAGTCTGATCTAGTTTATTGAGTTCATCATTTAGTTCAGACCTCGTTCATTCATTCATTCGATGAATATTTATCAAGATTCTTTTATATGGCTGACACTATTTTAAACATTGGGGATATGCCAGTAAACAAGACAGATAAATTTCTGTCTTCATAAGGTTTTATTATGATGGGAAGTACAGACAATAGACAAATCTATTAAAAATATATGATATCCAGCAGTATTAAATGCTATGAAAAGAAAAGCAGTCAAAAGATGTTAAGAGTGATGGGGACTGAGGATCTTAATAGATATTTGTTGAATAAAACAACAAGTGCTCAATTTTTAATATCATTAGAGTGAGTTTAATTTTTTCTCACCTTCCCTAGTGTGCTATGAATTAGTACATTGGAACAAACATGTAGCCCTGATGTTATACAGTTTTATTAATATAATTTTGTTTATTAATTTATTTATACACTCTCTCATTCCTGAAAAGATTCATGGTGGAGCTACTACGCAGTTCCACAAATTTCCCTGTCTCTTTACTACTGAAGAACTAGGTCTTTATGAAAATAGAAGAGACACAAACTCATTTCCAAAATATTTCATTTTCTCTCAAGTTGATTTCCTTGACAATTTAAGTGTGTCAGTAAGTACTCAGAACCAAGATTTTCCAGGAAGAGCAAATGAAAAGGCTAAAAATCAATACAGGCAGCAACTACTTCTTATAATCCCAATTTTCATAGAAATTTAAGTTTGTGATTTTTTTTCACAATGTGTCAATCTCAGAAGCATATCAGGATTGATTCTGCGTTTAGCTTCGTGACTTTAAAATGTTCAGATTTCATATTCTTGTCGATATACAGTGAATATTAATAAGACATGGGAAAGTGGAGGCAGAATGAAGGGGGAAATTATTCAAAAATTGTGCAGTCACCTTCTGCTTTTCCTCTTTGATAGGGCGGGAGAAGTCTGAATCACACAAGACAAAGGCTAATCTAAAATTTGCAATGGAACATGCATAACTAATATCCCCTCCATAATCAATCTTGGTCCCTCAAAGTTCCTCTTGGCAGCCAGAATTTAGGGTGATGATGACGACAGGCAAACCCAAGCACTGTGAAAACTCAGTTCCTGGATAATCAAGTTTGGTCTGTACAAAATGTTAGCAATGTGAAATTTGGCACTCAGTGTCTATCTGTTGAAACATTTTAGAATAACTTTCTGAAAGTTTGACTAATTTTGACTACACCTGATATGCAACTATAGAAATTAAGACACACTTTGATTTGTGGTTCGTTTTGCCATTCTCAAAACAGTTTTTAAATGGCTGCGTATTCCATAATTTTTCATAGCTTGAGAAAAAATTTTACATGGAAAGAATAGAAACAGCTTTCCGCTGGTAAAAGTAAGCCTATGGTTCACAGAGGCACTAATATTTAATAAATATTTAAACAACTATTTTATTTAATAATAAAAGTTAAAATATATTTTTTATTTTTCAAATCATCTCTACTGGAAGTATTTATTAATTACATATGCAAAGGGAGTTTCATATGCTTTCATTTTTCTGTTCATTTCAAAGAAAAAAACTTTCTAAAATGTAAAATACATTTTCTCTCCCTTAATTTTAGCTCTGCTTTGCATTCATACTATGTTTATCTACAAAGGAATCCTTGCACCAGTAACAAAGTGAATGTACCAAGTGCACACAAAATATGTGTAATCAAATAACACGATTGGTGAAGATCAGAGGAAGGCTAAGTCCAAGCCTGGAGGGATGTGACTGTTTTGTAAATAATAAAATGTGACAGAAACGTGTCTTCTTATTCTTATTATTGCTACTAGTGACATCCCATCAATTGATTTCCCTTAAGGCTCACTCCATAATAGGCTAGGCCACAGCTTTCTGAGTTACCATGCAGCTTTCTTCTATCAGTCACCTGACTTTCAGAACTGCCAGATGGACACATCTGTTCTCAGGTCTGACTAGAGTCTGATTCACCCAGGAAGAAAAAGTTCAAACAGGCCAGTGCCTACAGCTGCCAAAAGATCCGCCCCAGCTGACTATTTACATGCTACCTCTTGTTCGTGTATAATAACCAGGATTCTCCTGCTCAGAGTCAAGGTTTGTGGATGAGACTGTGCCACTAGCTTTGTTAGGCAAAAATTAATGCAGTTGGACTAAATAAATAATTCAGGCCATTCTGTCAAGCCAATTCACAAAGGAAGAGAACTGGGAAACCACACCATTACCTCATTTGGTATCTCTAAATCATGTTCAATCATTTGTTCTCAGGTGTGATGGATAAGGAGGGTTTCCAGAAAAGTGGCTAAGGTGGTGGAAATCACACTACCGTGAGCACTATGAGAGTTTGAGTAAGCTGATTTGTGTGTGTGTGTGTGTGTGTAGAAGTATGGCACTGATATAACAGAAAACCTCTGACTGCATGGAGGTTTTGGAGAGGCCATTATTAGGTCGTTCAGCATACCAAGGACAAAGCACAGATATACTGCATTAGCTTTAGAGTGTGCATTTTCTGCCTTCTACAAATGACAAGCCACTGAGTGGGATCTCTGCACACCATCCTTGACTCAGGACCATCTTAGAACACAGGTCACCTGTGTCCTGTTATAACACCTCTATCACTTTAACAAGCAGAGTTGAGGTCTGGTTTCCCTGATTTGCCACAGAATTCTCAGGTCAAGTGTGAAGGCATATTATAGAGCACTCTCTGGCATATATTGTTAAAGCCCTCATTAAAGAACCTCCGAAAGTCTTCCACTGTGCAACTGGAAATATTTCCAAATCCTCTTATCCCCAACATAACAAATCCCATTGTTTATGAAATCTGATGTTTGGTAAATTTGATACTGCCTGGCTTATAGGGAAGGAGTATCTTCCAAAACAACCTAAGAGAGTTCTTTAGGGAAAGAAAAGCAAATCATGAGAACCCCCTTACAAGGTAAGAAGACAATTCTAGGATGTAGAGACACAACAGTGTTGCTAACCAATTTACAGTTCTGTCTGGGTCAGGCGCTATCTGTAGCAGAAAGAGGCAAGATGGCAGATGCCCTGGGTTATTTTAATTAATTTAATCATGTGACTAATTGGTCTCTGCTGGGTTTCTGTGGTAACTGCTTCCTAAGTGCTGATGGGCAATTGTGTTAAATGTAGCTTGGAATCCGCACGTAGGGTCCAGGGCCTTGGAGAGCTCGGGAGGAGAGCCGCGCAGCTGCGCTCGGAAGGTGCCCCGCTGGGCCTCTGATTGTCTGACTGCAGAGCGCTTACAGCTGCAGCAGCCTCTGGAAACGACCTCCCTTTTCTAAAAGAGCACTGCTTACCTACCTTATGTGGGTGAGAACTCACTGCAGATACAGGAAAAGTAGCTGTGATCAAAGGATGCTCAGGTTCGGCAGGGAGTTGGAAATTACATGGAGAAAGTGATCTGTTAATAAAGGGACACTGGAATGGGAGGGAGGGAAGGAAAATCCAGGCTACTCTTCTGGGCATCATATGCAGCCCCAGAAGCGGCCATGTGTTATTCATAGCTGCCCAAATGATACTAATAAGCCATCCTTTTAAATGCCTCCTGGGGCTTATCTCTTTTTTTTTTCCTGCTCTTACAATGCCATCTCCTCCTTGTCACCAGGAAGGTGCGTGGGAGAACGGGTGGGTGCATGGCCAGTTTTAGAGCACAGTCTACTTTAGACAGATGGAAGGAAAATGACTTCCAAATTTTCTCATGAAGTGGGATATGTTTGTATTTGTGCAATGCATTCTAGCACCTGTGCAGAGAAAAAAATTGTCATCACAGATTTCCCTCAGAAGGGGGTTAAAAAAAAAAAAACACAAAAATCTAACTGCAGCACAAAGCTGCTGGATTTGACCAAGCCCTTCCATCTACAGTCCCAGGCAGGCTCTCAGAACTACAGTCTCTCCCTAGCCCACCCTCCACCCCTGAAGAAAGAATGGTCAGTGCTTGGACCACTCCCGTGTCTGCAGAATGGCGGTATGAATGATACTTTTCTCCAGAGTGGGAGTGGCAGACAGAAGCAGGGTGGCACTGCTCTCACCCAACAAACGCCACCATGACCCACAGAGGCCACTGTATGTCACATGTGCTCCAGACTTCTGCAAAGGGGCAGCTCTGATGGACTCCGGCCCTGCTTTCCCTCCCCCAAACATGAAGGGACATCTTGGTAAATTAAACTAAATAGCCCTCATCTAAAATTTTCACATTGGAGATGAGCATTAAATGGGCTGACAGTTAAATTTCTTTAAAAGTAGCGAGGAGTTCAGTTAAGTATTACAAGGCATCTGACAGGACAGAAAGTGAAGAGGAGCTAAAAAGCCTCTTGATGAAAGTGAAAGAGGAGAGTGAAAAAGTTGACTTAAAGCTCAGCATTCAGAAAACGAAGATCATGGCATCCGGCCCAATCACTTCATGGGAAATAGATGCGGAAACAGTAGAAACAGTGTCAGACTTTATTTTTTCGGGTTCCAAAATCACCGCAGGTGGTGACTGCAGCCTTGAAATTAAAAGACGCTTACTCCTTGGAAGAAAAGTTATGACCAACCTAGATAGCATATTCAAAAGCACAGACATTACTTTGCCAACTAAGGTCCGTCTAGTCAAGGCTATGGTTCTTCTTGTGGTCATGTATGGATGTGAGAGTTGGAGTGTGAAGAAGGCTGAGCACCGAAGAATTGATGCTTTTGAACTGTGGTGTTGGAGAAGACTCTTGAGAGTCCCTTGGACTGCAAGGAGATCCAACCAGTCCATTCTGAAGGAGATCAACCCTGGGATTTCTTTGGAGGGAATGATGCTGAAGCTGAAACTCCAGTACTTTGGCCACCTCATGCGAAGAGTTGACTCATTGGAAAAGACTCTAATGCTGGGAGGGACTGGGGGCAGGAGGAGAAGGGGACGACAGAGGATGAGATGGCTGGATGGCATCACGGACTTGATGGACATGAGTCTGAGTGAACTCCGGGAGATGGTGATGAACAGGGAGGCCTGGTGTGCTGCGATTCATGGGGTCTCAAAGAGTCGGACACGACTGAGCGACTGAACTGAAGTGAACTGAACTGACAGGACACCCAGGCATCAAATGTTATTTAATCCAGTATCTTGCTAAGACTGATGGCTTCCCCACATCTGCTATGTCTCTGCAATGCAGATGGAAGAACCTGTCCATAACATCACCAGTTTTTGTGACTTTAATGACATCCATTTTGAGAAGTATCTGTCTGCTCCAAGTACTGGACAAATTGATGAAAAAAAGGTGCCATTTGATTCTCAAGGCCTATAGGAGAAGCATCATCTCTGTCACTAAGGCAGAAATTATTATTTATTATTGTACTGTACTGTTAACCGCTCAGTCATGTCCAACTCTTTGTGGCCCCAGAAACTGTAGCCTGCCAGGCTCCTGTGTCCATGGGATTCTCCAGACAAGAATACTGGAATGGGTCACCATTCCTTTCTCCAAAGGATCTTCCCAATCCAGGGATCAAACTCAGGTCTGCTGCATTGCAGGCAGATTCTTTACCATCTGAGCTACAGGGAAGTCCCATTGGACACTTATTCTAAAAATCTGTCTGGGGACATCCAGCAGTAGCAGTCAACCCGCAGTCTGCTTGTACTGTCTCTCATGCTAACGGATTTACCTCTCACCTCCACCTGTTCCAAACCTCTATTCTAGGCTGCATAGGTCAGAAAACCTTTTGTCTTCTATCTCTGGTTTAAGGGAAGAACTATAACTTTTAGAACAGATGGGAAGCTGAGTTCTCACACCTCTTGTAATCCTTACTTAGAACTCTAAACCTGGAATCAAGGGGTCTATGAATTTCAGAAAGTCCATGAAATTATCCGTAAAATCTGTGTGTATATTTATTCCCTAGAGAAAACATCCACTCTGATGCTTTCTTGAATTACCCAGGAAGGCCATGATTCAAACAAGAGGTTAAGAACCCCTGCCCCAGACAGGCTTCTATGTAGGTTTATGTCCCACTCCATCCTCACTCTGTGTCTAATCTAGCTGTGAGTATTGAATTATTTAAATGGGGAAAGCCTTCATTGTCATTTCTTCATCAACCTACTAAAAACTAGATTCAACCACTCTTTCCTTGACAGCCAAGTTGTCCTCCCAAACAATTCCCCTGGCATTGCCAGCCCTTGTGAGGAATGACCCTCATGTCATGATGAGCTGTGCAGCTCTGGCCTGGAATAGGCCCGGCTGTTGTTTCTTTGACTGTGGTGAGAAAACCAGGCCAAACATTGGATAGTCTGGTCATTTGACTCATCACCTTTGGCCCAAGACTCAGAACTACAGTGGAAGCTGTTTGGGAGGCTGCTCCTCCTCCTTCACACCTCTTCTCTGACCTCTCCTCCCTGTCCAATTTCCCTCCATCCCCCTGGCTTTCTTCACCAAGTCACCTCTACCTTCCTTTACTTCATTTTCACCTGATTCAAGAGCTTGGCATAACATATTTTAAATGTGAGATTTGCTTTCCCTGTCTGATCAGTATATCCACCACTCTAAGTTCTCCATCAAGACAAATGCATACTTGAAAACAAATTATAAATGGGGCAGCCATAGGCCATTTTAAGGGATACATATGACAATTAAGACAGTCCACAATGAAAGTTCAGAATAGCTGATAGGAATACCTCAATTTAACCTAGTGAAATTGTAGAGCTAAGGTCAGGGAGAATCCAATAGTGAGAACTTGAAGGGTCCCTATTGTGCCATAATGTGTGCGTCCATGCTCAAGTCATGTCCAGCTTTGCAACCCCCCAGGCTCCTCTGTCAATGGGATTCTCCAGGCAAGCATACTGGACTGTTGCCCTTCCCTTCTCCAGGGGATCTTCCTGACACAGGGATCAAACCCACATTTCTTGCGTCGCCTGCGTTGGCAGGTGGATTCTTCACCAGCTGAGCTACCAGGGAAGTCCTTAATTACATTTAATACAAATCTATCTATTCATCTATTTTCAAGCTGGGTTCTCAGTCCATTCATGAGATCCAACCAGCAACTTTTTAATGAGACAGAACAGAACAGAACAAAACAGACAATATCAGAGTACATTACATAGAAAATGAAGTATTGTTTCATGAAACTTTTGTTTCAGTTTTAAATAGATATGCCCTGTTTTGTGTATTCTAAAGCTTAAACCTTTTTTCACATTGAAACACTTCTAAAATCGTGATGCATCTTACAGTCGCTGTCAGCCAGGTTGCAGTTATGACATAACTGTGGGAAAACCTTCTGATGACACTTTCTGATAAAATCAAGAAACTGCCAGCATCAAAGTGACTCAGATATATGAATATGGTATGAGCTCGTGTGTGTGTGTGTGTTTGATGGGAGGGAGTGTATACTAAATTACAAAGTGAAATTTATTTCTCACCACAGGTTCATGGGAAATAAAAGCTTGAAAAATAGCACACTAAGCCCTTTCATAAAACGTATATGAGCACTTACTAATACTGATATTCTAATTAGACAGAAAAGCGGTTCCCACTGCTCTTCAGACAACTGCCATTACCATTCTCTGCCCGTGGTGACTTCTGAGACCTCACTCTACTCGCAGTAACTAAGGTATCTGCCCTTCACTACTTGTGCGACCCCTTCTCTTTCCTCATCTGTACAAGGAGGATGCTGGAGAAGCTTTCTAACAGCATTTTCATTGTGAACAGTCCAAGAAGTGTGCAGATACACACGCAACTCTTTACATGTCTGTGCTTCCCTGCTTCCTTTCTCTCCTGCAGAAGAAGCTTCCCATAAAACTGAGACAGAATGATGTTAAGTATTCCTACAATGTCTGTAACGTTTTAAAAATGTTAAAACATAACGTGGGAAGGGCAGTAAGGGTTATACCATTGTGTTTTAACATGTGGCATGTGGAGCTCTCATTCCTGACTCAAAGCCTTTTTTCCTGCCTCACCATCCTTTGTTCCTGGCCATCCCATTTCTTGAATTTACACTTTGGTCTCCATCCTCACATGTCCTCATTCGTGCTGGCCCCTGGGCTGGAGGAGGCCCCATCTGGGCCCCAGTTCTTCTTATCCACATCTGTTTCAGCCTGCCTCGTACCATATTATTTGTTTACATGTCAGTCTCCCCTGTTCAACAATGAGAGCCTTGGAGGCAGAGACCTCTCCTTATTTACCGCTGTCTCCCCAGCTACACAGCACTGCCCAGTGCGCCGTGGATGAAGCATAGTGGATAAAGGAATAAAAGTGCTGCATGAGGTCAATTTCCACGCAAGCACAGGCAAACACACACTCAAGCAGACATTCTTCTGAGCAGAAACCACGGCTCAGATTTCTATGTTCCATGGCACCCAGCCCTGAGACAGGTCCAGCCTTGGAGAACCTAACTGAGCTGCTGGTTCCTTCACTGGCCCCACAGACATGATCTGTACCCAAACCCCTGTGCTTCTCTCCAGCCTTTCACTTCCCCAACCGAGGCCAGTATTCTGGCCCAAGCCAAGAGCGCTGGGTCCCCCTGTTCCTAGTCTTGCTAGCAGCAGCCCCTGGGCAGGGGCTGAGTGACAGAGGGAGTTATTTCAGGACCCACAACCAAGATGGAAGCAATCAGCTTCTTCCTGTCCCTGGTGAGAGGAAGCTGGGCCTTCCAGGTGTGGGAGGGAGGAGCCCCATGAGTGCGGGGCTATGCAGGAAAGAGTGAGGCCCATGTCCCCACTTCTCACACCCTGCACAGCTGGTTTAAAGCAACATGGTTGGTAACTTCCAGGCCCTGGATGTCTCTGGAGAGCACAGGTGATGGAGGAAAACTGTAATAATCACTTTGATATAGGTTTTAATATATCCTCCTATCTCCCTGCATACACTGGGAGAGAGAAACTGAGATCCACATCACCACTGTCAGCCCCAGACCAAGTATTCAGGTCCTGGCGAGTCAAATGTCTCATCTAGAGTTGAATTTCATAGTTATAAAGAATTAAATTTCACTGATTTGGTAAGTGATAAATGGCTGCATTAGAAATGCAGAGGAAGTGAGCAAAACGGCTTGAATGAGGCGGCGACTTCTGCATGCAGGGAATGGAAATGTTAATATCGCCTCTGTTTACTTTGGTGCACTTTAATTTTCTTCTCTCATCACATTTAATACAAAACAATGCCCTAAATGAAACACGATAAGGCCTCTAAACTTTTCACCCAATTCTTCCCGAATTTCTATTTAATTCTGGCTGTCTTGATTTAAGCTTCAATAAATACAAATAATTTCTATGAGCTCCATCCCTGGCCTTGGGAGTACGCCTCTTCATAATTAATTCTCTGGCGTTTATCTGGTTTTAATTCACTTTTTGTGTGCTCAGTTGCTCAGTGGTGTCTGACTCTTTGGAGCCCCAAGGACTGTAGCCCACCAGGCTCCTCTGCCCATGGAATTTTCCAGGCCAGAATTCTGAAGTGGGGTGCCATTTCCTACTTGATGGGATCTTCCCGACCCAGGGATCGAACCTGTGTCTCTTGCATCTTCTGCATTGGCAGGCGGATTCCTTACCACTCTTTAAGTCAATTTTAATACTCTGGAATTTGGGAAGCCAGTACTTTTTTTTTTTACTTATTAAACAATTAAGGATATAGGAAAATGAAAATTACATCATTGGTACATGATGTTCTCTATGGTGCTAACAGGCTATAGGATTGGGAATTCTTTTTTTTAAATCAGTATTGACTTGCTAATCAGATTCGAAGTTTCACTAGATTTACAGCAGTGATGTCCACTGCCTTCACATTTGATTCACAAATTCCTCACACTCTGTGTACTCTCACTGGTACCATTTTAACCAGAAGTAAGAAGTCAAACTAAATCGTGGACCTGGGATATGAGTCCACCTTGTCTCCCTTTCATCCAGCTGACATAGTCTAAATCACCCCTTCCCTGGAGCATGCCTCATCAGCTGTGCACTGCAACACAAAGGGGAAAATGTTTTCCCAACCCAGAAACTCATCAACTTGAACCCTGAAGCATGACATCTGAATACCTTACTGCAAGAGCAGAAGGAGCTCATGACTGCTATACACGATCATTAACAACCTGCTTGCATTTCCAGGGCTGCCTCGGTGGGTTAATATATGCACTATGTATTAAACCATCTGCCACGAAGTCTGACCCAGTCTTTCTCCATGGTGGCCAACTGCAAAGGTTACCTGTAGGTGTTAAGAGGCACAGTACACTATCATTACATTTATCTGTACCAATTCTTTGGTTTTATTATTGGTTCTTTTGTCCTCAACAGAATATCTTTTCAGGCTTTTGTGTCCCATATTTGCATAGCCTAGAGTCTAATGAAAATATATTTAATCCTCTATGTCAACTCTTTTAAAGTTCAGCATTAGCCTTTTATAAAACTCAGGCTATAGAAGAATGAACTTCACATTTCCTGTGAAGATGGGACAAAACTTGATTATCAGCATATAGTCTAATGTATTTTTGTGCACTTTAAAAACCTGTCTTTAACACAGCCAAACAAAGGTTGTTTTGTTTTGTTTTTAGTCTAGGCAAGGAGCACAACTGAGCTCCCTTCACACAAGACCAAGTTCCCCTCTCTGAAGATGCTGAGATAGAGCCCATATCAAGTAGTATGGAAACTGAAACCTCATTCCCTTATGCTAGCTGACAGGCTTCCCTGGTGGCTCAGAGGTAAAGAATCCGCCTGCAATGCAGGCAACGCGGGTTCAATCCCTGACTGCAGAAGGTCCCCTAGAGAAGGGAATGGTAACCCACTCCAGTATTCTTGCCTGGGAAATGGACAGAGGAGCCTGGTGGGCTACAGTCCATGGGGTCACAAGAGTCAGATACAACTTAGCAACTAAACCACCACCACCACCATGCTAGCTGACAGCTCAGTGAATGGAATTGCATCTGATGTCAGGTTACTTTATCATCTATTTGTACAGCAGAGGTTAGCAGGGGGAGGGGGCAAGGGGGATAGAGATACTTTGCAGATATTCCTCGGTGGTTTTTCAAATGAATGCAACTTAGAGAAAATAACAAACTTCTCCTCCTTCCTAGACATCTACTCCCAAACAAGCAATCAGTATATTAAGTGACACTACTCCTAATATACACCCCTGAGATGGAATGCTATTAATTTAACTGTACTCTGAGGAATATCATCCACTCCCTACCTAGGTTCTTAATCCAAGGCTAGGCTTTATTCCTTGCTTTTGGTTATTTATTTTCCTCAAGGGTCCCTTCAGAAGGAGTCAGCCAAACTCTAAGTGAATTACTTAGATTTTTGAAAATCCAAACTTACCTGACATTTTGCAAGGCTATATTTGGTTGTGTGTGTGTGTGTGTGTGTGTGTGTGATCACTCAGTTGTGTCCAACTCTTTGTGACCCCATGGGCTGTAGCCAGCCAGGTTCCTCTGGGCATGGAATTCTCCAGGCAAGAATACTGGAGTGGGTAGCCATTGCCTTCTCCAGTGCATCTTCCCCATCCAGGGATAGAACCAGAGACTTCCGCATTGAAGGAGGATTCTTTACCATCTGAGCCACCAGGAAAGCCCCTTGGTCCTTTTTAGTTAGGTTTATATTGAATGTTAATTCAAAACACAAGTACTATATTCTTTCCTCAGGGGAGGTTTCTCAAATGGTAACCCTAAAAACTCTGTATTGTTCTGTGATTCTTCAGAGTCTGACTTCTCTCAAAATGATGATAACGGAAGATCAGCAACCTAAAATCTGGGGGCTTTCTGTGTATGCATATGTGTATGCCCCCGCACTGCACATGCAAGGAACACACTGGACGACTGCACCCTTAAGCACTCTGGGGTCCCCCAGAGAGGCTGGAGCCCCTCCCACTCAGTGATTTCCCACTTCTCAGGTATGCTTACAATTTTTAATAGCAACATTGTAATTTATTTCCTTCATGAGCTTTGGACCTTCTGATTTACCCCAGGTAAGCTTCTCAAACTTGCCTCAGCTGATTTTTCTTGGAGATTCAACTCAGCATTTAAGGTGCATCGAATTCCCTATAAAAACTGCTCTGCAGGACAGGGAGGCCACACCCAACTCTCCACACACTACATCTTTCTGTCACACTGCTTTCTGATGTCCTAGGAGCACAGCTTCTGATACCCTAGGTACTTACGCACATTTCACGTTTTTGCCATCTTTGGTTGCTTTTTGAAATGTCATCCATTGCCCTCTCCATTTCTCACTGGTCTTTAACATGTCTTCTGAGTTTCCTGAGACAGATTTTTCACTTTTCTAAAGGATGCCTTTTCAGTACTAATAAAACTTTCATACTTGTCTGCTTAATCACGCCAGCTTTACTGTCCCTTTTTTACTTTTTTGTTTTTGGCTCAGAGGTATATGAACCATCTGTGCCTCGAAAACAGTTTGCTTAAATAGCCTCCAGGCAGATTTTATGGTTTTTAAGTTTTTTACTTTAACCTTCAGCCTGCTGTTAGCCATTTTCATCACAGTTTTAAAATCAGCCTCTTTTGGAGATGACTGTCACTATATGTAGTTTTCAGAAGTTACTGGAACTGAAAAGGGGGCCACTGACTCCAGCTGAACTGTGCTGGGTTTCCATTCACAGTCGCCTGAGGCAGGTGCAGGCATGGCAGAGCTTGATAAGGGTCACCTTCTCCTCCTGGCATCCTGAGGAGTGATGGAGACCTCCCTGATTTAGAATAGCCATGTCCACATCACCCAGTAAGACCCCAGAACATTAAATCTGACTCACCTGCCTCCTTTTTAGTATTACCACATGTCTATGGCTTTGTCATCCTGATCCTAGCCACTAAATGAAACACGAGGCTGAAACAAAGAATCCAGAGAAAGGGCGGGGATTCTTCACTTCCCGCCACACCACTGTGCCCTGAGAGTCGCCCTGTGTTGGCATGCCAGCAGACGTGCCGCTCTGTATCCACTTTATCAACTTGTGTAGTCTGGGGAGCTGCGTGTCAATAAGCATTCCTCTTTGTTGGAATACATCATCACCCAAACTTCCTGTCTGCCCTCACATTAATGTTAATATAGCTCTATGTGCTGTGCTTAGTCACTCGGTCATGTTCGACTCTGCGGTCCCATGGACTTTAGCCTGCCAGGCACCTCTGTCCGTGGGGATTCTCCAGGCAGGAAGACTGGAGTGGGTTGCTGTGCCCTCCTCCGGGGGATTCTTTCCCAACCCAGGGATCGAAACCAGGTCTCCTGCATTGCAGGTGGACTCTTTACCAATCTGAGCCACCAGGGAAGCCCAACATAGCTCTACAGTTTCTCTCTATAACAAACTCTTTCCACACTCAGTGTCATGGGTAGGTGGTGGGCAGGGGTTAGGTTTGTTTCCAACCATATCTATCAGACAATAATGACACTATTGCTCTCTTTCAAATCAGCGCATTTTTACCCAATCTTTTCTCTGTTGTCATTGCTGCTTTTCTGATATAGTTGATAACCAAAAACACTCGGGTTCTTAGTCTTATCCTTATTTTGATTATTATTTATTTACAAATTGCCTCTACCCACAGTGCCTCTACGCAGTCAATATACTCCCTGAAATGAATTAGTACCAATGGGCGAACTCTATAATTATGAGGTTGAGTGAAGGATCAGAGAAGGCAGAGGCCAGCAGGCAAGTCATGCATTTCTAAAGGTTGGCGGGATGAATAAACAAATGGATGAATGAACACACAAACAAATGGATAAATGAGATTATTGTCCTAGGGAATGTTTATTTGTTCAATTGTTCTCTTGCTTGTAGGTAAAATTCCATTCCTTCCAAAAAAACTTGAAATGAGCAAAGCAGCAGCAACCCAGGGCCAGGATTGGAAATCATGCTGCTGTGTTCTCAGCCCAGTGAGTTCTTCCTTTCCCGGTTCCCCTACTTAACACCTCTTCAGGTCTCTGAGACTTCAGTGCAAGCACTGCTTTCTCAGAGAAGCTTCCAGATCTCCCGGTTGGTCAAATCCCCCTATGAGAGGCCCTCACAGCACTGTGCCCACACTGTCATAGCTGTTGCCACAGTGGTAATTTCACAACTGCATTCTTATTTAAATAAATCTCTGTCCCCCACTGGACTGTAAGCTTTATGAAGGCAGGAACTAGGGCTTTTATTTATTTATTTTTTGGCCACTGTAATTCCAATGACTAGCACAGTGTCTGGCACATGGTAGCTACTGAACAAATATTTGTTAGATTGATTCATTAACTAATAACTGTGAAAGCTGAAGTCTCCAAGGTCTCTGCTCTTTTGCCTACCTGAACTTGTTTTCAGCCTCAGACTAAATCACAATTTATTTGGACACTCTCCCTTCCCTTCAGTTTAGCAGACTCAGTTTTCAGCCAGAGAGAGAAGTTTAAATGTATGGGCGAGTACCTCTTGATGGGTAACAGCAGCCTCATCCCATCACCATCTAGTCCCAGGCATCTGACTCCCCACATCCAGTATGGTCCATGGCCAACATCTCCCAGGCCACTACACTGATGAAGCCACACGCTGGGTTATCTGCTGTTCTAACTGCACTCTTGTTCCTCTTCCTAAATGAGTATATCTAACAGCTAACTACAGTCCCTTTGTCTTAGCTCTATGTAATCTCGTGTTCTATAGAGTCCAAAAAGAATCAAGAGAGTCAGCACTTTGGTCCTGGCACTAAAACCAACATTCTAATTATCGGGTTTGTCAAAGCAGCTGGTCCTGGATAGACGAGGTAGTGCATCTAAGGGCCCTTTGATGAATGTTAACCACATTTTTATCTTTCAGTCCACACACGGGTTTCAGATTCCTTCCACATGACAAAAGTTGATGGGCATGACATAGTCGTCGTGT
Source organism: Capra hircus (assembly GCF_001704415.2). Taxonomy (NCBI): domain Eukaryota; kingdom Metazoa; phylum Chordata; class Mammalia; order Artiodactyla; family Bovidae; genus Capra; species Capra hircus. The sequence continues at coordinate 29,816,707 of NC_030816.1, forward strand.
AAAGAATTCAACGTCATGAGATCACTTCTCCTTTTCTCTCATGGACATTTGCTGGTACATATCATCAGCCATCACACTGACCTCATCCCTCTTTAAAAAGTGTCCAGATTTTCATTCTGGTAGCTACCCTTCCCCCATGCAGCTTCCTATGGGCTTTAGAGGAAAATGAGCCCGACTCCATTGTCAGAAGGGAATCATCACTGGCTCAAGCTAATTCAAATATCCATTGCTCTGGTCACAGTCCCAAATTTAGGCCTAAGCATGTGACTTCAGCACAGACAATGAGTGTGAATTTCAACATTCTTGCTCAGGACACTAGGCCATACACATTCTGTCTTCTATTGGATGTGAACAAAGAGACATCTAGCCCTGATTGCTGCTAGTAGCCATTCCATGGCCCTGAGGAGCTTGCCTTGGAATATGGTCAACACTCTATCCAGAAGAATATAGAAGTGGGAAGAAATGAGACCATGATAAGACCATTGCTCTGCAGGATCAACCTATCCTGAAGTATACTCTAGCTCAGGACTCTACAGTTCCATCAGATAAAAGAAGCCTTTCATTGCTTAAATCAGTTTGAGTTGGGTCTTCTGCTACTTGCATTAAAAAATTCTAATACACCCTAAAAGTATGCAGTCACCAAATTCAGTCTACTCTTAAAATAAATTGGGCTTCCCTGGTGGCTCAGATGGTAAAGAATCTGCCTGCAATGCAGGAGACTCAGGTTTGATCCCTGGGTTGGGAAGATCCCCTGGAGAAGGGAATGGCAACCCACTCCAGTGTTCTTGCCTGGAGAATCCCATGGACAGAGGAGCCTGGCGGGCTACAGTCCATGGGGTCACAAAGAGTCAGACACGACTGAGTGACTAACACACTTAAAATAAACTTTAAATAATTTGACCCAAAGATGGTCCCTTCAAAGTTTCCACCTCCTTTTCATCATGTTTCTTTGAGGGGTAGAGCTTGAGAAGGCCTGTATATGTTGTATGTCTCCCAGGATAAGACTTGGGTTCCATATGGCGCTTGAGCTTGCCTCCTGAGGCCTTAACCTCCCCATTAGGTTGGGAGCAAGCCTTGTCAACCCCATAGAAAGAAAACTGCTGTGTCAGAACATTTAACCAACAACATCCATCCTTCATTCATTTCTTCCCACAGTGTGCCCCAAAAAAAGAACGAACGAAAAAGAAACCTAAATTGGTTCAACACACTTTTGCTACTGGGAAATGTTTCATAACTACAAATGAATAATTCAGTGAATACGATATTTTAAATTTTCTGTTGCCAGACACACCCAACTTTGATGGGAATGCTGTTGCCTTTCATACTCTCAAAATCCCCTTTGCCTCCAGGATCTTAAATGTATTACTTCCTTGATACAGAAATCCAATCAACAACAAAAATCAGATGTCACGCTCCCTATTCAACACCTTCCAATAGCTGCCATCCTACTTAGAATAAAATCCAAACTATTACCTCTCCAGCCTACATGATCTGGCCACTAACCACCTTGATCATTCAACTGCAGACACAATGACCTTCTTGCTATCACTCAAAAATGCCAAAACTGTTCCTGCCTGACTGCTGCCTTTCACTCGCTCGCTCCCTGGAGCCCTCTGCAAAACATGTCACGTGACTACTCCATCACTTCATTTTGTCCCTACCCACATTTCACCTTCTCAGAGATAACTTTTGTGACCATCAGGTACAAAATAGTACCCCATCACTATCCATCCCCTCACCCTACATTTTCTTCATAGCATATATCACTACCTGAAATTGTGTTCAATACATACATATTTTTAACTTATATACTGTCTATCTCCCTTCAAGAATGGACTGTAAGTCCCTTTAAGGCAGGGATTTTTCTCTTGTTCAATGATGTAGCCACTAAGCCTAAAATAGTACCCAGCACATTATAGGAGCTCAATATACTTTTCGTTTTATTTTCTAAGAATGAATGGATGAATAAGTAACAAGGCTTTTTTTCTTAAGCTTGGCCAAAAACAAAGAATAGAGCAGCGCAGAGGCATTTGCCTCTGGTTGGACAAATCCCCCTTGTTTTTACCTTTTGCCCAGCTTTATCTCACCTACCTGGATCTCTGTATCTCTAAATCATTTGACATCAACAACTTAAATTGCTCCCACTTATGAAATAGGCAACCCTATGGATGAACCACAGGAAGTGTCAGGGCCTTCAAAGGCTCTTATAGCAAAGAATTGGATGTGCAGTCACAGAACTGCTTGCCACATTATAAATAATATGCAACCTTTCTATCAAAACATGATACAAGATAACATATGATTTATTGGATCCATATAGAAATCACCAATTTATCTTGTGATATTCACCTGTGAAGAAGACTAGCAGTCTTTATACCTCAAAACTCCTATTACTCATTGAACCCCCAAATATACTTATTGGGGTAGGAGCCTGCATTAAGAGAGCAGACTCTCTTAAATTCAGTTTCAGTTTTTGTGACAAAAAATTGGATGCAAAATCTTTCATTTGTCATAAAATCTACTATCTCTCTGGGAAAAATATAATCATTCCAAAGTTGTTTTCTCACAATCAAAAGTGATTAAATACTTTCAAATACCTTTCAACATATTTAAGAAGGAATTCTCCTACATGCATCCAAAACTTTCTCACAAATCAGTATGTTTCCAAAGCACATTTGGAAGTAAAAAATGCACATCTATTAACTATATTTTCTTCTATTAGAAGATAAGTTAAGCAGAAAATACGTTAAATACGTTAATATCTGAATTTATAATAGAAGAGGTTAACCCTTAATCATAGCAAACTAATGAGGAATATTTTACCTCAGAAGGATTAATCAGGGCTCTTAACACTGTGCAATTTGACATTTTGAGGACTTAATCAAGAATGAATTTTATTCACCTATTTACTTTTCATCACAGGGATGCCTTTCAAAGCCACCACATGTTAGAAATAAATATAATTCTTGAGCTTAATCATTCTGCCTTAAGAAAAATTTATTTTAAATAATATCTCATAGCTTTTTAAAATAGTTCTCACAGAAGTAGCCCTACTACACTTATGTCATCTCCAGGCCAAATTCAGCTCAAACATTCAGAAAATATCAATACAGATGTGGTGAGTTCCAGAGCCAGGAGACCACAACACAAATTCCGGGAGGTTGTGATTATCAGACACTGGCTTCTACCTATGGCCATTGATTATCTCCATCTTTCTTAAAGACTACAGGAGTTTCTTAACTAGAGTGCTCAGTAAATTGCAGCAGAGTTCAAGCATCTTTTATGGATTCATTAAACCACTGATCTGCCTTCCAGAGCTTGTAGTAGGGCCCTGCTCTGGCCCACAGCCTGTGTTTACAGAGAATACAACAGACTGGCATTTGTAACCTCCAAGGGCAGCCTGTCAGGAGACATTAGACTTTACTGTGTGCATGGCCACCCTAAGAGTGGATAGCAACCTAGGGAATTTCCCATTCTCAGTCTGAGCTGCTGGGGCAGAAATTAAGTGGCCCTCTGCTGCAAGATTTTCTGTACTCCATCCTAATCTGTGAGAATAAGAACAAAGAGCAGAAAGCCCAAGGAACAAAGAATTGCACGTGGCTTGCCCAGTTCACACTTTTGCTTATGTGTACAAAAGCTATCCAGAGGTACTGAGATGGGAGAGAAATAAAAATAACCACGGGTGTGCCTATAGTTTGCATCTCCTGCATATGGCCCTCTTGGGCGTACTAGGTTTTATGACCAGACATTGCAAAAGTGTATGAGAGAAATTCTGGACTCAAACTACTATCTTAAAATATCTCAAAGCAAGCCACCTGGCCTGTCTTATGCATGTACTTATTTAGACAGTTAACATTTTTAACGAAGCATTTGAATTTACAGAGCATAACTACAATCCTAGGAAAATGCACAATCATCTCTCTTGGTTTCTCCAGACAGTGCACTAAGCACTCTTAGAAACTTCTCCCCCTCCTAGTCGTTACTAGTATGGTTGCATGACACCTTCCTTTTAAAATCAGCACAAAGAGTAACTCTGAGCTGCATGGAGCTGACGACTGGAGAAGGACATGAAAATGAGCCATTACATATTTCTTCAAAAGCTCATTCTTCAGATAAACCTAAACACTGTTAGCAGCAAGGTGAGAAAGTTGACGATGCGAGTGACTGGATCAATAAGGAGAATGCAGGTCCCAAATAACTAAACCCCTTCCTAATCATTTGTTTCCCTGAACTGCCCACGAACCAAACAGACACCGGACAAGGAACTCAGAGCACAAACATTCATCACTCTGCAGCCGCAGCCACCGGAGCACAATGCAGCTGATGCAATCTGACACTGTGGTTAATGTTAAAAGGGAGTGTGCCTTTGAGATGGATTGGATAATTACCGGCAGTTCAGATGAGAAAAACTTGATTTAAGTGTAAAGCATTAGCTATCACCAGAAGGATGGCCAGAGGCTGACTGTCTGAAAATTAACATTCAAGCATCTCTGTCAGTAACCCTGTGTATCGCTCTCTGGGTGACGGGATTTGAATCTATGGAAAGTAGCCCCTCATCCTCCTGCTCATTGAAAAGAAACGTTGAATAAAGTATTGGTGCTTGAAGCTATTTGGAGTTTTAATCATCTCTTCATATTTAATATAAAATATCTAATATTATTCAGAAGCTGACATCTATTCTGGGTAATAGTTTAAAATTATTTCTGTTCCCCCACAATATCCCAACATGTGGCCCATTCAAAACTATGGGACATGGTTGCTATTCTTTTTCTTCAGTACATGGTTGCGATCCCTTTCTTTCTTTTGCTTGCCCCATTCTTTTTGTGTTCTGGGGGTCCCTTAGACCAATGTTTCTCAAGTAGTGTTCAAGTGTTCTGATAAACTCAAGATTGCATGCCTTTCCCCGAAGCTTCTGATTGATGGCTTCCTAGGGCACTGGCTCCTACCTGGCCTGAGAAGCTCTGCCCTCAGACTCTTTCTGCCTCTCCTCAAGGGTCCAGGCATCACTTTAACCTGATTTACTTCTTATTTCTCTGGCCAGAATTCTCTTGCTCTACCCCTACCCTGAATGTGTTTCAGAGGACTAACACAGTTCCTCTCCTCTGCTGGTGTTTTTTTTCACAGGTTCTTATTTGCAGAATTTCATCAATATTCCATCCCATATTTCAAAATACTAGAGAACAAGAAAACAGGTGGGTTTGTTATTCTTTCTCCCAAAGCTTCCTGAGGACACCTTTGTTTGCTGTAACTGAAAAGGAACTAACTCAGCGTCTGGCCTGTGGGTTAAAGTCCTGGGAGGCAGTGGCCACTCTATAGGCAGGCGGTGGGCAGGCTTGCAGCACAGTTCGAAGACAATGCAGAACCAAAGCAGATATTCACCAGGCCAGAGTGCAGGTATATAGTCATAGAGTCCCAACCCCATAAAAACATTGGCACCAAAAAAATGGCACCCCACAAAAAAACTGTGAATCTACAGGAAGAAATCGTGCTCCCTAAGAATTCTCGTCAATCAAGAATATTTGCAAACAACTGGCAAAAGCAAGTCCATGGCCTAAGCTTCAGGCAACTGGGACATTAATTACAGGTAATTTAATGTCCTTCCCTAAACGTTCATGAATGATAGCCATTTTGCAAATTAAATCTTGCAGGTGTTTAAATGAAAAAAAGTAGACAGGTTAATCACTAGATTAACAAGGCAATTGTTACACATTTCTTCTGCACTACTAGGTTCTATAGTGAGGTCTGAAACTGAGAATCTTCCCCAGGATATATTCAAGTTTAATAAACAGCCTAACAGTCTAAACAAAATGTAACTCCAAATACTATGATGATACATGCTGTGTATCCAACGATATAGCTTGAAAGTAAAGGAAATGCTTATTATACAATATTCTCCTCGTTGAATAATTGTTTTTATTACCATGATTGTTATGAAGATCTTATTGATATCATCTGCAAATGTTGTTTCTATCTATATAACCTTTTTATTTTTAATTCATCTTTATCTCTTATCTACATAGATATTTTCTCACTATAGTCTGTGGAAGAACAGCAATGTTGTGATACTGAAGATGTATTTCCATCTATTCTTATCTCAAGTTACAGAAAAACTAGAACAAAGAAGCAAAACTTTGGTGCTATTAGGGATTTGTGTCTATTACTAAAGTATCAGTGAGACCACTATAAATTTGGTATCTGAACGAGGAAAGAAAACCTTTACATTGCCTGTGTTAGCCGTTTGTCTTGAATTTTGATTTCTTGCTTGATTTGTAGACATCAGTTTAGACAACAGGATATTTCCCATGCAGAAGGAAAAAGATCAAACACAGGATATTTGGAAATGACTACTATTTGTGGTCTTGTTTGTTACTCTTGTTTTAAGTGGGATAATGGTTACAAGGCATCACTCCCTTAGGAAAGAATATTTTTAAGTGTCTGTTATTGTGCAAAGTAAAACTGGTATTAGTTGGACTAAACACTTCAGCATCTCTTACAAAACCACTAAGGAGTCTGCAACTTTCCAACTCCTAGGCAAAACACCAGGCTAGAAATGTTCTCAAGTTCTTCTCTACTTGTGGCCTCAAGAAGGGGCTGGGAAAAGCATGAGCTATTAGTTCCCTGAAAAGTCTGCAGTGCATCAAGTAATGAGATTGACATCCCATTGTTCGGCTGATGTCCACAGACTACAAAAGTACTTGTCTTACCCATTGTCTCAAACACTTTGGAGTCAGCAGTCGAGCCTGTTAGGGATAAGGATTCTATGAAATATGATTATGAATCAACACCATACACTTCCTAGAGCCAACATCCTGAAATGTGTAAGCTGGTAGTTGGGCTCCTTAAATGAATACAGCTGTGACTCACAGTTCTAGCAGAAGCATTCCGAAGAAAGCCTACATACTTACAGCAATCCAAATTACTCTTCAAATTGAATTTTAAATTGGTTTAAAATTATAAGCTACATGCCACAAAGGGTTAACTTGGCTTCCTTCCATCCCCCCCTTACTTCACAGCACCAGGATTTGGAAGACAGGGATGTGTCATTCTTAACCTATTCCATCAAACAAACACAGAGACCCCAGGAGAAAGAAGGTTTGAGAAGCAAATGAAATTTAAAGAGCCAATTTTCAGCGGGCCTTCATTCTGAGAGCTGGGCTATTTTTGTCCTTGTTTTTTAGCAGAAAATCAGTTCCTGCCTTTATACCCAAGCATTTGTGAGGAGGATGGCAGGGGAAGCACAGGCACAGCTGTCCAATTTACATTCACAAATGCAGGTGTTGCTCAGACACAAAACAGAGGTCAGCCGAATACTGCTCCTAATTAGCTACCTTTTCTACCAGGAATTTTCTTTGTCAAGTTATGCATGCAATTTGGGTTCAACTTAGAGACCATTTTTAGATCCCAGCATGCTATCTACCAAGAAGCGGGCTGTCATTATAAAGCATAATTTACAACATAGTTAATTTTACATGTTTTTTTAGATTCTACATTATACCTAAGGCAAAATTCTCTTCTGCATACACATTATTCACTGTTTTCCATCCACTTCCCAGTATTTAAAAGTGTAGAATTTAGCCAGAAAATCTTTTATGTAGGAATGGGAGGAATTCTGCCCTCTAAGATTAAGCAGTCCACAATTTTAATAATGAGGACTAAAGACTTTGTTAAATGATACAAGAACAGAAGTAGCTATTTGCTATTGTCTTCAGTGAGGAACACCCTAGGGTTTAGTACAGCAGTTCTTAGAAATGGCAGGATGGAGACTGGTATCTAATACAATCCATTAGGAAACCCAAGCCCTAAATGAAATGACCACAAAATCCTATCAGTTAACAGAAATGCAGCAGCTGTACATGTTTATTGTAATACAATAGGATATTGTTGCAGAGATAACACTCTTGAAATTAAAAAAAAAAAAGAATCCAGCAAGCGATGTGACCAGTTTATTTCTCTATCTGAAAAACGAGACCGTCTAGTGCGGCAGAGGTTTGGAATACATAAATAAGCATGAAGATTGCAGAGAAGACAGGTATTGTGTGTACACTAATGGGCTGGGGGGTCAGCCCTCAAAGTCACTGGCTAAACTTCAAGTCACTGCCGCTCCCAGGTTTTACAGAATATTCAAAGAACTACCCCAATAACTACTTGCAGGAAGTGAAAAGTCTTTCTCCCTTTGCTGATTTTACGTACTAAGTATTCCAAATACTCTTATCTTGGCTCCCAGTTATCCATTTTTCAAAACTGTATGCTATGGAATTTTAAATTCAGTTTGACCTTAAACTTTATAATTATAAATATGTATATGCTGTATATATGATATGTATTATACATATATATTTTATGGACTTCTTTTTTTTTCAAATTGAATCAGATGCCTTTTATCAAAGGCTTAAAAAGTTGGATCACTGTGCAAAGTGCAACATGTATTACCAGGACTGTGACAAATTTATCTTGCTTGATTTTATTCACTACAGGCAGTCCATCAAGATTCAGACCCATAACCCTTTGGAATCATAGAAAGACAAAACCCCTGTTCTATAGCCATCTTCGGGGATGGAATGCAAAGTATTTTGCTGTGGTAAGTACGGCTTTGAAGATGAAAGCTCTGGGCCCACTCTTGTGATTGTTACCCCAGTGCTCAGCATTCAAAACGGGAGCCCCAGGGTCTCAGAGATCATTTTAATCCCCAAATATTAAAACAAAACGTGTCTCCCATGCGTTGTTCCAACCACCCTCCTCTAAAGCCTCACCAGCCCCTCCCGTGAGGCCCCTCCCAAGGGAAAGTGAACTGTTGACTGTCCCAAAAGAATTCCAATTTCCTTACTTGTCTCCCTGTTCCAGTGAAGATTATGAGACTAATTCTTAGAGACTGCTACTAAAATTCCACCTCGCTGAATTCTGCAGCCTAATTCTTTTGGCATTATGTTTTTTGGCTGAATGATGTGACCCAAATTTGAAGGAGATAATTCGCTGCAACAGTGCTTCTTGCAATGCAGTGAGCCCCAAACTAGCATTTCAGGATTGCAAATATCAGACTTAAAAAAACAGTAACTGTTTGCTTCAAAGAAGGACAGATTTTGATATTGTACAATGGAAATAGTTAGCAAAATGTGGACGATTTTAGGAATTAAGGAGGATTTGCAGATCAATGGAAAATCATCAAGAACTAGCAACTGACTTCAATTATTAGTGGCAGAATGCAATAGCGGTTCTTAAAAGATTAGGAAGTTAACTGAGTGTGTATGTTGATGGTACAAACATCATGCATTCCATTTCCCATCAATGGTGGCTAACGCTATTCTAAAAGGACACTTTCAGATCTGAGATGTCTTAAGACAAAACAAAAAAAGAAACCATAACCATGGCTGTTCCTGTGTTCACCCACCATGCTTCTCACAAACACTTCGCTGTGTGAGCAAGCTTGGTTCATATATTCATTATTTCATCTTCTCTCAATATCAATCAATTTTAATGTAAGGTGTCAAGAAAACCTTGACTTTTTCCTGATTAGAATTTGTGGGTCGGATTTTGGAAAGAGCCAGAGCAACATTCGCCTTGCAAACAAGTATAAAGCTGAGCCGACTAAAAGCTTTCTGGCCATGCTTCTGTGGCTAGTTCTTCAGCCTTGATAGGAAATTCCTACCACTTCTCTTTCATAGACCCTCGTCTAGTACTCCACTGCCAGAGAGACACTGTCACTTAGGATACCGGCTGCGACCACTGTGTCTTCATCAGATTCATTCACCCTCTCAGAATTCAAACACCAAGACAAGAGAAATTGAAGGACAGGTTACACATTATAAGGGGGGCTCCTTAATCCAGAAGGTTAAGTATGACAGAGAAAGAGAACAGACAAAACAGAAAGAATCAAAGTACGGGGTGCGCAGTGAGTTCAGCTAGAAGCTAAGAGGCGCATGCGCACGGGGTGGTGAGGCCCGCATGGGCCGCCTCTCTCTATGGTGCTCTTACCTTATTTCTCTTGAAGTAGGCTCGTCGGCAGGCGGCAAAGCACTTCTCGCTGCAGAAGCTTTTCACCTCACTTCCCATACTCAGGGAATAGCGCTTGATTCCCACTTTCTGGCACCAGGCACACATTATTTGTACATTTGACACATCATCTTCTATAATAAAAGTATAAGAAAAATGTTCATATCAGAAGCAAACATCCCTTCAAACTTAGACACACCCTGAACCTCAGAGATTTACTTGAGGTCTGATCTTAATTTCAGTACCTCACCACTTTCTGACCTAGGAAAATAGCCAGCTCTTGGTGGAAAGACTTAGTGCTTTTCTCCCTCTCGTTTTTCTTTCTTTTTTTTGGTTGGCTCCTATGTTTCCAAAAGACATCATTTATTTAAAAACCAACGCATGACTGCAGAGCCATGAGGGTTCCCAGGGCTTCTTATCCTGGTACAAATGCTTATTCTGCCTGGGTAAACCAGGCTCTGTACTAATGAAGCTTGGAAAGTGACTCCTTTCTTCAAGGGTACTGCTGACAGCCTACAAGATCCATATTGCGTGGGCTGCCCAGTGCTAACCGATAAAAGTGATGTCCCCATGTGAATTGGGACAGTCAGGAGCCAGGCTCAATCTTTCTGTGTTCCCAATTACTGTTACATGAAAGGGGGTGTTTGTTGACTCTTGCAGTATAACGATTTCTGGGTGATAGGGTCAGTCAAAGAAAGGAAAGGTGTGAGTGGCCAGGTTCTCTGGAAGGCAGGCAGTATCCCAGCTCACTGGGCAGTCTGCTATGATACAGCCTTCCCTAACCGCCATCCTTGGGGAGGCGCAGTACTGATTCAAATTCCCCTCCAGGTGATGTGGTTCATGGTCCTTGGATGGAGGAATGGTAATGGGGGGTTGTCAGCCATGAGGCCTGAGGTCACTCAGCTGCCCAGATCATTCTCAGCCAGACTGGTGGTCCTAGTAGCTTCTGTAGCACCTGGTACCCATGTCGAGGGAACACTTAGAATAATGTTAGGTGGTAGACAGATATTTTCAATATTTAAACTACTGTATTTCTTGTCCTTTGTAAGAGAAAAAAAAAAACAAATTTAACTAGCACAACAAGCCCAGAATATCACAAATATTATTGCTTAAGACAAACAAAGGCTTTTAAAGTGAGTCAGTTAATAAAATATATTGAGTAAATCATAGTGCAGGTGGTAAGATGCTGTAACAAAATGTGATGGTGATATTCAAATGACTGGAGTCAGGGAAACACGGGTATTTACACAGAAAATAGACGATTTCTTAGTGGAAATCTAAGAAATATTTCCTTGCTACCTCCTAGGGGGCTCTCACTGTATCTTACGTTTCCATGGTCATCCCAATTGACTCTGTGTGTGTGTGTGTGTGTGTGTGTGTGTGTGTGTGTGTATGACTGATTGCCTACCTCTTCCTCCTTTATGGATTTTTTTTTTTTTGTACTAACCCAAACTCATGCTCCAGACATGGGTGGCAATCATAAAATCCCCAACAAGCTCTGGTATAGTGTTGTCTGATTTCCGAATAAAATCCCCCAAAGACTAATTGCTAAGCAAGGCCTGGTTCATGAGTTGTTGACATATTCATGGTTCATAGAGCCTGTCATGCAATCATTCCATTTCCAGGGGAAAAGATTTGGTTTGAGGCAGTACGGTCATCAGCCTGCAAAATTAGAAGCAAACTAATTTGTAGTGCAGTGATATGGCTTTTTTCCCCCACCAAGTGTCATCACTCAAAACTCTGTGTAGCATTTTGTTTACCTTAATGGAATAAGTATTGTCATTTTAATGATCATTTTTATTTCACAAATTACATGTTGTAATTGATTGTTAATTATCAAATGAGACACTATAAAAAAAGAACCTCTGATGTTAATCAAACATTTTTGATAAAATAACTTCCTTTAAATGGAGTCATAACATGAATTCAAATGTCATGCAATGACTGTATTTAATAATGTATTCTATTCAAAGCAAGATTTATTTATATTTTGTATGATTAATAATATGGCACCTGTCTACAGATATTTTACATGGTATGAAAAAATAGCAAGACTCTATAATTTCCCTTAGGGTATGGTGGAGTTTTTAAAATTAGATTAGCAAGAGTATATGTAGAAAATAATCATCTATCATTACTAAACTAACTAGTACTAATATTTTAAATTTTATTTTAATAGAAACTAATAGTTTCTATTTTTCCAGTTAGCTACTTTAAAATCTTAAATTCCTGAAAAAAAGATGATACAGCAGAGTTCTCACAAATGATCCGTTGGCCAAAAGCTTGATTCTGGTGAAATCTGTAAGGAAAAAAAGATTTTACGGGGGAAATTATTTGGCCTCAAAGTTCAGTGAGGAGACCCCACTTTCCCAGGAGCCACTTTAGAACATGCCTTAGGTTTCCCCTTGCGGTTTCTTCCTTTAAATAGTCTGATTTGGAGGGATGTGGGGGTAGTAAGTGTTTTAGTCCTAGATCTTTAACTATCACAGACTAAAAGCGAGATGACAGAGGGTAAGGAGCAAAGCTATAAGAAGGCTGGGCAGCTGGCCTGAATCCTGGCCTGACCTGAAGGAATGATGCCCAGGGCAAAAAGGCCACTCACAGGTCTGTCTCATATTTTACTCCATCATCACCACACAGTCCTACTTGTCTTTTTTATTTTTTTATTTTTTATTTATTTTTTTTTCTTAAAAAAGTTTCACCATTCTTTTAAATTTTCATTCAAAACAATACATTTTAAATTGTATTTCAATTATACCAGTGCTGTCTATATTGTGGAAATGGATGATTTTAGGTTAGCCATGGACAAGTTATTTTTATATTTATAGATACTATTATATATTAGAAAGTCTTTTTTAAAGGAGAGGCAAGGATAGTTTTTTACAATAGAGCTAACAAATAAAAAGTATAATTTTAAAGCAGATTATTTTTATAAATAATTTGTACTACAAAGTAACGATATGAGAAAATGAGACAAAAGAAATTGTGCACTTTTGTATCTGGCAGTTGGAAAACTATTAGAATGGTACTTAGCATCTGTCTTGTTAAATAATTCAGTATTCTCTTCCGTTTTTCATAAAATAGTGTTTCATAAAGGCAAACCCTTTGGAAAACTGCCATCAGATATCTCCTGTTCTGTCACCAAACTGTTATCAACAGCTAATGCTCCAAAGAAGAGTCAGATAAAGGGATTATTCCAAAAGTTCATGAAAACATGTTCAGATATCTCAGATGTTCTAGTCTTAATAAAAGTCATTTTTATTAATATATTTAAGAAATAAGAAAGAACTTTGGTTATTAAAATTAATATTGTCAGCTAAAACTTAGCGGAAAATTCTGCCACCACACATGAGATGGTACCCCATCTTAAACAGCATGTCTGTATCCCTAGTAAATAAGCTTTTCTTAAGTACTTAAAGCCAAAATGCACGCATGCATGCTAAGTTGCTTCAGTCATGTTTGATTCTTTGTGACCCTGTGGGACTGTAGCCCACCAGACACCTCTGACCATGGGATTCTCCAGGCAAGAATATTGGAGTGGGTTGCCATGCCCTCCTCTAGGGGGTCTTCCCGACCCAGGCATTGAACCCAGGTCTCCTGAGTCTCCTGCATTGGCAGGTGGGTTCTTTACCACTAGCATCACCTGGGAAACACTAAAGCCAAAAGAATTGGTTCATTTTAACAAGCACATCTTTTTCTAAAAATCTGAAACCCAGGAATTGTGTGCATGCTTTACACTGGCAAAACAGAAGGCCCCAGCCCTTTAGTTTTTTGAACCTTATCTGCTTTAAAATTTTTTAATTTTAAAAATATTTCTTTAAACTAGGAAAACCTGATCTCTTATATGTAGGCTAAAATCTGGGCCATTAGAGACAAGATTACCTCAAAGAAAATTCTTATAACAGATTTTTCCTTATAGACATTATTAGCCTGTGTATTTTTCATAATGAACAATGCAGCAACAAATGCAAAATGCTTACAGCTTTAAATCACATTCCCATAGTGAATAGTTTATATAACATGATAAATCCTTCATATTATAATATCATATAAATATGCATCAGTCAAAATAGGCATGTTTCAATTAATCATGAAAAATTTGTACCACCTCTTTAGGATTTAATTAAGCAAAATGTTTAGGGCACATTCTTTCCAATCTAATGTTCAAAGAGCTATAGAACATTATTCTACTTTATATACCAGAAGGAGAAATCTAAATTAACTACTCTAAGATAAAATCAAAATTGTATTTATTTATCACAAAGCAGAGAAGTATGAAGTCAAGCATTTCTGGAATGCCTTGCTGAAGTTGAAAAATTGCTTATCTGGGGACTTAAAAATAAGGATGGCCTTGGTCAATGCCATTCTAGAGGCATTTTAATTGGTTATGAACATGCATACTAGCTTACCTGACCAGAGCACAAAGCAAATCAGGAGGGCCGTAACGGACCCCAAGTGATTCACCACGCTTTTGTAACTTTCATGGGAATCTAAGACTGAGAAAACAAATCTAAAAGTATCTGCTGGTGCTGTTTCTCTCCTCCAACAGTTCCTAGAATGCATATGTCCAGATAATCATTTCAAGACTTGAATTATGTTTGAAACAATCTGGAAGACAGCTTGAAGTGATTCGTATGTGTTTTCCACACTATGAAATGAAAGCACAGGTAACATTCAAACTATTTGTTGGAGAAGTTACACTTAAGAACAGAATAAATACATGGCCTGGAAAGCAGGCAAGAAACTAAGATTAAAGTTTGCTTTCTTTGAAGCCCTTCTTGGAATAACTGAATTTCAAAAACCTTAAGGCAGTCTAATTTAAAAGTCTCTAGAGTCCTATAGAAGCTCCTGTACAATTCCTTGTGTTCTAGAAATAAAAATAAGGGAGACTAGGAGAAAATCTGGACCACTGAACCAAAAGGAAGATAATTATGGCTAGTAATTATTTCATATTTAATAGGTGCCAGGCACAGTGCAAAGTTCTTTAAATCCATCATTTAATCTTCATCACAGCTACCACCACCCAGGCAGGTAGGTACCAACAGTATCCCCCTTATGCAGATGTGGAAAGTGAGGTTTAGAAGCCAAGTAATTTGCTTCAAATCATATAGTCAATACATACCAAAGCCAAGATGAAAACCAGGGCATCTGACTCCAGGGCCCAAGCTCTTGATTACTACACCTTAGGGACCACAGTCTTTCTAAATGGGTTAGATTATACACCATCCACACAGACATCCCTCCAAGAAAAAGACTAAAAGCTGTCACAGATTCTGCTACTTGCACAGCACACTGCTCCATAACACACTAATAGACAAAATGGAATCAGAAAGGTCAAAATGTCTTTGAGGAGACAGCTGAAGTGTTACTCAATCAATATTTGTTGGTCGATTTTTTTAAGAAACAAGTTAAAGGCCCACAGTGCAAGCCTATGCTTCTTTATGACTATGAGACGTGGATTTGCTGCAAACATTCTGTCTGCACCCTCAAGGGCCACTTTAACATTAAATGATGAGACAGAACCAATATACCTGGGTCTCAGGAAGCAGTCATTCTACTCACAGCTTTTTCTTTTGTAAGGATGGGGATTAGCAGCAGGACATGGATAAGACTGACTTTCCATGTGAGTGAAGTAAGGAGCCACTTATATATGTGTAACTTTGAAGATTCCAATAAGAATATTCTAGCTTCAAAAATTATCCTCACCTACTCACAGAAATCCATTTCTACCATTACGGAGTAATTTTCTGGGCTAAATATTTCTTCTATTCCATTAAAACATAAATTCCCTGAAAACAGTAAGGCTCAATACATATTTATCTGTAATGATTTATGCTTTAAAGTGAGTGATTCTTTCAGAAGAACAAGTTTTCACAGAGAGTGGAGAAAAGGGCTACGAACAGAGCTCCATGAGAAAAAAGGAGGGCAGAGATGGGAGAAGCTAAGGGCACAAGAAGCCTCTGCTCACCACTTGGCTAATGTTTAGCCCTGGGCATATAGGCAGAGCTAGCTGAGGACCAGCAAGTGAAGGCAGAGTGGCCAAAAGCCTGTTGTCTGATCATACTGCAGCATGATGTCGAATATTTTCAGAATGACTCTTAGATGTGAATTGAAAGCACAGGAGAAGCTGAAGAAGGTGGGAAGAACGGCATATAGCTAGGGATCCGCAGAAAAGAAAAGCAACAGGCAGATCCACTTATTACAGCTCAAGGGGGGGCCGGTTTTTAAGCAAATGAGGTAACAGATACCTACTCCTTTGCAAACTTAAGTCGCTATTATTTGAAAGACAGTATGATAAAGTGTGGAGAGAGGGAGACCGAGAACACAGGTGAAAATACTATTACTGCCCCTTCCAGCTGTGTGACGTGGGCAAGTCACTCAAGGAATAGTAATGCCCACTTTAACTCTAGCTGTGGTGAGGATCAAATGAGAGAAAGTAGGCACATTCCCCATGTAAATGAGACTTCCTTAAAATTACTGGCAATTAGAGCCATAAGCTGGAGAATCCCATGGGCAGAGGAGCCTGGCGGGCTACAGTCCATGTGGTTGCAGGGAGTTGGACACGACTGAGCGACTAAGCACAGCACAGCACAGAGCCATAAGGAAAGGGTAGGTGACAGCTGTATGCAGTCTGGGAGGCCCAATGAGTAGGTACCAGCCCCTTCAATCACATCCCTCCCACCCAGTGGATGATATCTATAGACCCAATATCTGAATACAAAGAACAACCCAGTAATTGGTTAAATTTCATTAACTCAGACTATTTAAGAATAAAGCCATTAGGTTTAATAAAAGCTTCACTTACACTTATTCTTTTAAAAAATTAGTGAAATTAACAGTTGACAAGGTATTGCCAAATATGTCACTGTACTGCTAGATATTCTGTAATTAATAGATGGGAATTATTTGTAATTATTACATCAACTGTCCATACATGGGTGGATCTTTCTACACACTTGAGCAGTTTGCTCTTTTAAAAAGTATATAGTAACAACTGAAAATCTCTGCCACCTTGGTAACTGAACTATCAAAAATTGCCAAAGAATAGAGTCTGAATTAATAAAATTTTATTACACTTAATTCTCATTAAAAGGAGAGATGCAATTAAATGATAGTGGTTCCATACAATTATGATTTTTTACAGTACCTAAAATAACTCCCATTTTTCTTTTGGAAGTAGAATTATCTGAAGTGATTTCAAGATTTAAAATAGTCCACATCCCTTCAAATAGGGTAGCTGTTGTTTAGTCGCTAAGCAGTGTCCGACTCTTTTGCAACCCTATGATCTTGTAGACTGCCAGGCTCCTCTGTCCGTGGGATTCCCAGGCAGGAATGCTGGAGTGGGTTGCCATTTCCTTCTACAGGAGATCTTCCCAACCCTGGGATTGAACCCGTGTCTTCTGCATTGGCAGACGGTTTCTTTACCACTGAGTCACCTGGGAAGCCCAAATATAGTACTTAACTCCAAAATAAAATCTAAATTGCTATACATAAACTAAAATTTGGTTCCAGTATATAAAAGGAAGGGCTTTTCTGGTGTGGAAGGGCTTTTCTGGACTGCTGTGGTACAGTCCATAGGGTCGAAAAGAGCTGGACACAACTGAAGCAACTTAGCACACACACATATAAAAGGAATGAGCATATTATACAAATTATATAATATGTATTCAAAGCATTATATACATATTATACAGAATGACAGGGAAAAGATGGAATCATAGAAGCATATATGATAACATAAATAAATAGATAGCCAATGGGAATTTGCCGTATGACTCAGGGAACTCTGATTGGGGCTCTGTAATAACCTAGAGGGTTAGGAACAGGTGGGAGGTAGGAGGGAGATTCAAGAGGGAGGGGACATATGTACACCCATAGTTACTTCATGTTGATGTATGACAGAAATCAAACCAATATTGTAAAGCATTCAACTGATTAAAAATAAATAAATATTAACAAGAACTACACAAAAGATTTTTTGTTTGCTAAAATATGTACAAAGTACAAAAAGTTAAAAACTAATAAAATTAATTTTAAATTTTCTAATGGAACTTTTCTAGCTAATTTAAAATTATTTATATATATATACATATATATGGGGATATATATATATGACACATAAACATACATATTTGTCAAAGATATGGCTCCAGAATGAATTAAACACTTACATCCAGGTGCAGGTCCCTGCACTAGGTTACTGGTCAAGAATGCTGAGTTGAACAGGACATGACCCTTCTCCCAAGAGAACAGACCCAAGAAGTCTGTGCCTCATAGTCTAAAACAGGAGAATGTGGGAAGAGAGGGTTCAGAAGCCTGTTGAAGCCCAGAAAACACAGCTGTGAGTTGGGCCTTGAAAGGGGAGAAAGTTCAAGAGCAGGAGGCACAGGACAGAGGACCGGCAGGAGCCAGGGAGTGGCAGACATGCTCAAGGACTGGGAGAAGCCCTGTGGCCCCTCAGTTTCCACAGCTGTATGAAGAGAGAAGCCAGAGATGAGACTAGGACTGCCGGGGCCTGCATGAAGAGTCCCTTAAATATCATCTTGCTCTGGGGTAGAAGGGGCCCCTCCTCATTCCACAGGTAATAAGGAGCTCCCAAATGTTTCTTAAAGGACATGACAGGATCAGAGATGTGCTGAGAAGTGTGACTCCAGCCGGGAGGATCAGAATTCAGAAAGGCTGGACTCTCATTCCACATCTTTAGAAACAGGCACCAGGAGAGCAGGCACCATGACTCGTTCATCTTTGCGTGTTCAGTAACTAGTACATATCAATGCTTACAGTATGTTGAATGAATGCATAAAAGCGTGGATGGACAGATGGATGGATGGATGGAGGCAGAGGAAAGGAGATGAAGTTCTGAATCTATATAGTAACAGTACAAATGAAAAGGAAAGGATAGACTTAAGAGACTTCAACAATCACGAAAATGTAGGAATGTAACTCACCCAAATTCAGAGAATTCATCTCCCTGTGTCTCTAATCAAAGCATATCAGAGGAAAATCCAAAGAGTTCTTTGTGAAAACTGACTCTGTAGTCAAATTCAAAGTGAATTTGCTTTACTTCCAGTGTCTCTTCCTTACTCATTTCCCCAACATTTGAAGAAAGAAAGTATTAAGAGAGATCCTGTAAAGTCCCAAAGTAGTCATTCCCTCTTGCATACCACGCTAAACTTGAATTCTTTAACCTGACACTACTGAGCACACGTGCCTGCAGCAGCTTAATGTTAACTTAAATACTTTCACTGATTAGCGAGTGAAGGGACGTTTTCTAAGTCTCTTCGAAAACCTCACCTCCACTTCTCAGTACTCACTGTAGAAAGTCTGTCTTTCCTATGCACTCACCCTAAGAAGGGGGAATAAGAAAAGAAGGGGAAGAACTTAAGAGGTAAAAAAAAAAAAACAGAATTCTCAATGCAACATTTTCTAAAATACACCCCCACAGAACACTAATACCATGGGATACTTAGAGTGGTGTTATTTAAAACAACAAAACTGCCACAGTCAAATATGTATGGGAAGCATTGGGCCAAACAAAGCTAAACAACAAGCTCTTTACTGTAAGACTTCTGGGTTCTACCAATGTGTCATTAGGAATCTTCAAGAGGGAGATAACAGTGTGCTGTATTTCACAAACGTGACCATGGACAGGTGTTTTCAGAGAGAATCCACAAGACTGGATTTCCAAGGACAGTCCTGCCCTGTAATAGTGCTGAAGCATGAGCGCTTCTGTGTGGGTCACTAATTATCAGGAAGGTTTCTTCTCTTCTGCCCAGAATTTGGATCCCCATTGCTAGCAGCTCTGTCTGCACTGAGCAAAAGGACAAGGCCAGCAGCCATGGGGCCAGTGCTAGGTGTGCTAAGACACCCACTAGTCCCCAACAAACACCACCTGTCTGAACAAAGACACCCACGGTCCACTAAGTCCTGTGGTGTCTGCTACATGCATCATATACAGAGAAGGCGACCCTTTCTGCTATAAAGTCCTACAGAGAAAATGGCAGACATCAATAATAAGGAAACGGGAGAGTAACACCGCTCCTAACAGACTGAATAATTCAGGTCCACTGAATTCACTAATTCAGGTAGTTGCCATGGACAAGAAATGCGGTGAAAATCTTGTCCCCCATCCCTGAGTCCTGTATTTGACCCTCTGTCCAACCTCAGGTGCTCTGGGACGATTCTGCTGCAGTGATGGGGTTGCTCTCCTCTGGACCTCTCTCTCTTCTACATGGCTCAAGTCCAGGCACCAAGTCTCAGCATCTAGCCAACAGATGCACATGATTAGGGACAAGGGAGCAAGGTCAAAAAGTGTGCACCAGCACACTGATCACTTCTGGACAAGCAATTCCAAGCCCCTGCTCTACACAGAGGGGTATCATCTCCAAAGAAAGACAAATAGCAGCATATTAGGACGAAAGGGCCAAACTGCTTTATATAGGACTTCAAATAAGAAAAGTATTCCCATTACCCATTATTTATCCAAAGGGCTCATTTCTCCTTCTGAAATCTGGCTGTCCCACTAATTATACTTAATGGGCCTCACAGTGCTTGACAAATCTCCCCAGAGGGGAAACCTTCATTGCAGATAAAGGATTCATTTATTTACTCAACTTTGTGTCAGACACTCTAATAGGGTCTGAAAATACACTGGCAAACAAGACAGACTCGATCCCAGTCCTCAAGGAGCTTTCCATGGCTGCCCCTAGCATAAAATGCCAACAAGCAGTAGAAAAGGACTGTGGGAAAAGCAAGCCTGCTCCCCAGGGCTCTCTGTCACCACCCAGGGGTAACAGAAGTCAGGCATTCTTGGTGACTACAGAGGGGGTATCGGCAGCCCCAGTGCGGCTGTGCAGCACGCCATGTTCCACCTCTCGGCATTCCAGGTAGTTCAACCGGGCAGAGTACCTGCTGCAGCTACCATCCTAGGGGAGAGGAATCGACAGCCTAGAGACCGGGGGCCAGAGGGGCATGCGGGGAGGGTAAAGCCTTCGCATCATGCACTGCTGTCATCTCAGCCCCTCCCCTTCCCTCCATGACCTGAACTGCAAGTTCAGCAGACTAAAGAGTGGCAAGAACCTTCACTGAACTAACTTTGTCGAAAGAACCAAGATGAACCTGCCAGAACACTGTCAAAACGATAATTTACTTTCCTCTTCACCTTCCCATCTTTGAAATATTCGTTCAGATTTCTTGAATGAGAATAATGAGTGATTGCGGGGCTCTCTGAAGGGGCCCCATGCCAATCCCTGTTTGGAAATATGATGAGCCCTCACGTGCCAAAACAGCCCGGCAATGGGAAAGGCAGAGGGTCACACCCACTGTAACGCTGCAGAGTCCTCTCTTCTCTCTGCATACTCCCGTTGGGCCATATCATCTACGCACTCCTGTGACTCCCGCTACCATCCATAAGATGAAGATTTTCGAACTGATAGTGTTACTAATCAGTTTATATCCAACTGCTTCCCAGCGTCTTAACCTGTCACATCCAAAGCTACATACACACCCCTCCCATTACCTGCCCCTTCAACCTTCCCATAACTTGTTTCCTGTCTCAGTTCCTGGCCATCCATGCAGTTACCTGCGAGCAGAAATCTGGTTATCTTTCCTGCCCCTTCCCTCCCTTTCACCTCCTATATTCTGATTAATTATTGGGTCCTCCTAAATATTTTTTACAGTATACCTATTCATTCATTCAGTTATTATTTACTCAGTCTAATTACGTACCAGGCATTGTCCTAGGCTATACAACACCCATCATCGTGGAGTTTACTGCTATCCATTCCAAGGAAGCCACCAACACCTCTCGCCCATACTACAGGTGGCTTCCCACTTCACTCCCATCTAGCTCATTCCCTCCACTGTGGAAATGAGGAATTCCTCTGAAGCAAATCTGATTAACTGCTTTCACCTGCCCCAAACCCTTCAGTGGCATCCACTGCCCTCAAGAAGTCAAACTGTCCCATGGCTCCCATGCCCAGGACAGCCTCTCGGCTTGTCTACTCTCTGGGCTGTGCCTCCTTCTCTTTACCTTGAGGTGCTCTCTCCTCTGAGCCTTTCCATGTGCTGCTTCCTCCCTCACATACAACCTCAAATCCTTGGCTGATTTGTATCTTATCTTAAATCTCCTCCTATGGAAGCTCTTCCTGCCCCCAAACCTGATCAGATACCAAAGCACTCTGGACTTGATCATCATCAGACCTGATTGAGTTGTCTTTTTTTTTAATGTCTGTCCTTTCCACCAAACTGTGAGCCAGTTAAGACAGAGACCGTATCTGTCTTGTCCACTAGAAGGAAATGTCTGACTTCGGGCATCAGCATAAGGAGAAGAAAAAGCAGAATCCTTACTAGATGCACTTTGTGTAGTTGGATGTCCAGAGTCGGGGCAGGAGGTGGGAGAGGAAACCAAGAACACCCTCTTTGCTAACCACTCAGAACAAAGTTGCCTTAGAAGGAAACACCAGTGAAAAGCCCCCAAACAGAATGCAATCGTTATTTCCACTCTCCTTGGCCAAGTCCATGAACTAAGTCTTCTCAATTTAACAGAAACTTTGAGAAGTCAGCATGGAGAATGTCCCTAGAATAACAAGAGTTACCAACTTAACCTCCACTCCTCTCTCTTAACCAAACTTTATTTATACCTTCAAATAATTAATTTCAAACACTTTAGTCAAGTCTTAATTAATTCCAGAAACACGCCCACCCTCTACAAGCAAGGGCAAGGACAGCTGACGTTTCCTCTTATTTCCTATTAACATCTTAGCATCTTGGTGACCTGGGGCAGGGTGTTCTAAAATCTTAGCTTGGTCACACTCCTCAAAAGAGTTTATAAAATGCCAAGAAAAGTTCCAGGCTGCCTCAGGTATCACAGAGATGAGTGATTTAGAATCCATGTTTAGATGGTGTCCTTAATTCTGCCATGAAAGCAACTTGGTGACCTTAAGAAGCTCATTTAGCCTCTCTAGCCTGCTTTTCCTCATCTGTAAAAGAGGAAATTTCCATAGATGATCTCCTAGGTTCCTTCTAACTAAAAATCTAGGATTCTAAATTTCTCAAAACAACAAGATCCATTTAAAGGAGTGCAGCCAGGGGATAATCTTTTTCCTTTCGTTTCCTTTCTTGAACCCCTCATGTAATTTCTTTTTTCTCCTTCCGTATGACCACCACTGTTGTCCCTTGCCCTTATAGAAGAGGCTTAGGAAATTCTTTGGCTGATGGGACAATTTTAGAAGTGGACCTTTCTAAGCTCTCCAATATTTGTGCCACCACAAATCTGGTACCCTTTTTTTAATTCTTTATTACATTTTCATGTTTCACTTTAAAGAGATAAACATGAATAAAATTCTGACTTTTTATATTATTTTCCATTAATTTCTGATCTTTCAGTGTGAACTTCCACACACGTAGTATTTTGTCCTGAGTCTTCCCAGAAAACAGAACCTGAGACAAAGATTTGCATGCATGTGGTTTACTGGGCATGTGATTCCAGGAAGACTAGGGGACAAGGGAAGTGAACCTGGGGAGGACAAAGAGCCAAAGTAACAGTGTAATACTAAGCTAGCCACTATTAAAGGAGACTGGTATTCAGTCGTAGAGAACATTCCTTGGAGTGTGAAATAAATTTTATAACTCTTTGAAGTGAAAAAGTGAAAATGTTAGCTGCTAAGTCATGTCAGTCTCTGTGATCCCATGGACTGTAGCCCACCTGGCTCCTCTGTCCATAGAATTCTCCAGGCAAGAATACTGGAGTAGGTTGCCATACTCTCCTCCAGGGGGTCTTCCCAACTCAGGGACTGAACCCAGATATCCCACATTGCAGGCAGATTCTTTACCATCTGAGCCACCAAGGAACCAGGGGGGCAAAAGGAGAAAGAATTTATTCATCACATCTCATGTCCCACTGACCTAGTGTGTCAATCCCTCTATATTTCTGGTTTGCACTTGTGGATGTGCTACCAAAATGATTTACATGAAGCCCATGCTGCCATATCGGGGAAGTCCAAAGGCAAGAAACTAGAAACATATGCCAGAAGCATGAGGCAAGGCCCTTTCAGAATGCACATGTCTAAGCTGTCAAAGTACCACAAGAGTCACTGTGGGACCAACAGGAGCTGGAGTGGTACACAAGAGGTGTCCCACACACAGAGTCGCCATCACTGCAGGGCCTGGTTTCTAATTCTTGTGTGGGATTGTCATGTGCATTGTAGGATATTTAGCTGCATCCCTGGCCTCTACTCACTCACACCAGTACCATCCCCTCTACCAGCTGTGACAACAAAAAAGATCTCCATATACTGCCTGATGTCCTCCTGGGGGCGGGGCATGCAAATTTACCCCCTGATAAGAACCATACTGCTCTAGATTAATGTGTGTCCTACTTTTTTGTCACTCATTCAGTGACCCTTCATCTCTCTCTACTTTCAGTTCAGTTCAGTTCAGTTCAGTTGCTCAGTCATGTTCGACTCTTTGCGACCCCATGAATCACAGCATGCCAGGCCTCCCTGTCCATCACCAACTCCCAGATTCACTCAGACTCACATCCATCGAGTTAGTGATGCCATCCAGCCATCTCATCCTCTGTCGTCCCCTTCTCCTCTTGCCCCCAATCCCTCCCAGCATCAGAGTATTTTCCAATGAGTCAATTCTTCGCATGAGGTGGCCGAAGTACTGGAGTTTCAGCTTTAGCATCATTCCCAGGGCTGATCTCCTTCAGAATGGACTGGCTGGATCTCCTTGCAGTCCAAGGGACTCTCAAGAGTCTTCTCCAACACCACCGTTCAAACACATCAATTCTTTGGCGCTCAGCTTTCTTCACAGTCCAACTCGCACATCCATACATGACCACTGGAAAACCATAGCCTTGACTACATGGACCTTTGTTGGCAAAGTAATGTCTCTGCTTTTCAATATGCCATCTACCATATCAAAAGCAGCTCTCAAGTAGATCACTTTGAGAGATATTAATGTCTCATGCCTGTAACTTAATTTTTAGGCTTCACCATGATATAATTCACGTAAATAGACGATAATTCCTTAATAATAAGGAATGATGAGATTTTAAATATTCAATTTGAGAAAGCTATGAACAGACTAGATAAAGGATAAAAATGTTAAAGCTACATTCTAGGGCTTAGTTGATGAAATCAAGAGAGGAAGGAGCTAATTTTTTTTTTTAATCTAGGTCTCTAAGTCAAGGACACAAGATTTTCTGAGACAAGAGTTTTTCGGTCTGAATTTTGTACATGTCATATACACACAATTTCACACTTAACTTCAAGGCCCACACTCATCCACATAGGCCCATCCGAGGAATCCCTAGGAGACAATGTTAACTACTGTTGCTGAGCATTTAAATTGTTTCCAGTTTTTAGCTATTATGAATAAATGCTACTATAAAGGTTCTTTCAAATGCTTTTGGCTCAATATATATATACACTGTGGTGCTGGAGAAGACTCTAGAGAGTCCCATGGACTGCAAGGAAATCAAACCAGTCAATCCTAAAGGAAATAAACCCTGAATATTTATTGGAAAGACTGATGCTGAAGCTTAAGGTCCAATACTTTGGCCACCTGATTTGAAGAGCCGACTCATTGGAAAAACCCTGATGCTGGGAAACATTGAAGGCAAGAGGAGAAGAGGGCGACAGAGGATGAGATGGTTAGATAGCATCACTGACTTAACAGACATGAATTTGAGCAAACTTCATGAGATAGTAGAGGACAGAGGAGCCTGGCGTGTTATAGTCCAAGGAGTTGCAGAGTTGGACATAACTTAGCGACTGGACAATATATATATATATTGGACGTAACTTAGCGACTGGACAATGTATATATATATATATACACACACACATTTATGTTGAGTATATATCTAGGATGGAATTATTGGATAATGGGATATGTGTATGTTCAGCATTGGATTTCCCAGGTGGCTCAGTGATAAAGAATCTGCCTGCCAATTCAGAAGCCATAGGAGATGTAGGTTGGATCCCTGGGTTAGGAAGAACCCCTGAAGGAGGAAAATGGCAACCCCTCCAGTATTCTTGCCTGGAAAATCCCATGGACAGGGGAGTCTGGTAGGCTATACAGTCCATGGGTTCACAAAGACTCAGACACAACTGAGCAACTGAGCACAAACACACACGTTCAGCATTAACAGATGCTGGCAATCAGCTTTCAAGAGTGGTTACACTGGTTTATACTCCCACCAGCAATGTACAAGCATTCCAGTTGCTCTGTGTTCTCCAACACCGGGTATGTCAATTTTTTTTTCATTTTTGCTATTCTAGTGTTTGTATACTTGTATCTCACTGGGATTTTAAATTTTATTTTCCTAATGACTAACAATACTTTGGCCACCTCATGTGAAGAGTTGACTCATTGGAGAAGACTCTGATGCTGGGAGGGATTGGGGGCAGGAGGAGAAGGAGACGACAGAGGATGAGATGGCTGGATGGCATCACCGACTTGATGGACATGAATCTGGGTGAACTCCAGGAGTTGGTGATGGACAGGGAGGCCTGGCATGCTGCAATTCATGGGGTCGCAAAGAGTCGGACATGACTGAGTGACTGAACTGAACTGAATGAGACTGAACAACTTTTAATATGTTTATAGGCCACTGGGATATTTCTTTAATGAAGTACCTGTTTATATTTTTTGCTCATTTTGCTATTGGGATGTCTTCTTTTTTATTTCCAGGGGTTCTTTATGTATTGTGAATGAGTCTTTTGTGGAACATGTATTACAAACATGATTTCCCACTTTGATTTGCCACTTCATTTTTTGAAAGATATCTTTTAATCAACAGAAATTCTTAACTTTAACAGAGTCTATTTAATCAACTTTTTTCTTTATGGTTAATGCCTATAGTATATAGTTTAAGAAGTACTGGCCTACTAAAGATCATAAATATATTCTCTGAGGTTTTCTTCCACAAGCTCTAATGGTCTACCTGTCACATTTAGATCTATGGCTAGAACTGATTTTTGTGAATGGTGTGAAGAATCAACATACATTTTTTAGCATTAGAACTTTTATTGAGAAGAATATTCTTTCCTCGCTGTTTCACAGTCATTTTTGTTATTACAGACTGAATGTTTGTGTCCCTCCAAAATTCATGTTGAAGCTCTAAGTCCCAAGGTGATGCTGTGTTTTGAGAATTAAATAGGGTTAGATGAGGTCACGAGGGTAGAACCTTGGTCTGATGGGACTATTGCCCTTATAAAGAGAGACACAAGAGAGCGTGCCATCTCTTTCTGCCATGTGAGGACACAGGGAAAAGGCAACCTCCTGCAACTCACAGAGAGAGTTCTTACCAGATGTTAACCCTGATGACTTTGCTCTGGACTTCCATTCTTCAGAATTGTGAGAAAATTAATGTTGCTTATTTAAGCAATGCAGCCTATGATATTTTATTATGGAAACCCAAGCTGACTAATACTTTTGTCATAAATAATCAATCTAGGTTATTTTCTAGATTCTATTGCAATGGCTTATATGTATATCTTTATATCATTATCTCTTGTCTTTTTAAAAAATTCAACAGAAATCATTTATTATTGTTCATGGTTTCTGTGGATTAGGTATTTGAGAGTGATTTGGAGCAATTCTGACTCAGGATTGCTCATGAGATTACAATCAAATGTCTTTGGGGGCTACAGTCACCTGAAGACTTGACTTAGACAGGGGGATCCTGTGGTTCTAAGGTGGTTCAGACCCAGGGCTGGCAAGTCAGTGCTGGCTACTGGTAGGAGGCCTCAGTTCCTGCCTATGTGGGTCCTCCTCACAGGACTGCTTAAGTCTCTTCATGCTCCCCACAGAATGAATAATGTGAGAGAATTATGCAGAAACTACAATAACCTTTTATGATAGCCTTAGAAGTTGGTCACACAGACTATCCCTGATTCAGTGTAGGAAGACACCACCAGGAGACTATGATTTGGGGGTCATTTTGGAAGCTGGCTACCATAAGTTCATAAAGTCCAAAAATAAGCAAAAATAAGCTATATTGCTTAGGGAGACATACTAAGTTGTTTCAACTATAGAAGAAAGGAAAGGAATAATTACCATGAAAGTAGTTACCCTATGGAGGAAAGAAGGTTTGAGTACATAAGGATCACTATTTGTAAAAGAATGCATATATATTTTATGCACTTTTACAAAATTTATATATTTCATAATTGCAAGGAAAGGTTCTATAAAACATTAAACCAAAAGAGAACAGACATGAAACAAAAAGTGCTCTTACCTCTTTTATATCTCAAATATAGATCAATAAATTCTAAAGGATAATTTTAAATATGGTTGAAAGAAGAATAACAACAACAGCAACAATTAACACTAATAATATTAATTAATTAATAATTATTCTAGTCATAATAAATATTGAGATCTGACAGTATAAGTCTTCTAATTTTGCTTTTATTCTTCAAGACAGTTTCGGTTAATCATACCCCTTTGCATCTCCATGCATATTTTAGAAATAGCTTTTTAATTTCCACAACATTCTATGATGAAATTTTTATCAGAATTGAATTAAATATATCAATCAATTTAGGAAGAATCTGCCTTTTTAGAATATTTAGTCTCCACTTCTTAAACATGGAGTGTCCCTTCACTGATTTAGGTTTTCTCTGTGTTTATATGTTTATAGTTCTTTGTGTAGCAATCCTGCACACATTTCGTGAGGTTTTCTTCCCCCTTGCTATTTGATGGTTTGATGCTATTTTAAATGGTATTGTTAAGGTTTTGTGTGTGTGTGTGTGTGTGTGTGTGTGTGTGTGTGTGTGTGGCTGAAATATACAGATATAATGGATTTAGGGGTACTGATTAGTTTAGCACTAATCAAGAGATGGGAATACCAGACCACCTGACCTGCCTCTTGAGAAACCTATATGCAGGTCAGGAAGCAACAGTTAGAACTGGACATGGAACAACAGACTGGTTCCAAATAGGAAAAGGTGTACGTCAAGGCTGTATATTGTCTCCCTACTTATTTAATTTATATGCAGAGTACATCATGAGAAACGCTGGGCTGGAAGAAACATAAACTGGAATCAAGATTGCCGGGAGAAATATCAATAACTTCAGATATGCAGATGACACCACCCTTATGGCAGAAAGTGAAGAGGAACTAAAAAGCCTCTTGATGAAAGTGAAAGAGGAGAGTGAAAAAGTTGGCTTAAAGCTCAACATTCAGAAAACGAAGATCATGGCATCTGGTCCCATCACTTCATGGGAAATAGATGGGGAAACAGTGGAAACAGTGTCAGACTTCATTTTGGGGGGCTCCAAAATCACTGCAGATGGTGATTGCAGCCAGGAAATTAAAAGACGCTTACTCCTTGAAATAAAAGTTATGACCAACCTAGATACCATATTCAAAAGCAGAGATATTACTTTGCCAACAAAGGTCCATCTAGTCAAGGCTATGGTTTTTCCAGTAGTCATGTATGGATGTGAGAGTTGGACTGTGAAGAAGGCTGAGCGCCGAAGAATTGATGCGTTTGAAGTGTGGTGTTGGAGAAGACTCTTGAAGAGTCCCTTGGACTGCAAGGAGATCCAACCAGTCCATTCTGAAGGAGATCAGCCCTGGGATTCCTTTGGAAGGAATGATGCTAAAGCTGAAATTCCAGTACTTTGGCCATCTCATGAGAAGAGTTGCCTCATTGGAAAAGACTCTGATGCTGGGAAGGATTGGGGGCAGGAGGAAAAGGGGACGACAGAGGATGAGATGGCTGGATGGCATCACCAACTCAATGAATGTGAGTTTGAGTGAACTCAGGAAGTTGGTGATGGACAGGGAGGCCTGGCGTGCTGCAATTCATGGGGTCTCAAAGAGTCGGACACGACTGAGTGACTGAACTGAATGGAACTGACTCATTATAATAGTTTACCTGTTCACTGTTGAGGGAGAGAGGTTCTAAATAAAATAGCATTTCTACCTTTAAAATCTTATATTTTTTGCTTCTTTTTCTTGTTTTCTTACATTTTTGATGAATTCTAGTACAAAATAGAAATGATGATAAATAGAAATGGTGATACTGGTTATCTTTATCTGATTCTGGACTTCAAGAGAAAAGCTTTCAATATTTCACCATTATGTACAATGTTAGCAGTAGGTTTTTGTGGATATTGCTTGTCACATTATGGAAGTTCCATGCTATTCCTACTTTTATAAGAGGTTTTATTATTGTGTTAAATTTTTATTAACTTTTAAATTTCTGCATTTTTTGAGAATATTCTATGAGCTTTATTGTTTGTTCTGTCAATTAGTTAATTATATTAACTATTTTTACAATTTAAATTAATCTTGCATTCCTAGAAAAAATTATTTAGTCATGACACATTATCCTACTGTTTATATCACTGACTTTGATTTGCTATGATTTTCTTCAGGATTTTTGAATCATTGTTCATGATAAACAATTTTCCCATGTTAATGTAAACTAATTACATTAAATTATCATTTTTATTTTTAATGCCTTTGTCATGTGATAAGACCAAGGTCATGCTGGCATCATAAAATGATTTCTATTTCTCTAAGAGAGTTTCTCTAAGTTTGCTTTTATTTTTTCCTTAAATGGTAGAATTTAACATTGAAGCTATCTGGGTCTAGAATGTCCTTTGTAAAATGATTTAATTATTTAATTTCCTTACTACTCAGGAAATGTAGAATTACTCAGGTTTTCTATTAATTCTTGTGCCTGTTTTGGTAAATTATATTTGACATACTGTGACTTCTCTTTGTCAGAAATTTTGGAAAATACTTCTAGTGATCACAACTTATGTATAACATCAAAATGATTAGATTTAATAACATATGAGTGATATTAATCTTCTTATTTACTCATATTTAACACTTTCTGGCACTTTTTCTTGATTTTATTTTATTTTTATTAATTTTTATTGGAGTATAGTTGATATACAATGTTGTGTTATTTTCTTCTATACAGCACGTTCAATCAGTTATACATATATCCACTCTTTTTTAGATTATTTTCCCAAACAGGTCATTAAAGAGCGTTAAGCAGAGTTCCCTGTGCCATACATAGGTTCTTATTAGTTATCTATTTTATATATAGTAGTGTGTATATATCAATCCCAGTCTTCCAGTTTATCCCTCCTTCCCACCTTTCCCCCTTGGTAACCATAAGTTTATTTTCTGCATTTATTTATGACTCTTTCAAAGTAAAAATTAACAATCATTGAAAGTTGCCCTAAATAGCATAAATCTTCCATCAGACTTTCAGCTGCTGTAACTATACACATAGGTAACTAGCTTTAAATATCTTCAATTAATTAACAAATATATATTGTGGCATGTTAAAATAGACCCTTTCAAATCATAAAATCATCTAGGCAATTCACTATATAAGTCACAAAGCCAAGATTTTAAAAATATAGGGAAATTACAGATTACTTAAATTAACTACATCATTTTTCAGACAAGGAAACTGAGGCTCAGAGACGCTAAATGGCTTATCCAAGATTATACAACCCATCAATGGCAGAGCTGGCATTAACAATCCAGGTCTCTCCTGGTTCTTGCTCTGGTAGTTTTTCCACCACATCATGCTAGCATTCAAACTACACATCCTATTCGGCATTAAGAATGACTGAACAGCACTCTAGAGCTGGAGAGCCGCGACTACTAAAGCCTGTATGCCCAAAGCCTTGCTGCTCCACAAGAGAAGCCACCTCAGTGAGGAGCCTCTGTGCACTGCAATGGAGAGTAGCCACCACTCACCTCAACTAGAGAAAGCCTGCGTATAGCAAGGAAGACCCAGCACAGTCAACAATCAATTCGTAAAACAACAACAAAAGAATGACTGAACATGTTGAAATTTGAAATAACTTTTCAAGACCCCTTGATTACATTTAAAAAGATAAAACAGGACCCATGTCATAGTAGTTAACATTTTAAAGCTTCATTTTGTGTCTTTTTTATCACTTTGAATTTTCAGTGACTATCTTCTAGCCTACATTAGGTTTCAGATGCCACTTCTCCTTGTACAAACACAACAGCTCCCGAGAATCTGCCTGTAGACTTCCTACTACTCCACTTTAACTGCCCTTCTACTGCCACCATGTACCCTCCCAATGCTGCTAAAATTAAATTATACTTCCCAAAACCAAAGTAGAATCATGTTTTGATTATATATCAAGTATACTTTAAGTGCTTGGTGGTCAGGGATGATAAATGTATTTGTACCATGTACGTGTGCATGTGTGTGTGCTAAGTCACTTCAGTTGTGTCTGACTCCTTGTGACCCTATGGGCTGTAGCCCGCAAGACTCTTCTGTCCATGGGGACTCTTCAGGTAAGAATACTTGAGTGGGTTGCCATGCCCTCCTCCAGGGCATCTTTACAACCCAGGGATCGAACCTGTATCTCTTATGTCTCCCGCACTGGCAGGCAAGTTCTTTATCACTAGTGCCACCTGGGAAGCTCCACCATATATATATGTATGTGTGTGTATATAGATAATGTTTCATAATATATATATTACATATAATTTGTATTTATATTGTCTATATTTATCTTATCTCATACAATATAAAGAACATTCAGTAAATACATTATTGACTAAAAGACTGATACTGTGTTTTCGATAGACCAGTGGTATGAATATGAGTTAAGGAGATACTGCACCTAAGTTCAGCTAACAGCTTGGCCACTTATTACCTGTATGACCTCAGACAAGTTGCTTAACTTTTCTGGGTCTCAGTTTCCTCATCTGTAAAAAAAAGTTAATAATAGCATCCACACAGAGTTGTTCTGAAAATTAGATGAGATAATCTATTAGCACATTGCCTGGCCCATAATAAGTGCTCAGAAAATATTAGCTTGATGAGATTATATCAATACTTTTATTAACTACTAGTACTCTTGCCATTTGCCATAATTCCTCCTGTCCTTGTCCTAAGTGATTTGGAAAACTCTCCAAATCTGAGGGTTCAATGAACCTCTTCTTTTTGATGAGAAATGTATCTGCTACATAAATAGTAACTCATCCAAATCCCATTAACCGTAGGTAATTTTATTTAATAATGATATTTTAAAATTTGGACAAATAAATAAATGGCAAGGCAATTTTTATTAAATCCTGTTTTCTCAATGGCTATTTGGAATACAGCATTCATATGCAAGCCCCAAGAATATTGAGTAACAGATAAAATAAATAATGATCATAACGCAAACCACATTCTGATTCCCACTTCCCTGCAAGTACAGCTCCATGTAAGAATTACAGGAGCCAAAAAGTAACATGCTTATTAACTGTGGCTTACTCAGCTATATACATAGAGCTTAGCAGATCACGTGAATGTTTCCATATTCTCCGGTAACCTAATGGTTCCTTAGAGCCCAGTTCTTATAACCCCTAAAGAATTTCAAGATTTGCCTGAAAAAATACATTTCCATGACTATGACTGAACACAAATGTGGAAAGCTCACTGAAAGCAAACCATCCTGGAAGATAGGAAATGGTCATTGTTTTCCAAGAAAGGCAAGACGCTTCTGCACAAAGGAAATCAAACTGGTTTCAGGAGCTTAATCTCAAGTCCCCCACGTAAACCTGCAAGTGCCATATGGATGGACCCTATGTCTCACCTCACACATGGGAACATACTGGAACAAGAATATGGTCACTTATCATTGAAGGTAAAAGACATGTTATTCAAAACTGCCATATAAATGCATCCAGAGAGGTGTATTCCCTCCTTTTTTCACATTCATTTTATTTTTAAGGTATTCAGAGATCTAGAGGGATCCTGGACTTGTAACTGGCAAGTTATAAGCCTCCAGAAAAACCTGTCAAAAGACTCAGATCTAAAATGCTGCTTCCTAGATATACAGTGTTTTCTGCAGCCGGGCTCAGTGAAACTTTCACTAGCAAAGTCTCTGCTACCTCTTCAGCAAAACAAAGCGTACTAATTGTTTTACTGACATTTTTAAGTCTTGGAAACACAATGTTGTTCTTGGGACAAGTCTAAGAAGAAGAGATAAAAAATCTTGGTTCAAGTTCCAGTTGGTTACTTTAACCAGGAGTAGGCAAGGTGGGGAGACCTAACCTTGCCCAACCACTGCAGAGAGCTGATGTCTAGTCAATGGAAATGGAAGTGAAAGTGTTAATTGTTCAGTTGTGTCCAACTTTTTGTGACCCCATGTACTGTATAGTATGCCAGGATTCTCTGTCCATGGTATTCTCCAGGCAAGAATACTGGAGGGAATAGCCACTCCCCTCTCCAGGGGATCTTCCTAACCCAGGGATCAAACCCAGGTCTCCTGCACTGCAGGCATATTTTTTACCATCTGAGCCACCTGGTCAATGGAACTGAGTGCTATTACATATGTAAAGCAATAAAGACCAATATAAGGTCTTTGTAAAAAAAAATTACTGAATTTAAAATTCATTTTGAATGGCTTTGCTTCAATAGTCAAACTTGCAGGGGAGCAGAGCAGACATAAGTATTTTGATGGAGACTCACTATTGTACAGCTCTTATAATCCATGCCGAAAGTCCTTTAGTGGTACAACCCTCTCTGAATGAAGTCCCAAAGGGTTGAACCCATATTAAAAATCTCTAATATGAGAAGATTTACAGCAAGGTTACAATGTAATTAACCTGAGTTATCTTTCAAAACTCTTGCTGATATATATTCTGTCACTTCAGACTATGCTTACACTCTGGTTTTTTAAATTAGCAAAGAAGGAGGTTTTCATATTCATTCTAACTTAAAGGATAAAGGAATGTTTGCATAAAAAGAGTTGGCTAATACTTTCTATTATTTTCTAATATTATTCTTATAACTATATTCTTACAGCTGTTTTTTTAAATGGCTACTCTGTATGGCAAAACCTTACTCTGTCCACTGCAGAAAAGTTTGTGATTTTTATTTAAGGATCATGGTGATTCCCTTCATTTGTTTGGAGGAGGGAAAAAAAAGTAAAAGCAGAGCTATTATTCTGTGTTTATAACGTAAAAGCAGAGCTATTATTCTGTGTTTATAACAAGTCTATTACCACAGCAACGACCGTGATGTCACAAACCCTACACCAAGGGCCAGATTCTGTCTCCGAGGGGGGAAGGGCAGCTTAGCCTCGGAAATTGGATGGAAATATGCAGCCAAAGAGAGGTCAAAGCTTGTGGTAATCACCAAGACATGAGGAGTTCCCCTTCTCAGAAGAAAAGGGGTGCAGGAACAGAAAAGCAGTCCCCGAGGCCCAGAAATAAGCTACCCCCACACTTCTGTCTGCAGCTGTGCAAAAGCAGAGTGGAAATCCAAGCGAGTGTGGTATCACTGTGTTCCTGATCACGAGAATTCCACTGGGCCCACTGGCTGCCAAACGTGGATGAGATCCAGTGGTGAGCCTGCCTGAGCACATGAAACACTCTCTGGAACTAGTGCCTGACCAGATGTAGCCTTCTGGTACCTCGGAGCAGAAGCAACTTGCCTCATGATGGCAAGACTTTAAAACCAAGCTGGGGTTTTACTACTATTACGAGGTCACCCAGGCTCACAGAACCACAGATGCTTAGAGCTAGAGAACTTATCAAGTCTCCCAATAGATGTGGGCTTGAAAAAAATAACCTTCTGCAGAAACAAGTTGTATCCCGTCATTAAAGGAATCTGAAGTGGCATATTAACAAGTATTCCTATTCTGATACAGTCTAGGGAAATTCTATATAAATATGCTGAAATGGCAACTTTATATTAAAAAGAATATTGGATTAGGAATCAGAAGACTTTAGTACTAGACTCAAGTACTTGGAAGCCACATGACCTTGAGAAAGCCACTTAACTATCTGAGCTTCAGTTCTTTACTTAATGACATCTCAAATGCTATTTCTTGGGGTTATTATTAAGATCAAAGTAAATAAAATAATAAATTTGAATGAGTTTCATAACTATAGGATTTAATACGAACATAAGGTATCGTGAGCATTTTCACACAGCTAGTTTACAGTATAACAGGAATAATTTGAACACTAATAGTTATTTTCATTCCAGGAATCCAGAGTATACATACAGTGCTCATCTTCCCTATCCTGAGAGGTAGACACTTGCTTGATACAGTCAACTCTAAATTATTCAGGGCCTGATTATCAAGGGGCCGCTTTCTTTCAGCCATTGTATGATTAGTTTCCCTCAGAAATGCCACATTAACCTATATATGGTGAGAAAATTGACAGTGAGTGTCCCTCAACTTATCTTGAATAATAACTCTGGTAAAATTTTAGCAAAAGGAAGAACTGAAATGATTAACTAGATAGGAGTTTTTGGATAACTGGTGAACTTTACACTTATCTATGGATAAGGACTCAAACCACTGTCACAAAGGCTATGGTCGTGGTCAAAAAGGTTGAGACCAACTCAAACAAGATCCTCGCACTTTCTCAGTGAACAACAGAGTAGTCTGTACTATTTATGTATGTGCAGTAGGAATTTGAATATGTCATTCATTCATTTATTCAACAGACCCTGGTGGACGACTATTATGTGACAGAGCTCACCACATTCCCTGAAAACCCTGCTGTTTTCCTAACCTGTCACTGTCCCTTCCTTATGATGTAACAGACAGCACTTCAACAAAGCTCATAGCCCGACTCTTAGAAACTCTATTCACCTTCCTGTTATCATGAGACTTTTGCCAATCTTACCCTAACGCAAGGGTCAGCAAGCTGTTTTCCCTGAGCCAAACCCTGTTTGCTGCTCTTTTTGTAAATAAAGTTTTATTAGAACACAACCAGGCCCATTTGTTTATGGCCTGGTTATCTATGGCTGATTTTCTGCTGCTGCAGCAGAGTTCAGTAGCTGTGACAGGACAGGATAGCTCCAAAGCCTTAAATACTATCTGGCCATTGACAAAGCTTTCCGACCCCTGCACTAGATAACATAAGTCAAAATTCATCTCTCCTGTAAGTTTCTGCTTAGGGAATAATAGAGTAAGCTCCTTGAAAGCAGAGAACTTTGTGTACCTTTGTCTTGTCATATGGAACCCTGGAGTAGGACTGGGTCAAGGTTTAGAGCAGATACAGAAAATTAAACATGTCCTCCCCTATATTCTGTTTTCAACAGATGAGTGTCCTAGAATTCCATGGAAGACAGCACAAAACCACTGGTGTTCAGTTACTCTGGCTTTTAATTCCTCAGAGTTTTTACATCTAAGACTTCCAAGGCTCAATTTTTGGCCTCTATCCTTTGCATATTTATTTCCTGATCTGATGTGGAATTAGAGTTAAATAGGAGCTGTGTGCTTGAATTCCACGTGGCTGGCTCAGCAGGAAACTCCAGGGCAGGTTTTTTGGCATGCCAAACTCATGTTAGCCTCAGCTATGCTAATTTCTAGAGCTGTTTGCTTTGCTCAAATAAACCTTGGAGGGGAATTTGCATTTGGATGCACACCTTTTTATGCACAAATTATGTGCATGATAACTCTAGGGCAGAATAAGGTCTGAAAAAAAAGAAAAAGAGGCATGGCATGTACCGAAGGGCTTCCATGTGGCAAGCACTATGCTGGTGCTTTACATACATTTTCTCATCTCAGGGCCACAACTATCTCAGGTGGTGAAACTGCAACCCCCATTTCATATATGTGGAAATTACATAGCTGCTCTACACTCACAGACCCAGTAAATGACAAAGTCTAGATTTGAACCCCATCTATCTAAGCCTGAAGCCCGTGTTCTTTTCACTTAGGCTGTTTTACTGGTATCCTCCTCAACATCACCACGCACTGAAGCCATTGGACATACATCGAAACAAAGAATCCTACATTTACAAAATTAGTCAATTTTCTCTCCAGTTGTCCTATGTAAAATATATCTTTGACCCTTTAGGAGATAAATCTGGGTCCCTCTGCACCATAAAACAATCAACCAAAGAATAACAGTGGCATTATGGAGACAAACATTACATGAAACAAAAATTATGTTAGTATTTGGTAGACAAACACGATCACAAGTGATTTTGATATGTAAATGGATTTTCATGACATATGTGAGGACCTCAGTATGAAAGGACACTTTTGCTGCTAAAATGTAATAGGTCAAGTAAGAGAATATGCCCATACCATGAAGGAAAATGTTAGTAACACTTAGAAGATGGTATAAATATATCTATAATGTAAGCCCAGTAATTTCTATCTTACAAACATATTCACCATTTATGGAAACATAACCAAACACCTATCTTCTCTCGCCTCAAAAAAAAAAATAATAATACAAGTGTTATCTTTAGTGAGTTATGATAAGTACTGCTATCAAAATTCATTATTTATCATTGCTTAATTCAACATACAGAAAAATAACCAGCACAGCAATTAAGCATTCTAGCAAAATTTTAACATTTTACAACAAGCCAGATACAATATTACTGAACTTTCTCCATGTGGAACATAACTGTAACCTAACCTGCAATAGAACATCATGCTCAGCCTATTGCCATCTAGCTTAATACACTGCCATCTAATTTTCTGGAAATATACCAGAACTGATTACATTTTCATCCAAGTAAAATTTGAATCTCCATTTTTCAAAAAGCTCTTAAAGAAAGCTTTCCAGGAATTAGAAACAACTCTGTACGAGATGAGTAACCTGGGTTGTTTCTTCAGTGGATTTAGAAGAAAGGCGCACTGGGGAACAAGCCTGCCACACACGCTTTATAAATTGCCCCTTCCTTTGGGAAACGCACCAGGGAGACGTGGTCCTCATTGCACCACACCAAAGAGCTCAACCATGGTTCCTTTTTTTCTTGTTAACCGATCAGTATGTATCTTTTTTTAAATTAATTTATCCTTTTTAATTTTAAATAGATTTCAGAGAAGGAAAATAACTTTTTTTGTAGCCAGGGGTAGGAAAATTTATTGTCAGTTGAAGGTCGACAGCCTAAGCAGTAGTAGATTGGGGGTATTTGCTTAATAAAGTAATGTTCTTCAAATGATACATACACTCACATGTCTTAGCTGCAATGTCCCTAAAACAGTGTTTTCCAAAATAAACTTAAGCATTTAATAATTATCATAGGGTAGTTTAAACAATTTTCTGTAAATTATTATCACTGGAAACCCCAGTAGTGACTTACCTGCTGGCGGCTTTATGAAAGGTGGCGGAATTAAAGGTACAATAATGGGCACATTGCCATGATCCTTCGACCCTGCAGGTGAGTCACTGAGTCCATTTCCTGTGGCAAGCCCTGAATAGCCTGTGCTTATATTGTATGGTGAAATAACACTGTCCTCAGGTAATTTGGGTTTTGGCAAAGAATTTTCTGTAAAAGAAAAAAAAATCATTCAATATGTTGAAGAGACTTACTTTCCTTACAACCACATTTTCGCAAGTAAAATGGCTATGGAATAAATTTTTTTTTCTTGCCAATCTTTAAACACTTTACCAGAACTTAATCCTGAAACTTTCTCAGCTGTGTTACCATAAATTTCTTATGGGCTCCTTTACAATTTGCTCCACCATGATAGCTAATATCTCTACTGTATCGTAGTGATGAATTTTCACACTGTAAAAGGCCACAGAAAACTGAGAGGCAATTAACCTTTTACATATACAAAGTGATATATGGCAGGTATCGCTCTCTGATACCAAAGGAGAAGCTTAAAAAGTGGCCCCCTACCATGGTAACCAGGTCCTGATATATTATAAAGGTGAGTGGTAATATAATCAAAAGAACCAATGAGAAAGAAGCTGATGATTAGGAAAAAAGAACACAAACTGTTATTTCACAGGGCAGACTCATTAACCCATTAATAGCCATTAAAAATTAACAAAAATGGGGCTTCCTTGTGACTCAGTGGTAAAGAATTCGCCTGCCAATGCAGGAGACATGGGTTCAATCCACAGTCCAGGAAGATCCCACACGCCTTGGAGCAACTAAACGCATGCGCCACAACTACTGAGCCTGTGCTCTAGAGCCCAGGAACCACAACTTGAGAAAAGCCCACACACAGCAACGAAGATACAGCACAGTCAAAAATAAATAAATAAAATAATTTTTACAAATTAACAAAAATGATCATAAAGAAAACTTCTACTGATATGAACTTTGTGAATTTTATCCTCACATATGAACCATTAAAAAAATAAAACACTCAACCATGGAAAACAACTTTTTCCCTTCAGCAGCATATCATGGCATTCTCTCCAAGTTCCCCAGAGGCAAAGATTATTACCTAGACCAAGTATTAAATGAGCTATTAGTTTATAGACTAAAACTCATGACTTGCATTTTTTATTTACAGTGAACTTGTTATTATCTCTGTAACATGATATGTACAATTTCATAGCAAGCTTAACATAAAATTTGTCACGTACGTTCAATTCCACATGCCCACAGGACAGCTCATTTACATTTCGTTGCTTGGCATATAAGAAGGAAAAGCACTATCTTAGAGACTGGAAATAAAGAGCATGAACAGGTAGTGTATGCCAAAAGATTCTGAATGCAATGAAAATACAGATCAAATTGCCAACGATATCACACAATTAGTTTAGCTCACATTTTATTCAAGTTCCCCAAATGGATATTCCTTTATGGATATTCACATATTCCTCTTCTTTTCTTTGATGAACAAATCTTCAATCCATATTTAGGTTAATCAATTCAGTACGCAGAGCAACACCCACCAAGGGTTCTAGGCTTCCCTCATGGGGTATCTGGCATTGCTACCCACCGGGAGAATCAGTGTTAATTCAACTCTGCCAACCCTCTAATTTCTACTCTCTGGCCAGGCTTCGATGATAATTCCTAAAGAATAATATAGGATCCAATCATCTACTACTCTCTTACTTTTCTTCTTACCCTACCCAAGGCTGTGGGGATAAGGCGAACACTTCAAACAGAAAATAGAAGTAGGGCTCTCCTTTAGAATTCTCACCTAAAACTGGGGGGCAAGAAGAGATATTACCAAATTAACCATGATTGTCTCTTGCAGTCTGAAACTTTAAACCTAACATTTCACTTAACAGAAAGCACCAGCCCTTAACAATTGATATATCAAAGGGTTTAGGAAAGCAGAAGTTAGCAAACGCTGTCCCTTTCTCTACCTTTGTGAGCAGGACCGCAGTGCTTAGGATCCCGAGCACTGTCTAGCTAGCCCTCCCATTGCTGGAAAGAAATTAAGCTGTGACTGTTTTTGTTTTATGTTGTGCTCTTATATTCTGCTTATGGGAAAGCACTCCTGGGGATGTACATTTAAATCAACTATTGGCATAATCAACAAAATGAGTCCCAGAGCAACTCAATTCTGGCAGGTTGAGATAGTTAATCCTTGTTTGCATGAACAAAGGGACATTAAATGTCATTACCTTTGAGAACAGAAATGTGCTGCCGGCTCTCTCCATCTGTAGGATAGCTCCTGAATTCAATATCTTCACCGTCTTTCAATTCAACCTTATCATAGCCATACCAGCCAAGGAGTTCATTCATAGTGTTTTCTGCAAAGTTCTGAAAGAAAAGCATAGGCTGCTTACGTATATAATCAGTAACTATTTGAAAAAGAATGCATACATTGGATTCTATTAGTACCACCCCGTGTTCTGCCAGCCTCACCCTTCCTTCCTTACAGTCATGTTCATTTTTCAAATCACGTTTGAAAACTGTCATGCATTTAAATCTCAGGATGACGCATCCAATTATGACAGGCCTTCAGACATTTGCAATTTAAAGATAATAAGAAAAAAGGCATTTGTCAGTTTTGCTTAAGAATAGGAAGTCATATTTTGGCATATCCTTCTGCAAAGTCTGTATCTTGAACTAATACGAAAATATTGAAAGGTAAAAGCACGAAAACAGCTAAGAAGAGACTTTGAAACTGAAAACAATCGAGCATTTTGTGGCTCAGATTAATTTAAATTAGAATTGCCTTCTAACAGGTGTTGTTTCTTAACATAACTCTGATCTCAGATAAAGCACAATCTCAGCAAAGAAATAATTCCTCGACTGTCAACCACTACCATCCAGGAAGCTGAATAGGCTACAAGGGTTTTCCTTTTTAATTTTACCTTTTGTAACAGTAGTCTTTAAACAGCAAAGCATAATTTCCTTTACGAATTCCATTAGTGACAGATTCTTTCCCCATGAAATCAAAGGTCATTATGATTGTCTTCTGACAAATAACGTAAAAGCACCAAATAACTTTAAGGTTACTAGTCAGCTCAGATTTTGGATAACACATGAAAACACTTAATGAACTATAAATCAATCTATAATCAGCCTTCTGTATCTGCAGGTTCCTTATCCACAGATTCAAGTTACTCCTGTGGAAAATATTTAGGAAAAAAATTTTCAGAAATTTCCAAAAAGCAAAACTTGACTTTGTCATGCAGGCAACTATTTATATGGCACTTATATTGTACTTACAACTCTTTACCTAGCATTTACATTATATTAGGTATTATAAATAATCTAGAGATGAGTTAAAGTATATTGTAGGGATGCGCATAGGTTATATGAAAATGCTACACCATTTCACACAAGGGACTTGAGTACTGAAGAATCTGGTATTCCAGTGTGGAGGTGGGATGCCCTGAAACCAATCCCCTGTGGATTTGGAGGGACAACTCTATAAATGTAAGGTATTATTATTGTTGTTAGTATAGATGTCAAGCTGTGGAAATAATGGGTAAATAATAGTTGAACAAATTTAAAGCTTATACTACCAGGTGACTATTTTTAATGAACTTAACAAATGCT
The DNA here is from genome assembly GCF_001704415.2 of Capra hircus. NCBI lineage: Eukaryota > Metazoa > Chordata > Mammalia > Artiodactyla > Bovidae > Capra > Capra hircus. Next base: position 29,859,405 of record NC_030816.1, read on the forward strand.
AGGTCTTAATTCTTGTGTGTGCCTTAAAGTATCTCTATCTGAGAAACACAGAGTAGAGAAGGGATTACCCGGGGCTGAGGGGTGGCAGAAATGAGGAGACTGGTCAAAGGGTATAGTACAGAATGGTGTATACTACGGTGATTGTAGCTAAGAACACTATCATACACTTGAATGTTGCTGAGAGAGTTGACTCTACATCTTTTCACTGTAAAAAAGGTAACTATGTTACAGGATAGAGGTGGTAGCTAATACTGTGGTTGTAGTCATTTTACAATATAAATGTGTCAAACCAACACATTGTACACTTTAAACTTATACAATGTTTTCTGTCAATTATATCTCAATAAAACTGGGAAAATTAATAGAAGGAAGAATCCTATATCATTGAGTAAGAGCTTTATAAATGTTTGCTGAATGAATTTTTTTCAGTTCAGTTCAGTTGTGTCAGACTCTTTGCAACCCCATGAACTGCAGCATGCCAGGCCTCCCTGTCCATCACCAACTCCCAGAGTCCACCCAAACCCATGTCCATCGAGTCAGTGATGCCATCCAGCCATCTCATCCTCTGTTGTCCCCTTCTCCTCCTACCCCCAATCCCTCCCAGCATCAGGGTCTTTTCCAATGAGTCAGCTCTTCACATGAGGTGGCCAAAGTATTGGAGTTTCAGCTTCAACATCAGTCCTTCCAATGAACACCCAAGACTGATATCCTTTAGGATGGACTGGTTGGATCTCCTTGCAGTCCAAGGGACTCTCAAGAGTATTCTCCAACACCACAGTTCAACAGTATCAATTATTCGGCGCTCAGCTTTCTTCACAGTCCAACTCTCACATCAATATGTGACCGCTGGAAAAACCATAGTGTTGACTAGACGGACCTTAATTTTTTTAAGGCATCTAAAATTTTTAAGGCATCTTTATCAGTCAAGACAGCCTGAGCACCCCAGATGGAGTTAGAAAAACTATATATTTTAACCTACTCTATGACTCAAAGAATCTTTTCTCATTCTCCCTAGAAGTTGTCATTTCTGAATTACACTGGGATGTATAGTTTATACCTGAAACAAAGCACCCAGGCTCAACCACCATGTGCACAGCCTCAACATGCAAGTTCCATGTTCTTTTGAATTTCACTTTAGATTTCAGCAGAGTTGCATAAAAAAGAAAGGATATTACACTATTCCACACACACACACACACACGCAGACACACACACACAAACCCCTGGCATTTCAAACCACCTACATGATGCTAGACTTTTTTCTTTTTGCTTTAGTACTCACTTGAGCTCAGAGCTCCAAATGGGTCAATCTGTGATGGTATAATGCACAAGCAATTTTTTAAAAATCTAGACAGATTGATTCAGTGTTACCATCCACAAGGCCAACAGTCAGCCATATCAAGCTTTAGTGAGGCATTTATTCTCTCTGATGGCTGGTCATGTCCACATTAAATAGACATTCCTTTCATGAATGTGCAAAGATGATATGATCGATATGTATAATAAGCTCAGCAACTTCTGGAATACCACTGAGGAGGATTCAGCTAAACACTGCACTACTCCATCAAAAGACATTCCTAATTGAATGAGGTGTCAGTCTTCCCTAGCTCTCAATTTCTTTCACTGAGCTGAGTGCCTGACTGGAGAATGACCATCCTAGGCTCACAAATAGAGGTCTTCCATCAGGGCTCTGGCAGCAGAGACCTCAAGGATAACGATTATACCTTGCATTAAAAAACAAACCAGGGACCTCCCTGGTGGTCCAGTGGTTAAGACTCCGTGCTTCCAATGCAGAGGGTGCGGGTTTGATCCCTGGTCCAGAAACTAAACTCCCACATGCTGTGTAGCACAGCAAAAAAAAAAAAAAAGTCTTGCCAAAAAATATTGATTAAAAAAAAAAAAAAAAACCAACAACAAAACCCCCACAATCCCCAACAGTGTTAAAAGCCAAGTTCAAGCCATCCGACTGGTAATGTATACTGTCTGCCTGACTCTCTAAGAGAAATGAGCCAAAAAGATAACTGCTGGCCACCATATCTAATTTTCTAGGCCATTTGTATCCTGGGCGCCTCTCGCTGGTTGTGTCTAACCTCTGAAGTGACACAGAAGCTACAGATGCATCATTCATGGAGCAACCTCCCAGTCAAGGATACAGATTTGTTTGTTTCAGTCCAGCTGCAAATCCATTCAGCCTTCCAGAACCAATCCCAAGGATGGGATCCAGAAGTTTCAAACATTTGGGTAAAAACTGACATTGCAACTGGATTATTGATACCAAATTTGTGTTATTTGGGCACCTTAACTGCATCACTCAGTTTATGGTTTGTGCTGAAAACTCAGAGGCCTCACGGAACAATCAATATGAACAAGATCTATTTCATGATTTTCGAGTTACTATAAATGTCAGTGAAAATAAACTCTTAAGCATTTCCTTTCTTATCACTGAAAATAAAAAGAAACACCTTAATGTTTAGATATATGATTACAAAAGCAGAAAACAAAAGGCTTATAAAGCCTTGAGCCACAAATCTCACACCTTTCATAAAAAAGGAACAAGATAAAAGAGAAAACAAACACCAAGGTTTCTTGTATTTATACTACATGAAGGTATTACCTATACAGAGGTATTACCTCTGTCTTATATACTATACTACACTAAGAAACTGAAGAATCCCAAGGAATAAATAATTTTTAACTTGATTTAGAATTAAAACTTAGAATTTGATGCTAGACATCACGTGGGCTCATTATGGTGCTAAACCAAAGGAAATGAAATGGATTTTTGCAGTAACCATCCAAGAAACATAACATATTCTGATAAGTGAGTTTAATGTTTATGGTCCATAAGGGTTTTCAAGTTTTTCTACCAGAAAATTAAGGTGATAAGAGTTAAGTGCAGAGAGATTTTTGAGGTAAGGATGTTCAATAAAAGGTCAGGCTACTGTACTGATAGAAATTGTAAAGTTGGTTTCCCCCAAAATCTTCATCCAGAATTTCTCATGGAGACTTAACAGCAGGAAACTCAAGTACAGTCTCTCAACGTCCCTTCCAGCGCTAAGATTCTGTGAAATCAAAGAACTACTTACACATGATATAAAATACATTTCACAAAGAAATATCATAATTACAGTGATCACACATCATAAATTTCACTGAACAGCCACTATCTCAAATATTTTATCATTGTTCCCATACACCATCAAAAGTGCCAGAATTTCAATATTCTGGCACCCAAAACACATTTTGCAGACTGCCTCTCGCCCTTGGAAGTGACACAAAAATCCTCTCTCATACCATGTGGTCCAATTTGGGTTTGGAAAATAGGTCACTATAATTACAATGATAATGTCTAACACTCTTATAGCACTTGACAGTGTTTCCACATCCTTTAACTCTCTTGTTCCTTTCAACAACCCTGCGAGTTAGGTGTTTGGTTTCCACAGTAAACTTCTGGTGAACCTCTGTGACATCCTCATTTTACAACAGAAAATTGGAACATACAGAAGGTAAACGGCAGGCGTGAGAGATCACCTAGTAAAGTCAGAACAAAATTACAGATCTGATTCTTATACCAGGACTCTTTCTACTATAAATTCTGTTCAGTCCAATGTGTCAGCAACTCCAAAATAACTACTTCCTTGGTCCAACAAAGGACTGCAAAGAAATCATATTACAGGATGTCAATTTCACATACAAAGAGCTTTCCAACCAGGACATATCTACTTATGGTAAACTTGTTTTCTGATTTGGTCATTGATCTCTACTCTCCTTAATTATCTGTACTGTTGGAATAGTGTTCTTAAAATTCACAATTAAAAGTTAATCTTCTCATTTGACAACTTTTTGACATCACATCTGACTCTAATGGCTTTGCACTTTTAATACTTTATCCCCATACTCTTCTCCCTTTCAGATCCCTCTCTCTCATCTCCAGGGTTTCTAAAGAAAGAAGAAAATTCTAACATTTAGTCTGAAAGCATGATCTTTCCCTAGAATTAAAAAGAAAAGGTGGAAATAATAAATAGTAGAAAGATGGGAAAGTTTACTTTTCCTCATTCCTCTGAGTTCTTTCTACCCTGGCAAAATTTACTTTTGTTGGAATTTAATTCCCAGGACATTCATTAGACATTCTCCTTACTCAACTAGAAATACTGTATGCATGTCAAAGTTCAATCTATATGGTTTTTAACTGAACATTTTACCAGGTAAACAATGAAGACTTGACTTCAAGTCATTTTGAAAATCACAGTTAATTACAAAAATCTCAAAATACCTCTAAAACGAAAGTACATCAAGGTCTTCAAAGAGGACTAATGATTTTATTTTGAACATACCAATCCAACTTTAAAATATAGGGTGGGCATCACTGATTTCTTTCATCTCAGGCCTTACATAACTGAATGTCGATTTGTTTTCAACTTGGTATCCTACCCAAGAGAGCAGAAAGTTTTCGGAAAGCTCCCAATCATTCATTCAAATGAGAGAAAAGCCACATTCTCCCTCTTCTCACAAATATAATTTCCATTTCACTCCAAGTCCTATATCCCTTTCCAGTGCTAGTAAAATATATCCTCCATCCCAAACACACTGTAAGTTATACGAGGGCAGAAACTTTTTATTTCATTTTATGCCTCATCCAGCACAATGCCCAGCACTTAGGAGCTAATCAATAAATGTGGATACATGTGGATACATCCACAAATATTTTTTAAAATGTGTAAATATGAAATATGATTTTTCCATATTTTTCTAATGTGTAAATATAGAAACAAAATTCAGGACACATGATTCTTAAAAATGTGTGAAAGTTTAAAAAATTATAACATCTAATGTTAATGAACATCCTCAAACTATTAGGAATTCAAGTTGATTCATTTTTTAAAAAAGGTAACTTGACTGTATGCAATAAAAGTTGAAGAATTTACACACCCTTTGATTCAGCAATTTTATTTATTTCTAGGTATAAACTATTCTAAGGAAATATGTGCAAAACAATGCATGTTCAGTGTTGTTTTCTTAGAAATAAACTAAATACAATCAGAATTTGGTTAAATAAATATAGCTTAGTCATAAAATCACCAAAATGGAATACTATTTTGCCACTAAAATATTCTGTGGATAAATTTTTACTGCCATGGAAAACTGTTAACACTATATTAAGTTCAAAAAGGAAGGTTAGTACACTATAAGACCATTTTTAAAAAAATGTATCATACATTAAAAAGAACATGGAAAGAATACATCAAAATGTTGACAGTAATTGTGTCTGGGTGGGAAAATTATAGCCTTTGTTTTTCTTTTTTTGCTATTTGTATTGCTTATTCTGCTATTGCTGTCATGCCTATGAATTATTTTATAAAAATAAAAAAATAGTTTTAATTAAAAATTAACACATGGTCTTCCCACAGACAACCATGTCCGTCATATTCATAGTCTTAATGACAGTAAAAAGGATCCATCAATTACATTACTTAACTTTAAAACATTCTGACACACATTATCCAAGAAAGTAGAGCATATGAGAAATATTTGCAAAGGAAAAGGAAACCCCCAGTCCTGAACAATTTACAAGGCAGGGAAAGAAATGCTAGTATCTCTGCCAGTTAAGGTTATGAATAATAGAATGATGGTTATTTTTGGAAAATATTTTATCTCTCTTTTCACCTCCATGCGTTCTGACTGAGTTGTAAAGTAGATTTCTATTAAGCATCATTCGACTCCCTAATTAAGATTTTTAAAGGGTTGGGGATGACAGAGGATGAGATGGTTAGATGGCATCACCGACTTGATGGACATGAGTTTGAGTAAGCTCTGGGAGTTGGTGATGGACAGGGAAGCCTGGCGTGCTGCAGTTCATGGGGTCACAAAGAGTCGGACATGACTAAGCAACTGAACTGAACTGAACTGAAAGGGCTCGGGGGAGGAAGCTGCAGAAGAGAGGAAATTTCTTCTGTAGGAAGTAAGAATTAAACTTAATTAGAAATCAGTTTCTAGCTCTATCTATCCCCCAGATCTGAAAGTTTAAAAAAAAAAAATAGTAACATCCAATGTTAACAAGCACTCTCAGACTGTTGGGAATTCAAGTTGGTTCAACTTGAAGTCATCTCTCTTAACACAGATCTAATGGATCAGTTTCATTTTAAAGGTTTTACCAAGAAGGAGCTAAAATTTAAGTGGTGGAAAAGAAATGTCTACAGACTACAAAGTGCCTCCACGCTTATGACTTCACAGGATCAGAAGGCATCTTAAGGAAAAGCCACTCCCACAGACGTCTCATTAGAGAATCATTCACATGATGTCATGAAGAGATGCCAGACTCATACTCTGTATGCAGACTGCACCCATTGACCCTGTTGTTTGGCCCTGAACCACACACAGATTCTTGGCCTGAAATCCTTTGAAGAAGGTCACTGAGCTCCATTTGGGTCACTTTGCAGCATTGTTCTCAGCCACAACCCAAGGATTATAACACGGTTCTAAGGGCAGGCGATGCATCAGAACACTAAAGTCCAGCTCCGACCTGGAGCAGGCCTGAGGAGAAAGTCTTGCTCTCTTACTGACACAGTCTCAATGGGAAGGTTGTATAATTGTCACATGAAACCAAAATGTGTGTGTTTCCACATGTAAAAATCTACATTGCTTCACTGTCTTGTTGTGACATGGAGTAGACAATGATGTCCCCATGTTTTAATCTGTAGCCAGGACATCAAATGTCCTAAAAAGGTCAAACAAATGTGTGAAATTGTGGAGGCCAGCCCTTGGGCTAACACTTTGGCGGGCATAGCAGGTGTGCAGCTGTGGGCAGCTGTGTCCTATCACAGCTGCAGCACTGGCTTCAAAATCACCAAGACTTGTGACATTGTTTTCCTGTCCATGCCAAAGCCACTGGCTTTAAAGCAGGAATTCCACAGACGTTTAGTTATATAGGAGATATTAACACCCATCAGTTTACAGATTCAAAAATATGCATTCAGCAAATTTCACCCACCTCAGGCTTTCATGTTTGTTTACATGTTTCAATTGGCACCATCAAAAACAAAGTTGCTTTTTTTTTTCTATTCTACCCTGGAATATCTCTTTTCTTTTAGGAAAATATTCAATAATCTTATTAGCTTAAGAGTGTAAATGTGGCTGACTTCCCATTCCGCAAAAGGAAGTTTCAGACTTCAGAGATTTTTAAAGGATCCACCTTCTACTACTTCTAATAATTTTTCAAAAGAAAAAGTATAAAGACTCAATAAAAAGAATACTTCCTTAGAAGATATAAAAAGTCTGGTCACCCTAGCAAGATAGTCTATTTCCCTGAACTCTCCATTTTCAAACAGTCACTTGTAGTGTGTATTCACTGGTATTTGCCCTTTTTGAGGCCCTGTTTTTTGACTTTCCTTTAAAAACTCTGTTACCTCTTGGTTTCTATGAGTCTGTCTTTCACACAAGGAGAGTAGAGCTTGGCTTCTCAGAGCAGTGCTTGGCAAGCACAGAGGCAGGAAACGCAGAAGGGAATGAGTCTGTCAGACTCATTTTCTTCTAGTTCAAATGTTTATTTCAGATTCGGGAGGAAGTGGAGTGGTTCCTTTCCATTTCCTCCTCTCTGGAACCTGTGAGCTGTGTAAGGCTTAGAGAGTCTTCCTCTACCACACATCATCCTCACAGGTTCACAGATGGAGAAAGAGACTCTTCAGAAAATTCCAGGTTTGAACAGAGCAGGATTCATAGCTCTCTCTGCCCTCCCAGGAACTTCTCTTATGGGTTGAGACTACAGCCTTGAGCAGGACAACTGAGAGCAATGCAGAGGACAAGGCCAGTGGGCTAGGGAACATCCTATACCAGCTCCCAAGGGGCCAGGACCACGTCCCATCTGACATAAGTTCCCAGCCCTGCCGCACAGCACACCCCAGACCACTTCTTAGCCAGGGAGGTCTGCCATAATTTGTGAATGTCACAGTGAGATCTGGTCCCAAGCCCACTTCCTAGGTTCCTGAGACTTACTGTTTCTGACATCAGGATGGAGTTTCAGGAGCAAAACTTAAAATATACCTGTTTTAGTAATGAGCTGGTTTCAACCTTAAACATGCTGACTTTTCCAATCCACATTGTGATATCACTGTTTTATTTTATGACAAGCTATTTAAATCACCACACTCACAAGCTCAACTCTGCAACTTGCTTTATCGTCTATGCAATTGACACAGGTCATTTTTAATGCCAAATGGAGACCATCAGAAACTAAACTAGAAAATCTTATGGTGGGTTTACTACTAAACTCTAACAGATGTGCCTGACTCTAACATTAGGACTGAAGCATAATTTTAGGTACAAATTACTTATTAAGAATATTTATAGACAGAGAACTTCTTCAGCAAAGAACCTAAGACATTTAACACAGCTTATCCTGTAGCTGAGCAATTGATAAGGAAGCCAAACATTGTAAATGCATTAATTTTGGTTTGTTTAGGAAAGTTTCCAGGGCAGAGTGCATGATCTAATCACATTGGTTTTGTCAAAGTTTTAGAAGATGAAAATCTGACTCATTATCTCTACTCATAGCTTAGACTTTTTTGAGCTGTATTACTGTTTGCTAGTCACTAATCATGTTCATGCTCACCAAGATCTCTGCATATAAAATATATACTCTTAAGTGCAACTATATTTACACTTACTCATATATTTACATTTACACATCCAATATTACATCTAGTTTCTATATTATGTTCTGGATGAACTCCTGAAACAAATTAACACTTCCATATGTCAAATTTCCTCCTAAGGGCCACTTATTATGATTCATGTGAGCTAACAATATATTGAAGGCATATTACATTAATACAATCATCACAATATTCACTTTAGAAACCGAAAGTACTCAACATATAAATTGAATTGCCATCTGATTGTTTAAAATTCCCTCTATTGGTCACTAACTAAACAAGGCAGACTGATTGTAAGCACAGTAATGTAACAAGTCTTTTTAATTAAGAAAAACCAGGATGAAGTGAGGGAAAGGAAAGATAACGAAACATAGTAAAGATCATAATGAGACAAACATTTCTACTTGAAGATATTTTCACTAGAGGACACTAAAGGCAAGCTATGCCAAGTCATGTACTTTTCACACACAAAATTATATTGTATCAAATTTAAATTTGTTACAACTGCCATGTACATTATACCAGTGATAAGGAAAATGTAACTCAATATCTGATCTAGTGAAACAGCAACCAACATTAGCTTCTAGCCACATGAAGGCAATCTCCAATGACATTACTGGTGTCAGCTAAACCTCTGCCAGTTTGTCTTCTCCGTCCATTTTTAAATAAATGTGTGACTATCTCAGTTAGGAAATCTTGAAGTCTCTATGATGAGGCAGTTTGGGTGCTCATTTTCAGTGCCCTGCATTTGCTGTACTTAAAATAGACACTTGTACCAATGTCCTTTCTATTACCCCAAGGGGAAAAAAAAAATCACATACACACCAGTCCTTTTTCTTTCAGCTCACAGAGAAGCAACTTGATCCCAGCAGTGTTGAAACCTGAGTAGGTCACTGTACACCACGATAAAATTCCCTAATCCCTGAGCCAACTCTCCCTAAGGGGGGCCTCCTCCTGATCCTCACTTCCCAGGCTGACTTTTGCATTCGCTCTCTCCTCTTTCCCCCTTTCATTTCCCCTACCTTCAAGCCTTGATACGTGATCCCCGGTGGGGGCTCAGGTTTCCGTTTTTACAGCTTAGGCCGGGCTAGCTGTATACATTCCTTTCTTTCTGCCGGGCAGTGATTACTTACCAGAGCTTAGTTTACGCTGGTCCAGATGAAAGCTGTTCAGATGAAGGCAAACACAGCCAGGCAGCTCCAGCGGAACCGATATGAAGCTGCACAAGGCCACATTGTGTTCTCGGTGACATTTTGTTACACATATTTTTACACAGGGCAATCAACTTGTTGAGTTACTCCACAATTTAGGCTTGGGGAAATGGAGAGGTAGTAATACCAGGAGGTTTGGGGAGGGGCTTTATGCATGTGGTTATTAATATTAAAAGCAGAAAATATTGATGAGTTCAAGATAACCCACCTTTTGACTTTGAGAAATCACTTTAAAAATGAGAACTTTGGGCGCTATTATATTAGAAGAATGCATACTGAAGAACTGCTCTAGAAATGGGATTTCATCACTCACTGGCGTGCTGTGCACTGACCTGACCGAAGATTTTGACTTGGGGTCTCTTACGCATTGTTCCAAACAAGGGGAAAAATATGGATCCTTCAGGCAATTGAACTATTTGCTGCCTAAAACTTCTTATTTAATGCTACTCTGTACTGAAATGACAAGGATTAAAACTTCAAATAGTAGGTGGTGATTTGGAAGAAACATAACATTTTAAAAAGAGGAAATTCTGTGCATGAAGGTTAATTCCATACTTAGTCCTGCAGCACTGGCTAAAAATTGTGTAATTTTTCCCCTTCACACAATGTTGTTTTTGTTTCTTCCTCACCAGTTCAGACAAACATCTGTTATACTGTAGAAGGACAACTATCTCCCAAACCACGGAGTGCCCCTGCAGCCAAAGTCAACAACGCGAGCCCCAAGCATCGAGCACAGTCAGCCTTTATATCCAGCCGGGATAACATTTCACATGTTTTGATTAAAATTAGCTAATTTGTAATCCTAGAACCTATGAAACTTAAAAGCTGCCATCCATATAGATCACATTAGGCAGAGTGTTTTAAAGGGCCAGTGCACACTGTGATTTCTTGGTGGCTTCACCTCCCTCCTTTTCCTCCAAGACCAATTTAAAATGAAACAGAAGAGTAATCTGGAAATGCAGGACAGGAGGGAAGGGTGAGTGAGGAAGAATGGTTATCCTAAACTGTCTGAATTCCAGCCTCCATGGGAGGACAACTCCTACCAGTATCTTTAAACAACAACAACAACAACAACAACAAAAAACTATCAATGGAATCACTGGTGGTTTCCATCACAAGGAATGGCACTGATTTCTAAGGCAAATCTTCCTCAACTCTTTCTTGGACTGAAGCTGCACTGCACGCTTCCAGGTGCTAAGTTCCTCACCCAGAAATCAAAACTCTTATTCCAAAATGTTGCTACAGACATTTTCTGAAAGAAAGGAATGCTAACCATACACACCTAGGTACTATATAATATATATAGTATTTATTATCCATGGGCCCCTTTCAAGGCACTCTCTAGAATATGCTTGTTCTAATCAAGACGATGTCAAACTGCAATAGATTTTACTTAGTGGCTTGCCATTTTCCTCGTTTATCTTTTAAATACCAACTAAACCAACCTGACCAAGTCAGTGGGCAGTGTTAAGGACTCTATGCAGAAGATGGGGAACACCAAGAGGGCTGCAGAATGAAAACCAAAGTCCTCCCTGAAATCTACTTGCTTGTAACTCACAGAAAGACAAAAATTACAAATAAACATTAAAAATAAAAATCAAGAGAAACTCGTGAAATCAACACAAAACAAAACCCTCACCGGGCAAAAGCTGCAACTTCATGGAAAATAAGTTGGTGGGGGTGAAGGGGGACGAGGGGGGTCCGGAGCTGAGCGGGGCTCTTGTGCAATCACTCCAACGCGAACAGCTGGAGCGCCAGGCTGCCGCGCTCGCCACCTCTGGAGCACCGCTGGCCTGGCGGGGAGCCCGGCCTCGCCAACAGGACTCCGAGCCGGCCTTTCCGAACAATGGGCAGGCGCTCTGCGAAGGCGGCCCCTCAGACAGCTATCTTTTCAGCAGGGCTTGCCCGGGTCTGCTTAAACTGGGAAGTGAAGCATGCAAAGGCTGAGAGGGAGGCGGAGGCAACCTAGTGAGAGGAGCGAGCAGGGGCGGGCGAGACGAACCGGCCGTCAAAAACGGTACCTAGACCTGCGTCGCTCGGGCCACAACTCGCCACGGCACTGACAGCCCCTTTACGCCGATGCAGCAGGGTACTAGGAAGCGGTACGGAGGAACCGGGAGATGAACTAGGGAGAGAGGGGTGGAATCGAGCGCTCCCGGGATACCTTTGGCTCGGCGGCTTCCTAACTTTGGAGGGATCCGGGGATGGCTGCCGAAGAAGAGGGGAAAAAAAACTACCCCACCGACCAGGAAAGCCTCTTCACCATACCCACCCTCAACTTGGGCTCCGGGTCCCCTCCTCCCTGAAACGCGCCCGTCCCAACCTGGGGTTTATAAGGTTAAAGAGTCTGTGGTTTCCCGGTCGTCCCCCACCCCCACCCCCATCAAATCCGAGGCAGACATCTCCGGGATGCAGCCCGACAGTTGGCCTCTGTTTTGCACCTGGAGGAGGAGCTGAGTCGTTCAGGGCATCCTACGGAAACTGACAAGCGCTCCTCTTACACCCCCTCCCCCCCCCACAAAAAAATCCATACAACAGCCCGAAGGGAGCGGGCGGGAGAAAGAGCTCGAGCTCTCTGGCCCCGAAGTCCAAAAAATACCTTCATTTCCTCATTGATCTCCCTTTTCACTGGGTGAGCCGGTTTCCTGCTCCTTTTATTTTCCGGAGGTCTCCCTTCTTTCTCCATTTCTGCCATGTTTTTGTGTCTGGTTTCGGTGGAGATGAAATGGCTGCTGCCGCCGCCGGCGGTGGCGGTGGTGGTGGTGGCGGTGGTGGAGGTGGTGCTGATGGTGGCGGTGCTGGCGGAGGTAGCGGTGCTGGCGGGGCCGGGGCCGGGGTTGGGCGCGGGGCTGGGCGGGGGAGGAGGGGAGGCAGGCTCCGGAGAAGCGCGGTCTCTTCTAGCGGCGGAGAACGTCAGTGGCTGTCAGAGGGAAAGGTAGCTCGAGGGGTCTCGGGGATGCCGCCGCCGCCGCCACTCCGGCTCCCGCCGCCGCCGCCGCCAACGCCGCCGCTGCCCCCAACGCTGCCGCTGCCGCCGCCGCTGCTTCTGCCGCTCCCGCCGCCGCTCCCGCCGCCAACGCCGCCGCCGGGCTGCATCCTCGGTGCCCCGTGGAGTCGTCAGCCATCTTCCGGCGCTCTGTCCGTCTGCATGGGCGAGGGGGACGAGGGCCCGGCGCGGAGACAGCGGCTCTGGGCGTGCGTGCGTGGATGTGTGTGTGTGTGTGTATGTGTGTGCGCGCCCGGGAGAGCGCGCCAGCCCAGGCACCCAGCGCCTGCCGCGAGCCGAGCCGGGGGCGGGCCGGGGGCCGGCGCCGGGAGCAGGGGGCGGGCGGGGGAAAGGTAGGGGGGGCGCTAGGACAGCCCCCAGCTCCCGAGCGGGCGTGGCTTCCACCGTCACAGTAGACGCGGATGCTGCGCGGCTCCGGGGGGCTGCTCGCGGCCGCCGGGCTCATCCGAGGCCGGCCCCGGCGGGACACGGCGCCCCTCGCGGCCGCTACCTCGGTACGACGCCCCTCGGGGGCCCTGCTCCGACCCCGGCCGCCCCCTTCAGCTCCGTGATGAGCTCGGGTGGGCTTGGAGTTGGGTTTTGAGCCCGAACTGGAAGCTGCTTAGGAAAAATGAATGGGGTTGCGGGGAGGAGATAGGGCGGTGGGAGGGCGTGGGGACCAGAGGTCGCGCTGATAGAAGGCCGCTTTCCGCCCCCCGCCCAGAAGGCAGACTGAGCTCGCCCCCTCCGGATGGCAAGATCGGGGTCTCGGGGAAAGGAAACCACAGTCCTGACCTCTCCACAGCTGTCGGGGACAGTGTCGCCTTCTGGGGGCCACCTCAGGGCTCGGGAGGCTGGAGGCCCCTTGGAGATCCCCGCGCCTTGCTCGGCTGGTCCCCAGCGCGGCGCGGGTGACGACTGCGCTTGCAAGAAAGCTTTTGCCTCCCAATGAACCAGTTAGAAGTAGGACATCTCGGCCTACAGCTCCCTGCTCTTTCTTTTCTTTCTTTTCCCTCCAGTTCTCGCTAACACACACACACACACACACACACACACACACACACACACACACGTGTTTGTCTCACTACAAAGTTAACAGCGTTACCCCGTGCGCACCCGTCTCCCGGTGCGCTTGATATAAACCACACACACCCCCCCCCAAGATTAGGTGCCGCTGGAAGTGCAGCGTCCCGCGTGAGGTTCCATTCTCCAGGGACCAGGACCACCTGGCCACCCCCGGCGGGACCGTCCCCACCCTCTGGGTGACTCTTTTGCCCTCGACTGCCCTGCGCGCATCTTCTCTCCCCAGTCGACCTCGCTCCCCCTGCGCTCACGCGCCTCTCCTTTGGCCCTCTGCGTCCACGCCCGGGACCAGGCTCGGATGGCGTTTGTCCCTCTTTGGGTCGAGGCAGTGGCCTAAATGGTTTGATGAGTTTTCGGTGAGACACGCAGCTCTAAACCCGTCGTACACGCGGCGGGGGACGAGCTGACGTTCCCGGCTTCGCTTTCCCGCGCCGCGACACTTCGTAATTACCTGACACAATGCGATATGGGGGTGTCCATTGTTCCATTCAGTGTTATTGTAGAGTGTGCACTGTGACAGTGGTGGAACTTAAAATTGCACAATTAAAATAATTTTTTTTACTAAATTTTTACAAAAAATGAATTCGGTGTGCAGGATATGAGTAAGCTTTCCATTAAAATCTGTTTGGCCTGTCAAACGAGGCTCATCCTGGGTATTACGCTGCCTAATTTGCATCTTGGCATTGTTTTTTGTTTTGTTTTTTTTTTAAAAACGTCGAATTAAAGCTCTTTGGGAGCGTACTCGGGAGGACTGAGTACCTCCACGTTGGCTATTTTTCCGTTTAGCATCGTTTTGCTTCGTAAAGGTCAAATTACAGATGCTTGGGCGTTTACTCAGGAGAGCTGAGCACCTCCTTTCGTCTCTTCTCTTCCCATTCTGGAGAAAGCAAGGAGAAGCCGCACCCCGCTCCGCGTGGCTCGTGGATCCCAGGTGAGCCAAGAGGTCAGAGGGAGGGGGGCCAAACCGGGCTCCGCTCCTGCAAGGGGTCCACGCGAAACCCTTGCCCCCAGGAAAGTTAAAAATCCTGAGGCAGTTATCCCGGACGAGAAAAACTCAAGAGGACCGATGAGGTACTAGGGAGTGCTCTGCAGTACAAGAATTGGAGATTTTTTAAGGTAGCCTTTGGGAGCGTACCCAGGTATACACCGGTTTTGAGCCCAAGTGCTCTGGCCAGCTCTGGCCAGGAGTCCTCAGGAACCCACAGTGGGACCCGAGACCATCCAGACAGCGAGAATACCGGGAGGAGCCAAAACCTGTTTGCGCTGACACAACCCCCGCCCCCCTTCCTGGAACGCTAACACAACATTCTCATTTTTAAATGAGTGTGTGAGAGTGGGTGTATTTCTCAGTGAGAAATAAGCATCTTAATGCCATTGCTGGAAGAGAGAGAAGAAGAAGAAATCTTTTTGATTTTCCAATCTGAATTTCATCCAAAACATCTGATAAATAGGATGTGGGTTGGAGTTAGTTCTCTCTGTTTTGTCCTCTCAGTCTTTAATGAGAAGTAGTGAGAAAACTTTTTTTTTTTTAACTTTTGAATAACTGTGGAAAGGTATGTTGTAAAGTATACACAGAAAAAAGCTTTTTGTCTTCTGGAGACATATTTAAGTCCCCTCTGTTTCCTTTGGTGCCAGAACCATTACAATTGATTCACTGTTGTTCAGTTGATATCAAATAACAAGTTATATACCCCAAGTCCTAAGATACAGTTTCACAAGTTAAGAATAAAATAAACAGAAAAGGTGAACTGTAGCCCAGAGTTATATTTAGAGGCAGCTACACTTCCTTTAAAGAAAATTACTTGCTCTGCCATAGTTCAGGCATTTAAATACAAATAATCATATTAATCAGCCACCTGCTCCTTCACAGACATATGTCTTCCAGAAAACTGAGGTGAGCACATCGAATTAGAATCCACAATGCATGTCATCATTGACAGAATGAAAGCTCATAAAGTATGTGTGAGGAGACTTTTAGTCTTGAATAAACCTCAGAGCTTATGATTTTTACACCTTGGCAAAGACAACGTGTAGTGAAAGTTGCTCTGTCATGTCTGACTCTTTGTGACCCCATGAACTGCCAGGCTCCTCTGTCCCTGGAATTCTCCAGGCAAGTATACTGGAGTGGGTAGCCATTCTCTTCTCCAGCAGATCTTCCCAACCCAGAGATCGAACCCAGGTCTCCCCCATTGCAGGGAGATTCTTTGCCATCTGAGCCCCCAGGGAACAGATGAAGACAATTATATAATGGGTTGCTGTTTTATGAATTTGGATATATCATGAGTCCAATAATGTTCCCTGGATAACTTCAGACACTCTGTAAGAGTATAACCCAGTGTGGACAGGACAATCTCTTACTTATCTTGGAAGAGCCACCCTTCATTCTATGAATTACCTTTATGCTTCCCAATCATTAGCGCCGACCCCCCCCACACACACACACACTCAAGCACACATCCAAGACAAACCCTGAAAGAAAAAAATTCCCTTTACTAGCCCTGCCAGTCACAAAAATAGGCACAAGATTGACCTTTCATTACATTCATTCCTCAGATATGTTTTCATGACTTTTACTCTTCAAGGTTTCTCTTAACGTTCATTCTAGCCTGATAAATCCAGAAAATACTTGAGAGAGTGGATAGGAAGAAGACCCCAGTGTGATTTGCCTTCAGCCCTCAACCTCTCAATCTGCTTCTTTGTTATCTCCAAGAACACCTAACTCAGAGGCCTAGTCTTCATGACTTAAAAGAAATTAATAGATAGTTGCTGATTGATTAGCATATAATAACGAACTTACTTTTGTATATTGTCTAAAATTAATGCTCATTTTGAACAAGCTCTGTAATCTAACCAAATGTGGAGACTAAAATATGTGGGAAAATTACTATGCTGAACACATTATAAGAATTGTCTCATCTAATATCCACAAAACTCTATAAGGCAGCATCTACTGTGATCCCCATTTTACAGGTGAAGAAACTAAGGCTTGCATAAGCTAAGGTATTAAGTCATAAGCTAGTAAGTATTGGGGTTTGAATCTATAACTTTCTTTTCAACTCTGGATTTGGAGTTCTTGACACTATGCTAATCTACTTCGACATATTCCTTTTGACAATCTGTATTTTGTATAATCTAAGGCCCACATTTTTCAATTGTAACATCTCTGAAATTGTGACATATCTTATAAGACTTCTTTAAATTATAAGTAACAGCTCCCCCCGCCCCCGCCACTTTGGTATATGAAGAAATCACATATTTTCCAAAACAGTGGTATATTTGGTTGTGGTAGGTTATGCTGCAATATCAAATATCAGCAAATCTAAGAGGCTTGAAACAAGATCGGTTTGGGACTTCTCTGGTGGTCCAGTGGTTAAGACTCCACACTCTTTATGTAGGGGGCCCAGGTTCGATCCCTGGTCAGGGAACTAGATACCACATGCCTCAACTAAAGATCCTGCATACCACAACTAAGACTGTGCAGCCAAATTAAAACACACCACACACACACACACACACACACACACACACACACGAGAGGTTTATACTACTTGCTCACACAAAGTTTGCTGAAGATTTGTGTGACTCTCTGGGGAGCACTGCACCTTTGTACCCGTATATACTTCCCGTAGCTACAAAGTAGAAGGTAAAACCTTGGAGGATCTCACACAGCAATTAAATGCTCCAGATTAGCAGTGACATAGGTAACTTCTGCCTACAAATCATTGACTTGAATTAGTCACATGGCTCTGCCCAACTGCTAGGGAAGCTGGGAATTGAATCTACCACATTCTCCAAAGGAGTGAAGAGCTGGATATGGGCATGTATGAAATATGGTCATTAGAATCAGTTAATGTAAATATCATGGATCCATTTTAATAAAAACCAGAGAGCAATAGTTGGCCTATGATCTGTTATAGTCCATCATAAGTGCGCTTTCAAAATTCATGCTAGTGTTTAACTTCAAACAACAAAATTCAGAATTCTTCAAAAAAAACATTATGAAACAGCATAACTATAATTCAGGAAGTCTACAGGTGAGCTTCAGGGTTTTGGAACCTTCTAAAAGGATATACCAAATCGTCAGTGCATTTTTTCTGAGGAATGGGTCATTCTCAGTTGGGATTCGTGATTTATTCATTCCTTTATTCAACAACTAAGTGTTCAGAGCCTAGTATATTCCAGGCATGATGTTCTGAGTTCTTGGAATCCAACAGCAATGACACACAAGTTCCTAAATCTCATTAAGTTTATAATCTGCAAAGGGGACAATAAATAATAATTTTTTTAAAAGACAATTTTAGATCCAGAAAGTGAGAAAAAAGGACAATGTGATAGGAACTGGAATTGAAAAAAAGAGGTTGGGGTCTACTCTAGCTAAATAGTCAAGATTAACCTTTAGGAGGGAATATTTGATCTGAAATAGGAAAGATGAGAGGGACTGCCTCTGCAGAGGTCTTATAATCCTTGAGAAAAGTGTTCTGGTTCAAATTCTCAAAGAGCCGAAGAATGCACTCAGTACACCGGAGCCGTTGAAAGTATCTGGAGCATGGAGAGTAGTAGGAGAGGTCGTGAAAGAGGAATGCAGAGGCCTGATGTGCTGGGGCCTGTAGGTAAGGGATGGATAAGAGATCACAATTTTCTAGGTTTGGAGTCTGAAGGCAGAGGGCAGGGAATAGAGGTGAATCATGCCTCCTGCCTGAGATGGAGCCCAGAACAGCACCTGTGCAACATGGCGCAGCCAGGCACAGTGAGGGTAGGCACAGTGGTATGCAGGAACTCGGACAGAATGTTCTGGGGTTGCTATAAATACCCTCCACTCACCATAGTGTGCGTTTCATGTGTGCCTGAGAGTAGAGTAGGTGTGGCTCTGAGAGACTGTAGAATTTTTTTAAATTTATACATAATCTTGTATTGGAGTATAGTTGAGTTACAACGTTTTATTGGTTTCGAGTGCACAGCAGAGTGACTCATTGTGTATATATATATATATATATATATATATATATATATATATATATAGTCTTTTTCATATTCTTTTCCATTATGGTTTACTACAGGATATTGAATATAGTTCCCCATGCTATACCAAGAGGACCTTGTTGTTTATCTATTTTATATATAGTAGTTTGTATCTGCTAATCCCAAACTCCTAATTTATCTATCCCCCTTCCCCTGTCTGTGAGTTTGTTTCCATTTTGTGAATAAATTCATTTGTATCATATTTTAGATTCTGCATACAAGTGATATCACATGGTAATTGTCCTCTTTTTGACTTACTTCACTTAGTCCATCCATGTTGTTACAAATGGCGTTATTTCCCTTATGGTTGAGTAATATTTCATTGTAGTATGGAATATTATACCACATCCTTCTTTATATATTCATCTGTTGAAGGGCATGTAAGTTGCTTCCATGAGACTACAGAGTCAAAGTAGACCTGCCCCTAAAAGGTTTGATCAGAGACTCCTCTAGGACTTCCACATCAGAGGAGGCCAGCTGAAGAGGTGACTGTGGCTGAGGAGTGAATGCTCCCCACCCAGCCACCCACCCACCTGTCATGTAGATGCCAGCCCAGTGAGAAGAGTGTAATGGTGAACACGAGAGAAGATTAAATCAGCTGAGATTATCTGGAGGTTTCATTTCCACCTCCTAGCCTAGAAGTCTTGTGAAACAGTTGGGTTCAGTTATAAAGAAATGGTTTCATTTGCAATTTTTAAAGGAATCTCCACACTGTTCTCCAAAGTGGCTGTATTTGTTTGCATTCCCACCAACAGTGTAGGAGGGTTCCCTTTTCTCCACACCCTCTCCAGCATTTATTGCTTGCAGATTTTTGGATCGCAGACATTCTGACTGGTGTGAAGTGGTACCTCATTGTGGTTTTGATTTGCATTTCTCTAATAATGAGTGATGTTGAGCATCTTTTCATGTGTTTGTTAGCCATCCGTAGAACTACCGTATGACCCAGCAATCCCACTGCTGGGCATACACACCGAGGAAACCAGAATTGAAAGAGACACATGTACCCCAATGTTCATCGCAGCACTGTTTATAATAGCTAGGACATGGAAACAACCTAGATGTTCATCAGCAGATGAATGGATAAGAAAGCTGTGGTACATATACACAATGGAGTATTACTCAGCCATTAAAAAGAATACATTTGAATCAGTTCTGATGAGATGGATGAAACTGGAGCCGATTATACAGAGTGAAGTAAGCCAGAAAGAAAAACACCAATACAGTATACTAACACATATATATGGAATTTAGAAAGATGGCAATGATGACCCTGTATGCAAGACAACAAAAAAGACACAGATGTGTATAACGGAATTTTGGACTCAGAGGGAGAGGGAGAGGGTGGGATGATTTGGGAGAATGGCATTGTAACATGTATACTATCATGTAAGAATCGAATCGCCAGTCTATGTCTGACGCAGGATACAGCATGCTTGGGGCTGGTGCACAATGATGACCCAGAGAGATGTTATGGGGAGGGAGGTGGGAGGGGGGGTTCATGTTTGGGAACACATGTACACCCGTGATGGATTCATGTCAATGTATGGCAAAACCAATACAGTATTGTAAAGTAAAATAAAGTAAAAATAAAAATTAAAAATAAAATAAAATAAAAAAGAAATGAAGTTTCAGTTCAGTTCAGTCAGTTCAGTTCAGTTGCTCAGTTGTGTCTGACTCTGCGACCCCATGAACCGCAGCACACCAGGCCTCCCTGTCCACCACCAACTCCCAGAGTTCACCCAAACCCATGTCCATCGAGTCGGTGATGCCATCCAATAATCTCATCCTCTGTCATCCCCTTCTCCTCCTGCCCTCAATCTTTCCCAGCATCAGGGTCTTTTCAAATGAGTCAGCTCTTTGCATCATGTAGCCAAATATTGGAGTTTCAGCTTCAACATCAGTCCTTCCAATGAACACCCAGGGCTGATCTCCTTTAGGATGGACTGGTTGGATCTCCTTGCAGTCCAAGGGACTCTTCAAGAGTCTTCTCCAACACCACAGTTCAAAAGCATCAATTCTTTGGCACTCAGCTTTCGTTATAGTCCAGCTCTCACATCCATACATGACTACTGGAAAAACCATAGCCTTGACTAGACAGACCTTTGTTGGCAAAGTAATATCTCTGCTGTTCAAATGCTGTCTAGGTTGGTCATAACTTTCCTTCCAAGGAATAAGCGTCTTTTAATTTCATGGCTGCAGTCACAATCTGCAGTGATTCTGGAACCCAGAAAAACAAAGTCAGCCACTGTTTCCACTGTTTCCCCATCTATTTGCCATGAAGTGATGGGACCGGATGCCATAATCTTAGTTTTCTGAATGTTGAGCTTTAAGCCAACTTTTTCACTCTCCTCTTTCATCAAGAGGCACTTTAGTTCCTCTTCACTTTCTGCCATAAGGGTGGTGTCATCTGCATATCTGAGGTTATTGATATTTCTCCCAGCAATCTTGATTCCACCTTGTGTTTCTTCCAGCCCAGCATTTCTCATGATGTACTCTGCATAGAAGTTAAATAAGCAGGGTGACAATATACAGCCTTGACGTACTCCTTTTCCTATTTGGAACCAGTCTGTTGTTCCATGTCCAGTTCTAACTGTTGCTTCCTGACTTGCATACAGCTTTCTCAAGAGGCAGGTCAGGTGGTCTGGTATTCCCATCTCTTTCAGAATTTTCCACAGTTTATTGTGATCCACACAGTCAAAGGCTTTGGCATAGTCAATAAAGCAGAAATAGATGTTTTTCTGGAATTCTCTTGCTTTTTCTGTAATCCAGCAGATGTTGGCAATTTGATCTCTGGTTCCTCTGCCTTTTCTAAAACCAGCTTGAACATCTGGAAGATCACAGTTCATGTATTGCTGAAGCCTGGCTTGGAGAATTTTGAGCATTACTTTACTAGCGTGTGAGATGAGTGCAATTGTGCGGTAGTTTGAGCATTCTTTGGCATTGCCTTTCTTGGGATTGGAATGAAAACTGACCTTTTCCAGTCCTGTGGCCACTGCTGAGTTTTCCAAATTTGCTGGCATATTGAGTGAAGCACTTTCACAGCGTCATCTTTCACATGTAGCAAATACCTGAAGTTTTTACATTGATACTTATAGCTCACACATACATTTTACCCTATAACTCAAATTTGCTTTTAAACAATTTTTAAATGAAGTTTTCTGACTCCTGAAGTAAATTTTGTGCATTACCTGCCTGATTATTTACTATCTAAATAGTATCACCCAAACAAGAATGGCTTTCCTTGTGGGTATGGCCTTAATATCATAATATGACCAACTTAAACATAGAACATTTTCAATAATTATCCCAAATTCTTGTAAATACAAATTTCAACTTAGTATCTGAGTTATCTTGAATTGTCATTGCCTTCCCCAATGACATCCGTTGATAAAATCAGATCTCTTCTCTGTATTAGATTTATGTAGATACTAATGTAGATATAATAATATCATATTTCCTTTAGACAATCAAATGCCATTAAAATGATCAGCCCTCTGACAATCTGATGTTGAGGTGTATCATCAACAATCATGTCTTGAAGTCCTGCTAGAGCCAAGTATTTTGCACAAATTGTGTCAATTATTTCTCACAAGCATGCTTAAGAGTGTAGTTGTTCCCGTTTCATACCTTAGGAGACTGAGGCTGAGCTCAAGGTCACACTAGGAAATGGCTGGTCCAGAAAAACATCTTCAGTTGGCCAGCTTGCAGACAGGTGAGGTATGCTGCCACCTACTCCACACTCTGCTCTTCTCTGCTCAGTACTTCTATTGCTTTTTTGGGGGAAAAGAGAATATGCAGATACAGTAAATAATTCTAATTTCTACTTTATTCTAATTTACACCCGGATGTTATAGGAATTAAAATATCCATGACCAATACTCAACCTTTCAAAAATAACATACTACACTGTAATGTTCTCAAACCAAATATGGTATTCAGTGAATGGTTACAGAGAATTGATATCTGTGTTTTGACCCACCTCCTTTGAGAAACATTACATGTTGTAAGAAACATTTTTCTTTCACAGAAAAATTGTCTCCAATGTGCTGTTGAGCCATAAGTTGTCTCTTTATTACATCCCAGAGGGAAGAAGTTGAGTGGAAAAGATTCCACAGTTTAACTATGAGAGGACATTACACATTTCAGTGGAAGAAAAAATTTTTCATCAAAAGCTAAGTAGATAAACTAAAGATGGTATAATAAGTCTTGGGATATAGGTTGTGCATTTGTTTTGCTTTGTTTTTTAAATCCACTAAAGTTACTAAATCTGTATACCAGATGCTGAAGTAGGACTCACTCAACTCAGTTTTGCCTTTCCCATCTGAAGTTAGTCAGTGTTTAGGGCAGCTGATTGCTTTTGGAATCTGGAGGTGAGGGAGAGCTGGCAGGGACAGAGGAAGAGAAGAGAGAAGATCCAGGGACAGTGACTGTAGGCTGCGCTCCCCGAGGAAGTCTTGGGATGTACAATATGGGAAAGTGCCAAAGTCCTAAGCTGGAAAACAAAGCAAAACCAAACCAAACCCCAGCATGGGAAAATAAAAGGAAGTTCAACACTGAACAGAGTGTGCACAGGAGCATCTCTTTATGTGAAGAGCAGTAGAGTTTTGTGGCCTGAACACACAATTACATAGAATTTAGTAATACAAAAGCTACTATTTGTTGAATGCTTTTTAATAAATAGGACTTTAATAAGTAGTACTGTGCTTAATATCTTAAAGAAATTATTTTATTTGAGCCTCACGCAGTTGACACAATTACAGACTGTGTCCCATTTTGCAGATGAGGAAATGGAAACATTAAGCAGTTGCCTACTAAGTGGGCCAACAATCTGAATGGAATCCAGAATTCTTCCTGCCACCTTGCAATACCAATGGTTTTGATGAGGGTTCTTGCTTGCAAGCAATAGAATGAGCTCTGACTATCTAAAGGAAACAAAAATGTTGAAGGAAAGCGGGCTCATAGAATCTGAGAGGCTGGAAGAATAAACAGGCCTGGGAAACAAGGAAGAACCCAGGGCCTAAGGAAGCCAGGCCATAGGAACACTCTATCCAAGATGCTGTCATCTCTGCTTCTGCTGCACCACACCTTCTAGAAATGACTACTGGAAATCATGCTGACCCCTTGAACTGCTCCAGATGCTCCTCCTTCATCTCGGGGTGCATGGGCCTGTGTGGGAGGGTCCATGGCCCAGCACTGGGGCCCCTGCTATATTCCAGGGTGAGAGGAGAGTGCAATTCAGTCTGTTTGGCATCTACAGTGGAAAGTGAGCTCTTATATCCCAAGATCACATGCAATGAAGAATTCCCCTAAACACAAGGACAGATGGATTTTGACAGCCAAAGGAATGTTATAATGTCCTTCCAGACTACCCGCTGTAGCCGCTTTGTAGCAAATCATTCCATTAGGAAAGTAAATGTAGGGCTGTTAAAATAATTTTGAAAGGTCAGGCAAAGGTGGAATTATGCAAACATTAAATATTGCAAATCAAAACCTGACTGACCTAGAATTTCATCCTAATAGATTTATTTGCAATCTCTAAATGCAAACTTAAAAAAGACAAATTTGATAACCCATATGCTAAACAGCAATTAATTGGAATGTTTAGGGAATGGAATAGTTCTTGTTAACTTAAATTGCTAACTAAAAGTGATTAAGCCCTTAAAAAGACCCACAAACCTTTATATTTGAGATCTTGTCACTGCAATTCTTTATAAAATATTTGGATTGTGAAGATTTTGCATTGCCTCAGAATTACTGTTGCCACCATATGTGGTTGTAAAGTGCAGTGGGCGTAGATTGTGCTAAATGTGTATAGATCTCAGGGTATACATTCTATATACATCAGGCAAACTTCTTTTTTTTTTAATTTTAGGCTAATCCTTTTGTAACCTTTTATTAACATTTTTATTTTTTAAAAAAAGAATTATCATTTCCTAATGTAAAGGAAGAAATGGCTATATATTCAATTACAAATGCAGAAACATATAGTACCATTTGACCTTGAAAATGTAACAGCCATGAAAGCATCCAATATTAGTTTATTAGCCAAACTTCTGATGTGAGTTTGCCTAGGGAGATGGGAGGTGAGAAAAAGGGAGACTAATCCTAGTGAAGGATAGAAATGGCAACCATTTGAGTTGGGCCTTGATGGATGAGTAGGATATTGACAAATGAGGGAGGGAGAAGGAGGAGCACCCTAGGCAGGAAGAACAATATGAAGAAAGGTGCCAAGGCATGAAAGTGCAAATGGAGCAAAGGGAAGGGGGATAATTCAGTGGGTTTAGAATGAGTGTATTAAAGGGGACCTGTGAGATCACCCCAAAGGTAGGATAGAAACAGATCATCAATGGCTGCAAATGCCATCCTAAAGGAGCTTAAATATTTGCTGAACTATAATCAAAATTATTTTATAATAAGGTATTATATAGGTATTTTTACATTCATTTTACAGATGAATAAACCAAAGCATAAAAATGTTAAGTGACTTGCCTAAAGGCATTCAGCTAGGAAGTAACAGAACCAAGATTTAGATTTAGATCTAACCTGATTCTAGAGCTTAGGATCTTAACTTTCAACCTACACGATTTTAACAAACCATACTCCAGAAGGCATTATCAAAGGAAATATGAAAGCAGCGGTAATTTTACGATAATAGATAGGACCTGAGGAAAAGATGTATGCAAGATAACAGACTATTTTGAGGTTGTAATCAATAAAGATGATTTTCACACTAGCTTTCATAGCTGCAAGAGGTAGTATTGTAGGAACCCACAGAAGGATGTGGGTTCATTTATTTTTAGATCCCTCCCACCATACAAATATGTTAACATTATATCCATATAAATACTTTCTTTGTTACTTCTTTCCTATCTACCTCCTTTGAAAGGGAAATCTCATTTATTCTGGTCATTACAAGTAACCTAATATAAAGGAATTATAAAGTGTCTCCTTGTAAAACACACTTGGGGGATTCAGTGGTAGTCCAATTAAATCAATATTAAAAATGATGAAATCCAATAAAAACATTAAGTCCAAGTCTTAAGAGGCATGCAAATAGTCTTGTATTAAAAAAAAACTGAGGCATGATTATTAAATATGAGAACCAAGGTGCAAATATCACCAATAAATCCTTTGGAAATATTTTTAAGAAAGAGACTGTCTCTCTTAGAGTCTGAGACAGATGAAAAACAGAAGGGAGTTCTGCACCCAGAGGACTTCAAAGATTGAAATGTTGACCAGTCCATTCAGCTTCAGTGTCTTGGAATGACCACAGACAGGCTGTTTTTTAACTCCCTATGGGCTCCAAAATCACTGCAGATGGTGACTGCAGCCATGAAATTAAAAGACACTTACTTACTCCTTGGAAGGAAAGTTATGACCAACCTAGATAGCATATTCAAAAGCAGAGACATTACTTTGCCAACTAAGGTCCGTCTAGTCAAGGCTATGGTGTTTCCAGTAGTCATGTATGGATGTGAGAGTTGGACTGTGAAGAAGGCTGAGCGCCAAAGAATTGATGCTTTTGAACTGTGGTGTTGGAGAAGACTCTTGAGAGTCCCTTGGACAGCAAGGAGATCCAACCAGTCCATTCTGAAGGAGACCAATCCTGGGATTTCTTTGGAAGGAATGATGCTAAAGCTGAAACTCCAGTACTTTGGCCACCTCATGCGAAGAGTTGACTCATTGGAAAAGACTCTGATGCTGGGAGGGATTGGGGGCAGGAGGAGAAGGGGACGACCGAGGATGAGATGGCTGGATGGCATCACGGACTCGATGGATGCGAGTCTGAGTGAACTCCGGGAGTTGGTGATGGACAGGGAGGCCTGGCGTGCTGCGATTCATGGGGTTGCAAAGAGTCGGACACGACTGAGCGACTGAACTGAACTAAACTGAACTGATGCTTAGTATGGCACAAGTACTTTAGAAGGATTGTTTTTCTTCTTTCTACAGTAGTAAAAGAATCTATTGTCATGAAATAGACCCTGGGTCAGTGTTACAAGCAAAACCCGCACCTACTATGAGACTCCTACTTCTCATTCTAGCTTTCTCTCCTCTGTTATCATGACGATTTCAATTTCAAACTGCAGCCGTGGTCATTCATTTCCCTTTAGAAAAAGTATGAAGTTGAGACAGCTTCCAAAATACAAAACCAGATACTTACGACTTAAACTACCCATTTCACATTGTTTGAATCTTAACTTAAATTAACCATGTGAAGACATTCTTGAGACAATTGGAATATTTAGAATTTTGGTCATTTTGTTAGATGCAATTGTAGTTACTTAAAAAAAAAAAAAACGAAGTCCTTTTTCTTATAAATAAATTCTGAAATATTTTGAGGCAAAATATGATATCCAGGATTTGCTTCAAAAAACTCCAGAATTGTTGAGGAGTGAAAAATGTAAATAACTGCCCAAACTGGGTAATAAGCACATATGGTCTCATTATCCTATTTTTTCTACTTTTGTGTAAAGTTTGAAAATTATAATAGAATGTAATAAAAAGTAAAATAAAAAAATTTAAAAACACCACAGAAAGACCTCTGTAAGAGAAGTCTAATTCAAAAGAGGGTTTCAACAATGAGCGGATTTCTATCTAAAATAAAGTTCTAAGCCCTACAACTTGCAACATCTTTAGAACAACTCATGACCATAATATTTGCAAGCAAACAGCATTTCAATCATTTTTGCAGTGTATACATGCTTATCCTATGTGGCTAAATTGCATGCTTTGTTCTGGAGTTAAAAACAGCCATTCTCCTAGAAGTATAAGAAACAAAAGCACTTTATATCTATATTGTTTATTGATTTGAAGTTGGGAGGATCTATGGTTGAATAGTGGAGAATGATGATAGAATAAGGTTTCTATGTGCTGGGCACTGATCTAAGTACTTTACATTTATGAACTCATGTAAATATTCAAAATTACTCATTAATATAGGTAATATTGTTCTTCGCACTTTACTGACGGTAAATGACATAATTTGCCCAGTTTGCACTATTGGTTAATAGCAAAGCTGGGGTTCAAATGCAAGGAAGCTGACTCTTGTGTCATGAGCCCTTAATCACCAAGTTCTGTCACTCTCCATGGAAAGAGTGTCTTGTAGAGTTGTTTGTTTAGACTTTGGGGAGCTAGTCTCTTTTATTCATAGAAAAATAAAGTAACTCTTACTCCCTTTGACATCAGCATATTCTTTTTGTTTTGTTATGTACTTCAAACTTATTACTCCCAACATGGTCATACCAGCCCTATAATATTCAAACATATTAATTACAGATGTTTGTTTATGGCATGATTTCAAAGAAGAGAAAACATCACAGCAAACTCTTCTGATTTAAAGCAGGGTGTTTTGAGAAAGAGGTTCAACACCGTAGTAGTTGACAGTGACATCTCTCTTATGTGGATGTCAGCTGTTGGGAGATGACCTTACATGATTTGTCCTAATCACTTATCACTTTCTCTCAGATGGACTTTTGCAAATTCTTTTCAGCCCAGCAAGTTGATATCATGACTTCCATATTTCCAAGTTTAATAATGGAATCTCTCTCTCATTCTCCCTCTCATTTAGACACATTATTTGGGAACGAGTTTTTCAAAGATCTATTTATCTCTGTGCCACATCACAATAACCTTTGCATATGATGCCTTTAATTTGGGACTTCTTAATCCATGCAGCATAATTAAGAATTTATTTGAAATACCTATGTTATAACCTGAAATAAACTTGGAAAACTACAATTATCCTGAAGTTTTAGTCCATGAATTCAAATTGGCCTTCTCCTGAAGCCTCTCCATCTCAATTCCTGGAGGACTTTTAATAGCTATGTCTAGACAAGAATTAGTTTGAGTCTACATGGGGCTTCATATTGACTTATTTAATTGACTTGATCATCGAACTTATGAAAAGAATGGCTTGACTGACTTCTTTCAGTAAATTTGTGAAAAGTGATTTCTTAGAATTAACTGGCCATACTGATTTGATTGTTCACCCATAGATACATCTATCCTTGAATTTTCCATTTTCCAATTTGAGAAGAAAACTGCTTTTTAAAGCAGAGAAAATATTTTCAGGTAAAATATTTTAGGGGTTATATTTATGACTGCCAAGCAGCATCGTGACAAGATTCCTTGACAACTCTGTAATTTGAAGTTGTCAACCCTTATAAACATAATAAATGCAGTATGTCTTAATCCCCTTCTGCCTGATGTTACCTATATATACATTCCATGCAACAAAAGGTTTTTCTCTATATAGAATTCCATTACGATTTCTCTAAAACCTTACGTAATGTAGTCTGACCTATATATTTATTTAAAAAAAAGAAACAAAGAAAATAAATAAGGAAATTAGATATGAGAGAGAGAACCAATAAGAAATAATAGGAATTTAGATTACAAACTTTTAAGAATAGTGATGCTAAGCCCTGGCTGCATATTAGAATTTCCTGAGGACTATTTGGAAAATACTTACTATGCCAAAGCCTTTGACTGTGTGGATCACAATAAACTGTGGAAAATTCTGAAAGAGATGGGAATACCAGACCACCTGACCTGCCTGTTGAGAAACCTATATGCAGGTCAGGAAGCAACAGTTAGAACTGGACATGGAACAACAGACTGGTTCCAGATAGGAAAAGGAGTACGTCAAGGCTGTATATTGTCACCCTGCTTATTTAACTTATATGCAGAGTACAGCATGAGAAACGCTGGGTTGGAAGAAGCACAAGCTGGAATCAAGTTTGCCAGGAGAAATATCAATAACCTCAGATATGCAGATGACACCACCCTTATGGCAGAAAGTGAAGAGGAACTAAAAAGCCTCTTGATGAAAGTGAAAGAGGAGAGTGAAAAAGTTGGCTTAAAGCTTAACATTCAGAAAATGAAGATCATGGCATCTGGTCCCATCACTTCATGGGAAATAGATGGGGAAACAGTGTCAGACTTTATCTTTTTGAGCTCCAAAATCACTGCAGATTGTAACTGCAGCCATGAAATTAAAAGACACTTACTCCTCGGAAGGAAAGTTATTACCAACATGGATAGCATATTCAAAAGCAGAGACATTACTTTGCCGACTAAGGTCCGTCTAGTCAAGGCTATGGTTTTTCCAGCAGTCATATATGGATGCGAGAGTTGGACTGTGAAGAAAGCTGAGCGCCGAAGAATTGATGCTTTTAAACTGTGGTGTTGGAGAACACTCTTGAGAATCCCTTGGACTGCAAGGAGATCCAACCAGTCCATCCTAAAGGAGTTCAGCCCTGGGTGTTCTTTGGAAGGAATGATGCTAAAGCTGAAACTCCAGTACTTTGGCCACCTCATGTGAAGAGTTGACTCATTGGAAAAGACTCTGATGCTGGGAGGGATTAGGGGCAGGAGGAGAAGGGGACGACAGAGGATGAGATGGCTGGATGGCATCACCGACTCGATGGACATGAGTTTGAGTGAACTCCGGGTGATGGTGATGGACAGGGAGGCCTGGCATGCTGCAATTCACGGGGTCGCAAAGAATCGGACACTACTGAGCAACTGAACTGAACTGATACCTGGTCCTCAAGTCCAGAGATACTGATTCAGTGGGTCATGGTGGCTTTTTGGTCTTTATCAGAAATGTTTAAGTGGCAATGAAGAACTGGCTGAGATTGTAGTCATGGAGACATTCTCTGCTCTGGACTTCCTGCTGTGAAAACACAACTCAAATAACTTCTGAACTTGAGTGTGATGGTGAAGTGAAGATAGGAATGGAGAATAAAGATCCAGTTCATTCATTCATTATTCAACTGGCCAACAAATATTTACATAGTGTCTGTTCTTCAGCAGACACTGTATTAAGAGTGAGGATGCAATTACAAACAGAACAGTTAAAGAAGAATTATGGGGTCCTTTCTAAAATCTTCCTTGTGGGCTTAGTGTTTCAACCTATGTTAATGTTAAGATCAATTGGGTTGTTTGGACTGGAGGGACAGAGGATGAAATGATAGTAAGAGCCAGATTAGTCTACTAGCTAATTTTTCATAATGGAATAAAAACATTTTGATGGTTAGCTGGACCTCAGAGATCATCTACTTTTTTTTTTTTGCAGATGAGTAATTTTAGTCTCAAAACGTTTAATGACTAACCCATGATCATATAGTGATTAGGTCAGAGCTGTATAACTCAGATTGCTAGTCATTTTTAATACTGTCTATGTTCAAGTGAAAACCTTCTCAACAGACTTTTTTCCATCCTAAGATCCTTGAAAATTGTCTCCCAGAAAGACCCTTTGTAAAAGAAAAGGACCAGTCTTCCCCTGCACTGAGCTAATCCTAGTGTGAAATTAACTAGCAGCACTGCTAGTCAGTTCAACATTGCTCCTCTGTAGGGTGGGTCAGATGGTGAAGAATCTGCCTGCAGCACAGAAGACCTGGGGTCGATCCCTGGGTCAGGAAGATCCCCTGGAGGAAGAACTGGCAGCCCACTCCAGTATTCTTGCCTGGAGACAGAGGAGCCTGGCGGGCTACAATGCATAAGATGGCAAAGAGTCAGACATGACTGAGCGACTAACATTAGGGAGATAAACTAGGAAAAAAGGAGAATAGAGGTCCATTTCCTCCCTGATTACTGTTGCTCTAAGGTAAAATGCTCAGAACATAAGATGATGTCAAGAAAAGTCTAATGTGAACATGGGGAGGATTTGAGAAGACCTAACAATTAAAATTCACTTTTCACTTTCATGCATTGGAAAAGGAAATGGCAACCCACTCCAGTGTTCTTGCCTGGAGAATCCCAGGGACGGGGGAGCCTGATGGGCTGCCATCTATGGGGTCGCACAGAGTCGGACACGACTGAAGTGACTTAGCAGCAGCAGCAACAATTAAACAAAAATGAAAACTACAATGAAGAATTACATATACTTTCCCACATCATCTTTGAAGGTTAAACTGTAAGATGGAAAGGACATTCAGTGATGTGGGAAATGCAGATTACTACTGTAAAGAGATTTCATTATATACCCATTTGTTGGAAATTTAAGAAGTTTGACAATATCAAATGTTCAGAGGGAGTGATCAACTGGATCTCTCATAAATAGCTGGTGGAAGTGTAAACTGGAAAAGCTACTTTGGAAAACTGGCACTATCTATTAAACTTGAATATTCACATACATGGTGTGTGTGTGTGTTTGTGTGTGTGTGTGTGTGAGCAACCCAGTAATTCCAATGGTAGATATAAACTCTTAACAGGTGAACCTGGAGACATTTGTAAACCTCTTCATGGCAACATTGTTGTAATAGAAAAAAAAAAAAATCTGGAAGAAATCCAAATGTCCATTGACTGGAGAAGGGATAAAGTGTGGTGTTTTCACCCAGTGGATATTATACAGCAATCAAAACAAATGAACTATCTCTATGAACATCAGCATGGGTGAATTGCAGCACAATAGTTGAGTAAATAAGAAAGATCACAGAAAATTACATCTAGCATGTGTGTGTGTATGTTAGTTACTCCATCGTGTCCAACTGTTTGTGACCCCATGCACTGTAGCCCACCAGGTTTCTCTGTCTGTGAAATTCTCCAGGCAAGAGCACTGTAGTGGGTTGCCATTTCCCTCTCCAACATCTAGCATGGGGCCACCTTTTTTAAGCTAAAAATAACCAAATAATATACTTTTAGGAATACATATAGTGTTAAACTATGTGTTATAAAAATCATGGGAATGATCAATACAAATTGAAGATAAAGATAACCTTGGATTAAGGAAGAAATGAGAATAGTATGGAGGAAGGTCACATAGTCAGAAATAAGCTATTGTCAATATTCGAGTTCTTGCGCTGACGATGGGGTCACTGTATATGTTATACAAAGATTTATAGATAATTGTATTAGTTCTTAAATTGTAGCATAACAAACTATCCTATGACTTAGCAACTTAAGAAACACATAGTTTCTTGGGTCAGGCATCCAGTGCATCTTGGTTGGGTGGTTTGGCTCAGAGTTTCTCATGAGGTTACAGTCAAGCTGTGAGTAAGAGCTGTAGTCTCTGAAAGAACTGGAGGATCTGCTTCCAAGATGGCTCATTCACATGGCTTTTGGCATAAGGCTCAGTTCCTTGATCCCTGGGCCTTTTCATAGGACTGCTTGTGACTTGCCTTCTTCCGCCAGAGCAAATAATGAGAGAGAGACAGAGACAGAGAATATGAGCAATCAAGGGCGCACGAGGGAAGCTGCGCCTGGTCTTCATTGCAGTACGTGATACCTTTGTTGTGGCATGCGGGATCTTCAATCGCGCCATGAGGGATCTAGTTCCCTGAGCAAGGATCGAATCCAGCCGCCTGCACTGAGAGCACGGAATCTAATCCAATGGACTGCAGGAAAGTCTCTGCAATGTCTTTCTTAAAACTAATAACGAATTAACACATCATCACTTTTGTTGGACCTATTGATCATTCATACCTACCCTGAGACAAGACGGAAGAGGATCACAGGGTATGACAGGGGTCACTGGATATCATCTTGGAGGGTGCCTACCACCATAATAAGACAAAAAAGAACAATGCATGGACCAATGATAAAAATGTGTTAAGAAGCAATTATGTGGGAGCTGAGGCTGGAAAATAAACGAATAAATAAACAAATGCATTTAGTTCTGAAGACAACAGGATGCAGGGGAAGGAGTGAGATGAGCTTTAATTCTAGCTCTATCACTTCTCAGCTTTCTGACTTTGGGAGATTCATTTGACTTCTTTGCATTTATAAAAAAGAATATTTACTTGCTGCTTTAAATTTTTTATTATGCAAATATTCAATCATACACAAAATTTAATAATAAATACCACATACTTATCTAAATCAACAACATTCAAGATTTTGGCATACTTGCTTTGTCTATTTTTCCCCTCCTCAAGTGTCTTAAAGCGAATTCTTGACATTGTGTTATTCTGTATATTCTATATTCTGTATATTTTAGTATGTATCATTTTAAAATATTGACATTTTTCTTATAGACTCACACATAAGGTTAATAATAATTCCTTTGCAATATCTAATATAGCAAACCTATGACTTGAAAGTGAAAGTGAAAGTCACTCAGTTGTATCTGACTCTTGGCGACCCCATGGAATTCTCTAGGCCAGAATACTGGAAGGGGTAACCTTTCCCTTTTCCACGGGATCTTCCCAACCCAGGGATTGAACCCAGATCTCCTGCATTGCAGGCAGATTCTTTACCAACTGAGCCACAAGGGAAGCCTTGAATTTCTTTAAATGTCTCAAAACTTACTTTTTTATAGTTGTTTTTTCAGAATCAGGATGCAAACAAGGTCCACACATTATACTTGGTTTGGTATGCCCCTTAGAAATCATTCAGTGTAGAAGGAGTCCTTTTACTCGTTTTCATCTTAACCTCCTTGTCTTGTTGAATAAATGCAGTCAATTGTCTTGTAGAATATTTTACAAGCAGTTTTAGTCTGTTTGCTTCCTTGTGAGGCTGCTTCACTTGTCCAGCTCCCTCCTATGTTTTTATAAAATTGGAAGTTAGACCTACAGGCTTGGTGAGATTTAGATTCAACTGTTTGGGAAGAGGGCTTCCCAGGTGCCTCAGTGGTGAAGAATCCGTCTGCCAATGCAGGAGACGTGGGCTTGGCTGTGGGAGTGGCTTTTCCTTAAGATGCCTTCTGATCCTGTGAAGTCATAAGCGTGGAGGCACTTTGTAGTCTGTAGACATTTCTTTTCCACCACTTAAATTTTACCTCCTTCCCGGGGTTGGGAAGACCCCCTGGAGAAGGAAATGGCAACTCATTCCAGTATTCTTGCTTGGGAAATCCCATGGACAGAGGAACCTGGCAGACCACAGTCCACGGGGTCAAAAAAGAGGTCGGACACAACAACTAAACAACAACGACATTTAGGCAAGAATATTTCATAGGCAGTTTTGCGCTTCATAATGTGCTGCATCAGGAGGAAGATCTTTGTGGACTCCCCACTCCTAGCGATGCTGACATTGGTTAGTGCTTGCAGGTGGAGTCAGCCTGAGCCTCCCTGTGACGTTTTCTACCAGCCTCTTGTCTATTGATGACTGTTGCCTAGATTGACTGTTTTATGAAGAATTACAATATGGCGATTTCCTAATCTTACCTTTTATTCCCCTTCTATTTAGTGGAATTCTGTGATAAACTTCCCCCTAGCCAGCCTGAGCTATTTGGTTACCGCATTAGAAGAGGCAGTTGTTCCCAACATCACATCCTCTCAGTCTGCCTCCTACTACAGCTATCGCTGAAGGAACCTGCTTCCTGCAGGTATAGCCTGACAGCATCTCTCCCCATATGCACTGCATACATCTCACATTCTGCCCTTGAGTTCCTCCGACTCTGTCAGGGTGGGGCATCTGCTGGCACTCATAGGACAGCTTAGGGATGCAAGGAACTGAGGTTCCCAGGGGGAAATATGGACCAATAGGCAGTGCAAGTTGGTTGATAACTGCTCCTCTCTTGCATCAAACTAATAATTATGAAGTGTATTCTATATAGCAACTCGAGGAGTCCCTTCAGGCTCAAGGCCTTTTTGCCCACTGTGACTAACTAATGACTAGCTGAAGAACACCCTTGTATTGATGTGCTCTGTTTCACTCTCCTAGTCATCCGTTGCTGTTTCCTGAGATTTCTGTCCAAAATAAACCACCTTAAAGTAGGCCCTTGTCTCAGGTTCAGCTTTCAAGGGGGTAAACCAGGCTAAGACACCACTAAATATAATTCATACAGGGAAGGCAGGATAAATGCTCAATTCTTTCATTATATTGCAAATATTCAGAGTACTACCTTAGCTGTATATAATAATAAGCTCTAGGATTTATATGTCATCAATGAATTTCAATCAGTTATAATCAGCGTCTTTTTAGATGCTCAGATTGTCCTTTTCTTGACAAATGAAACTGTTAGTCGCTCAGTTGTGTCGGACTCTATGTGACCCCATGGACTGTAGCCTGCCAGGCTCCTCTGTCCATGAGATTCTCCAGGCAAGAATACTGGAGTGGGTAGCTATTCCCTTCTTCAGGGGCTCTTCCTGACCCAGGGATTGAACCCGGGTCTCCCACGCTGCAGGCAGATTTGTTGCTGTCTGAGCCTCCTTTATGTTGATAGCTTTTCCCCTTTGACTTGTCCGGTTAGACTTTACACTTTCACAGCTTCTGGCACAGCAGGGTGTCCCAGCTGATGACGCACATTTCTAGCCCCAGACCTGGTATCTGTCATTCCTCCAAAGATTGCCCTTCCTTTTAATAGGAAATGATGTATTGAAAGTACATATTATGAGCTAAAGGCGCTCATTGGTTCTAGTTGAACCAATTATCATTACTTCTAGGCCTTTTCAGGGGATAAAGCAAGTAAATGTTTTTCTTCTTCAATAAATGTAAAACTTTTCTTTTGGGGACATAAACTTTTTTTTTCCTTGAGAAGTACATAACTTATTTTTTAAATTTATTTTATTGAAGTATAGTTGATTCACAATATTGTATTAATTTCTGCTGTACAGTGAAGTGATTCAGTTATAGACACACATACACACACATACACACACACACACACACACATTCTTTTTCAGTGTGGTTGATTACAGGATATTGAATATAGTTCCCTGTGCTATGCAGTAGGACCTTGTTGCTTATCCATCCTATATATAATAGTTTGCATCTACTAATCTCAAACTCCTAATCCTTCCCTCCCCAGCCCACCTTGACAGCTACAAGTGTGTTTTCTATATCTGTGAGTCTGTTTCTAAGAAACATTTTAAAAAAGGAAAAATCATAAGTTCATTCAATTTTCAATTTACTTTTAATCTTACGTGGATTCTTTGAAAATCATCCCTAACATCTCTAATATTAGTATTTACCAATAATATACAAGAAGAATTTGAAAATAATATTTTTACTAGCAATGACACTGAATTAAAATTTAAAACTTCTTTGTAAATCTATTTATCCCAAGAACATATTCCTCCATGAATGTACAGTGAAAACACTATTTTCTAAAGTGATTAAATTATTTACTTGGTGTGATTATGCCACCAACTTA
Organism: Capra hircus; assembly: GCF_001704415.2. Classification (NCBI taxonomy): domain Eukaryota; kingdom Metazoa; phylum Chordata; class Mammalia; order Artiodactyla; family Bovidae; genus Capra; species Capra hircus. Next base: position 29,896,389 of record NC_030816.1, read on the forward strand.
ATATACAGTTAGGTGATTTACTTCAGTTGTTTTCAAGTTTTAGGAACCACATTTATTTGTGACTTATGCACAAATGTATTCACTGCAGTATTATTTGTGTTAGCAAAAGATTGGAAACAACTTTAACAACAACAACAAAAAAGATTGGAAACAAACCAAATAACCATAAGTAAGGGACTAGTTGAATAAACTGGGGTAGATCCATACAATGAAACACACTATGCAACTCTGAAAAAGATGATCTCTTTACACTGATGTGGAGTGGTCTCCAGAATATACAGTATTAAATATATGGGCTTCCCTGGTAGCTCAGAGGTTAAAGCTTCTGTCTGTAATGTAGGAGACCTGGGTTCGATCCCTGGGTCAGGAAGATTCCCCTGGAGAAGGAAATGGCAACCCACTCCAGTATTCTTGCCTGGAGAATCCCATGGACAGAGGAGCCTGGTGGGCTACAATCCACAGGTCGCAAAGAGTCGGACTCTACTGAGCGACTTCACTTTCACTTTCATGTAAATATATGGGTTTCCCAGGTAGCGCTAGTGGTGAAGAACCCACCTGCCAATGCAGGAGACTTAAGAAACAGGTTCAATCCCTGGGTCTGGAAGATCCCCTGGAGGAGGATTCCATGGCAACCGACTCTAGTATTCTTGCCTAGGAAATCCCATGGATAGAGGAACCCGGCAGGTGTGTCCCTAGGGTCACAAAGGGTTGGACACGACTGAAGTGACTTAGTGTGCATGCATTTAAATGTTTATATAATTTTGCTAGGGATTATCATTTCCCTTCCACAGGTGCTGTTTACACAGCGTTTTACATTCTTATTCGCAATATGTGCCATCCCTGTTCTCCAGCCTGCCAACCCAGTAGGTGGTCAAACTTTTGGATTTTTGCTAATCTGGTTACTTGCCTCCTTTTATTCTGCCCTAAGATAAATGCCATGCTTTCATCTACTTTTGGAAGAACTCTGTTAGCATAAACAATAGGTGATTGTATTGAGGGTAATAGGAGGGTGGCTATGTGGAGTGGTAATAGGAGTGTCCCTATGTATTTCCACTCACCTAATCATGGAAATGCCAAAGCCCAAAGCACATACCATCCGTGTTAAGACCTTGTATTTCCAAAAGCTGGTTTGGGTTTCCAGCCAAAGTAAAGGACAACAAATATGACCACACTTCTTTCTAAGGTCAGGAGAATGCAGAGAGGACAGGAAGTGAAGTCCACCGGCACTTTACAAGGTTCAGGATCCCGAGAAAGATGAAAGGGGAACTGTGGCCATCTTCTGTCAGATTTCTGTCTCCAGAACAATCCCAAAGCCAAGGAGGAGACACCCCTGGGTATGGGTGCTTTCCACAGACTGTGGCATGACTACTCTCTCGCCTGCAGGGCTGCAGGCACCCAGGACCTCTTCTTTTGCTGCTTTGTAGGAGGAGTAAATGTCATGGATAGAAATTTTTCCAGCTCTCATTTCTCTATATTCTTATGGGCTATTTTGTCCCCCAGGTCACATTTGGCCGGGTCCTCAGACAAATTTGGTTGTCACAGCCTGGAGAGAGGCACTCCTGACATCTAGTGAGTAGAAGCAAAGAATGCTGCAGAACATCTACTATGCACAGGATAGGCTTCACCTCCCAGCCCCCTGCCTCCCCTAACAAAGCTTTATTGGGTCCCCAAAGTTGTTAATGCCAAAGTAAGGAACCCTGCTGTATTCTTTATGCACATATTCACAGACATCCTCAAAATGACTGTGATATGTGGCAGGGGAAGGGCAGAGTCACAGAGACTCCCTCTCTTTGCACCTCCAAAAGTCAGTGGCAATTTAGAAATCTCTTTATTCAAACTCTAAGGAGTTATGTATTTATCTGGAAGATTAAATAACAAATACCATTTTAATCTTCTAAAAACTGATAATCATTAGGTATAATGCAACCTTTTAACTGTAAGAATAAAAAAAAAGTGCTATTTATTTAAAGTAAATGGGACTGAAAGTCCCATGAATAATCAAAAACTTGGTTAATAGAGTATGACCAGAGAATAATGCACTTGGCTTCTGTGGAGAAATTAAAGTACATGCTGTGAATTGGTATTAAGGAAATTGCATGAAAAGTTAGTCTTAAAGTACCATGATCCTGAGGAAACAGCCTCAGGTGCACAATATATCACATTCAGTCTTTATCTCCCTTCATTTTTTCATGACTTCTTTCACCTTGGATAACCCAGATGCTCAGACTTTGGAACTTTTGAGAATGGTAAGGTATCTCACTCTCCACATTTATTTTCATCTAGAACAGACCTAAATTTTATTGCCAGGAGGCTATTATCTCTTTCTCAGGAATTGTTTTTGAACTTTGGCTTGCCTTATTTATTTACTGGGCATAGACTGTTTTTAATACTTCTGAGCATAATGCATTTATCTAAAATGTACCCCTGAAAAGTTATGCCTAAAATGAATTTTTGGAAATAAAATGTTTAAATCACAAGGGAAATTTGCCATTCAAAGGGAGTCTGAGGCTAAACCTTTTTAGAGAAAAGCATCTTTTGTGCAAAGCAAATAATAACTCTTTAATTTGCCCAATTTTAAGTCTGAATTTTTTTTAATGTAGCCCGTCTTGCCCAGTATTATGCATGATGCTAATTTTAAAAATATCAATCATGAATTTTAAAATATTTTGTAAGTTAAATAGCATTTTACAAGCTATTTTTTAGGGTGTAAAATTCAGTGATACATCGTTATTACTAACAACGGTTTGTTAATACTTCTTTTGGGTGATGAGAAGGAGTAGGATGCTAGGCATACCTGATATAAGAATAGGTAGCATTATAGACTCCAGTATTCTTGCCTGGAGGATCCCAGGGACTGGGGAGCCTGGTGGGCTGCCGTCTATGGGATCACACAGAGTCGGACACGACTGAAGTGACTTAGCAGCAGCAGCAGCATTATAGAACCACATTGACAGAGTGAGAAGAGTAGTTGGTAACCTGTTACTTATACAGTAATGTTATGACTAAGAGCATGGATCCAGAAACCAGATCGTCTGGGTAGAGTATCCTGCCTAGTATGGCCTTAGGCAAGTTATACTACTTGGCTGTGCCTAAGTTTCCTCATATGAAACACAGAGAATGCCAATATTATTTACTTAATGGGGTTGATTTGAGGATTAAATGAGCTAATACATGAGCTGTAAATGAAAGCGCTAGAGTAGATGATAATTATGGATCTGATGGGGAAAGTTCAGCTTCTCTTTACATCGGTGCTGAATTGAATCTCAGAGTCAGAGTTCTGAGTGAAGTAGAAAAGGATAGCTTCATTACTTTGCCAGGCAAAAGAGGGACCACAGAGGGCGAATGCCCTCAAAACCATGTGTCCCAACTTGGAGAAGATAGTGGGACATTTTATTGTAAATGTTCAAAGAGGGTGTGATCAGCTCGTGGACATTCTTCTGATGGGTTGGTGGTGAGGTGAGTAGGAGTCAGCATCAACAATCTTCAGGTCCAGCTGGTCATCTACATGCTTGGGGGCAGCATACCATTCTTAATCTTTAACTTCTCCCACCCGGAGGGGGTTTCAGTGTCTGCAAAATAGCTCTAAGATACTGTTATGTGTATCCATTGATGGGGAAACAGGACCTTGCCCCAAGGCTGCTCTTGACTGTTTCTCCCTAGTTTTGTATCCCTTCCCTTCCCTAATTAACAGCTACTTAAATCTGCACATTGGAGCTCAGGGAAGGTCTTGGTTGTTGTTGAGTTGTGTCTGACTCCTTTGACCCCATGGACTGCAGCACGTCAGACTTTCCTGCCCTTCACTATCTCCTGGTGGTGGTGGTGGTTGAGTCATTAAGTCCTGTCCGACTCTTGCAATCCCATCTACTGTAGCTGGCCAGGCTTCTCTGTCCATGGGATTTTCCAGGCAAGAATACTGGAGTGGTTTGCCATTTCCTTCTCCAGGGGATCTTCCCATCCCAGGGATTGAACCTGGGTCTCCTGCACTGCAGGCAGATTCTTTACCAACTAAGCTACCAGGGAATGCCATCCATCCATTTCATCCTCTGTTGCTCCTTTTCCTCCTGCCCTTCACCTTTCCCAGCATCAGGTTCTTTTCCAATGAGTCGGCTCTTTGCATCAGGTGGCCAAAGAATCGGAGCTTCAGCTTTAGTATCAGTCCTTCCAATGAATATTCAGGGTTGATTTCCTTTAGAATTGACTGACTGGTTGGATCTCCCTCCTGTCCAAGGGACTCCCACATCACAAGAGTCTTCTCCTGCATCACAATTCAAAAGCATCAATTCTTCAGCATTCAGCCTTCTTTATAGTCCGACTCTCCCATCCGTACATGACTGGGAAAAAACCATAGCTTTAACTATATGGGCCTTTGTCAGTGAAGTGATGTCTGCTTTTTAATATGCTCTCTAGTTTTGTCATAGCTTTTCTTCCAAGGAGCAAGTGTCTTTTAATTTCATGACTGCAATCACCATCTGCAGTGATTTTGGAGCCCAAGAAAATAAAATCTGTCACTATTTCCATTGTTTCCCCATCTATTTGCCATGGAGTGATGGGATTGGATGCCATGACCTTAATTTTTTGAATGTTAAGTTTTAAGCCAGATTTTTCACTCTCCTCTTTAACCCTCATCAAGAGGTTCTTTAGCTCCTCTTCGCTTTCTGCCATTAGAATGGTATCATCTGCATATCTGAGGTTGATATTTCTCCTGGCAATCTTCATTCCAGTTTGTGCTTTATCCAGCCTGGCATTTCACATGATGTACTCTGCATATAAGTTAATTATGCAGAGTGACAATATATAGCCTCGACATAATCCTTTCCCAATTTTGAACTAGTGCGTTGTGCCATGTCTGGTTCTAACTGGAACTTCTTGATCTGCATACAGGCTTCTCAGGAGGCAAGTAAGGTGGTCTGATATTCCTATCTCTTAAGAATTTTCCACAGTTTGATCCACATAGTCAAAGGCTTTAGCATAGTCAGTGAAGCAGATGTTTTTCTGGAATTCCCTTGCTTTATCTATGATCCAGCGGATGTTGGCAATTTGATCTCTGGTTCCTCTGCCTTTTCTAAATCCAGGTTGTACATCTGGAATTTCTCAGTTCATGTACTGCTGAAGACTAGCTTGAAGGATTTTGAGCAAGACCTTGCTAGCATGTGAAATGAGCGCAATTGTACAGTAGTTTGAATATTCTTTGGCATTGCCTTTCTTTGGGGTTGAAATGAAATCTGACTTTTTCCAGTCCTGTGGCCACTGCTGAGTTTTCCAAATTTGTTGACATATTGAGTGCAGCACTTCAACCGAATCATCTTTTAGGATTTGAAATAGCTCAGCTGGAATTCCATCACCTCCACTAGCTTTGTAATAATGTTTCCTATGAAGGAAAACTGTTTCCTATAATTTAAAAAAAATGGGGGGACACAAAGGCTTTGTGCCCAGGAATCCCACAGGGCTCTGCTCTGTATCAGATCCTCCATGGTGACGGGGCACATCCTTCTAGAAGTGCCTGTCTGCACCCTTTCAGGAGGCACAGCTGGTTCTGCCTGAGCTGCACACAGGGGAACCCAAGGCTCAGTGAGGAGCCAGAAGCAAGGACCCAAGACAGACCCTGGGGAAATAAAACACAAAAAACACCCTTTCTGCGAGGCCGGGCCACATTTCATAGGTTGGGCACAGATGATACGAGAGAATGCCCTCACGCCCGTTCACTACCACTGCCAGAGTCTGGCAGGATAGCCTCCCAGAGGAACTGGCGCCTCTGCTCTATCCCTTTCCCCCGGGAGGGCTGGGGGCCAGCAAAAGACACTTGGCAGACACCGACCCTGGTTCAGAACACATATTTATGCGTGCCTACTCCGTGGAGGGCACTGGGTATCCTACGATGAATCGGACTCTGCCCAAACTCCAGGGGCTGGGACACCGCTCGCCCATCTCTGTCACCCTCTGCCCTGACAGGCCAGGAAGAGGTGGGAGGAGCTGAGGTTTGCACCCTACCCCGCCTTCCCGCGATCACCTCCAGAGCCCCGCCCCTTCGGGGAGTCCGGGCTGCGCCGCAAAGTAGGGAAAATTCTTTGCCGCAGAACAGCCCGCCTCCGTCTTTACGGCAAGTCGTATTTCACTCCTCTAATATGGCGTTCCCCATTTAGGCAGCGGCCGTGGTTTCGACCATAGATGGACGTGGGCAGTGCTGGGTTGAGGGTGTTGTGTGTCTAACCCAGACTGCGGGATCTGCAGTTAAAGTTCGTTTCTGGTCACGACTCCAAAAACCCACCCTCCTCTTGAGGGTCCCGCAAGTTCCCGCAAGTTCCTCATCTGTCCCTGGCTTGTTCCCCGCGCCACCTCCGGACACCCTCAGGTCCCTGAAACCCTCAGACTTAAACTATGAGCCTTCGGCAGCTGCTTTTGCGCTTGCCCCGTTATCTTGGGGCCTCGGGTCCCCTCCGTGGCCCCCTCGATACCATCTCCTCGGTGATCTCCTGGCGTGGTCAGTCCTCCAGGTCCCCGGCCCAGTGGAGCCAAGTGGTGTCAGAGGCGGAGAAGATCGTGGGCTACCCCACCTCCTTCATGAGCCTCCGTTGCCTGCTGAGCGACGAGCTCAGCAACATCGCTATGCAGGTGCGGAAGCTGGTGGGGACTCAGCACCCTCTGCTTACCACAGCCAGGTGAGCTACACCTTCTCTCTGACACACTCGCACCCACTCTAGTCCTTTTTCCTGGCCGATACACTTTTCCAGCCTCTCTCAGACTGACTGCCTGTTTATTTCTTTTTACTTAGTTTTCTCAGTCTATTCGGTATTGTGTCTTAGTCCACTTACCTTAACATACTTTTATTAAGATTTGCGATGTTAAGAATGAGAACACGTGCGATTTCCGCGTTTTTGCTTCTTAGCTATTGAAGGTGAAGTTGCCTCGGTGATTTTGGAAACATCGAGTAGGGATGTGGGTTTGAGTCACTTCCTAGAAATGGCCTTTTAAAAGTGGGATAGTTTTATTTTCGGTTCTGCATTATTCAGGAAGTCACCTCTAGAAAGAATGGGTTGGGGGGAGATAGGTCAAAAGTTAGGCAGTCATTTGCAACTTTTGTCTCAGGCTTGAAGCAGGAATTTATCCAGTCAGTATTCATTTTCCCTTGGGATTTTTATCACTTTATGCGGACTGCTACTGTGAAACCTGCTTTTAGGACTTGAAGGACCACAACTTTTGGTTCCATTTTTAAAAAGTATTTCTAAGTATTTCCTCAGCATAGGAATATTCTTTACGTAACTCTAGTACAATAAGCAACTTACTTGTCCCCTAGGGAACATTTGGCAATGTATGGAAATGTTACAACTGGGGCGTTCTACTGGTGTTTAATAGATAAGAGGCCAGAGATGTTATTAAACACCCTGCAGTGCCCAGGGCAACTCCCTACTGTGAAGAATTAGGTACACTAAAATGTCAGTAGTACCGTTGTGGAGAAATCTTGGACAAAATTATCATTTTTCTTAAATGTTTTCTTAAAAAGCACAAACTTTTGAAATAATTGTAGGTTCACATGCAGTCGAAAGAAATACTATAGAGAGGTCCAGTGTATCCTTTGCAGTTTTGTCCCACAAGCAGGATGTTGACACTGATACATTTCCATCACTACAGGGATCTCTCATATTGCTCTTTTATAGCTACCCTTACTTCCCTTTCTCTTGCTTTAAGTTTTTATGAGACATCTGCTATTTCTTTGTTACTATAAAAGTTACCAATAGCAATACCGAATAGCAGTAGTAGAGAGATTTTATTTCTTGGGCATCATTCCCAGTTATCAGGAATGTCATTTTATGAGTAGGTTAAACTTGTTTTGAAGCTGGAATCTCCAGAGATTCTAGATGGTACACACTCAGAACACACAACATGTATCTTTTAAAGCTTAATAGTGAGAGGAATGAGCTTACCACCCAGTTGAAGAAATATAACTTTGATCAATCCTGCTGAAGCTGTCTCTATTCACTGGTTTATCTCCCTGATTCCCCACTGAACTGAATTGTGTTTATTTTTCCTTTTTAAAGTTGCATGGGAGTTTTCTTTAATAGTAATGTGTTTAATAGTAATGTGTTTAATAGTCTTTAATAGTCTTTAATAGTAATGTCTTTAATAGTAATGTGTTTAATAATACTCATTTTTTAAATTTACAAATATTGTACTTTATTGCATGTAGTCCTTTGTGACTTGCTTTTTAAATTCGTCATTGTTTCTAAGATTTTTCCCCGTTGTGTTAACTATACTTCTCTAGTTTTTCACTGATGTGTGAGATTCTACTATGTAAATACCATAGTCTTCTTTCGATCAGCATTTGGGTTGTTTGCAGTTTGTGGTGTTATGAAAAGTACTGCTGTGAATATCCTGAATGTGTCTTCTGGTGTACTTGTCTTGAGAGAATAAAGGAGTGTGTACACATGGCCAGCTTTAGGAGATAATAACAAATTGTTTTCCAAAGTGGTTATACCAGTTTACATTCTTACTAGCAGTGTCTGAGTTCAAGTTACTCTGTGTTCTCACAACACATGAACCATGAAATGTCTTATTTTTTGCCAATCAAATAGTGGGTTTCTCTGTATGTGATGGGAATATGGTAGTGTTAGCAGTGGAGGATGTGGTAGTACAGTGAGCCCTCCAGATCCGTGAGTTCACAACCACAGATTGAACCAGTTGTAGGTTGAAAATATTCAGGGGGGATATTTCAGAAAGTCCCCCTGAAACAAAACTTGAGTTTGCTGTGCACCAGCAACTATTTTTATAGCGCTGCTATTGTATACAACCATTTACATAGAATTGGCATTGTAAATAATCTAGAGATGATTTAAAGCATAGAGGAGGATGTGCCTTGGATTATACATAGATATTGTGAGAGACTTGAGAATCCTGAGATTTTGATATCCAGGGGGGTTTCTGAATCTAATCCCCTTGGACTACATATTACATTGTGCACATGCATATTGTAGTGTCTATTCTAAAGCATTGACATGAAAAGGGGAGAGCTAGCAAAAGCCTTAGTAATGTGCATATTCTGAGAATTGCAGTTCATCTACTTGTCAGAGTATCAATTGGGGTCTTAGAGAAGACTCCTTCTGAGACCACCAGAGACACTCTAGATGAAAGGTCTGAAACTTTCCTGATTGTGGCCTTCCCTGCCTGCCTGTCCCTGATCTAATACAGTGAAAGAATTGGAGAAAGTTTCAGCAAAGCCATAGTAACATATGTGGATTACTTTATTTTGTAAGAAAAGAAGGAGTTAATCTGTATGTAGTTTCGTTACATGGTTAAATTCTTTTAACAGTCTAAACTCACAGGCAGTCAGTGAACAAAAAACTCTGGGGGAGGTGATCATGTATACATCTATTTCAGCAAAGAAGCAAGCATTTGATCCATAGGGTAGGCAGATTGTGGTTATTGTAAATTATAGCTAAAAACATGGATTAAGTAGCTGTATTGTTTCACATGCTGCACCTTACTTTGTTGTAATCTTGTTGGCAAAGCATTGATAATTAAGACAGAGAGTGTCTCAGTATGCTAGTCAAAGGACACAAAGGCTCCATATAGTTAATATAGAAGACCATAAAAAATTGGATTTGGTAAATTCTTTTACTTAGTTCCGTTTTACATTTTGAGATTCCATTATTTACTTATATTGATATTCTGATCCCTTGGGTCATTTTACTTTTTGGGTAGAAAAACATAGTGTATTAGGGATGAATCATACCTGATAGCCCTAAAATTTAGATGTACAGTGACATTTTTTGGCAAACAAGAGGAGAAAAGAAGGAAATCACCATAATTCATTATTCACTACCTTTTCTTTCTTTACGTAAGCTATCTCATCAAGAAGAAGGGAAAGAGCCTAGAACTTAATTTTATAACAGTTTAATTGAGAAGTGAGATTAAATTTAAAATCTTAGTTTTCTAACTGTTGAGTTTTAACTTTCTCACTCTCCTCTTTCACTTTCATCAAGAAGCTCTTTAGTTCTTCCTCACTTTCTGCCATAAGGGTGGTGTCATCTGCATATCTGAGGTTATTGATATTTTTCCTGGCAATCTTGATTCCAGCTTGTGCTTCATCTAGCCCAACATTTTGCATGATGTACTCTGCATATAAGTTAAATAAGCAGGGTGACAGTAGACAGCCTTGATGTACTCCTTTCCTGATTTGGAACCAGCCTGTTGTTCCATGTCCAGTTCTAACTGTTGCTTCTTGACCTGCATACAGATTTCTCAGGAGGCAGGTCAGATGGTCTGGAATTCCCATCTCTTGAAGAATTTTCCACAGTTAGTTGTGATCCACGCAAGTCGAAGGCTTTGGCATAGTCAATAAAGCAGAAATAGATGTTTTCTGGAACTTGCTTTTTCGATGATCCAACAGATGTTGGCAATTTGATCTCTGATTCCTCTGCCTTTTCTAAATCCAGCTTGAACATCTGGAAGTTCTCGGTTCACGTACTGTTGAAGCCTGACTTGGAGAATTTTGAGCATTACTTTGCTAATGTGTGAGATGAGTGCAATTGTTCCATAGTTTGAACATTGTTTGGCATTGCCTTTCTTTGGGATTGGAGTGAAAACTGACCTTTTCCAGTCGTGTGGCCACTGCTGAGTTTTCCAAATTTGCTGGCATATTGAGTGTAGCACTTTAACAGCATCATCTTTTGGGGCTTGAAATAGCTCAGCTAAAATAGTTGAAATAGAAACTTGAAATAGTTTAGTCACTCAGTCATGTCCAAGTCTTTGCGACCCCATGGACTGCAGCATACCAGGCTTCCCTGTCCTTCACCATCTCCTGGAGTTTGCTCAATCTCATGTTCATTGAGTCAGTGATACCATCTAACCATCTCATCCTCTGTCACCCCCTTCTCCTCCTGCCTTCAGTCTTTTGCAGCATCAGAGTGAAAAGTGAAAGTGAAAGTCACTCAGTTGTGTCTGACTCTTTGTGACCCATGGACTATACAGGCCATGGAATTCTCTAGGCAAGAATACTGAAGTGGATCAAACCAGGTCTCCGGCATTGCAGGTGGATTCTTTACCAGCTGAGCCACAAGGGAAGTCCAAGAATACTGGAGTGGGTAGCCTATCCCTTCTCCAGCGGATCTTCCCGACCCAGGAATTGAACCAGAATCTCCTGCATTGCAGGCAGATTCTTTACCAACTGACCTATCAGGGAAGCCCTTTCCAGCATCAGGGTCTTTTCCAATGAGTCAGTTCTTCACATCAGGTGGCCAGAGTATTGGAGCTTCAACTTCAGCACTGGTCCTTCAGTATTCGACCAGCAAATACTCAGGGTTGATTTCCTTTAGCATTGACTGGTTTGATCTCCTTGAAGTCCAAGGGACTCTCAAAAGTCTTCTCCACCACCACAGTTTGAACATTGCTGATGGGAATGTAAAAATGTTACAGCCACTCTGGAATACCTGACTTGCCTCTTGAGAAACCTGTATGCAGGTCAGGAAGCAACAGTTAGAACTGGACATGGAACAACAGACTGGTTCCAAATAGGAAAAAGAGTACGTCAAGGCTGTCTACTGTCACCCTGCTTATTTAACTTATATGCAGAGTACATCATGAGAAACGCTGGGCTAGAAGAATCACAAGCTGGAATCAAGATTGCCAGGAGAAATATCAATAACCTCAGATATGCAGATGATACCAACCTTATGACAGAAAGTGAAGAGGAACTAAAAAGCCTCTTGATGAAAGTGAAAGAGGAGAGTGAAAAAGTTGGCTTAAAGCTCAACGTTTGAAAACAAAGATCATGGCATCTGGTCCCATCACTTCATGGCAGATAGATGGGGAAACAGTGGAAACAGTGTCAGACTTTATTTTGGGGGCTCCATAATCACTGCAGATGGTGATTGCAGCCATGAAATTAAAATATGGTTGCTCCTTGGAAGGAAAGTTATGACCAACCTAGACAGCATATTTAAAAAGCAGAGACATTACGTTGCCAACAGAGGTCCATCTAGTCAAGGCTATGGTTTGTCCAATAGTCATGTATGGATGTGAGAGTTGGACTATAAAGAAAGCTGAGCCCCGAGGAATTGATGCTTTTGAACTGTGGTGTTGGAGAAGACTTGAGAGTGCCTTGGACTGCAAGGAGATCCAGCCAGTCCATTCTAAAGGAGATAGTCCTGGGTGTTCATTGGAAGGACTGATGTTGAAGCTGAAACTTCAATACTTTGGCCACATGATGCAGAGAGCTGACTCATTTGAAAAGACCGGGATGCTGGGAAAGATTGAGGGCAGGAGGAGAAGGGGACAACAGAGGATGAGATGGTTGAATGGCATCACCGCCTCAATGGACGTGAGTTTGGGTAAACTCTGGGAGTTGGTGACAGACAGGGAAGCCTGGTGTGCTGCAGTTCATGCGGTCGCAAAGAGTTTGACATGACTGAGTAACAGGACTGAACTGACTCTGGAATACAGTTTGGCAGTTTTTTATTAAATTAAACATACATATAATATACAACCCAGTAATCACACTTGAGCATTTATTCCAGAGAAATAAACACTCACATCAAAACCTATACAAGGAATGCTTATAGCAGCCTTATTTGTGACAGCTAAGAACTGGAAACAACCCATACCTCACTGAAGGGTGAATGGCTGAACAAACTGTGGTGCATCCATACAATGGAATAGTTGTTGTTTATTTGCTAGGTTGTTTCCAGCTCTTTGTGACCCCATGGACTGTAGCCCTCCAGACTCCTCTGTTCATGGGATTTCCCAGGCAAGAATACTGGATTAGGTTGCCGTTTCCTTCTCTAGAGAATCTTCCTGACCCAGAGATGGAATCCAGGTCTCCTGCATTGCAGGCGGATTTTTTTTAACCACTGAGCTACCTGGGAAGCCTTGGAACATCCTTATGGTGGTGTTGTTCAGTCGCTAGGTCACATCCAGGTCTTTGTGACCCCGTGATCTGCAGCACACCAGTCTCCTCTGTCCTTTGCTATCTCCCAGAGTTTGCTCAAATTCAGTGTCCATTGAGTTGATGATGCTATCTAACCATCTCATCTTTTGCCACCCTCTTCTCCTTTTGCCTTCAGCCTTTCCCATCATCAGGGTCTTTTCCAGTGAGTAGGCTCTTTTCATCAGGTGGTGGAAGTATTGGAGCTTCAGCTTCAGCACCAGTCTTTCCAATGAATATTCAGCGTTGATTTCCTTTAGGATTAACTGGTTTGATCTCCTTTCAGTCCAAGGGACTCTTAGCACCAGAATTTGAAAGTGTCAGTTCTTCAAACTATATATACTAGCACACAAATGAATGCAGGTTTTTAAAAAGTGCCAAAAACGGAATAAGGCCTGTAGTTTTGTTAACAATAATATGCTGTTATTTTTTAAATTTTATTTATTTATTTTTGGCTGCACTGGATCTTTGTTGCTGTTGCAGGTTTTTTCTAGTTGTGTTGTGCAGAGTCTACTCTCTAGTTGCAGTGAGCACGTAGGCTTCTCATTGTGGTGGTTTTCCCTGTTGTAGAGCACATGCTCTAGGGTGTGCAGGCTTCAGTAGTTGTGGTGCATGGGCTCAGTAGTTGGGGCTCACAGGCTTAGTGGAATATTTCCGTACCATGGGTTGAACCCCTGTTCCCTACATTGGCAGGCAGACTCTTTACCACTGGACTACCAGGAAAGTCCCAGTGTTAATTTTTAGTTTTGGTATTATCCTACAGTTGTGTATGGAAGGAAGCTGGGTGAAAGATACATAAGGACTTTATATCCACGAGTTCCGCATGTATGTGGATTCAGCCAACCATGGATCAAGAATATTTGGGGGAAAAAATTCCAGAAATTTCCAGAAAACAAAACTTGAATTTGCTAAGCCAGGCAACTTTTGATATAACATACATTGTATCTACTACTATTTGCATAATATTTCCATGGTATTAGGTATTATAAGTAATCTGGAGATGATTTAATGTAAACTAGAGGATGTGCATAGGTTATATGTAAATACCACACCATTTTATATAAGAGACCTGAGCAACAGAAATTTTGAGGTCCTGTAACCAGTCCCTCTCTGGATACCTAGTGAAGACTGTACTATTTTTACGTCTTTCTGTGAGTCTGTAATTATTTTGTTATTTTGAAAAGCTAAAAAAAAAAATCACCTCTAACAGAGAATGAATGGATGGATGGATGGACGAACAAATGAACAAACAGTAAGTAACCTGCAGGACAGGAAGCTTACATGTATGTTTTAGCTTCATCTCTGTCAGTAGGTGTCAACAGTGTGACCTTAAGTAAGTTATTCCATCTCTGGGCTTTAATTTCCTAAGCAATGAAATAAGAAGTTTGACTAAATGATTTCCAAAGGTATTGCCAATTCTGCCTAGTGGAAATTGGTATCATAACTGAGCACGGTAGCTAAGGGAGCTGTCGTCACTTCTCAGACAGGTAATGATGAGTAGATTGAATGCAGTATGTAATACAAATTTATCATCCTTTTCCTACTGTTTAAAAATCCTGAAAGGTCAGGGAAAAAAATATTTTCTTAGACTCATAAATCTGACCTGAACTGACGTGAGATCATTCATAGTCTTTCTTTATCCAACTTAATGTGAATATTCTTGCATTTTGCTACAGAAATATAAATTTGTTTGATTCCAGGGTGCTGCCACAGATTATTCTGGAGTGCTAGGTGAATTGCACCTTTGTAAACTCAGAAAAATGTTGAATTTTGAAAGACATTCAGTTTCAGGGACTTTGGATGAGATAGTGGACCTGTCCAAGCCAGACAGTGGTATGCGGGGTGGAGGAGAAGTCCAGGTATGTGTGTGGATGAGTCATGTGGGAGAGGCTGAAGGTCATGACGGTGTATCAGTCTCCATCTTCTCCCAGTATTGCCTGCACCCCATGGCCGTTGCCATCTTGCTGTTGTTGTTGCTTAGTCGCCCAGTCATGTCCAACTCTTTTGCGACCCCATGGATTGGGGTTATCTGGGCTAGAATACTGGAGTGAGTTGTCATTTCTTTTCTCCATGGGGTCTTCCCAACCCAGGGATCAAACCCACATCTCTTGCATGGCAGGCGGATTCTTTACCGCTAAACCACCAGGGAACTAAATGTAATTATCCATTTGTGCAAAATATACATTTTCATATATTTATTTAAAATTGTTTAATATTTATTTAATTTTTGGCTGTGCTGGGTCTTCATTGCTCACAGGTTTTTCCCTAGCTGTGCTGAGCAGGGGCTATTCTGTAGTTGCAGTGCCTGGACTTCTTATTGCAGTGGCTTCTCTTGTTGCAGAGCATGGGCTGTAGGGCACATGGGCTCAGGAGTTGCAGCTCCCGGGCTGTAGGGCACGTGGGCTCAGGAGTTGCAGCTCCCGGGCTCTGAGGCACAGGCTCAGTAGTTGTGGCGCACGAGCTTAGTTGCTCCAAGGCATGAGGGATCTTCCCTGATCAGGGATTGAACCCATGTCTCCTACGTTGGCAGTTGGATTCTTTACCACTGAGCCATCGGGGAAGCCCTATATTTTTCTTTTTAATCATTTAAATTTCCATAAATCATATTATTTTTGAGTACTTCTAGCTTTTATGAATTCACTGCATATGCTATCTATTGTCAAGAACTTAAAAGCTTTTAATAAACATGGAGGACACTTAATTGTTTGAAAGGTAATGAATAATATTTTTTTTTCATGTAGAATTGGTTAAATTTTTGTTGTTTAACATAGCTGATTCCATTGTGCAATATGGCTTTGTTTTCATTGATTACCCTTGACAGATTTGACTCTTAGGATAAAATTTTTGTTTAAATATTTTGTCTTTTTACTGTTGCCTTGAGAAAACTATGATCTGTATTTCAGGTTTAGATAGATGGGATCAATTTGGTATGCCTCTATTGGAGACAAAATATGACATTTAGTCCCTCTCTTAGAGGGTGTTGATACCTTGGTAGAGACTTTTTGTTCCTGAGTTTACTGCAGTTTCTTATTACCTAAAAAACCTTATTAGTCTTTTCTGCATGGTAAAATTCTCCAGAGTTCTTTGAATTTATTATTGTATATTTAATTTTAGTCTCTTCCATGTTTATGAAAGACCCTTTCTAGACTCAGTTCTGTAATTACTGTACTGAAAGCCTACCTTACTTATGAAGGACTTTTTCTTGGATGACTTGGAGAAAATTATAAATTTTAATTCATTCCACAAATATTTGAGGTGCTCTTGGCATGGATATACAAACAAGAATAAGACATAGTTGCTACCCTTCAGGAATTCATGAGAGGCAGTATAGTGAGCACGAGCTCTGAAGTCAGACTATCCTGACTCTGCCCCTACCAAGGTATGGGATCTCAGGAGATTTACTTAACCTCTCTGTGCCTTAGTTTCCTCATTTGTAAAATGAGGATAATAATGGTACATATTAATATGTCTTAGAGTTTTATGAAGAGTAAATGGGCAAATATAGAAGAGTACTTGGAACATAAAAAGTAGTCACATTTTAGCAGTTATGCTTATTATTAGAAAGTTTTTTTAGTTGGGAGGCATGCAGATAGAGGATATTGAGATAAATTCTGTAGAATGTATGAGCAATATGCAGAGGGAAAAAAATCTCTAGAGAAAACTGGAGACTTCCAAAGTTGAGGTGACATATGAGTTGGGACATGTTGGATGAGAAGGAAATAACTAAGGCTGGAAAAAAAAAAGACATGAGAAGTTGCCTAGCAAAGTGTAGGGAAGTAGTAGTTAGGTGTACGCCGAACATGTGTACAGGCATGTTGATTGATGAGGCAAAAAGAATAGATTGGAAATGTCTGCTTCTTCTAAGATAGGATAACATGCTGCAAACAAGTAGGAAACTGGATAAAAAATATGAACAACTGTATTCTGCTTAGGGTACAGGGAGCACAAGCTTGTGATCCCTGTGAGTGAGAAAACAAATGAGGTGAGACTAGGATCACTGTAACTTTCTGCTGAGAGGTGCATTCCAAACAGCAGCACAGAGAGAGGCAACTTCAGCAGAGGATGCTGGCACTGCTGAATTGAAGAGATGGATCAGATTTGGGGGAGGCTGAGGTAGCTGGAAATGTGGGACAGAATGCAGAAGAGGAGAGAGCATGTACAGAAGGGCTCCAGAAATCTCAGGTGCCCACTGGAGTCTGTTGCTGAAAACGGAGCAGCACACATACAGGAGGAAGCTCGCTGAGGCTGGAGCGCTGTAAAGCTGCATAACTCTCAGAGTTCTTGGGGAACTGGGAGACATTGACTGGACAGTGTGGAAAGGACTCTTGGATCAGCTGGACACTCTAGAGAACCCAGAAAAATTATGCCTTAGTAATGGGACAAGGAAGTATTCTTAATGCCTACTAATTAATGTTAGCTCAGAGCTAGTAGGTAAAAATCCTCAAGAGGATTGGGTATTTTCCTTTTGCCAACTCTCTATTTTATGGGTAATGACCAGAGATGCATTTGGGCAAAAAAATCTTCCAGAAGGGATTTGGCCTCTTATCCAAGAACCGAGGGTCTTAGATTTGACTGAGAGGCCGGGACTGTCTATAGTAGGTCAGACATAGGTCTGACCTATAGGTCAGATAGTAGGTCTCAGATAGGTCTCTGTTCACTAGACCTGGAGTTATTTGTTTTTAATTATTTAAATCAAAACAGATCTTAGTGAGATGGCTGTTGGTTTGAATTCTTGGGTCTGATCAATTAAATATAGACAGGGATTTCTGCCTATCACAACAAAACCTGAGAATTACCTAGTATTCCCAATATCCACCTTGCTGCCTCTAAGAGTCACCATGCCCCCTTTGCTTCTGGCAGTTAACTACTTCCACTAGATCCAACCTTTCCTGGGCTACTACCATCACTTTCTGAGTCCAGGGAGTCCATTTCATTTGTAGTCTCTCCTACCTAAATCCTTAGCCCCTTCTAGAAGCCACTAAAGTGATTAGTAATGATTGTGGGATACCCTTCACTAATCTTTTTCTTGTGTCAAGAGTGAAGATGTTACCGAATTGCAAGTCTGTGTGCCTGACGCACAGTGAAGCCAATCAGTACAAAAACATTAGAGTTTGGAACAGAGAAAGGTTTTATCACAGGTTCCTAGAGAGAGGTGATGGGTGTCTCATGCCCTAAGAACCCCAAGGTTAGTGAAAGCTTTCAGAAAAGCAAAAGGTGAGAGATGGGCCTGGTTAGTTGTTGCAGACTTGGTGCCAGATCCTTTGTTCTTGAGGTCAGGTAACGATGTTGTTTTGAAATCTCTACCAAACGAATGTTATTCTCTGTCTCGATAAAAAAGGGCAAGGTTCAAGGCACAACTTTCATTCTCTGGGGTCCCAGTCCTGGCTAAGAGGAGCAGATCTCAGTTGGCAGCTCTCTCAGGGCCAAGTTCCCAGACACCGCCCATCCATAGCCAGGCTCCCACACCTTACCTAGTTGTCATCTCTAAGGGAGCCAGGCACCCAACCCCACTGGCCCTCAGTCTCCTCAGGCTCCCCAAGTCGGGGAGACCAGGTCTCGTGGCCTGCAACCCAGGCAGACAACTGCTATTACGTCTCAGAGACAGGGATGGGGGAGTGGTTCACTGTTGCCTCAAGGCCTGGGCCAACACAGTCAAGGGCCTTAATCAGGGCTCTGGACCCTGCAGGATGTAGTCCCCAATCTGTTCCCTGGGTCCTCCAGCTCACCCACTGGCCCAAGGTTGGGTGAGCTGGAGGGCCTCCAGGAGAAGGCCTAAATCTTCCTCTTACCTCACTCTCTACCTGATGACTGTTACACCACTGACTGTTGGCTGAATCACTTCTCTAATATCCCTCATTGACAGTTACTTGTGGGCAGGGCCTACTGTGGCACTGACCAGTAGCTGAGCAGGACAACCAACAGTTGCTCATGGACAGGTGTTTGCTTGTGGGCAGGGCCCTGAGGACCGACCAGTGGTTGAGCAAGACCTGTTGCCTAGTAACGGGGTGTTCCTAATGAGGCACATCAATGGGTGCCTGCTAAGGGCTGGGCTTATCCTGCTCTTTTACAGAGAGAGTCTTCTGGGCCCAGTCAGGAGACCCGGTAAAAGCAGTATGTTAAATGAATAAAAGCTTCATATAGTTTGAATAAAGAACAGTGGTGAGAGGATAGCATCTTTCCCATGCATGTGTGCTAAGTCACTAGAGACGTGTCCAACTCTTTGCAACCCTGTGGGCTGTAGCCTCTCAGGCTGCTCTGTCCATGGATTCTCCAGGCAAAAAATACTGGAGTGTGTTGCCATTTCTTCCTCCAGGGGATCTTCCCAGCCCAGGGATTGAACCCACATCTCTTACATCTCTTGCATTGACAGGCAGGTTCTTTACCACTAGCGCCACTTGGAAGCCTATCTTGCCCATGGGATTTCCTTATTCCAAGATCCGCCCCATACAGTCAGAACCATTTACATACTGGGCGTTGCAATTTAGCTTTGTAATAGCACGTGGCCAGTGCAGCTCTTAGCACACAGCCCTTGCTGTGTGCCGTTACCTGGACCCACAAGCTACCAACTGTCATTGAGTGACTGTTGGTTGTCCTGCTCAGCCGTTGGTTGACACCACAGTAGGCCCCTCCCATGAGCAGCCAACTGTCAGTAAGCAGCCGTCAGTGGGCCATTCAGCCAACCATCGGTGGAATGGTGGTCATTTGGTATATAGTGAGGTAAGAGGTGAATCCTGGCATCCTCTGCAGCCCTCCAGTTCACCTGGCCTCGGGCCAGTGGGTGAGCTGGGAGGCCCAGGGAACAAACTGGAGCCTGTTTCCAGCAGGGCTCCAGAGCCCTCATCAACCCACTGAATTTGGCCCAGGTCTTGAGGCAGCAGTGAACATCTCCCCTCTCCCCACCTTTGGGACCTGGTGGGGGCCTGCCGCCACCCCTCCTCCACCCCCCTTGAGCAGCCTAAGGAATCTGAGGGCCAGTTGTGTCCTGGCAGCCTGGCTATGGTTGGGCGGTGTCTGGGGACCCGGCCCTGAGAGAGCTGTCAACTGAGATCTGTCTTTCTTCGCCAGGACCAGGACCTCAGAGGGGGAAAATTGTGCCTTGGGACCTGGCCGTTTCTTGTCAGAACAGAGTAACGTTCATTTGGTGGAGATTTACAGGAATATCGTGACCTGACCTCAAGACTGTTTGCAACAGCTAACCAGATCTCTCCTTCAACTTTCTTAGAAAAGGGCTTTGCTGAAGGCTTTTGGAGAGTTTGGGGTTTTTAAGGCATGGGCCATCCTTAAATGCTCCTTGCACAGCCCTCAATAAACCTTTCTATGTTCCAGACTCTGACATTTTGGTATTGTTTGGCTGCACTGAGTGTCAGGCACACAAACTTGCATTTCAGCAACGGTTTCAGTCAAGCACCATCATCTGTCATAGTAACCTAATGCCAATTTGTAATTTTAGTTGTTTAAGAACCATATCCATACAGTGTTTATAATTTTCATATTAATACACATTTAAAGAACATCTTAATAAAAATCATTTAAGGCATACTGGATAGCTGAATTTTTACCCTTTAAAAATATTCCAAATATTGCTCAAGGTTGAGGAATACTGACTAGCCTGTGTTCTTAATTCTGGGCCCGGTTAACAAAGTTGGTTGTAGGTTCTAAAGTGCTATAACACTTAATTCTTTGTGGTTGAATTTTAACAAATTAGGATTCAGATCTCCACATCTCTCTTCCCATGTTCCTCATTACTGCATCACCAAATGCTTTTCATCAGTATGTATTCTATAATTGTCCTTGATTCTTCTATAGGATTCAGAATTTTCGTGTGTGTGTGTGTGTGTGTATGTGTGTGCGTGCACGTGTGTGTACATGTTTTACACACCTGGGAGATTTTTTTCATTGCCAAAATTTATTTATCTCTGTTTGTGGTTTTGAGAGCTTAATGAATGTTTTCCCCAGGAACAGCTACCCTAGAGTAGGTTTTAAAAATGGATACTAGATGTTAACCATTCAGATAGTTGTTTCTGATTTAATCCTTATTCAAAGTTCTAGATACAAATCTTTGGTTTATGGAGTGCAGCTGGATTTGCTTTTTTCCTGTGACTCACCAGTGTCTTCTCAAAGCCTTTCATTTTTTTCTATTTTTGTGCACTGAAACTTCATTTGAACAAATATTTAAAAATAGCTTTAAAAATTACCATTCTCTTGGAATCTCCTTGGAAGTTTATTTCATTTGCTCCAGAGATTTTTTTTTTATTAAGCAAATTGATTTGCTTTTATTTCCAGAATTGTGAGGCTGCAGATACTTCTAGTGAATATTATGTCATATTCTAAAAACTTAGCAGTGTGTTTTGAATGTTTCAAGCACTGGTAATTTGCATAAGCATATTCTTTATAGTGTTTAATAATTACAGGGCTTTGTGACAGATACTTTCTATATCTTAAATGGTTAAATATCATCAAATAAATGAAATGTATTTTATCCTCAATAATAGTGGCTTCACAAATCTTCATCAACATTTCTTTGTAACTTTAGGCTGTTTCTTTTATATTACTGTGTATTTAAAAGAATGTCATTTAGTTTCATAGGACTAACAAAGCTTTTATTAGAAACATTTTTATGTAGTTATATTATTTTTAAGTATTACTTATTTTTTCATGTGCTTATTATTCCATAGTGCCTCTGATTAAAAATAAGCATGACTATGTGACAAAGTGTGCCTGGTATGAATTTATGGGTATGTAGAAAAGAGCCTCAGAAATAAACATCCTGGTCCTGGCTCCAGCATTTTAACCTACTTTAAAAATACTTATGGATGTACCTGGGCAACTTACGGAAAAACTGAGATGGAGCTTTTCCATCCTCGATGACTTTTACTGTTTCATAGCATATGTTAAAAAAATAATTTCTTGATATTGAATGTTTGTTAGAATAATATATTCGTTTGTTAAATGGTCAGGGTAATGTCTCTTGCCCCATAAAAGGGTAGTCCTGGGAGCTTGATAGTTTAATTTTTCTTGAAACGCTATTGAATTTCTGATTATCTGTGTGTCAGTTTTCCAGTGAAGAATTTCTTTTAAGTTCCTAGTTGATACTATCTTGCCACCTGTTTGCTGCCTGTTCCACTTTCATTTAGTGGTGGGTTGGGGAATGCATATGGGTTTTAGTTTTAACTTGGATATTGGAATTTCAAATAAATTTTGTTTAACTTAACTATAGTGAGAGCATAATATTATGTAAGGAGCACTGCAGTGAGGGAGGCAGTACTGGCTGTGGTTTAGAGAAGAGCATGGGCTTGTGAGCTAACCAATACCCAAATTTAAATTCCAGTACTGCCATTTCCTAGCTGTGTGAACTGCAGAATATTTTGAGCCTTGTTACCTGATGCTGAAGCTGAAACTCCAGTACTTTGGCCACCTCATGCGAAGAGTTGACTCATTGGAAAAGACCTTGATGCTGGGAGGGATTAGGGGCAGGAAGAGAAGGGGACGACCAAGGATGAGATGGCTGGATGGCATCACCGACTCGATGGACATGAGTTGAGTGAACTCCGAGAGTTGGTGATGGACAGGGAGGCCTGGCGTGCTGCGATTCATGGAGTTGCAAAGAGTTGGACATGACTGAGTGACTGAACTGAATTGAACCTCATCTGTAAAAGAGATGACATTATTATTATTCACAAGATTGTAATGAGGATTACAGCAGACCAACACTGTAAAATGTTTAGCTCAAATGCTCTATAAACATCACTGCTGTTATTAGCTATTATTTGTGCCCAGTAATTTTTTTTTCTGTGATTTTAGATTAGTTTTTTTCCCCCCGTTGCCTATGTTTACTTGAAGGTTAGTTTTAGGAACCCAGAGAGATACTTCAGATGAAAATGATTTGAAAGGTATACTGCACTGTATAAATATGAGGTGGAAGTTGAGTATTATGACAGTTATTATTAGAAACATCAGTTGAAGCTGTTTAATATAGTGGAAGGAGCATAGTTTTGGAAGCAGATTGACCTGTTCAGACATGGCTATGTCATTTACCAGCTGCTATTGGACAGGTTGACTACTCAGAGCTTCAGTTTTCTCATCCCTGAAAATGAGAATAATAATATCCTATCTTGTGGAGTAATGGTAACACCTATCCTGTTGTGAGGCTTGAATGAAAGGCCTAGGGGACAACATAGTTTCTTTCCCTGTTTCTAAGTGGAGAATAGGAAATGTCCCTGGCAAAAACAAATATCCTTTCTGAAGCAAAATGCAGATTAATTTTGGTTTAGATTTTATTGCAAATAAGATAGGATCAACCAGTGGGTTAGGTAGATAACTAATGGGTTAGGAGGATGAAGAAAGTAGGGGTACTGGTTAACCTGTGGCCCTGAATTAGATTTTAGAATTTGAAATGATTTAGTATAAAGAAAGGAGTTCAAGCTAGGAATACAGTTGGCTGCTGTGAGTGTGTTATAAACCAGACAAAGTAGAAAATAAGGAGCCAAGGGATCTCTTAGCTGGGAGAGAACAATATATGTCAAGATCTCCTAACTCTATTTTAGCAATGAGTAAGGTATTATCTCTCTTTTTCTTTTTTTAAAAACTCTTGCCAAGAATAAAAGAGAAATGTCTGGGGATGGTAGATCTCACAAAACTTCCTTTTGGGGTTTAAGCTAGTGAAGGTGATGGAATTCCAATTGAGCTGTTTCAAATCCTGAAAGATGATGCTGTGAAAGTGCTGCACTCAGTATGCCAGCAAATTTGGAAAACTCAGCAGTGGCCACAGGACTGGAAAAGGTCAGTTTTCATTCCAATTCCAAAGAAAGGCAATGCCAAAGAACGCTCAAACTACCACACAATTGCACTCATCTCACATGCTAGTAAAGTAATGCTCAAAATTCTGCAAGCCAGGCTTCAGCAATACGTGAACTGTGAACTCCCTGACGTTCAAGCTGGTTTTAGAAAAGGCAGAGGAACCAGAGATCAAATTGCCAACATCTGCTAGATCATCAAAAAAGCAAGAGAATTCCAGAAAAACATCTATTTCTGCTTTATTGACTATGCCAAAGCCTTTGACTGTGTGGACCACAAGAAACTGTGGAAAATTCTGAAAGAGATGGGAATACCAGACCACCTGACCTGCCTCTTGAGAAATCTGTATGCAGGTGGGGAAGCAACGGTTAGAACTGGACATAGAACAACAGACTGGTTCCAAATAGGAAAAGGAGTACGTCAAGGCTGTATATTGTCACCCTGCTTATTTAACTTATATGCAGAGTATATAATGAGAAACGCTGGACTGGAAGAAACACAAGGTGGAATCAAGATTGCCGGGAGAAATATCAATAACCTCAGATATGCAGATGACACCACCCTTATGGCAGAAAGTGAAGAGGAGCTAATAGCCTCTAGATGAAAGTGAAAGAGGAGAGCGAAAAAGTTGGCCTAAAGCTCAACATTCAGAAAACGAAGATCATGGCATCTGGTCCCATCACTTCATGGGAAATAGATGGGGAAACAGTGGAAACAGTGTCAGGCTTTATTATTTTTGGCACCAAAATCACTGCAGATGGTGATTGCAGCCATGAAATTAAAATACGCTTACTCCTTGGAATAAAAGTTATGACCAACCTAGATAGCACATTCAAAAGCAGAGATATTACTTTGCCG
Organism: Capra hircus; assembly: GCF_001704415.2. Lineage (NCBI taxonomy): Eukaryota > Metazoa > Chordata > Mammalia > Artiodactyla > Bovidae > Capra > Capra hircus. The sequence continues at coordinate 29,920,954 of NC_030816.1, forward strand.
ACTAAGGTCTGTCTAGTCAAGGCTATGGTTTTTCCTGTGGTCATGTATGGAGGTGAGAGTTGGACTGTGAAGAAGGCTGAGCACCGAAGAATTGATGCTTTTGAACTGTGGTTTTGGAGAAGACTCTTGAGAATCTCTTGGACTGCAAGGAGATCCAACCAGTCCATTCTGAAGGAGATCAGCCCTGGGTGTTCTTTGGAAGGAATGATGCTAAAGCTGAAGCTCCAGTACTTTGGCCACCTCATGAGAAGAGCTGACTCATTGGAAAAGACTCTGATGCTGGGAGGGATTGGGGGCAGGAGGAGAAGGGGACGACCGAGGATGAGATGGCTGGATGGCATCACGGACTCGATGGACGTGAGTCTGAGTGAACTCCGGGAGATGGTGATGAACAGGGAGGCCTGACGTGCTGCTATTCATGGGGTCGCAAAGAATCTGACACGACTGAGCGACTGAGCTGAACTGAACTGATACTCTTTTCCATGGGTAAATTGGCTGCCATCTGTTTAAGCAGTCATTGCTGCTATTGGAGCCGTATGAACACTTAGACATCACAGTAGTTAGAGGTCTAAGGCAAGTTTTTAGATATGGCAGTCCCCACTCTAGCTTTATGGATTATGAGCAAGGTGTCTAGTTCTAAAAATGCCTATCAGATGTTGACCTCTCACTGGATAGCATTTTGGTAAAACTTCCTGCATATTGATAGATCCTACCCTTCTATGATGTGGAGTCAGAGACTCCTTAGTAGCTTCCTGTGTTCTATAGGATACAGTTTGACCTGTGCATGGCAAACCATCCCTTCCTTCTCTAGTCACTCTTGGCACTCCCCTCTTTCCACCCTAGGCAATAGCCATAGAAGATAAACCAGCTACATTCGTATCTGGTTAAGCATTGCTTCACCTTGAGGACTCAAGTGTTAGCTCTTTTGCTAAGCATTCTCTGATTTCTCCAGGTTAGATGTTTTGCTCATCCTCTAGCTTTCATTCTCTTCAAAAAATTGGAAGCTATGACACTATTGCGCTTGCATTTTCCATTGTCTTAGTCTGCTGGTGTCAAGTGGTGGCTGCCTTAAGACTGGGCATGTACACTTTAAATATATATAATTATATTTGTCAATTATTCCTCAGTAAAACTGGGGGGAAAAAAAGATTGGGCCTATGTCCTCCAGTTTACCATTCAAGATTCTCTAGCTATAGCTGGCCACTTCATAGATTAATTGGCCTATCTGGCTCCTTTATTTTGAACCTCTGATTTAAGTATAAGTATTTCTAAGACTGAACTTTTTGCAAGAGATTGTTTTGTCTTTATATTCATATTGCTTGGCATATATTTGACACAGAGAACCTTTCCTAACCAGAGGCCTTTTTCTGACCTTTTTGCCTTACTCATCAATTTAATTAGATCGTGGGTGTTTATCTTACATACTGTTCTTCATAGCATAGATTATCACAGTTAAAGATAGTGATCAACTCTGCCTGAAGACAGAGAAGGAAAAATAATGCACTTGAATTGTAGCGGAGTTGATTGTAATTAGGTAGAGAAACTTTTTCCTAGCTATTACATTTTTTAGGAACGAATTACCACGGGAGGCTATTACATCCTTTTATTTTGAAATCTTCCATGGGATTGGCACATACCTTCTTGAAGGCAGAAAAAGCAAAATTAAATTCCTTATGAGTCTAGTGATGTTCAGAATGTCTCGGACAATTTTTACTATATTTAATATACAACATGAAAGTATACTAGCTTTAAGACTATAGGTTTAGACAGAATTTGAGAACAGGTTATAATCAACAGGTGCATAAATTCTGCAAAATATATGGAATTTGTCATTCCATAATTTGCTCCTCTGTGAAAAACAGCTGCCTCCAAAGAATGCTTCTTCATACTGTTGGCAAATTAATTACAAATGCAGGGAGCAATCTCTGTTTTGTATGATTGTGATTTGTAAAAATAATTTAGATGTATGCTATCCACAAGCAATTTTTAAAAATAAAGTAGCAATCCTATATCTAAATCCTCATATTTTGACATTACATGTATGAGTGTCATAAGTGTAAATTCTGGGACTTCGAGGCAGAAATACAAGAGCTCATTTAGGATGGAATGGCAAACATTTCTAATTGGGAGGATCCTCATTTTGATTTCTGCCCTCCTGCCTCCACCCTTAACCAAAAACCAAAGCAAAACATCTGGAGTTATTTAGGCACTATAAATATTCCTAAAAGAATGGACCCCTAATCATAAAACTTTTCTGGCACAGAATAATTCTCTTGAATAGGTAGAAGTCATATGATTGGTAAAAGTACATTTGAATTCATGAAGGCTCACAGAAGTCATGAGTGCAGAGTTTGGGAGTCCTGCAGGCCGACACTGATGGAGTTCATATGCTTTTAGAGAAAAGCAATCCTTTAAAATCCATTAGTGCACAAGGGTTATTCCCTTAGCTTTTCCCTTAGACTCTTCCTCAACAAAGGTAGCTTATTTGTTAAATGCTGGTTGTTTTACTTTCAAAGACATTTGCCAAAAGTGTAAGTTAGTTTTATTCTCTTTTGCAATGTTTAAACAAGTTTTGCTGCAAGGAGAAAACAGTGCCATTCCAAGTCCCTGTCTTCAGCCTCTGCTTTGTAGTTCTGTCCCTATAAATAAAGCAGAGGCGAGGAGGAATAATAGCTAAGACTTGAAGAAAAAAACTAGTATCAGGTAAGGAGTGAACTTGAAAGGCATAGCTATGATTCCAACCAGTATTTATTGACCATCTACTGTGTGTTAAAACATAGTAAAAGAGCTTCCTGTATGTACTCAAGGAATCAGTGTCCTTGAGGAAGCTAGATGTAAACAAATGAGGTTTAAAGTGTGGAAGTGAGGAAGAAAGAGTTATCATGGTAATTTTGAATACAAATCAGCAGTTAACTATGTGGGAGAATTTTAACTTGATGAGCCAGGAAAAAACTCTTGATGATTTTGACATATTTTAAATCCCCTTAATTCAGACCTGTAAAATAAAAGAAAAAAAGTTTTTTAAATGCTGGAAGGGCACAGAGAGAGTGATGCCCTCTGAGATACTCACTATGAAAGCAGCAATATTTGATTTTTAAGCTTGGACCTTCAAGCAGGTCTAAGCATGAGGGAAAGAACATGCTCAAAGGAGCCATGTTTTTCTACTAGATAAACTTTAGCCTTTAACATATTAAGACAATAAGTCTTGGTAACTACATAGTATCAAATAAGCTTTCAGATATTCTGAGCTTGATACAAATTACCAGAGTAAGGAGGAAAAAAACTTACTTGGTATCTTCCTTCTTTCTTGTCCTTAGTACTAAAGTGCTTCTGTATTTCTCAAGATCGTTAAGGAAGATGTTATTATATTATTGTCATTGTAGTCTCTTTTCCCTTTTCCCTGTCTTTCCTTTGCTATATTATAGAGAACCCTTATCAGTATGTTTTAATATCTATTTAAAAATATCTAAATCTGTACTCATTGCCCTTTACAATTAGATATAAGTAGAGATGTAGAGATTATCAACTTTATGGGGAATGGGCATCAACAGTCCTTAGGTTGCATGGACAGTTTTCTAAAGCAAATCTGGTCAAGTTTTGTTTGTTTTTGGAATAGAAATGAAGGACATCTTTCCAGGAACCTGGCGGAATCATAGCAAAAAAGCAAATGTTGCTGTACTGGACAGGATGGTTTTGTTTGCTCTGTGACACTAAAAACATCAAGTAGGTTTCAGGATTATAATATATAAAAATCTCTAGTTGAAAGAACCTTCTTTAGTATGTGTTGTTTGATTTAAAAATTTTTTCATTTTTATATAAAATGAGACAGTATAGCAGATGACACCACCCTTATGGCAGAAAGTAAAGAAGAAGGGCCTCTTGATGAAAGTGAAAGAGGAGAATGAAAAAGTTGGCTTAAAGCTCAGCATTCAGAAAACTAAAATCATGGCATCCGGTCCCATCACTACATGGCAAATAGATAGGGAAACATTGGAAACAGTGTCAGACTTTATTTTTCTGGGATCCAAATTCACTGCAGATGGTGATTGCAGCCATGAAATTAAAAGACGCTTACTCCTTGGAAGGAAAATTATGACCAACCTAGACAGTGTATTAAAAAGCAGAGACATTACTTTGTCAACAAAGGTCCGTCTAGGCAAGGTTATGGTTTTTCCCAGTGGTCATGTATGGATGTGAAAGTTGGACTGTAAAGAAAGCTGAGCGCTGAAGAATTGATGCTTTTGAACTGTGGTGTTGGAGAAGACTCTTGAGAATCCCTTGGACTGCAAGGAGATCCAACCAGTCCATCCTAAAGGAAATCAATCCTGAATATTCATTGGAAGGACTGATGCTGAAGCTGAAACTCCAGTACTTTGGTCATCTGATGTGAAGAACTGACTCATTTGAAAAGACCCTGATTCTGGGAAAGACTGAAGGCAGGAGGAAAAGGGGACAAAGAGAATGAGATGATTGGATGGCACCACCAACTTGATGAACATGAGTTTGAGCTAGCTCCTGGAGTTGGTGATGGACAGGGAGGCCTGGAGTGCTTCAGTCCATGGGGTTGCAAAAAGTTGGACATAAATGAGCAGCTGAAGTGAATGATGATTTTGAGCATTTTCTCATGTGCTAATTTGCCATCTTAATATCTTGTGGTAAAGTGTCTCTTCAGGTCTTTTTGCCCATATTCAAGTAGATCGTTTTCCTTTTGACTGTTTTTAAAACTAGTTTATTTATTTTTGGCTGTCCGAGTCTTTGTTGCTGCGAGAGCTTTTCTCTAGCTGCAGCGAGCGAGGGCTCCTCTTCACTGCAGTGCGAATGAAAGCTTCTCACCGCAGTGGCTTGTCTTTCGGAGCATGTGCTTGAGGGCACGTTGGGCTCAATAGTTGTAGTTCCTAAGCTCTGGAGCACAGGCTCAATAGTTGTGGCGCATGAGCTCAGTTGCTTCATGGTATGTGGGAACTTCCCAGACCGTGGATGTAACCTGTGTCTCCTGTATTGGCAGGCAGATTCTTTACCGTTGAATCACCAGGGAAGCTCATATTGTTTTCTTGTTGAGTTTGGAGAGTCCTCTATACACTATGGATACAAAATCCTTTGGATTTGTGATTTGCAAATATTTTCTCCCTGTCTGTGGCTCATCTTTTTATCTTGTTGATGGGGTCTTTCCCAAAGTAAAATTTTTTAATTTTAATAAAGTTCAATTATTGATTTTCTTTTCTTTTATGGATCAAGTTTTTGATGTGATGTTTAAGAACTCTTTTCCTAGCCCTGGGTCTCAAAGATATTCTTCTATGTTTTCTTCTAAAAGCTTTGTAGTTTCATTTTTAATGTTTAAATTTGTGATTCATTTTGCACATGCTTTTGTATATACCTTAAGCTTTAAATCAAGGTTCATTTTTGTCTATGGATGTCTGGTTATTCCAAGATGATTTGTTGAAAAGATTCTCTTTCCTCCATTGAAATGCTTTTGCATCTTTATAAACAATCAGTTGGTGCATTTGCATTGATCCATTTCTGGGTTACCTGTTCCATTGATCTATGTTTCTCTTCCTTTACCAGTACCACACTGTATTGATTACAGTGACCATATAGTAAGACTTTACATCAGATAGAGTGAATTTTCCTGCTTTTCTTTTTTGTAAATTTGTTTTCAAATAAGCTTGTCTGTCCATGCTCAGTCACTCATTCAGGACCAACTCTTTGTGACCCCATGGACTGTAGCCTGCCAGGCTTTTCTGTCCATGGAATTATTCCAGGCAAGAATACTGGAGCAAGTTGCTGTTTCCTATGCCAGGGGATCTGCCACACCCAGGGATTGAACCCAAGTCTCTTGGGTCTTATGCATGGGATTCTTTGCCACTAGCACCACCTGGGAAGCCTCAAGCTTATTGTGGTTATGGTGGTGGCAGCAAAACCTGGTACCTCCTCTTGCCAGTGTGTGGAACTGACTCTGACTGAGGAGGAGGTGAGGTAATAGTGCTCTGTTGGGGTGAGGTTTTGAACATTCAGTTGAGCCCAGGGTGGGAAGGAGAATTTTTTAGGAAATATAGATGCTACTAATGTTAAACAGTGGAAACTGTCAGACTTTATTTTGGGGGGCTCCAGAATCACTGCAGATGGTGACTGCAGCCATGAAATTAAAAGACGCTTACTCCTTGGAAGGAAAGTTATGACCAACCTAGGTAGCATATTCAAAAGCAGAGACATTACTTTGCCAACAAACGTCCGTCTAGTCAAGGCTATGGTTTTTCCAGTGGTCATGTATGGATGTGAGAGTTGGACTGTGAAGAAAGCTGAGTGCCAAAGAATTGATGCTTTTGAGCTGTGGTGTTGGAGAAGACCCTTTAGAGTCCCTTGGACAGCAAGGAGATCCAACCAGTCCATTCTGAAGGAGGTCAGTCCTGGGTGTTCTTTGGAAGGAATGATGCTAAAGCTGAAACTCCAATACTTTGGCCATCTCATGCAAAGAGTTGCCTCATTGGCAAAGACTCTGATGCTGGGAGGGATTAGGGGCAGGAGGAGAAGGGGACGACCGAGGATGAGATGGCTGGATGGCATCACCGACTCGATGGACGTGAGTTTGAGTAAACTCTGGGAGATGGTGATGGACAGGGAGGCCTGGCATGGCGTTGCGAAGAGTCGGACACGACTGAGCGACTGAACTGAACTGAACTGAATGTTAAACAGATACATGGCATCATTTAATATTATTTTTGTAAAAGATTTTCCTTTAATGATATCAATTCAAGACTATTATGTAGTGTTTAGAATGGCATTATCCTGCTTGAAAGCAAAGTAGTATATGGCTAAGTACTAGAGGAAGTTTCTGTTGTTGTTTTCATTTTATCTACTGTTGTCAGGGCCTTGGTTTTAGGTTTCTACAGCAACCGCAGTCTGGACTACATAATACCAACACTTTGTGTGCGTGTGGTGTTAACTCTGATGCCTTCTATGCTACATGTGGCAGAGTTGCAGTTGCAATGGAGATCAACCTTTGACATGCTTGGTTGATAATGATGTTTCTCATGTATGATATTGCTGCTATGAGTTGACCAAGAGATGCGTAAGACTTTGCCAGTGATTTCTCTAGCTGAGAATATTGATCTTGGATTTCATTTAATTGTTTCAGTCTTTGTTGCCTTACATGGGCATTCTCTGGTTGTGGTGAGTGGGGGCTACTCTTCTTTGCAGTGCATGGGCTTGGTATTGCAGCTCACAAGCTTAGTAGTTGTGGCACATGGGCTAAGTTGCTCTCTGTTATACGGAATCCTGGACGAGGGATCAACCTGTGTCCCGTGCATTGGCAGGCAAATTCCTATGCACTGCGCCACCAGGGATGTCCTTCAGTCTCAAATTTTAAAACTCCTAAGTTATGCATTTGCTCACAAACATACTAAAGTATGTGTGTTTTATCTTATTTTTTAATGTATAAGCTTGCTACTTGGAAAATTGAGGGGAAATAAGTTTTTAAAGAATATACTGTAAGTGGAATTTGACAGACTTGGATAGTCTATACTATTTTTAAAACATTTCACAAAAAATCAAAGACTAAATATCTTACATAGTTTTAGTAATATAATAATAAAATTAGTTAATAGAAAAGGGAGGGAAGAACAATTTTTCTTATGGATTGCTCTTATTTAAATATGAGGCCTCGAGGTAATAGCTAATAAGAAACTTTTTCTTGGAGTACAGTATCTCTAAAGAGATATTAGCCCTTTGAAGTCCACAAATGAAAACCATTGAGGAAGAAGAGGAAGTGACTTTATTTTTTCTTTTCCTTTGACAGTATCAGTTCAACTAGACACAGCTCTCAGTCTTAAATTTAAGACAAGTTGTCATTAAGTATTTTCATTTTCAGAATTATTGAAAGAAATGTAGTTTTATTTTTTGCCTTTTTAAAAAATTTTTATTTTTACTTTACTTTACAATACTGTATTGGTTTTGCCATACATTGACATGAATCTGCCACGGGTGTACATGAGTTCCCAATCCTGAAACCCCCTCCCAGAAATGTAGTTTTAGATAGGTAAACATTCCTGTTTTGAGTTAGGGAAACTTGTCAGTCATGAGAGGATATATAAAAGCAGTGATTCTCAACCCTGGCCACACAGTAGTTTGTAGGACTTTTAAAAAGTACTGATGTTTGAGCCTAAAAAAGTTAAATCAGAATCTCTGGGAATGGGAAGAAAGCATGGCATTCATATTCTTTTTTTTTTCTTAAAGTTGATTACTTGATATAGGCCTACTCATTTTATTGTTCTTTGCTTTATTGTACTTTGCAGATATCACAAATTGAAGGTTTATGGAAACCCTGTGTTGAGCAAATCTTCTCAGCACCATTTTCCAGTAACGATTGTTCACTTTGCATCTCTGTCACATTTTGATAATTCTTGCAGTATTTCAAACTTTTTCATTATTATTTTTATGGTGATCTGTGATCATTGAGCTCTGATGTTGTTATTTCAAAAAGATTATGACTTGCTAAAGGATAGGATGATGGTTAGCATTTTGCAGCAATAAAGTGTTATTTAATTAAGGTATGTACAGGCTTCAGCAGTACGTGAACCGTGAACTTCCAGATGTTCAAGCTGGTTTTAGAAAAGGCAGAGGAACCAGAGATCAAATTGCCAACATCTGCTAGATCATCAAAAAAGCAAGAGAGTTCCAGAAAAACATCTATTTCTGCTTTATTGACTATGCCAAAGCCTTTGACTGTGTGGATCACAATAAACTGGAAAATTCTGAAAGAGATGGGAATACTAGACCACCTGACCTGCCTCTTGAGAAACCTATATGCAGGTCAGGGAGCAACAGTTAGAACTGGACATGGAACAACAGACTGGTTCCAAATAGGAAAAGGAGTACGTCAAGGCTGTATATTGTCACCCTGCTTATTTAACTTCTATGCAGAGTACATCATGAGAAATGCTGGGCTGGAAGAAGCACAAGGTGGAATCAAGATTCCTGGGAGAAATATCAATAACCTCAGATATGCAGATGACACCACCCTTATGGCAGAAAGTGAAGAGGAACTAAAAAGCCCCTAGATGAAAGTGAAAGAGGAGAGTGAAAAAGTTGGCCTAAAGCTCAACATTCAGAAAACGAAGATCACGGCATCTGGTCCCATCACTTCATGGGAAATAGATGGGGAAACAGTGAAAACAGTGTCAGACTTTATTTTGGGGGCTCCAAAATCATTGCAGACGGTGACTGCAGCCATGAAATTAAAAGACACTTACTCCTTGGAAGGAAAGTTATGACCAACCTAGATAGCATATTCAAAAGCAGGGACATTACTTTGCCAACAAAGGTCCGTCCAGTCAAGGCTATGGTTTTTCCAGTAGTCATGTATGGAGGTGAGAGTTGGACTGTGAAGAAAGCTGAGCACTGAAGAATTGATGCTTTTGAACTGTGGTGTTGGAGAAGACTCTTGAGAATCCCTTGGACTGCAAGGAGATCCAACTAGTCCATTCTAAAGGAGATCAGTCCTGGGTGTTCTTTGGAAGGACTGATGCTGAAGCTGAAACTCCAGTACTGTGGCCACCTCATGTGAAGAGTTGCCTCATTGGAAAAGACTCTGATGCTGGGAGGGATTGGGGGCATGAGGAGAAGGAGACAACAGAGGATGAGATGGCTGGGGGGGCATCACCAACTCGATGGACGTGAGTCTGAGTGAACTCCGGGAGTTGGTGATGGACAGGGAGGCCTGACGTGCTACAATTCTTGGGGTTGCAAAGAGTCGGACCCGACTGAGCAACTGAAATGAACTGAACTAATTGTTGTTTACACCTTATGCTGTTACACACTTAATAGACTAAGTATAGTGTAAACCTAACTTTGACATAACTTTTATATACACTGAGAAACCAAGAAATTTGTGTGACTTGGTTTGGAACTGAATCTGCAATATCTCCGCGGTGTGCCTATACTGCTCTGCAACCAGAGTTGAGAACCACTGCAGCAGAGTCAGTTTTTCATCTAGAATCTTAATTTTAGCTAAATTTGTATATTAGAATGCGTCAATAGAAGTAATTTGAACATTGCAGAAAGTTTAGAAAGGGCAACCTTACCATCGATTAGTTGTCTGTGGTTGTAACAGATTACCACAAATTTAGTGGCTTAAAATAACACAAGTTTATTATCTGACTTTTTGAAGGTCAGAAGTCAGAAATGAATCTCATGGGGATAAAATCAAGGTATCAGCAGGACTGAATTCCTTCTGGAGACTAGGGTGAATCCATTCCTTCTTTTTAACTTCTAGAGGCTGCCCATTCTCTTCAGCAGTGGTTGTGGTCCATCATTCCAACCTGTGCCTCTGTTGTGATATCTCCTTTTCAGAGTCAGCTCTTCTGAATGCCTCTTATAAGGACTCTTGTGATTATGTTGGGCCTATCCAGATAATCCAGGACAATCTCCTCATTTCAGAATCCTTAACTTAATCACATCTGCAGAGTTCTTGATGCCAAGTAAAATAGCAGTCACAGGTTATAGGCATTAGGACCTGGACATCTTTGGATGGTGGCATTAGGGGGAGGGGCAGTTATTCAGTGTATCATACCAGCTTAACATGATTTTCACTTTGGTGTTTTCCTTCCTAGTCTTTAATAAGCATATGTTTAATTTAAATGTGATTACCTTACATATAGTTTTCTAGCCTTTCCTATTTAGTTTATCATAATCATCACTTAGGGGCTTCCCTGGTGGTGCAGAGGTTAAAGTGTCTTCCTGCAATGTGGGAGACCTGGGTTCGAGAAGATCCCTGGGTCGGGAAGATCCCCTGGAGAAGGAAATGGCAACCCACTCCAGTATTCTTGCCTGGAGAATCCCATGGACGGAGAAGCTTGGTGGGCTACCGTCCACGGGTCGCAAAGAGTTGGACATGACTGAGCGACTAAACAATCATCACTTAAAATGGCCACACAATATTCCATCTATGATTATACCATATTTTACATTGTATCTTTATTGTCAGATTTTTGTTGTTTCAGATTTTTATTACTGATATAGATGAAGCTGTGATAAATATTTTTGTTTATTAGATTCCATGATGTGGGAATACAGAACTAAAACGTAAACATTTTTATACTGCCAAATTCAAAATGCCAAATTGTATTTTTAAAGAGTTCTAATCAACTTATTACAAGAAATAATCACAATGTATGAGAGCTGACTCACTGGAAAAGATCCTGATGCTGGGAAAGATTGAAGGCAGGAGGAGAAGTGGGCAGCAGAGGATGAGATGGTTGGATGGCGTCATTGGCTTGATGAACATGAGTTTGAGCAAACTCCAAGAGATAGTGAAGGACAGGGAAGCCTGGCGTGCTGCAGTCCATGGGGTCGCAAAGAGTTGGACATGACTTAACAACATGACTGTACAACAATGAGAGTACAAATGTTGCTGTATTTTTGCCAATATTGGTCATTATAATTTTTTAAAAGGACTTTTTATTAATTAGATATATAGAAAAATGTCGCTCTGATTTAAATTTAATTTACTTGAAATTATTTTTTATGTTTCTGTTTATTAGTTTCTCTTTGTATGTTTTGTTCATTTATCTTTTATGGTCTGAGTTTTTTATTATTAATACTTTTGAGGTTTTTATACAGTGAATTTATTTTATGAGCTACAAATGCTTTTTTAAACACATTTTTAAATTTTAGATGTTCATATATGTTGTTTCCTTTGTAATTTTTCAGTGCTTAAGTTTTTCTATCTAGCAGAGAGGTTTGTGGTAAATATTCAATCTATTTTCTTTGACTTCTTTCATGATTTAGTCACTGCCCTCAGTGAATTGTCAGCAAGCTAAGAAGTTTGGAGACTTATGAGTCCAAACTTACTGTATGACTTACTGTATGAAAGCAAGTAGCAAGTTAATTTGGTTCCATTCACATAATTTATCAAAATTGGAGACAAAATTTTAAAAGGACTAGAAAAGAATCTAGCAATTTTAGTGCATTCCTAAGAAGTTTATTGCCCTTCGCTGAAAGGTTTACTCACCATGCTTGTCATGTTGTGTTTTCATGCAGATAATTGAGAATTATAGTGAGCTATCTTAGTCCATGATAAACAGACAGAATGCACTTTAATTACATTCTAATTTATTATCTGCTGAAAGTACCTTGCTAACAAATCAACCCGGATATGACTTATTGGATAGCCTTTGCACTTAGAGGGATAATCAGTCTGTAATCATAAACAACATGAACCGTTCATCTTCTAGATTGCTATTATATTTATTACCCTCAAATGCCTATGCCCAGTTTCTTTCCTGTTTGTTTCCCATTTCATGGCTCATGTACCCCCACTCAGCCTGCTGTAAGTTGGTGGAATCCTGTGCTTACAAATTTTTTTTTTTTGAAATAAGGTTCAGGCACATGCCTGGGAGGGAATTTGTCACTTTACTATAGGAATAGAATGCATTCCCCCAGTAACAGTAAATAAACTGTCACCATAATATACTAATATGTGATTTATTCCTTGGTGCCCTGGTAAAAACTAGCTGTTCTAATTCTATAAAGAAATAAAAACTGTGCCCCCTAGGATAGCCATCACATCCTTTAATATCCTCTATTACTGCCCACTGGTTTCAAAAAAGATACGCAGATTAAACTGAAACAGCTCCTGTTTCTTTCAAGTCAGGCTTATGTAGGAAATTGGTATTAGAGAGTAGATTTTACCAAGTGAATGCATTTCTCTGATGCAGTACCTTCTTAAATTCTACCACTTAAGGCTGAGGGCAGGATGAACAGCCAATGGCACTAGTTCCCAGAATAATTTAGAAGTTTATTATTAGTTCCACGGAATAATTTAGAAGCATTACATTTTCTTAGTTGACCCAAATATATTTGAATACCACCTTGTTAGGGTGAACATTGGAGTGGACTAGAGTGTGGAGGTACCATGCAGTGTAGAACAATCTGAAGAAAATTATAATCAGCCTCCTTGATGTAGTTACAATAGAGAGTTGTTAACTGCCTTTTTAAATTTCAGATCCCTTCTTTCTTTCTTTTCTACTTCTACCTTAATGATTTTAGTTGAATCTGCTGATCGTGTTTGGTATCTTTAGCATCCAAAGAAAATAATAACCCTTATTTGAGAGTATCCTCTTTTAATGAACAAGGATCTTATACCTAGAAGACATCTTATCAGGGCTTTTTGGTGTAATACAGTTAATGTGCCCAGATCATGCAGCTGGTGTATGGTGAGGGGATCTGGAAATCCTGCATGTTAGTGCTGTGATCTTTTTGTTTCCATTCTTGATCCACATTTGTGCTGTAGGAAGCATTATTATGAACGAAGCTAGTGGAGGTGATGGAATTCCAGCTGAGCTACTGAGAATCCTAAAAGATGATGCTGTTAAAGTGCTGTATTTATTATGCCAGCAAATTTGGAAAACTCAGCAGTGGCCACAGGATTGGAAAAGGTCAGTTTTCATTCCAATCTCAAAGAAGGGGAATGCCAAAGAAGGTTCAAACTACCACACAATTGTGCTCATTTCACATGCTGGCAAGGTAGTGCTCAAGATCCTTCAAGCTGGGCTTCAACAGTATGTGAACCGAGAACTTCCAGATGTACAAACTGGTTTTAGAAAAGGCAGAGGAACCAGAGATCAAATTGCCAACATCCATTGGATCATAGAAAAAACAAGAAAATTCCAGAAAAACATCTACTTTTGTTTCATTGACTACACTAAAGCCTTTGACTGTGTGGATCACAACAAACTGTGGAAAATTCTTAAAGAGATGGGAATACCAGACCACCTTACCTGCCTCCGAGAAATCTGTATGCAGGTCAAGAAGCAACAGTTAGAACTGGACATGGAACAACAGACTGGTTCCAAATTGGGAAAGGAGTACGTCCAGGCTGTTTATCATCACCTTGCTTATTTAACTTACATGCAGGGTGAAAGTGAAAGTCACTCAGTCATGTCCAGCTCTTTGCGACCCCATGGACTATACAGTACATGGAATTCTCCAGGCCAGAATACTGGAGTGGGTAGCCGTTCCCTTCTCCAGGGGATCTTCCCAACCCAGGGATTGAACCCAGGTTTCCCGCATCGCAGGCAGATTCTTTACCAGCTGAGCCACAAGGAAAGCCCTATATGCAGAGTACCTCATGAGAAACGCTGGGCTGAATGAAGCACAAGCTGGAATCAAGCTTGCCGGGAGAAATATCAATAACCTCAGATATGCAGATGACACCACCCTAATGGCAGAAAGCAAAGAGGTACTAAAGAGCTTCTTGATGAAAGTGAAAGAGGAGAGTGGAAAATCTGGCTTAAAACTCAACATTCAAAAAACTAAGATCATGGCATCCAGTTCCATCATTTCATGGCAAATGGATGGTGAAACAATGGAAACAGTGGCAGGCTTTATTTTCTGGGTCTCCAGAATCATTGTGGATGGTGACTGCAGCCATGAAATTAAGACATTTGCTCTCTGGAAGAAAAGTTATGACAAACCTAGACAACATATTAAAAAGTAGAGACATCACTTTGCTGACAAAGGTCCATATAGTCAAAGCTGTGGTTTTTCCAGTAGTCAAGTATGGAAGTGAGATTTGGACTATAAAGAAGACTGAACGCTTTCGAACTGTGGTGCTGGAAAAGACTCTTGAGAGCCCCTTGGACAGCAAGGAGATCAAACCAGTCAATCCTAAAGGAAATCAACCCTGAATATTCATTGGAAGGACCAATGCTGAAGCTGATGCTCTAATCCTTTGGCCACCTGATGCAAAGAGCTGACTCACTGGAAAAGACCCTTTCCCTACTGGGAAAGATTGAGGGCAGGAGAAGGAATGATAGGATGAGGTAGTTGAGTGGCATCTTTGACTCAATGAATATGAGTTTGCACAAACTGTAGGAGATAGTAAAGGTCAGAGAAGCCTGGCATGCTCAGTCTATGGGGTCGCAGAGTTGGACACGATTGAGCGACTAAACAAAAACAAATGTTCAAGGGATTCTCAAGGCAAGAATACTGAAGTTGTTTGCCATTCCCTCCTCCACTGTCTGAATATTAAGGAAGAGTTAAGAATAATTCTTACCTAACTTCCTACCAGTATCCTTACTTTCCTACCAGGGAAGTCTGTATGCTTCTATTAGGACTAACCAAAAGAGAAAGCACAATTGGGATTTGGGGATAAAGTTGAGGGAGGGAGAGAGTGGAATCTTGAAAAGATGCAGAAGCAAGTATTTCTGAGCAGTTGGGGCTTGTTTATTGCATCTTATTTAAGGAGTCCCCTATTTTATCTGAATCTCCAGCTGTGCTTTAGAATGTTAGTAGGCTCTTAACTCCAAGTCAAATTGTTCTGTAAAGTTATAGCTTAGTTTGGTTTGGAGAAAATTTGCTTCATGTTTGCCATCCCCTTTGCTCTACAGCTGTTACTTTCTACTCTGTTTCCTGATACTTCTTTCTATTGGCAGTGTTTTCTGGAGCCATGCATTCTTTGCATGAGTTATTCCACAGCCCTCTTCTAAGACTACAGATGAACTCCATTTTAGGAATAATTACGTAGTTATATTCCAAATTTAGTGCATTTTGACTTCAGGAAGACCCTTTTAGGATCAAATTAGAACAAAATTCTTATATTTGGCCATAATGGACTAGAAGTCCCACTGTGGCTTCCAGCCTTATAAGTCTCCCCAAAATAGATCTTAGTAAGATCACAAAAGACTTCTGTATCACCAAATCTAATAGATTTATTTAAAAATGTTTCTGTCCTAATTGTTGACAGTTTTTTTTTCTTGAAAAACATTCTTTACTTGATTTTATTCTTTCTACCACTCCTTCCTCCCTTGGCAGGCTTTTCTGGGTGATTAAATGTTACTGTGTACTCTTAACCACACTGTTCTCTCTCCAGTTTATCCTTTCTGTATCCTTCACTTACTACAAACTTTATTAGTCTAATCTATCCACCTGGCCTCTTTCCAATCTACTCCCCATATTCCTGAAAAACTCAAAAGTAGATGTCAGCATAAACATAGCATATTCTCAAATAGGAAATCTCAACATCATAAAACACTGATTCTCCTGTGTGTGTGTTAGTCACTCAGTCGTATCTGACTCTTTGCCACCCCATGGACCGTAGCTGGTGGAATTCTCCAAGCAAGAATAATGGAATGGGTTGCCATTTCCTCCTCCAGAGGATCTTCCTGACCCAGGGATTGAACCCCAGTTCCCTGCATTGCGGGCAGATTCTTTCCCCTCTGAGCCACCAGGGAAGCTGATTCTCCCATGCTAATTTACAGATTAAAGTGGTTTCAGTGAAAATACTTGAAACACTAGTCATAAAGTGCATACTGAACCCTGAATAATATTGAAGAAGAGCAATGAAAAGGGGATTAGCCCTTCTAGGTATTAAGACATACTATGAAGTTTCAGTTAGAGCAATGTAATACTGGTGCATGAGTTGACAAGCTAATAGAGCAGAATTGAAAATTCAGGAATAAATTAGAAAGTATAGTAACTTAGGATATGGTAAAAGCAGTATCTTATTTGAGTGGGAGTAAGGATGAACTCTAATAACTGGTATTGGTATAACTGTGTGGCCATCTGGAAAGAGAATGTGTTAGGTCAATACTTGACATTATATATTTGGATAAACTCCAGATTGGTCAGAGATTTAAACATAAAATGTGAAATGATGGGAGAATTTAATTATAACTTTAGAGTTATAAAACTTTTCTAAAATTATGGCTCAAAATCCTAAGCTCAAAGTGTTGATTTATTTGCCTTTAAACGATCTACATGACCAAAGTCCATGAGTAAATTCAGAAGAGAAATGCAAGATTCATTGCAACCCCTATTAAAATTCCAATGGCAGTTTTCATGGAAATAGAATAAACAACCCTAAAGTTTATGTGGAACCTTAAAAGACCCCCACAAAGTCAAGCAATCTTGAGAAAGAATAACCAGTCTGGGGCTGTCACTTCCTGATTTCTAAACTAAATTACAAAGCTGTAGTAATCAACACACTGTGGCACTGACCTAAAAACAAGCACATCAATGAATGGAACAAAGTAGAGACCCTAGAAATAAAACCATATATACAGGGTCAATTAATTTATAATAGACGAGCCAAGAATATACAGTGGGGGAAGATGCCAAGAATATACAATGGGATTAAAATTTCTTTTAATAAATGAGGTTGGGAAAGGGATGGCTACATACAAAACAATGAAACATGGACCATTATCTTAATATACACAAAATATCAACTCAGAATGGATTAAAGACTTGAATATAAAATCTGAAATCATAAAATTACTAGAAGAAAACAGGGGATGAATTCCTTGACATAGGTCTTGGCAATGATTATTATTTTTTTTAATTTGACATAAACAACAGGCAAAAAAAAAAAAAAAGCAAACAAAAAACACAACTGAGACTACATCAAACTAAAAACCTGTACAGCAAAGGAAATCATCAACAAAATGAAAAGGCAACTTACTAAATAGAAGAAAATATTTGCAAAATATATATTTGATAAGGAATTATAAAATATGTTTAGAACTCATACAACTCAATGGAAAAACAATCCAATTAAAAAGTAGGCAAAGATCTGATAGACATTTCCAAAGAAGATATGCCAGTGGCCAACAGGTACATGAAAAAGTGTTTACTATTACTAACCATCAGAGACAAGCGAGTCAAAATAACAATAAAACATCATCTCATACCTACTAGAATGTCTTGTATCAAAAAGATAAGAAATATGTGTTGGTGAGAATATTGCTGAGACTTTTGCACTGTTGGTGGGGATGTAAACTGGTGTAGCCACTATGGAAAACAGTATGGAGAGTACTGAAAGAAACTGAAAATAGAATACCATATTACCCAGCAATTTCACTTCTAAGTATTTCTTTAAAGGGAATAAAATCACTGTGTCAAAAAAAAAATCTGCAGCCCCCTGTTCATTGTAGCTATCTTTACAATAGCCAAGATATGGGAACAACCTATGTTCGTTCATCAGCAGATGAATGGATAAAGAAAGTCTGGTACACATGTACACAGACACTGAAATATTCAGCCTTAAAGAAGGAATTCTTGCCTTTGTGAAAACATGTATGAATCTTGAGGGCATTTGCTAAGTGAAATTTTCAAGTCAGAGAAAGGCTCATACTGTATGTTCTCAGACAGTGAGAGACAAATGTGTAATATCACTTGTATGTGGAATATAAAAGAAGAAGGACTTACAGATTACAGAGAATAGATTGGTGGCTGTGAGAGGTGGTAGTAGTTTAGTTGCTAAGTCGTGTCCAACTTTTGCGACCCCATGGACTATAGCCCTCCAGGTTCCTCTGTCCATGGGATTCTCCAGGCAAGAATACTGGAGTGGGTTAGCATTTCCTTCTCCAGGGGATCTTCCCAACCTAGGAAACGAACCCAGGTCTCCTGCATTGCAGGCAGATTCTTTACCAACTGAGCTACAAGGGAAGCCGCCTTGTAGCTTGTGAGAGGTGGAAGGTGGGCAAAATACTTGCAGGTGATCAAAAGGTACGGACTTCTAGTTATAAGATAAATAAGTCCCAGGGACTAACATATAGCATGATGAGTTAACAATGCTGTATTGTATATTTGAAAATTGCTAAGAGAGTAGATATTTTTCTTTTCTGTAGATATTTTTACTTTTATTTAAAAATGCATAAAGATACCCACAAATCGAATCATGCTATCTGCCTCTTTTTCTAATAACTTTAGTGGTTTTTGTTCCTCTGAAGATGGAGACTTATAAGTAGCAGAGCCCTGGATGGCCTCTTTCTTCTGCCCTAACCACACAGCATGCTTTCCCTTGTTCTTTTTGCTTTGGCTACATGGGCCTTTATATTCTACTTCAAACTCGTGTTTCCTTCCATCACAGGGAGTTTTCTCATGCTCTTACCCCTGCCAAGAGACATTGCCAGGATGAAACATGTTTAGCCTTTGACTCAACAGTAAGTTAACTTCCACAGAGATGTCTTCTTGGATAAGATTAGATTTGCCTTTTCCATGAATTAGTAGTGCCTTACCCAGCTCCTTTTAACTCTGGTAATAAATGCAGTTGTACATTCTTTGTTGGCGTTGTTAATGTCTGTTTCTCCCATTAGAAAAGAAGCCTCATAACAATAGGGACTGTGTTTACTTTGATCAGAGATGAAAAAAAGGAACCTATTTCATATTATTGTGAAGATTAAATGATAAATGTGATATGCTTAGCATGGTACCTAGCATAGAAGCATGTAATGCTACTGGATCATACTATATATTTTGTTTTGAGTAGAAGGAAATGATACCATTTGTGGATAAATTAACTGGATAAAGTTTAAGGAAGAATTCTGGCTCTTCTTGGCCAGAGATGGGATTACCTTTGGAGGGTAGTAGCTAGTCTTATTTGTAGAGTAATTAGCCTCCAATTAAAATAAATAAAATAAAAAACGAAAACAAACAACAAAGAAATTAACTTTTATTTCTCCACTATTCTTAGCTCCTGTATCTGCAAGAAAGCAGCTTTTTTTCCAAAGTATTTTCTCCTTTTCCAGTTGCATCCCTCCCTTCCTTTAGCTTTCTCAAGTAGGAGGTAGTTTCCAAAAAAATTCACAAAATAGAATTTTTCACGTGAAATCTGGGAAGTTGCACCTACACTTGCAGTTCTGTATTTGTCATAGCAACCACAGTTGTAAAAATCAGGTAGAATTCAAGATAGTGGGATCAAAAATGATACAGCAGATATTTCATGTTGTGCCATAGGGGGACAGGTTTACTGTAAATCACTGGGATCATATTCCCTATTGTGTAATTTATAGTGGCTTTAAAGAGTTTTAAAACTTTTATTCTGGCTGCTTAGTATTTTCTTCCACTGTTCTCCACTTAGCATAGCCCTCATCTCAGTTCCTGACATTGTGAAAGTTGAACGATTATCTGAAGTGTCAGGTTTTTACTTTTCATATATTAAGTATGTAAATTTTCTTTTTGGTTCACTCCTTTGGTTTCTTTATGTTCCTTAAATGTTACTTGCTGCCTTGCTCTCAGGGAATTGAAGTCCTTATGCAAAATGAGGTATGGCATAACTAGAAAGTATTGTTTCCTGCCATTTTCCTTCACGGTTTGGAGAAGGATATGCATGGAGCAAAAAGCACAGATTTGGGGTCTGTAGGCTCCTTGGGGTCCTCAGATCTGTTTTGCTTAGCTTTTAGAGTAAGTTGGAAAATCTGAATTTGCAGCCTTTTTTAAAAATTCAAAAAGTATGGGAAAAGTGGGCTAGCATTACCACTTGGCAGCAATTGACAGTGCTCTGTTGGTATGACAGAAACACTCCAGGTTGCTCTAGCTTTCTTCATCTTCCTGCTTCTCCCCAAATTCATGCCCATGCTTCATTAATTTACATTTCTTGCCTGGCTTCTGGCTTCCTTAGGCTTTTGACATGTGACCCCAGGCACAGTGAGGTAGGACACTATTAGGTTAAGAGCAAGAGAGGCTAAAATCAATGATCTGCTGAAATGGTTCAGAGTCTCAGAGGGCTTCCATCCCTGTGGCATCCTGATCAAGGGAGTTCTTGGTCCCTCCCCTGGTAAATGAGATTTAAAAAAAAATGACAATAGATGTCTTGTAGAAATAAGTTTAGGATGATTAAATAACCATTGAGTAAGAACAGGATTGGTTTTACTGCCAGGACTGTTTTCTGGAGCTGCCTGTAATTCCTATAAGTTTGTCAAAATATGTACCTGTTGATGAAAATGTTTGAGTTTACTAATTTTTTCAAGAAATGTTTTTAGGGGAAATAACTCTTAACAAGGTGATAAATTAGTGAATAGTCTTGAAAACCAAAAATTCCTGATACCTCCAAAATTCTAATTTTTTCATCCATTTTTTTCCATTGTGGTAAAATATACATAAAACATAAAATTTACCATTTTAACCATTTTAATGTATATACTTCACTGATGCTAAGTATAATCACATTGGTGTACAGTCATCACCATTATCCACTTCTAGAAATTTTTCATAATTCCAACAGAAACTCTATACTTATTAAACAATAACTCCTCACTCTCATTCTCCTCATGCCTGGTAAACTCTACTCTCCTTTCTGTCTTTATGAATTTGCCCATTCTGAGTACCTCATATAAGTGGAATTATACAATATTTGTCTTTTTCTGTGTGGCTTACTTCACTGAGCAGTTTTCAAGGTTCATCCATGTTGTAGCATGTATCAGAATTTCAGTTTTTTATAAATGAGTAATATTCTATAGGAATAAATCTATGGATATACCAAATAAGTTTATAGATATACTAAATTTTGTTTATTCATTTATCTATTGATGGATCAAAACTCTAATCTTCTGACTGCACTGCACCTTCCTTAGTGGCTAAGTTGTAGGGTAGATTATTTTTGTTCTCCATCCTCACTGGCTTCTTGAGTTTCTTTCTCTCAAATTGCCCCAGAAAGCTTGCACATCAGCATGACTTTTGGTCATTGTGACCCCAAAGCAATTGTGCTCCCTTTGGCCATTAATGAAACTGTTGTATTATGTATATTCTGACCTTATCCTAACCCACTGTTTTGCTTAATTCTAGGAATATAGTAATTTCTGACTTGGTTCTATATGGCTGTGGGTTCTTTTCCTGTGAATTATACCTTCTTCCTGCAATTCCTTAGATAACTAGAAAGCTTAGCTTTCTGGTCTCAACTGTGTACATTCACTAACCATGTGAGTTTGAAAGTGAAAGTGAAGTTGCTCAGTCGTGTCCGACTCTTTGCAAACCGTGGACTGTAGCCCACCAAGCTCCTCCATTCATGGGATTCTCCAGGCATACTGGAGTGGGTTGCCATTTCCTTCTCCAGGGGATCTTCCCAACCCAGGGATCGAACCCAGGTCTCCCACATTGCAGGCAGACGCTTTAACCTCTGCACCACCAGGGGATGAGGGGTTTTAGAGCAGATATTTCATATTTCTTCTCAATGATATGTTATTCAAAACATGCTACTTGCTTTCAGCCTGGTGGTAAAAGTAAAAATTGATGGAAATCCATTTAGGTGTCTTGTGAATTAAGTAAGATTATATATCAGAAAGTACTTGGTAAAGGTGGTTTTACCATGATTAAGACTGACTGTAAAAAGAAAGTGCTTGGTAAAAGGTAGTTTTACCATGTTTAAGACTGTAAAAAGATTTCTATGCAAAGCTGTTAGAAAAGCTTAAGAATTAAGTAAGGAACATAATTCCTTATTGCGTAAATAGGTGGGGCTGTCTAGTATGTCGGAAGGGAATGAGTTTAAGAATAGTTAACTGAGTTTAAAGGCAGGAAGACAACAGTATCTTTTTTGAACATTTTGAAAAAGCACTGATAATGCCTGTTATGTGCAATCGGGCTTCCCCCATGGCTCAGTGGTAAAGAATTCACCTGCAGTGCAGGAGCCACAGGAGATGCAGGTTCGATCTCTGGGTCGGGGAGATCCCCCGGAGGAGGAAATGGCAACCCACTCCAGTATTACCTGGAAAATGCCATAGACAGAGGAGCCTGGCAGGCTACAGTCCACAGGGTCACAAAGAGTTGGACACGACTAAAGTGACTTCGCACATTGGACCACAGTGAAAAAACTTGCTGTTAAGTCTACTTTTGTGAGGATTTATTTCATAACATAGAATTGGAATTTGGACAATTTCAGCACATTTCTAACTTTTTGATACTGCCCCAAAAGTTACTAACTTTTATTACTTTTGTTTGGGACATTCTTTGAGAAGAATTCTTGACTTGATATACATGAGGATATTAGAAAAGCAAGGGGTCAGTCAAAAGCAGGTCCTGATAAACTGATAATGTTAGTATAGATGAGTAGTTTGCAGATTTTCAAATCTCCTAGATAAATAAATTTTTAAAACAAATCAACCATATAACTTGGGAATCATTATAGTATTGTCAACTTCTCAATTCATGAAAAAATTTTTTAAAAATATTATCTATTATCACAATTTCACAAAAGAAAAAGGATTCTAACAATAAAATATAGGAATTCTCTTAGAATTAAGGACAGATTTTAAAATAGAACAGCATATTATATTACTTTTTTTATGCACCACAGTAGACTTTTGGTTATGAATCATTGTTTGGGAATTACTAACATAGATGTTTCTGAAATTTAGAGGAAAAGAAAATTATAATTGCCTGGATTGACCAAAGGTGGAAAGGATGGTACCAGTGAAAGAGCAATGTTTGAAAAAGGAAGTTTTCAGGGCGTGAAGAAGAAACACACATTGGTTTTAGATACACTGAATATCCATGTTGAACTTCAGCAAGCAGTTATACAGATTAGACCTAGAGATAAAGATTTAGATATTTTCTATCTTGAGATGATAGTAACAACCATGAAAATGGGCTAAGTTTCCTGAGGGAAATGGGTGAATTTAACTCAGATGACCATTATATCTACTGCTGCGGGCAGGAATCCCTTAGAAGAAATGAAGTAGCCGTCATGGTCAATAAAGAGTCCGAAATGCAGTACTTGGATGCAATCTCAAAAACGACAAAATGATCTCTGTTCGTCTCCAAAGCAAACCTTTCAATATCACAGTAATCCAAGCCTATGCCCCAACCAGTAACGCTGAAGAAGCTGAAGTTGAACGGTTCTATGAAGACCTACAAGACCTTTTAGAACTAACACCCAAAAAAGATGTCCTTTCCATTATAGGGGACTGGAATGCAAAAGTAGGAAGTCAAGAAACACATGAAGTAACAGGCAAATTTGGGCTTGGAATACGGAATGAAGCAGGGCAAAGGCTAATAGAGTTTTGCCAAGAGAACACATTGGGCATTAACACTCTCTTCCAACAACACAAGGGAAGTCTCTACACGTGGACATCACCAGATGGTCAACACCGAAATCAGATTGATTATATTCTTTGCAACCAAAGATGGAGAAGCTCTATACAGTAAGCAAAAACAAGACCGGGAGCGGACTGTGGCTTAGATCATGAACTCCTTGTTGCCAAATTCAGACTTAAATTGAAGAAAGTAGGGAAAACCACTAGACCATTCAGGTATGGCCTAAATCAAATCCCTTATGATTATACAGTGGAAGTGAGAAATAGATTTAAGGGCCTAGATCTGATAGACAGAGTGCCTGATGAACTATGGATGGAGGTTCATGACACTGTACAGGACACAGGGATCAAGACCATCCCCATGGAAAAGAAATGCGAAAAAGCAAAATGGCTGTCTGAGGAGGGCTTACAAATAGCTGTGAAAAGAAGAGAAGCGAAAAGCAAAGGAGAAAAGGAAAGATATAAGCATCTGAATGCAGAGTTCCAAAGAATAGCAAGGAGAGATAAGAAAGCCTTCCTCAGTGATCAATGGAAAGAAATAGAGGAAAACAACAGAATGGAAAAGACTAGACACCTCTTCAAGAAAATGAGAGATACCAAGGGAACATTTCATGCAAAGATGGGCTCGATAAAGGACAGAAATGGTATGGACCTAACAGAAGCAGAAGATATTAAGAAGAGGTGGCAAGAATACACAGAAGAACTGTACAAAAAAGATCTTCACGGCCCAGATAATCACGATGGTGTGATCACTCACCTAGAACCAGACATCCTGGAATGTGAAGTCAAGTGGGCCTTAGAAAGCATCACTACAAACAAAGCTAGTGGAGGTGATGGAATTCCAGTTGAGCTGTTTCAAATCCTGAAAGATGATGCTGTGAAAGTGCTGCACTCAATATGCCAGCAAATTTGGAAAACTCAGCAGTGGCCACAGGACTGGAAAAGGTCAGTTTTCATTCTAATCCCAAGAAAGGCAATGCCAAAGAACGCTCAAACTGCTGCACAATTGCACTCATCTCACATGCTAGTAAAGTAATGCTCAAAATTCTGCAAGCCAGGCTTCAGCAATACGTGAACCATGAACTTCCAGATGTTCAAACTGATTTTAGAAAAGCAGAGGAACCAGAGATCAATTTGCCAACATCCGCTGGATCATCGAAAAAGCAAGAGAGTTCTAGAAAAACATCTATTTCTGCTTTATTGACTATGCCAAAGCCTTTGACTGTGTGGACCACAAGAAACTGTGGAAAATTCTGAAAGAGATGGGAATACCAGACCACCTGACCTGCCTCTTGAGAAATCTGTATGCAGGTCAGGAAGCAACGGTTAGAACTGGACATAGAACAACAGACTGGTTCCAAATAGGAAAAGGAGTACGTCAAGGCTGTATATTGTCACCCTGCTTATTTAACTTCTGTGCAGAGTACATCATGAGAAACGCTGGACTGGAAGAAACACAAGGTGGAATCAAGATTGCTGGGAGAAATATCAATAACCTCAGATATGCAGATGACACCACCCTTATGGCAGAAAGTGAAGAGGAGCTAATAGCCTCTAGATGAAAGTGAAAGAGGAGAGTGAAAAAGTTGGCTTAAAGCTCAACATTTAGAAAATGACGATCATGGCATCTGGTCCCATCACTTCATGGCAAATAGATGGGGAAACTGGAAACAGTGTCATGCTTTATTTTTGAGGGCTCCAAAATCACTGCAGATGGTGATTGCAGCCATGAAATTAAAAGACGCTTACTCCTTGGAAGGAAAGTTATGACCAACCTAGATAGTATATTGAAAAGCAGAGATATTACTTTGTCAACAAAAGTCTGTCTAGTCAAGGGTATGGTTTTTCCTGTGGTCATGTATGGATGTGAGATTTGGACTATAAAGAAGCTGAGTGCTGAAGAATTGATGCTTTTGAACTGTGGTGTTGGAGAAGACTCTTGAGAGTCCCTTGGACTGCAAGGAGATCCAACCAGTCCATTCTGAAGGAGATCAGCCCTGGGTGTTCTTTGGAAGGAATGATGCTAAAGCTGAAACTCCAGTACTCTGGCCACCTCATGCGAAGAGTTGACTCATTGGAAAAGACCCTGATGCTGGGAGGGATTGGGGGCAGGAGGAGAAGTGAAAGACAGAGCATGAGATGGCTGGATGGCATCACCGACTTGATGGAATGAGTGAGTGAACTCCAGGAGTTGGTGATGGACAGCGAGGCCCTGGGTGATGTGATTCGTGGGGTCGCAAAGAGTCAGACATGACTGAGCAACTGAACTGGACTTCCTGAAGGAAAAATGTACAATATATAAGGCAAAGGTTAAAGACTCGGAAGCCAAACTGCTTAGATTTGAATTCTTACTTTACCAGCTAAAAGCTGTGTAACTTTAGTGACAATACCTTATTATGTTCTCTTGAGAATTAAATGAGCTTAGAATATTGTTTGGCAGCTAGTTAATAAGTATTGCCTATTGTTATTTGGTAGCAGCTTAGTGGTAAAGAACCTCACCTGCCAAGCACGAGACACAGATTCGATCCCTGGGTTGCGAAGATCCCCTGGAGAAGGAAATGGAAACCCACTCCAGTATTATTGCCTGGGAAAGCCCATGGACAGAGGAGCCTGGTGGGCTAAAGTGCAGGAGTCGCTAAGAGTGAGTCATAACTTAATGACTAAATAACACCAGCAAGTGGTGGATTAAAAGGCCTGAATAGTATGCGGCAGGCTATAGATGTTATGCAGAAATTGGATAAATTCTAAAAATCTTATTTTGAAAGCTATAGAGCTATGGAAGCAAAGAGAAGAGGTAAACTTAAATTCTAGAGATTCCTTCTCATGTGAACTGAGATAGCTAGCTGTTTGTTCCTGAGAGCAATTGCTAAGTATAGGCATGTTTTTAGGATTAGCTTTTTTCCAGGCAGAGGGAATCCAGAGGGGAAAAGAGAAATCACAAGAACTTTTAACAGTTGTGTGGGCTAGTTTGACAGATGGAAACTGAGATAAGCCCAAAATGCATAGCCTTTTTTTTTTCTTCACTGGACACTTGGGCTTCCCAGGTGGCACTAGAGGTAAAGAACCTGCCTGCCCGTGCAGAAGAGGTAAGAGACATGGGTTCGGTCCCTGGGTCAGGAAGATCATCTGGAGGAGGGCATAACAACCCACTCCAGTATCCTTGCCTGGAGAATCCCATGGACAGAGGAGCCTGGCAGGCTACAGTCCCTAGCATTGCACAGAGTCAGATATGACTGAAGTGACTTAGCACAGACACTTGCTAAGTGTTGGGGCAGTGTCAGAGGCTAGAGTTAACCTGGTATAACTGAGCAAAATCTTGCAGTTTCACTGTACTTAGACTTGCTAGGTTCTCAAACTTCTTGATTTCAGGACCCCTGTTAAATGCTAAAAATTATTGAAGATAGCAAGGAGATTTTGTTTCAGTGGATTGTATTTGTTGATATTTACTGTATCAGAAATTCAGAAATTAAAAAATAAGAGAAATTTTAAATATTTACTAATGTAAAAACAATGATAATAAACTCATTGAATGTTAATGTAAATAATACTAGAAAGAGTTAATTATATTTTTGTAACTCTTTGGCTTAATAGCAGACAACGGAATATTCATATCTGCTTCTGCCTTCAGTTTGTTGGAGAGTGTTATTTTGGTTGAAATAAATGAAGAAAATCTAGTCTTACACAGGTATCAGTTCAGTTCAGTTCAGTTCAGTTCAGTCTCTTAGTCGTGTCCGACTCTTTGCGTATATAGCTGGAAAAGGCGGAGAAGGCAATGACACCCCAATCCAGTACTTTTGCCTGGAAAATCCCATGGATGGAGGAGCCTGGTAGGCTGCAGTCCATGGGGTCACTAAGATTTGGACACGACTGAGTGATTTCATTTTCACTTTTCACTTTCATGCATTGGAGAAGGAAATGGCAACCCACTCCAGTATTCTTGCCTGGAGAATCCCAGGGATGGGGGAGCCTGGTGCACTGCCGTCTGTGGGGTTGCACAGAGTCAGACATGACTGAAACGACTTAGCAGCAGCAGAAGCAGCTGGAAAAAGAAGGAGTAATTTAATCATTTTTTTCAGGTAGTTGAGTATTCTTTGATCTTATGGCAAAACTTGACAGGTAGTAGTTTCTTAAAGGTTAGTTGCAGTGTGGAATCTGAAATCATTTCAATGAACTTTTGTATATTATTACATTAAAATCTATTGTTCTGTCTTTTATTTTGAATGAATATTTTACTCACCCATAATTTTGTACCATGCATTGGTCATTTGGAAATATTGGTTCACTGAGGTGTGCAAACCATTAGTATACAATATAAAAACTACACACATGTGTTAGTATCACCACTGATCTTATCCAAAAAGTAGTAAGGAGTAAGTATTGGAAAGCTGTCAAGGTTATGGTCTCTGATATGTTTTCTGCAATTCTAATTTTTGCCTGAAAGTTCTAATTTTATTGTTGGCAACAAATGCTGATATTTTTATCTTTTGAAGTAATAGGCTCATTGCACTCATTTTTGTTAATGTAGTCTCTACAGTTGTTTTATATATAGTCAAATAATGTGAGAAAGGACTTTTGTTTCTCACCATGAGAGTACAGGAATTGCTGCTCTATATAAACAATGGGAAAACTGGACAGATACTTGAAACAATTGTCCTCACAGACTGGACAACTGGCAGTCTAACAGTCTGATTCCTAGAGGAATCAGAAGATGTGAGCTCTGCAATTGCTGTGGCTCTTTGCCTGGAGGCAGTTTTCAGTTGTGGTACAGGAGAGAAATCCCAAGTAGAACCCGGTGGTATTGCTGAGTGGTGTGAGACATAAACTTCAGAGTTTGGGGAAGCCATGGTGGCTAGAATTTAAGGGTAATAATATACCATTGAGGAAGCAGTTATTATAGATAAAGAGCTCTAGAAATCCGTATAGGAGTCCCACACTTCTGCACATTGGCTATGGTGAAATGCCAAGAACTGCTTCTAGGAAAGAAGTTGTTAAGAGCTGTAAACTGAACAATTCCCAGTGCTCGTACAGAATCAGAAGTCATTTGGGTTCCCATCACCAGAGTAAAAAAACCCCTCTGAATACATGGGAAATTCAGGGAAGACTTCAGAGGGGTCACCCACTTTGTAGTAGGACTAAATTCTGGAATGAAGACTATTCTACACCTACCCTGAACATAAGCCGCATGTGGATCAAATTGGTTTAGATGTAACTTAGCTGCCCATTAGAACAAAGTCCAGTCCTCTTTTAACAGAATCTAACACTCAAGAATATAAATCAGCAATATTTAGCATACAGTAAAAACATTATAGACGTGTCAAAAATTGAGAAAATATAACTTACAACCAAATGAACAGACAAGAATGTTGAAACAGCTAAAGTAAATATGCTCACTTTAAAACAATGGTCTAATTTTCTACCTGAAGAAGCCTGTTAGAAAAGAGCAAAGTAACCCCACAGTAAGTAGAAGGAATGTAAGAATAAAGATAAGAGCAGAAATCAGAGATATAGAAAATAGATAACAAAGGAAAAATAGTAAAGCCAAATGCTGTTTTTTGTTTGTTTTTTTTTAAAGATCAATGGCCTCAGCAGTATCAGAAATGATATTGAGAAGAATAGGTAGAGACATAGGCAGTCCGCAGCTGGACATAAAGACAGGGTATTGAGTTATGGGGCAGCAAGAGAAGAGCCAAAACAAAGGCTAAACTTCAAGAAGAGGAATGCCAAGTTTTCTTAGTGGAACTGTTCTGAAGTCAATTCCAGAGTATACCTATAACTTCTGACATTAGAGTGAGGTGAGGAGAAAGTGGAGGGAGGCCAGGGTGGAAGTCAGGGGGATCCATCAAGTCATCGTTGGTATCAGTGTAAGTGGAAATGAAAGGAAAGGTGGGTGGAAACAGGGGTAACTGATCGCTTAGAAGAGAGTATGTTTTGTTTGCACTGTATTAAAAATTCAGATGCTGTGAAAGCTTTAGGTATTGTCATTTTTCACTCTTAGATTTAACCTAGTAAATCAAGCCCAAGTTAACTTAGAATTGTATTTAGTAAGAAAATGCCTGAACTTTTTTCTGTTGAGAATTTTCAAGATGAACATGGAAGTAAATATGCAACGACTTGTGTAGTTCCCTGTCTTCACCCCTCTATCCCTGCCTTTGAATGTGATTTTCAACACTTAAGTATTTTACTGTTTTTTTTTCCCTTTGGTTTTGTTTTGTTGTTTACTATTACTTTTTACTGCTGCAGGTAGTAAGTGACCATTTAGGTACTATAGGCTAAGTAGAAATAGTCAGAGAAAAGTTCTATTAGATACATTTCAGGTGAAGGAAAATCACTGGGCTGAATTTTCAGATTATTTTTAATAAGGGTAGAGTCTAGGTTTAATATTGATTTAAAAATTCAAACTTTTTAGCTGAGTTATCCTTTTTTTTCTTAAAGAAACTTACTTGAAAAGTGGCTAAATTGCTTTTAATAAATTAATTATTAATGTGCCTGACAAAAGAGGAATGTCTAGATTCTTTTTCACCAAATGTTAAATTCTGGGTGTGTTAGGTTGTAGAATGGTTTTTACTGCCTGTCATTTTTATACTTGTTTGAATTGTTTGAATTTTAAAATAATGAGCATATATCTTTTCTCTCCCCAAACAAACAGAGCTGTTAAAAAAAAAAATGTGTCTAGCACATAAGGAACGTAAATACTTACTGACTAAATGAATAAATAAAATGGATTCTATGGGAAAATTAAGGGTAATATTTATTGTGTTACTATTATATTAGGTTCAGGTATAATGCACATTGGTATATTGGACATACTGGAAAGTAATTTTGTCTATAATTCTAGTTTGTGATGCACCTCCCTGGAGAAGGCAATGGCACCCCACTCCAGTACTCTCGCCTGGAAAATCCCACGGACGGAGGAGCCTGGTGGGCTGCAGTCCGTGGGGTCGCTAAGAGTCGGACACACTGAGCGACTTCACTTTCACTTTTCACTTTCATGCATTGGAGAAGGAAATGGCAACCCACTCCGATGTTCTTGCCTGGAGAATCCCAGGGACGGGGGAGCCTGATGGGCTGCCGTCTATGGGGTCGCACAGAGTCGGACACGACTGAAGCGACTTAGCAGCAGCAGCAGTGTACTTAGAAATACCTGTAACTCCCTTAAACACCTACCCTCTTCATACAGCTTTTGAAGGGAGAAGAGCATCGAGAAAAATGTTTGCTTTCAAATGATTTCTATACTCTCTCTGTAATTTATTCCCTCCCACCTCCCCCCCACCAAAATAGAAGGTATTTCTGGCAGCAAGAGCTCTCTAAGGAGAATGTTAGTCTTACTTCAGCAGACAGAGTTGGTTTTTTTTTTGTTTTTTTTTTTACTCCTGCTTTATTGACTACTTTTCTTTTTTTTCTTTTTTTATTTTTATTTTTTTAAATTTTAAAATCTTTAATTCTTACATGCGTTCCCAAACATGAACCCCCCTCCTACCTCCCTCCCCAAAACATACAAAAAGTTAATTAAAACATGCAGCCTGTTTGCTACCAGCCGAGGAGAGAAGATGGCTTGTCAGTTTTCAGTATCTTCTTTTACTCCCGTTTATCCTTATAAGTGATCTTTTTAAACTCTGCCAATTTGTTTGCTTCTTATCTCTCTTGAGATACAGCAGTGTTGTGGACTCCCCAGTTCATCACTGATCTTGTGAGTAATAGGATTTCTCTTCCAGTTGCCATGTTGTTCTTATCTCTTCTGCAAGAATAAAATATTTAAGCCCTAAATATAAAACCTGAACAGAAAGGAAGTTCTAAATTTCATTACAAATTATCTTTTCTTCTGTATCCCCAACACCCCCCTCCAGATCAGTTCAGGAAGCCTTTTTTAAAGCATTATAAAAATATATAACTAAAAATTATAAAAGCAATTCTAAACAAATTTTTTTAGGCAGTGA
The DNA here is from genome assembly GCF_001704415.2 of Capra hircus. Lineage (NCBI taxonomy): Eukaryota > Metazoa > Chordata > Mammalia > Artiodactyla > Bovidae > Capra > Capra hircus. Next base: position 29,952,689 of record NC_030816.1, read on the forward strand.
TGGAATCCAGTTAGATTTTCTGTTTATCACCAGATAGCACAAACTCAACTGTTATGCTCCAGATTTTCAACAAAGGATGCTAAAAGTGAAGGTAAGCTTGGACCATACATGAGATGGGCACAATGTCCTATTTTTTTTTTCTTTTTAATTATACTGTTAATTTTGGAATAATTTTAGATTTACAGAAAAGTTACAAATATGTTACAGAGTTTTTTATCCTTCATCTCATTTTTCCCATTGTTAACATGTAATACAACCATGGTACGTTTGTCAAAACTAAGAAATCAGTAGCAGTTCATTACTATTAACTAAACTCCAGACTTTATTCAGATTCTGCTAGCTTTTCCACTAATGTCTTTTTTCTGTTCTGTGATTCCATCCAGGATACCACATTGCATTTAGATATCATGTCTCTTTGTCTCCTCTGCGCTTTGACAGTTTATCAGCCTTTATCTCTTGTAATTTTAACAGTTTTGAGGAGTATTGTCAGCTACTTTGTTTATTATCATGTCTCAGTTTGGGTTTCCTTGATGTTTTCCTCATGTAGACTGAGTTTATGTTTTGAGGGGGAATGATACCACAGAAATAAATTGCCCTTCTCATCACATAATATTAGGGGTAAGTTCTATCAATATGACTTACTATTGTTGATGTTAACCTTGAGTTATCCAGCCAAGGCAGTGTTGCTAGGCTTCTTCACTATAAGGTTACCTGTCTACCCCCGATGCTCTGTTCTTCATAAGTCACTAAGTCCAGCCCATGCTCAAAGGAGGGGTAGATTAAACTTTTAGAGTATCTGCATAAATTATTTGAAATTTTGTAAGGAAGGTCTGTCTTTTCTCCCTCATTTATTTCTTCAGTCATTTATTTACAGCAATATGCTGCTAAGTCACTTCAGTCGTGTCCGACTCTGTGCGACCCCAGAGACGGCAGCCCACCAGGCTCCGCCGTCCCTGGGATTCTCTAGGCAAGAACACTGAAGTGGGTTGCCATTTCCTTCTCCAATGCATGAAAGTAAAAAGTGAAAGTGAAGTCGCTCTGTCGTGTCTGACTCTTAGCGACCCCATGGACTGCAGCCTACCAGGCTCCTCCATCCGTAGGATTTTCTAGGCAAGAGTACTGGAGTGGGGTGCCATTGTGTTCTCCTTATATCAATACGGACTTGTGCATATTTATTTTATACTTAGAGTTATAATTCCTTACTATGTTCCTTTGCTGTTCGGGTGGTTCCAACTTTGGCAGATGGAAGCTCTTTCAGGTTGGCTGTTAAGTCCCCATCCTTTTGGGTTTTTTGAAAACTTCTTTACTTTTTGGCACTGCAGGATGCTGTGGGCTCATCTTGTATTTTCCCTACCCTACTCCTAGAATCAACCATTTCTCCAAGAAGCCCTGGTTCTATGGTTAGTGGTATTTATAAACCAATATCTGGGCAATGAATATGCTCATTGCTACTGGAATGTCACTGTTTCTAGGCCTTCTCAACAGACAGAGCAAGGAAATACATGTATATATACTAATTCTCATATGTATATATATATAGATATAGATATCACATCTATAGTTATTTCTGTATCTTTTCATCTGTATGTATATTAAGCTAAGTGAAGTGAAGTAAGTGAAGTGGCTCAGTCGTGTCTCTTTGCGACCTCATGGACTGTAGCCTACCAGGCTCATCCCTCCATGGGATTCTCTAGGCAAGAGTACTGGAGTGGGTTGCCATTTCCTTCTCCAGGGGATCTTCCCAACCCAGGGATCGAACCTGGGTCTCCTGCATTCCAGGCAGACGCTTTAACCTCTGAGCTACCAGGGAAACACCTGATATTAAGCTAAACATCAGTTCATACTGATAACGCTAACTAATCCCGTACCATAGAATTATTTTAGCTTTCCCCTTTTGTTTATCTGAACTTTTTAGCTTGGCTTCCACCATCTGTCATCCATCTCCTTATTTCTTCAACTGTGGCATACAGGTAAAGCAGTTTCAAAAATGTTGACTTCTACCACTATAAGAACAACCTGCCAACTAGAAAACTGTTCATGTACAGTTCCTTTTTCTTCTACCCTTACTGTTTCCAATCAAAACATGATTTTCCAAAGTAATTTTAAGTTAGCTCCTTTCTTTTTTTTTTTCTTGTAGCCTTTTCAGTGAGATTATGTCTGCATTCCATCCTGAGGTCCCCAGCCTCTTGGTTGATGTTTTTAATGTGCATATATTAAAGTTCACTTTTTGTGTTGGAAGGTTCTTTGTGCTTTACCAGATACATAGCATCAGGTATCCACCTCTCCAGAATATTATCTCCACCCTACAAGTTCCCATGTGCCCCCTGTAGTAGACTGCTGGCCACTCCCCCAGGCCCTCGCAGCCACTCACCTGTTTTTCTGTACTTTTAGTTTCACCTTTTGTAGAATGTCATATGAAGAGAATTGCATAATATGTAACCTTTCAGATCTGCCTTTTTTCACTTAGGAAGATGCATTTAAGTTATATCCGTCTTATCTGAATCACTAGCTTGTTCCTTTTTATCACTGAAGAGTATTACATTGTATGGATGTCTCACAGGTTGTTTGTCTATTTGTTGAACAGTATCTTGGTTGCTTTCAGTTTTTAGTGGTTATGAATAAAGCTGCTGTAAAAACTTACATACAGATTTTTGCATGAACATGTTTTCATTTCACTTGGGAAAATAACTAGAAACGTGACTGCTGAGTTGGTTATATGGTGGATATATGTCTAACTTGGTGAGAAACTGCCAGACTATCTGAAGTGACTATTTACATTTTGCATTTCTATCAGCAGTAAATGAGAGTTCCTGTTGCTCTGCATCCTTTCCTAGTGTAAGTTTTAGTAGTGTCCCCTTTCACTTTTGATAATGTCCTGGTTTGTATGATGAACAGTGCAGTGTTAAGTAAGCATAATGACATATTTTGTCTTCTTATGTTTTGTGACTCTCTTTGTGAGGAATTTTGGTGACTCTGTTGAGTCCAGTATATTTTGTTGTTGTTGAGAGATATGATTTTCCTCATTAGGAGCATGATTTTAGATCCTCTAATTTCAGTAATGGTGGATTAAGGAATAAATAGGTAAAGGAAATCAGAATTAAGTAATTCAGTTGGCTAAATAGTTGACATTGTGTAATGATGCCAGTCTCCTTGTGAGCTTCCTCATTGTGATATCACTTTTCTAGTCATCTATTCACTTTCTTTAATGGCACCCACAAGCAATTCTGTGCATTTTTTTTTACTTTTAGTTTTGCAGTCTGACCATAATTTGGACCTTCCTAATATCTCAAAGGATAGAGAAAATGAAATCATTACAGCTTATAATGTATCAGACTTAAGGTTGAAGCCTCTAGGGATAGATAGCAGAGCCAGAAAGCCATCTTTGTCTGTGGAACATCTGCATAGTAACTGTGGGTACCCATCATCCTTCAGATCGTTATGTCTCAGTGTTATTTTAATTTTCATATTTATTCTTTGGATTCCAGATTAGATATTTTGGTTAACCATTGGCACGCTGCATATTAGCTTTATCTTGAAGCCAAACAGAGCAAATAACACTTTTCTTTCTTTAAAAAATTTCTACCCTCAGATCTCTTTACTTACTCTTTCTTATTATACAAAAATAATGGTGTCAGTAAAAACAAAGATTAAGGATTTGCTAAGAAAATTAATGATCATCTCATTTGTGGTATCTACCCAGCGTCTCTAGAGACAATTTTTTAAATGAAAGTCCTTCTATTTCTAGAAATCCAGGCTTCTGCTTCACTTTGTCATGCAAGTGAGAATTCTTCTCACAGGTCAGAGGCCACAGGTGCATCTACAGGCCTGTCATCTCATCTTTAGGACCCGCCAACTAACCTTTCTGATCTTTTTCACAGGTGGTGGAGAGAAGATGGGGAACAATGCAGTTTCCAGATGTCAAGGTCTAAGTAGGTCAAGTCAGACCCTCGTTGGGAATGTCTAGTCCACAGTGGTCAGGATACCAAAGCACATTGCAATGGTTAGCAGAAAATTGACAAACCCATCAGAATTATTTGAGGAGATGAAGTTTGTGGATTAAATTGCTCCATTAATGATTTTCCTTTCCTTAGATTGAATTCAGATATAAGATTCCTGCATCTACTACTGTGGGAAAAAGATAAAAGGGAGAACCCTAACTTTGGACTTCCCTGGTTAATTTTTATTCATTTATTTATTTTTATTGAAGTACAGTTGATTACAGTGTTGTGCTAATTTCTGCTATATATCAAAGTGATTAAGTTTTATATATGTATTTCATATAGATACATTCTTTTTTATATTCTTTTCCATTATGGTTTATTATAGGATATTGAATATAGTTCCTTGTGCTAAACAGTAGGACCTTGTTGTTTATCCTGGATTATTTTAAAATTATTCATTGCTTTAGATCTTGAGGAAATATTTGAAAGTTTCCTTTATTAAAAAGTGATTGCTAACTTAATATTCTTTCAGACTCAGAAAATCACTGTATGGTGAAGGTAAAAAATTAAGCTTTTGAAAGATGTTTCTTCTTGATTAAATGTGATTCAGTTAGTTTCAATGTTAAAGAAAATAAACCCAGCATTTTGCTATGTCTGAATCTTGAGAGCACCAGGCATTTTGGACAAATCAGTTAACAAGTTGGGCCTCGTTCTTTTGTAAAATGAGAAAATTTAGACTAGTGAGCTCTTGGATACCTTCCAACTCTATAGTATGTGGTCTTATGACATGAGTGGCCAAATTAGATTTTACTCCAAAATGAATAATTACCAAATAATGTCAATGATTTAAATGTAAACCTAGCCCTGCCGTGAGCCTTCATAAAACACAGAACAATGTTTACTGTGTTCAAATGACATTTTAATATAGGATCAACTTTTTAGTTTTTAAAAAATCTATATCCCCAATTAGAATTGTTTAAAATTATAATCTTTCTGCATGTATCTAATATGTGTGAAGTTACTTGTCTAATTTACAGATATCTTTTGTAAATTGTTGTGATTCCTGTATATGGGAATTCAGAAGAAAAGTTCAGTGCCACATTTTTCCCCCTGTGAATACATATAACTATTTCTTAGTTTTTAAAATGTGTTAGAGTTGATTTTCGAAGAGAAAACTTTGCAGCTGCCTTTTCAAAGACGCTGTCTTAGAGGACAGGCTAGAGAATGAAGAGAGTGGGGAAGGGAGGCCAACCTCACCTTCAGTTAACGTGAAGTTCCGAGGTAGATGTTCTGTTTACTTAACAAGCAATAAGACATTTAAGTATTACATATGGTTTTCTGGAGACTTTTTAGCATGCCTTTCATGGGCCATCTCTTGTTCCAGTAAGCCACCCTGTTAGATATTTTAAGCAGTGTATTTTTGCTGATGTGTACAGTAGTGATTTTTAAGGGTGGAATTGGCAACACCTGGAAACTTAAACAGATTTGATGAAATTTCTAGGCCATATAAAATTGCTGCTGTGAACTTAACATGTAAAAGAGCATTATAACTCTGCATCCTTGTTTGCTTGGCCTGGTGTGGTTGTCTGTTTCTTGGAATGGACACAGAGAAAGAAATTAAAAGGCACAAATAAATAAATAATTTTCTCTTTTTGTGTCTTCATCAAACCAATATTTGCAGAGATCCTTCTGTTCCTCCTCTCTTTAGAGTCCACCAAACATTTCATATTTGAAAGACTGTGTGAAGCTTACTCCTTTGATCCCTTCTCTTTGAAAGGATTCTCAAATGCCAGCATTCCTCCTAGTTAAGTTTTCATTCAGCTTTTCTTTTGTTTTGCTTCATAATTTAGTGGTAAATTACAGATTATTTATTTTTTAAAAGATGTTTCATCTTGCAGACTTGAGCTTTTAATTTTCTTGGTTTCACTGTCCTATAGTAAAAATTAGTCTATCTGGCATTAACGGAAACTTCCTCACTGAGTGCACATGTAACAACAACCTAACATAAAGAATAATGATAGTTGGTTACAGCCGTGACCCTAAGGCAGTGCAAGATACCTAAATATTGTCTGATTTATTCAAGAAAGATAAGATCATATCAACTCAATTTGTTGTACATTTTGTTCCAATTCATTTGACAAGTACTGATCTATGTTTAGTGAGTGGATATTAACCAGACCACCCCATTCCCTAGTCTAATAGGGTACAAGGGTGTTTGTTGTGTTTTATGTCAACTTTGCTGTAGAGATGGCCTGCATGAAAGATGTTTTTAATTAAAAATTCAAGAAGGTAATGCTGGCACCTCTTATATTAGGATCATGTTCTGAAGATTTCTCAAATCTTCAGTTAGTTCAGTCGCTCAGTTGTTTCCACCTCTTTGTGACCCCATGGACTGCAGCATGCCTGGTTTCCCTGTCTATTACCAACTCCTGGAGCTTGCTCAAACTCATGTCCATTGAGTCGATGATGCCATCCAACCGTTTCATCCTCTGTTGTCCCTTTCTCCTCCCACCTTCAATCTTTCCCAGCATCAGGGTCTTTTCTAATGAGTTAGCTCTTTGTATCAGGTGGCCAAAGTATTGGAGTTTCAGCTTCAGCATCAGTCCTTCCAATGAATACTCAGGATTGATTTCCTTTAGGATGGACTGGTTTGATCTCCTTATAATCCAAGGGACTCTCAAGAGTCTTCTCCAACACCTCAGTTCCAAAGCATCAATTCTTTGGCTCTCAGCTTTCTTTATGGTTCAACTCTCACATCTCAAATCTTTCCTCCCCTCAAAATGGCTGAAGGCTAAAAATAGAAAGAGATGGAATTCAGAAATCAGTAGTCTTCTGGAAAGCCTCACTATAGCAATACTTCCTTCTAACCATTCACATTCCCAGACTTTTTTTTTAAGATTCATTTGAGCAAACTTTTATTGAGCGCTCACTATGTATAAGATAATGTGATAGGAAATAAACAACAGGGTCAGGAATGAAGGGGAATAGAACTATGCTATTGATAGTTTTATGGCTGTCAAGGACTTCACACTCTAACAGTTCCTTAAATTAACTTTCAGGCCTATAGTTATAAATCTGGAAGAGTTTTGGTATGTTTTATTTCTGAAATTTGTTTGAGCATTTTGCAGCAGTCAGCTGGAAAGCACCAGGGAGGGGAATGATCTATTCAAAAGTCCAGAAGTGCGTGTGTGTGCTATCTTAATATAGCTTTATTGTGATATAATTTACATATGATAAAATTCATCTTTTAAAGAGACTAGTTCTTTGAGTTTTGGTATACTCACAGAGTTGTACAGCCATCACCACTTTCTAATAATTTTATAACATTTTCATCATTCCCAAGAGAACTGAACTCATTAGTGGTCACTTTTCCTAATCCTCCACCATCAACCTGAGGTAACCATTAATCTGGCTTCTTTGTTTATGGATTTGCCTATTCTAGATATTTCACGTAAATGGAATTATAGAATATTTGTGTTTTTGTGTCTGGCTTCTTTCACTTTGTATAATATATTCAAGGTACATCTATTTTGTAGCATATGTTAATACTTCATTTCTTTTTATGACTGAATAGTATTCTGTTATATAGATTTGCCACATTTTATTTATCCATCAGTCAGTTGCTAGATACTTGAGTTGTTAACTACTTTTTTACTATTATGAATGATACTGCTGTGTACGTGTGTATGTTAGTTTTTATATAAGCTGTATGCTCTAATTTCTCTTGAATATACCTATGAGTGAAATTATTGGGTCATATGCTGACTTTGTTTAACCTTTTAAAACTGTTTTCCAAAGTGACTATATAACTTTTCAATTCTGTCATCAGTGAGTGAGGGTTCTAGGTTCTCCATACCATCATCAACACTTGTTCTCTCTTTTACAATTTTAGCCATCCTAATGGACGTGAAGTGGTATAGCACTGTGGCTTTAATTTGCATTTTCTGAACGGCTAATAACATTGAGCATCTTTTCATGTGCTTTTTGGCTACTTGAGTATTTTCTTTGGAGAAACATCTATTTGAGTCCTTTCCACATCTAAAAATTGTGTTATTTGCCTATTTGTTGTTGAATTGTAAGAGTTCTTTATATAATCTTGGTACAACTCTTATCAGCTATATAATTTGCAAATGTTCTCTTCCATTATGTGGGTTGTTTTTTCACTTTCTTGATAGCATCCTCTGTAGCACAAAGAGTTTTTAATTTTTATGATATCCTACTTATTTATTCTTTTTTTCTTTCATTGCTCATGTCATATCTAAGAAGCTATTGCCTAATTCAAGGTTATGAAGATATACTCCTGGTAATTTGTTTTAAGAGTTTATAGTTTATTTCTATGATCCATGTTGAATTAATTTTTGTATATAGTGTGAGGTAAGAGTCTAGCTTCATTCTTTAGTACGTAGCTATCCAATTGTCCCATACCATTTATACCATTCTTTCCACATTGAATGAACTTGGCACCCTTATCAAAAACTAACTGATTTTAAATGTAAGGGTTTGTTTCTGGATTTTCCAGTCTATTCCATTTATCTGTTTGTTTATCTTTATGCCATTGATACACTGTCTTTATTATTTTTGCTTTATAGGAAGTTTTGAAATTCCACACATGATATTTCACTTTTTACTTTTCCTCAGTGCTCACATCTTTTGGTTACCAGTTTTCAAATCTCACTTTTTAGTATTTTTCAGGTTGGTTTGAGACTGTTCCCCTACTAACAATTCATTGGTTTAGGATCTTAATTATTTGTTGTTGTTGTTTTGTTGCCCAGCCCCACCCAAAAGCATTAGCTTCTTAACTGGTTGTTTATGTTAATTCATTCAGCTATTTTTGTTTTTTACCTGCTGCACATGACATATAGGTCTTGGGGGGTACACCAATGAATATGTCAGATATAATCTATATTCTCCTAGACTTTACATTCTAGTTGGGGAAGCACAATAAATAAGTTTAAAACAATTAGATAGTGTGATGAAGGGAATTAAACAAAATAATCTTTATAAAAGTGAATCTAATTACTTTCCTGATTAAAATTCTTAAGTGACTTCCCATTACTTTCAGGATGGAGTTCATATCTCTCATTTAATTTTAATATTATCTTATCAAATTATAAGAGAACTTTTTTCAACATTAACATCTTTCTAGTAAGTTCCCTGCTATCTTCCTTTGTGAATATTTGTTTTTTCTTATAAACTGTGTATCTAGTATTAAACCTCTTAAAATTTTATCTGTAGCTGTAAAAAATTGCAACATGCTCTTTTTATTGGCGTCTATATTGCCAATATTGGCTTGTATGTTGTAGTATAGTTTAATTAAATACTGTAATTTTAATGAAATGTGTATAAGTAAGATGAAATATTTTAAAGTATATTGACATTCTAAAATGGAAGGCAAAAAGTACAGCTGCAAAAGTCATCCCGTAAGGAAAGCATTCTAGTTGCACTGCATGAAACTCAGTCATAGCAGATCTGTCTAATTGTGGTCTTTGAGTGTGCCAAATGTTCTAAATATTAAATTCTGCCTTTGACCATACTGCCTAGGTTGTTTAAAAAATATCTAATGAGTTTACTACTCCAGTTTCTTGGATATGGTAAGTAAACATAAGCAGTATCATAAGAGAAAAATGGAACATATCCATAAATGAGGTTAAAAAAAATCTCGTGTACAAGATGACCAAGAGGATGAGTCAGTTTTCTGTTGCCATAAGGAAATTCTGTTGTTACTGAGTATTTAATAATATTTTAAATATACTTTAAAGCTCTTTGATTTAAAATTGTTTTCTATTTCAATTGGTGATGAAACACAAAACCCAGAAGACGACAAGGGCTGGATTTGGCCCCTTTCTAGCCTTATGATAATGGAGATCAGAGTCAAGAAAAGCACCTTATCTCCTAGCTCAGTAGTCTAACAAATATTTATTGAATGCTTACTGCATGCCACATACTGTTTTATGTACCAGGCATGCAATATGCCCATGGCAAACAAGGCTCCTGCCACAATAGGGTAGACTGATAAAGAGAAATGAGGGGATGGTATATAATATGATCTAGTGGGTGTTGTTTTACCTAAAATAAACAGTAAGTTTTTTCTTTTACCTCTTTTAGCACATTCTTTGCCTTAACTTAGATTATTAATAACTTTTGGGGAAAGAAATAGTAGAAAAATAAATCTATATCTCAAAACTGCCAGTTTCTGCTCTAACATGTGAAGAACTTAGAAGTTGTTGTTCCCCTTCCTACAACAAGAAAAAAAAAAAAACTCTGAAACTGAAAATCAGTAACTTTTAATATATTTCTCAGAGTTGAGGTCATAGGACAATCACCACTCTGAAAACTAGAGAGACAGGTGAATACAGAGCACGAGCTGCTGTAGTTTGTAGGATCACTTAAATGATAACTTACTAGTTGCTTGAAGACTGAGTGTGGACTAGCTTGAGAGTTAAGAACTCCTGGGAATCCAGTCTAAGGAGATTCCCACACTTTTATGACTTTTATCTGCAGGTGTCGCACCACTTTTTCATGTTGAAGATCTGAGAAAAATCCCTTTATGCTTCCGACAGGTGGAAAGGGAAAGTAAGCATTTTGAAGTGCTCCCAGTTCTATTCTCAGTAAGGAGGGCCAGCCCTCCAAGGAAACTCCTAGAGCTTTATCTCACCTAGGAAAGGGCAGTTAGGCAGCTCAGCCCCCTGTATGCTTTCTTTCTCATATAAGGGGATGGAAAAACACTAAGAATTTCTTCTTTAGAGGGATTCAGACCCACTAAAAAGACAAACAAACAAAAACCCAAACTGAGCATCAAAGGAGTAAAAATAATGAGTTATAATTCATTGAACCAAATAAGAACATGTGAGTTCATACTGATGAAAATAGATAGGTAGGTAAAAGAAAAGAGAAATTTCTTTGTTAAAGTATCAATATAATGCCAACTATGAAAGTAGAAAGAATAATCGAAATAGAAAATCATCAATTGGCATCCATCAAAATAATAATTGTTTTAGGCAAAAATCATCAGTAGACGTTAAAATTGGTAGGTGGTTTACCAGTAATGGAATATTTTGATAGTTTCAAAGTATCTACCCATAATATTCTTATTAATTACTAAGGGAAAAATAGTAACTGCTGGCACAGTCTCCTTCGGTGTCTGCCACCAAGGACTTTGGGTCTCTGGTTATGTGCAGGGCTCTGGGCCTTTGGACCATCACCTGGTGCCCGATTTGGCCCTTGCCACTGGAGCCGCCCGCCTGGGCTTGTGTGTGGGCTCTTGTGTGCACGTATGACTGAGCCGACTCGCGGTGCCACCTCTGGTCTCTGGCCAACCCAAGGGTGGCGGGGCGAGGCAGAGTGGGTCTTCTATCCTGTGTGCTCCGTGCCGCAGACACCCAGTGGTGGCTGGGACGACCTCCATCCTGTAGGCTCCATGCCACGTGTCAGGCATTCTCCATCTGGGGAGAAATAGTAACTGGAGAAAACCAGCAGATACCACCTTAACTAAGTTGTAAACCCAGCCTTGCCAATATTGTGACAGACTGACCTCAACATTACTTCCATGGTGTTCCTGCCAAAAATGCATAACCTGAAATCTTATCATGAGAGAAATTAAGAAAGGCTCAATATGGGGGACTTTCTACAAAATAACTTTTAAAAATTTTGCTTTCAAAAGAAAAAGACTAAAAACTGTTCCATGTTAAGGAGACTGACAACTGAATGCAGTGTGATCTGGGATTTTCTTTTGCTGTGAGAGGCATTTTGGGGATGATTGGCAAAGCCAAATGGAGTCTGTTGATTAGATAATCATATCGTATCACCGTTAATTTCCTGATATTTGTACTGAATTATATAAGAGAATGACCTTGTTTTTAAGAAATACACAATGAAGTATTTGGGGTAAAAGCTCATCAGGCTAGCATCTAGCTCTCAAACAGTTCAGGAAAAAATGAGTGTTTTATATAGAGAAAATAATAGAGCAAATTGGTAGATTGTTAAAATTTGGAGAATCTGGGTGAAATATATGTCGAGATTCTTTCTGCTAGTCTTACAACTTTTCTATGAGCCTCAAATTATGGCAAAATTAAAAGTTAAAAGGAAAAAATTGCTCAACAAAAGGAATATTTGAGAAATTATTAATTTATATTTGCCCTCCTAGGGACTTTAAACATTCCTCTTTTCCTTCTTAGCCTTGTTGGGGAAGGAGAGGAGAGACTCTAGAGTAAAAAGTGACACCCTTGGTGATCATCTGATAAGTACATAGAAAAAAAGAAAGAAAGGGAATTCGCTTAGTCGTGTCTGACTCTTTGCGACCCCATGGACTGTAGCCATGTACATAGGGCTGTTCAAATGATCTGTTTTGTTTCTGACCTGAACCACTTTTTTTCTTCGTAGGCACTTGGTGCTTAGGAAAAATGTGGCTTAAATGCCTTTCTCAGTGTATGTGTTGGAATGATACAGCTTCAGTAAAGATGTTTTACTCACCAAAAATTGAGTATTTCAGAAGACCTAAGACGTGGTCACCATAACTGTAGCTTGGATACCTGAATCCAGAGACTTACCTTCAATATCCTGGGTTGCTAGGACGAGCTTATGCTAGCTACCATATCTGACACTATTAATGTCAGCTGGGTAGTGTTGGACATGCAAATTCCTACAATAAAAATGGAATCCACAGTGGAATTGGAGTCCCTCCATTTCCCACAGTTCCCCTTTGGTAACAATATCTAACTGCTCTTTGATCATCTCTATCAGGATATTGACTATGCATTTAAAATTGAATTCCTCATCTCAAACCCTTGTCTCCTACCACCCAATATCTACTTGGTTGCTCAAACTACAGATCTGGAATGTAGCCTAAATTCTTTCTTCTTTGTGATTCTCTAATCCGTATTCATTGTAACGCCTTTAATTTCTGACCTCTACCTTTCTCTCAGTCACTACTATTACTGCCATAGTTTGGAGCTACATCTTTGGCCTCTGTTTGTTCTCCACTCCCTCTCTTCCCCCCACCAAAGATATCTGATCTTTCTATTGTCAGGTCCCCCTCCCCCAACTCAAATCTATATGCTGTATAATCTGTTGACCTGATCTACTGAAATAAGTCTTTACAGTCTTTGGTGGTTCCCATTTCCTACAGAAAAACTTCAAGCTCCTTAGCTTGTATTACAAAGAGCTTATTATCTAGCAACTACCTACCCCTCCATCTCATTTCTTGCCACTTATTACCTGTATCGCCTCTGCACTCCAACAGTAGTAGATTTCTTAGAGTTCCAGGGTGTAACCAAGTTGTTACTCAACTGAGTTTTTGCAGATGCTGTTTTCTCTATGTAAAATGTTTTTCCTTCTCTCTCTACTTGGCTAAAGAGCTTACTTTTCTAAACATGATAGAATGTAATAATATGTAACCCCTCTTGTTGCAAGTATACCACAGTATATAAAAAACAAATGGTGTGGTTTAAATACACAGCTTAGCTCACAAGAAAAATAGCAAACTCTCAGAATGCCAGAAAGTAAGACATACCCCAAAGTCACAACAATAAGTATATTACAGGCTAGTGTTGTGTTGGCCTTTAGTGGGGAGAGAGAGTTATTGGACCCAGAAATAGTCACCCCTTGAGTCTTAATGCCCATTCAGGGACAGGAAATGAACCCTTGGGCTTTTAAGATATAGAGAATTGCATACCCTTGCATAAAACCAAAATCTTTGAAGGGCTACATAGAGAGAAAGGCTATCTAGAGAAATTTTATGCTGGCTCAGGAAGACTGCAAGCAGTGTTTTCTTAAAAAAAAAAAGGCCACAGATTCAGAGGTTTAAAATGAGAATATTTCAATTATAAGGACTGTTGCAGGAAGGAAAGAAAACAGGTTTCTAGCCAAAGGCTGGGGACCACCATACTCTGCTTCCTTTGTGCATCGAAATAATAGGCTTTTTTGTTGTACATAAGTACAGTTGAAGACATGCGTCCATGCACTAAGAATTGGCTTGTGGTTAGCTGGGGAGGAATGAACCTATAACACTCAGGTGGAAGATATAAGACCCTGCCACATGAGGAAAATATATATAGGGGTAACTGAAGTTTGTAGTCCTAAGTTAAAATTTTCAGAAGGGTAATTAGCAAGGGTGCTGATAACATACACTTGAAAGAGGTTGTATTTTTTGTCCAGTAAAACCTGTCTATTATATGTTAGCAGGCAGTACAGTTTTATTACAGAGGGATATTTCCTAAACAGTATCCACTTGAGACTCAGGATGAAAAAAAAATCTAATGAAAAGAGGAGATTCTATTTATCTATTGTTGCATAAGAAACAAACCACTCTAATGTGATTTAAAAGAAGTCATCATCTGTTTTACTCACAAAACTACATCTCTGCCCCATATGGCACTGGAGTGGCTAAACTAAGTCAGGGGGAGTCACTTTTCAGGTGGTTCAGTCACATGGCTGATATGTTGCCACTCAATCACCTGGGAGCTTGACTAGGGCCTCAGTTTCCTTCTACATGAGCCCATAAGCCTCTCATGGGCTGATTAAACTTCCCACAGCACTTGGCTCAGTTTCAAGAACAAGCATCCTAAAGGAACTAGCAGGATGTGTGTGGCATTTTAATGACTTACCCTTTGGAGTCATAGAGTCACTCCTCCCATATTCTGTCAAGGTAGTCACAAAGGCCTGTCCAGTTTAGAGAGATAGCACACTACTGCTTCACTGGGAGAAGTGTCAGGGTCTCAAAGAACAAAGATCATTTGAAATGGGAGCTGTTGTTGTAGCCAAATTTGGAAATGTAGTCTGCTACCATCCCCAAACCTGTGTCTTATTATGAATTTCAAGTCTAATTTTAACCTGCATATGTGGAATGGGATCCTTAAGCCCAGAATGAGGAGTAGAGATTCCTTTGTAACCACGTCATAATTTTGTCTTCTGAGACTACAGTGTTAACAAATGCAAAACTGGTTTGGAGTTACATTGCCAGAATCCAGAACATGTCAGATTGCCATGATGAAAATAATACCTGGTGGTGTACACTCGAACAGAACTGACAAAACATGGACATTACCCACCAAAAATAAAAGCAAACAGGAGATTTGGCATCTCTGGAACCAAAGATATAGGAAAATATGAAATGGACTATAAAGTAAGTGATTAAAAAGATTAAAGAGAGAAAATAAGGAAAAGAATAAAAATAAAATAAGTAAAGAAAACGGTTCTATAAAAATGCTCATCCAGCATCATCTCCTCTCAGCAATACTTTCTGTACTCTGGGGTAAGCTGTGCAAATCACTGTTGTGTCATTTAACACACTTTGTTAAGAGCTTCCTCCACCCCACCCCTGACCCTGCAAACAATCTAAGTTTGGAGCACATGGATTTGGTAGCAACTCAGCTTCATTATTTTTATGTCCAAAGTTTAGCATTTAGTAGGTTCTGGCACTTAGTAGGTCCTCAGCAATTGTGAAACTAAATAAAGACTGCCTAATTCCATGTTAAATTATAAAAATGAATTAAATCTAATTATGTTAGCAGTTTGGATGAAGAGATCAAGTTTTTCTGTCTTAACATTTAGCCTTGACGTTGGCAACAGTACTAAAAAGTATTAGCTGACTTTAGTTGTTTAATTGGTGATACTTTATTAGATGTCCACAGAATCTCCTTTTTGAAGAGAAAATCTTACTCATTTGTTTAAGGAAAAAGAGGTTTCTCTCTTAAGGAGTAACCCAGGCCTGGAAATGGGGCAGAAGGCTATGCTAAAACTTTTATTATATCCATCGTATAGAGTGACAAAAAGCAGGTTTAATCCCGAGAACCATGGATTTTGTGCTTAATGAAATGTGGTCTCTAGCAAAAAGAAGGCGGTGGATAATTCCTTTCTCATCCTTATAGAGAGGCACTAGGCTAGCAGGTGGTTCAAGGGAGGGGAAGAATGGTTGCTCGTTTACTCTTTCAGTTCAGTTCAGTCGCTCAGCCGTGTCCAACTCTGCGACCCCGTGAATCGCAGCACGCGAGGCCTCCCTGTCCATCACCAACTCCCTGAGTTTACTCAAACTCATGTCCATCAAGTCAGTGATGCCATCCAGCCATCTCATCCTTTGTCGTCCCCTTCTTTTCTTGCCTCCAATCCCTCCCAGCATCAGGGTCTTTTCCAATGAGTCAACTCTTTGCATGAGATGGTCAAAATATTAGAGTTTCAGCTTCAGCATCAGTCCTTCCAATGAATAGCCAGGACTGATCTCCTTTATTTATTTATTTATTTATTTATTTTTTTAAAATTTTGAAATCTTTAATTCTTACATGCGTTCCCAAACATGAACCCCCCTCCCACCTCCCTCCCCATAACATCTCTCTGGGTCATCCCCATGCACCAGCTCCAAGCATGCTGTATCCTGCATCAGACATAGACTGGCGATTCAATTCTTACATGATAGTATACATGTTAGAATGTCATTCTCCCAAATCATCCCACCCTCTCCCTCTCCCTCTGAGTCCAAAAGTCCATTATACACATCTGTGTCTCTTTCCCTGTCTTGCATACAGGGTTGTCATTGCCATCTTCCTGAATTCCATATATATGTGTTAGTATACTGTATTGGTGTTTTTCTTTCTGGCTTACTTCACTCTGTATAATCGGCTCCAGTTTCATCCATCTCATCAGAACTGATTCAAATGAATTCTTTTTAACGGCTGAGTAATACTCCATTGTGTATATGTACCACAGCTTTCTTATCCATTCATCTGCTGATGGACATCTAGGTTGTTTCCATGTCCTGGCTATTATAAACAGTGCTGCGATGAACATTGGGGTACATGTGTCTCTTTCAATTCTGGTTTCTTCGGTGTGTATGCCCAGCAGTGGGATTGCTGGGTCATAAGGTAGTTCTATTTGCAATTTTTTAAGGAATCTCCACACTGTTCTCCATAGTGGCTGTACTAGTTTGCATTCCCACCAACAGTGTAGGAGGGTTCCCTTTTCTCCACACCCTCTCCAGCATTTATTGCTTGCAGATTTTTGGATCGCAGCCATTCTGACTGGTGTGAAGTGGTACCTCATTGTGGTTTTGATTTGCATTTCTCTAATAATGAGTGATGTTGAGCATCTTTTCATGTGTTTGTTAGCCATCCGTATGTCTTCTTTGGAGAAATGTCTATTTAATTCTTTGGCCCATTTTTTGATTGGGTCGTTTATTTTTCTGGAATTGAGCTGCATAAGTTGCTTGTATATTTTTGAGATTAGTTGTTTGTCAGTTGCTTCATTTGCTATTATTTTCTCCCATTCCGAAGGCTGTCTTTTCACCTTGCTTATATTTTCCTTTGTTGTGCAGAAGCTTTTAATTTTAATTAGATCCCATTTGTTTATTTTTGCTTTTATTTCCAGAATTCTGGGAGGTGGATCATAGAGGATCCTGCTGTGATTTATGTCTGAGAGTGTTTTGCCTATGTTCTCCTCTAGGAGTTTTATAGTTTCTGATCTTACATTTAGATCTTTAATCCATTTTGAGTTTATTTTTGTGTGGGGTGTTAGAAGGTGATCTAGTTTCATTCTTTTACAAGTGGTTGACCAGTTTTCCCAGCACCACTTGTTAAAGAGATTGTCTTTACTCCATTGTATAGTCTTGCCTCCTTTGTCAAAGATAAGGTGTCCATATGTGTGTGGATTTATCTCTGGGCTTTCTATTTTGTTCCATTGATCTATATGTCTGTCTTTGTGCCAGTACCATACTGTCTTGATGACTGTGGCTTTGTAGTAGAGCCTGAAGTCAGGCAAGTTGATTCCTCCAGTTCCATTCTTCTTTCTCAAGATTGCTTTGGCTATTCGAGGTTTTTTGTATTTCCATACAAATCTTGAAATTATTTGTTCTAGTTCTGTGAAAAATGTTGCTGGTAGCTTGATAGGGATTGCATTGAATTTGTAAATTGCTTTGGGTAGTATACTCATTTTCACTATATTGATTCTTCCGATCCATGAACATGGTATATTTCTCCATCTATTAGTGTCCTCTTTGATTTCTTTCATCAGTGTTTTATAGTTTTCTATATATAGGTCTTTAGTTTCTTTAGGTAGATATATTCCTAAGTATTTTATTCTTTTCGTTGCAATGGTGAATGGAATTGTTTCCTTAATTTCTTTTTCTACTTTCTCATTATTCGTGTATAGGAATGCAAGGGATTTCTGTGTGTTGATTTTATATCCTGCAACTTTACTATATTCATTGATTAGCTCTAGTAATTTTCTGGTGGAGTCTTTAGGGTTTTCCATGTAGAGGATCATGTCATCTGCAAACAGTGAGAGTTTTACTTCTTCTTTTCCAATTTGGATTCCTTTTATTTCTTTTTCTGCTCTAATTGCTGTCGCCAAAACTTCCAGAACTATGTTGAATAGTAGCGGTGAAAGTGGACACCCTTGTCTTGTTCCTGACTTTAGCGGAAATGCTTTCAATTTTTCACCATTGAGGATAATGTTTGCTGTGGGTTTGTCATAGATAGCTTTTATTATGTTGAGGTATGTTCCTTCTATTCCTGCTTTCTGGAGAGTTTTTATCATAAATGGATGTTGAATTTTGTCAAAGGCCTTCTCTGCATCTATTGAGATAATCATATGGTTTTTATTTTTCAATTTGTTAATGTGGTGAATTACATTGATTGATTTGCGGATATTGAAGAATCCTTGCATCCCTGGGATAAAGCCCACTTGGTCATGGTGTATGATCTTTTTAATATGTTGTTGGATTCTGATTGCTAGAATTTTGTTGAGGATTTTTGCATCTATGTTCATCAGTGATATTGGCCTGTAGTTTTCTTTCTTTGTGACATCTTTGTCAGGTTTTGGTATTAGGGTGATGGTGGGCTCATAGAATGAGTTTGGAAGTTTACCTTCCTCTGCAATTTTCTGGAAGAGTTTGAGGAGGATAGGTGTTAGCTCTTCTCGAAATTTTTGGTAGAATTCAGCTGTGAAGCCGTCTGGACCTGGGCTTTTGTTTGCTGGAAGATTTCTGATTACAGTTTCAATTTCCGTGCTTGTGATGGGTCTGTTAAGATTTTCTATTTCTTCCTGGTTCAGTTTTGGAAAATTGTACTTTTCTAAGAATTTGTCCGTTTCTTCCACGTTGTCCATTTTATTGGCATACAATTGCTGATAGTAGTCTCTTATGATCCTTTGTATTTCTGTGTTGTCTGTTGTGATCTCTCCATTTTCATTTCTAATTTTATTGATTTGATTTTTCTCTCTTTGCTTCTTGATGAGTCTGGCTAATGGTTTGTCAATTTTATTTATCCTTTCAAAGAACCAGCTTTTGGCTTTGTTGATTTTTGCTATGGTCTCTTTTGTTTCTTTTGCATTTATTTCTGCCCTAATTTTTAAGATTTCTTTCCTTCTACTAACTCTGGGGTTCTCCAACTCTTCCTTTTCTAGTTGCTTTAGTTGTAGAGTTAGGTTATTTATTTGACTTTTTTCTTGTTTCTTGAGGTATGCCTGTATTGCTATGAACTTTCCTCTTAGCACTGCTTTTATAGTGTCCCACAGGTTTTGGGTTGTTGTGTTTTAATTTTCATTCGTTTCTATGCATATTTTGATGTCTTTTTTGATTTCTTCTGTGATTTGTTGGTTATTCAGAAGTGTGTTGTTCAATCTCCATCTGTTGGAATTTTTAATAGTTTTTCTCCTGTAATTGAGATCTAATCTTAATGCATTATGGTCAGAAAAGATGCTTGGAATGATTTTGATTTTTTTGAATTTATCAAGTTTAGATTTATGGCCCAGGATGTGATCTATCCTGGAGAAGGTTCCATGAGCACTTGAAAAAAAGGTGAAATTCATTGTTTTGGGGTGAAATGTCCTATAGATATCAATTAGGTCTAACTGATCTAATGTATCATTTAAAGTTTGCGTTTCTTTGTTAATTTTCTGTTTAGTTGATCTGTCCATAGGTGTGAGTGGGGTATTAAAGTCTCCCACTATTATTGTGTTATTGTTGATTTCCCCTTTCATACTTGTTAGCATTTGTCTGACATATTGCGGTGCTCCTATATTGGGTGCATATATATTTATAATTGTTATATCTTCTTCTTGGATTGTTCCTTTGATCATTATGTAGTGGCCTTCTTTGTCTCTTTTCACAGCCTTTGTTTTAAAGTCTATTTTATCAGATATGAGTATTGCCACTCCTGCTTTCTTTTGGTCTCTGTTTGCATGGTATATCTTTTTCCAGCCCTTCACTTTCAGTCTGTATGTGTCCCTTGTTTTGAGGTGGGTCTCTTGTAAGCAGCATATAGAGGGGTCTTGTTTTTGTATCCATTCGGCCAGTCTTTGTCTTTTGGTTGGGGCGTTCAACCCATTTACGTTTAAGGTGATTATTGATAAGTATGATCCCGTTACCATTTACTTTATTGTTTTGGGTTCGGGTTTATACACCCTTTTCGTGTTTCCTGTCTAGAGGATATCCTTTAGAATTTGTTGGAGAGCTGGTTTGGTGGTGCTGAATTCTCTCAGCTTTTGCTTGTCTGTAAAGCTTTTGATTTCTCCTTCGTATTTGAATGAGATCCTTGCTGGATACAGTAATCTGGGCTGTAGGTTATTGTCTTTCATCACTTTAAGTATGTCTTGCCATTCCCTCCTGGCCTGAAGAGTTTCTATTGAAAGATCAGCTGTTATCCTTATGGGAATCCCCTTGTGTGTTATTTGTTGTTTTTCCCTTGCTGCTTTTAATATTTGTTCTTTGTGTTTGATCTTTGTTAATTTGATTAATATGTGTCTTGGGGTGTTTCGCCTTGGGTTTATCCTATTTGGAACTCTCTGTGTTTCTTGGACTTGGGTGATTATTTCCTTCCCCATTTTAGGGAAGTTTTCAACTATTATCTCCTCAAGGATTTTCTCATGATCTTTCTTTCTGTCTTCTTCTTCTGGGACTCCTATAATTCGAATGTTGGAGCGTTTCATATTGTCCTGGAGGTCTCTGAGATTGTCCTCGTTTCTTTTAATTTGTTTTTCTTGTTTCCTCTCTGATTCATTTATTTCTACCATTCTATCTTCTATTTCACTAATCCTATCTTCTGTCTCCGTTATTCTACTATTTGTTGCCTCCAGAGTGTTTCTGATCTCATTTATTGCGTTATTCATTATATTTTGAGTCTTTTTTATTTCTTCTAGGTCCTTGTTAAACCTTTCTTGCATCTTCTCAATCCTTGTCTCTAGGCTATTTATCTGTGTTTCCATTTTGATTTCAAGATTTTGGATCATTTTCACTATCAATATTCGGAATTCCTTCTCCGGTAGATTCCCTACTTCTTCCTCTTTTGTTTGGTTTGGTGGGCAACTCTCCTGTTCCTTTACCTGCTGAGTATTCCTCTGTCTCTTCATCTTGGTTATATTGCTGCGTTTGGGGTGGCCTTTTTATATTCTGGTAATTTGTGGAGTTCTCTTTATTATGGAGCTTCCTCACTTTGGGTGGGGTTCTATCAGTGGCTTGTCAAGATTTCCTGGTTAGGGAGGCTTGTGTTGGAGTTTTGGTGGGTGGAGCTGGGTTTCTTCTCTCTGGAGTGCAGTGGAGTGACCCGTAATGGGTTATGAGACATCAAAGGTTTTGGGATAATTTTGAGCTGCCTGTATATTGAAGCTCAGGGGAGTGTTCCTGTGTTGCTGGAGAATTTGCGTGGTATGTCTTGTTTTGGAACTTGTTGGCCCTTGGGTGGAGCTTGGTTTCGGTGTAGGTATGAAGGCATTTGATGAGCTCCTATTGCTTAATGTTCCCTGAATTCAAGAGTTCTCTAATGTTTTCAGGCTTTTGATTTAAGCTTCCTCCTTCTGGTTTTCAGTTTTATTTTTACAGTAGCCTCTAGACTTCTCCATCTATACAGCATCAATGATAAAACATCTAGGTTAAAGATGAAAAGTTTCTCCGCATTGAGGGACACTCAGAGAGGTTCACTGAGTTACAAGGAGAAGAGAAGATGGAGGGGGTAGTTAGAGGTAACTGGAATAAGATGCGGTGAGATCAAGAGAGGAGAGAGCAAGCTAGTCAGTAGTCACTTCCTTATGTGCGCTCTATAGTCTGGACCACTCAGAGGTATTTACAGAGTTATACGGGGAAGAGGAGAGGGAGGAAGTAGACAGAGGTGGCCAGGAGGATAAGAGAGAGGAATGAGTAGGAGAGAGACAAATCCTGCCAGTAACCAGTTCCTTAGGTGTTCTCTACCGTCTGGAACACACAGAGATTCACAGAGTTGGATAGAGAAGAGATGGGGGAGAAAAGAGACAGAGGCCACCTGGTGGAGAAAAAGGAGAGTCCAGAGGAGGAGAGAGTGGTCAAGCCAGTAATCTCGCTCTCAGGTAAACTTGGGTAGTGAAGTTTGGGTTTTTAAATGTACAAAATTGACAACAAAAACCTAAGAGCAAAGATTAAAAATCTAGAGTAGAGGTTGGATTTTGAAAGATACAATATTAAAGAAAAGCAGAAGGAAAAAGGAAGAAAGAAAAAAAATTATTAAAAAACAAACAAAAGAAAAAAAAAAAAACACACCAACAACCATCCAAAGAGTATATATGGTGTTTGCCTTAAAAAAAAAATAGTAATAATAGGTTATAGAAATAAAAATTAGAGGAGAAATAGAAGACTTAACAATTAAAAAAAAGCTAGAAAAAAAAGAAAAAAAAACAAAAAAGCAAAAAGCAAAAAAAAAAAGGAATGATTTTAAAAATATTAAAAATATATCTAGCCCTTCTCTGATGTTATGGGCCGTGTGGGCTCACTTCCAAGGTGGTTCCCTCTGTTTAACTTCTTCTGTTTGCTGGTTTTTTAGGCTCACTAGTTCAGTCACGCTGTGGGGAGGGGGGATGCTGCAAACAAACAGCACTGTCGTGTGCACACCGCATCTCAGCCCCACTTGACCTGTCCTTTCTCGCGGCGCACAAACCACTCCGGCTCTACGATGCTCAGCCGGGAACCGTCTGGGGCCGGCCCTAGGCTGCGTGCACTTCCCCGGTCCAAGCCGTTCAGGTTCGGTCCAAGCCGTTCAGGTTCGGCGCTTAGGCAGCCCTCAGAGGCACAGATTCAGCTGGGACTGTGCTTTGTGCCCTTCCCAGGTCCGAGTAGCTCAGGAGTTTGGCGAGCGCGATTGCCGCAGCTTGTCACCTTTTCCGCCGCTGCCGCTCAGCTCTCTGGTGGACCGCTGGCACACCCCGTGAGGCAGACTGTGACTGTCCAGCACCCCCAGAAGTCTTAGCAAAGGAGCCTGCTTGCAGTTAGGTAAGTAAAGTCTCTCTGGGTCTGCAATTGCCCCTTTCCAGTCCTTACGGCTCTGGCTGCCTGTCCCCGGCGGGGGATGGTCTGCAGCCGGCTTTTTCCGTTCCGTCCTTTGTTCTGTGCTCGGTCCTGGCGGTGTCTTATGTTCGAGTTTTTCGTGTGGTAGCTATCCCACAGTCTGGTTTGCTAGCCCAAGTTAGATCGTTCTGGTTGCGCGTGGGGCGTTCCTGCCCGATTCTTACAAAGCTCTGCAGCCGGCGCCTCCCGCGCGTCCCTGCCCTGCCCCTACTTCCCAATGGCGGATGCAGGCGTCTGTGCTGCTTTTCCGCTGGGGGAGTTACTGTTGGGCTTGTAATCTGTTGGTTTTAATTATTTATCTATTTTTCCTTCCTGTTATGTTGCCCTCTGTGTTTCCAAGGCTCGCCACAGACTCGGCAGGGAGAGTGTTTCCTGGTGTTTGGAAACCTCTCTTCTTAAAATTCCCTTCCCGGGACGGGCTTCCCTTCCCAGGACGGAGCTCCCTCCCCACCTCCTTTGTCTCCTTTTTCGTCTTTTATATTTTTCCCTACCTGTTTTTGAAGACAATGGTCTGCTTTTCTGGTTGCCTGATGTCCTCTGCCAGCCTACAGAAGTCGTTTTGTGGAGTTTGCTCCGCGTTAAAATGTTCTTTTGAGGAATTTGTGAGGGAGAAAGTGATCTTCCCGTCCTATTCCTCCGCCATCTTTCCCTCTCTACCCTGATCTCCTTTAGAATGGACTGGATGGGTCTCCTTGCAGTCCAAGGGACTCTCAAGAGTCTTCTCCAACACCACAGTTCAAAAGCATCAATTCTTCAGCACTCAGCTTTCTTCACAGTCCAACTCTCACATCCATACATGACCACAGGAAAAACCATAGCCTTGACTAGACGGACCTCTGTTGGCAAAGTAATATCTCTGCTTTTAAATATGCTATCTAGCTTGCACATAACTTTCCACCCAAGGAGTAAACGTCTTTTAATTTCATAGCTGCAGTCACCATCTGCAGTGATTTTGGTGCCCAAAATAATAAAGTCTGACACTGTTTCCCCATCTATTTCCCATGAAGTGATGGGACCAGATGCCATGATCTCAGTTTTCTGAATGTTGAGCTTTCAGAATGTTAAGCCAACTTTTTCACTCTCCTCTTTCACTTTCATCTAGAGGCGTTTTAGTTCCTCTTCACTTTCTGCCATAAGGGTGGTGTCATCTGCATATCTGAGGTTATTGATATCTCCCGGCAATCTTGATTCCAGCTTGTGCTTCTTCCAGTCCAGCATTTTTCATGATGTACTCTGCGTATAAGTTAAATAAGCAGGGTGACAATATACAGCCTTGACGTACTCCTTTTCCTATTTGGAACCAGTCTGTTGTTCCATGTCCAGTTCTAACTGTTGCTTCCTGACCTGCATACAGATTTCTCAAGAGGCAGGTCAGGTGGTCTGGTATTCCCATCTCTTTCAGAATTTTCCACGGTTTATTGTAGTCCACACAGTCAAGGGCTTTGGCATAGTCAATAAAGCAGAAATAGATGTTTTTTTGGAACTCTCTTGCTTTTTTGATGATCCAGCAGATGTTGGCAATTTGATCTCTGGTTCCTGTGCCTTTCCTAAAACCAGCTTGAACATCTAGAAGTTCACGGTTCACATACTGCTGAAGCCTGGCTTGGAGAATTTTGAGCATTACTTTACTAGCATGTGAGATGAGTGCAATTGTGCGGTAGTTTGAGCATTCTTTGGCATTGCCTTTCTTTGGGATTGGAATGAACACTGACCTTTTCCAGTCGTGTGGCCACTGCTGAGTTTTCCAAATTTGCTGGCATATTGAGTGCAGCACTTCCACAGGATCATCTTTCAGGATTTAAAATAGCTCAACTGGAATTCCATCACCTCCACTAGCTTTGCTCGTAATGATGCTTTCTAAGTCCCACTTGAGTTCACATTCCAGGATGTCTGGCTCTAGGTGAGTGATCACACCATCGTGATTATCCGGGTCATGAAGATCTTTTTTGTACAGTTCTTCTGTGTATTCTTGCCACTTCTTCTTAATATCTTCTGCTTCTGTTATGTCCATACCATTTCTGTCCTTTATCGAGCCGATCTTTGCATGAAATGTTCCCTTGGTATCTCTCATTTTCTTGAAGAGATTTCTAGTCTTTCCCATTCTGTTGTTTTCCTTTATTTCTTTGCATTGATCACTGAGGAAGGCTTTCTTATCTCTCCTTGCTATTCTTTGGAACTCTGCATTCAGATGCTTATATCTTTCCTTTTCTCCTTTGCTTTTCGCTTCTCTTCTTTTCACAGCTATTTGTAAGGCCTCCTCAGACAGCCATTTTGCTTTTTTGCATTTCTTTTCCATGGGCATGGTCTTGATCCCTGTCTCCTGTGCAATGTCACGAACCTCCATCTATAGTTCATCAGGCACTCTGTCTATCAGATCTAGGCCCTTAAATCTATTTCTCATTTCCAGTGTATAATCATAAGGGATTTGATTTAGGTCATACCTGAATGGTCTAGTGGTTTTCCTTACTTTCTTCAATTTAAGTCTGAATTTGGGAATAAGGAGTTCATGATCCGAGCTATAGTCATCTCCTGGTCTTGTTTTTGTTGACTGTATAGAGCTTCTCCATCTTTGGCTGCAAAGAATATAATCAATCTGATTTCGGTGTTGACCATCTGGTGATATCCATGTGTAGAGTCTTCTCTTGTGTTTTTGGCAGAGGGTGTTTGCTATGACCACTGTGTTCTCTTGGCAAAACGCTGTTAGCCTTGCCCTGCTGCATTCCGTATTCCAAGCCCAAATTTACCTGTTACCCCAGGTGTTTCTTGACTTCCCAGTTTTGCATTCCAGTCCCCTGTAATGAAAAGGACATCTTTTTTGGGTGTTAGTTCTAAAAGGTCTTGTAGGTCTTCATAGAACCGTTCAACTTCAGCTTCTTCAGCATTACCGGTTGGGGCATAGACTTGGATTACTGTGATATTGAATGGTTTGCCTTGGAAACAAACAGAGATCATTCTGTCGTTTTTCAGATTGCATCCAAGCACTGCATTTTGGACTGTTTTGTTGACCATGATGGTTACTCCATTTCTTCTAAGGGATTCCTGCCCACGGTAGGAGATATAATAGTCATCTGAGTTAAATTCACTCATTCCAGTCCATTTTAGTTCACTGATTCCTAGAATGTCGATGTTCACTCTTGCCATCTCTTGTTTGACTATTTCCAATTTGCCTTGATTCATGGACCTGGCATTCCAGGTTGCTATGCAATATTGCTCTTTAAAGCATCGGACCTTGCTTCTATCACCAGTCACATCCACAGCTGGGTATTGTTTTTGCTTTGGCTCCATCCCTTCATTCCTTCTGGAGTTATTTCTCCACTGATCTGCAGTAGCATATTGGGCACCTCCTGACCTGGGGAGTTCCTCTTTCAGTATCCTATCATTTTGCCTTTTCATACTGTTCATGGAGTTCTCAAGGCTAGTGGACCACATTGTGTCAAACCTCTCCACCATGATCTGCCCATCTTGGGTGGCCCCACAAGGCATGGCTTAATTTCATTGAGTTAGACAAGTAAGACGGTAGGTGCTACGAGAGGCATCAGAGGGCAGACACAAACCATCATCTTAACATTATCCTCCTCAATATGGGAGCTAGAAACAAAATCTAAAATATTCTATTTACATTCTTTTACCTTAATTTTTTTGTATTCCAATTCTTTGGTAAAAAGAAGTTTGTCCATTTAAACCAAGTTGGATGATTGTGGTAACCTATAAATTGACCTTAGTGAAATTTTACAGGAAAATCTCATATTCAGTAAGCTTTTCTTTGGCTTTTGATAGTTGACATTTTTTTTTAAAAGCACTTATTACATCTGTATTTAAAGAGTTAAAAAGGATTGCTCTGATTGTGAACTAGAAACTGGAGGCCTAGATGTACCTAGATTTTCTTAGCATTGTAAAGAGCTATCTTGCCTTCTGCCCTTTGAGAGGAGGTGATAAAATACATTATTCTAGAGCTGTTATCTATAGGTTGAGAGTTGATGTTTACTAAATGAGGAAAGAACAGAATTGATGTTGAATACTCTGCATTATAACTGGAGAGAGAGAAATTAAAATTTCATTATTTCTTAATATGTGCTTCCTTATCTTCGAAATATACTCCAGCTATGTTTAGGTGGCAGACATTAGATTCAACATTATAAACCACACCATACTATCTTTGGAGATTCTTTAATTTTGCAGATGTTATTGGATGCCAGGTTCCCAGTGGAAACTACAGATCAAGAATTTTTCTTTTACTGATGAAGATTTTGTGGAAATCAGTCTGCTAGGTTATTCAGATCTTTGCCTGGTCTTGTTTTCTTCCAATTGGGTTACTAAATAGAAGTACAAACTGAGATACCTTTGAAGGTGATCTTGTATAAGTGACCCAGAGAAGAGGTGCTCGTGTGTTCACTGGTCCATCCCACTTACCACTGGTGAATATTCTCTAAATTACTCAGGACTTTGCTGGTAATTTGGACTAGAAATATCTGAACCTCACAATGATGATTCTATAAGTTTTAACAAACCTGCCACAACTTTACAGCATAATCCAGAGAGAACTGTAACTGTAGGATGGGATATGAGGTGATGTTCTCAAAGGTGTCTCTTGCTCTTTATCACTCCACCTCTTTAGTGGTTCCATACCTCAAAAGTTCAAAACTACTGTTTATTTTTCATAGTTGAGAAAACTATTTCTCATTGTTGAAGGTCTTTTGGCATTCATTTTGTGCCTTAAAATTGCTTATTACTAAGTTCTTTTAAATCACTTAATAGTAATAAGTTCTGTGGAGATATGTGTGTTGTCTTTTTTCTAATGGTCCCTTTTACTTAGTAGTTAAAAATATATACAGAAAAGGGTTGCCAGCTTTGTCCCGGATCAAAACAAATACAAAATATATATGATATATATTTACCATTTCAGAAGTAAAAGAAAATAAATTTGCCAATTATCCCATCATGATAATCTAACATATATTTTGAGGGGCAACCTTCCAATATTTTTCCTTTCCAAATTTATTCATATTTATATGTTTTATATAGATGTTGTCATAGTATATATGTAGTTATTTTTGACTTTTCATTTTGGCTAGATGTACACATTTTCCATATTGACATAATATTCATACTTACTTTTTAACAACTATCTAACATTCTGTCCAGTTGAATATACTTCCTTTTTATTTACCCTTTTATTTCCAGATTTTCAGTTGTAAATTATACCATAGACTGTCAAGAGTCTTCTCTGCTACAGTTCAAAAGGATCAATTCTTGGGCGCTCAACTTTCTTTATAGTCCAACTCTCACATCCACACATGGCTACTGGAAAAACCATAGCTTTGAAGGATGTACCTTTGTCGGCCAAGTAATGTCTCTGCTTTTGAATATGCTATCTAGGTTGGTCATCACTTTTCTTCCAAGGAGTAAGCGCCTTTTAATTTCATGGCTGCAGTCACCATCTGCAGTGATTTTGGAGCCCCCAAAAATAAACTCTGTCACTGTTTCTGTTGTTTCCCCATCTATTTGCCATGAAGTGATAGGACCAGGTGCCATGATCTTCGTTTTCTGAATGTTGAGTTTTATGCCAACTTTTTTACTCTCTTTCACTTTCATCAAGAGGCTCTTTAGTTCTTCGTTTTCTGCCGTAGTGTGGTGTCATCTGTGTATCTGAGGTTATTGATATTTCTCCCAGCAATCTTGATTCCAGCTTGTGCTTTATCCAGCCCAGCGTTTCGCATGATGTACTCTGTGTATAGATTAGTAAGCAGGGTGACAATATGCAGCCTTGATATACTCCTTTCCCAATTTGGAACCAGTCTGTTGTTCCATGTCCAGTTCTAACTGTTGCTTCTTGACCTGTATACAGGTTTCTTAGGAGGCAGATAAGGTGGTCTGGTAGTCCCATCTCCTTAAGAATTTCCCACAGTTTGTTGTGATCCACACAGTCAAAGGCTTCAGCATAGTCAATGAAGCAGAAGTAGATGTTTTTCTGGAATTCTCTTGCTTTTTCTATGATCCAGCAGATGTTGGCAATTTGATCTCATACAGAAGAGATGTAAAGATGAATAAAGCAATCTTTCTCCTCAGTGTAGTTTGTGATCTGATGAAACTGACAGAATTAACCAGACGATGCACTAGTCTGACCGAAATTGAATGTAGATAGGGAAATTGCTGGGGTGGAAAATTTAGAATATTTCCTTGGCTACTAGATCCTGACATGAAACCAGAGTGTTAAGGCTCTTGACGCTGTTTTTGACTGATAATTGGATCTTGGAATGACAAAGTAGGATTCTATTATAAGTCTCTTTATGGCATGACCTTGGACTGATCCTCAAATTTATTTAAGTGGCAGAGAACGTTGGAGTCATTTTCCTTCAAGTGATACGTGGTAAGACCAAAATGACCCAAATCAAGTGTCCACAGTAGTCCACAGTAGTAGCTATTAACAGCTTAGGAAAACTGTATAGTAAAGTATGGAAAGGGAATTTGATAAGATTTATGTCCATTTTGATTTTTTATTTCCTTTTAAGTGGGGAAATTCAGTATTGTCCAACTCTTAGCAACTTGGATCAGCTTGAAGACCAAGAATGGTTTGGAATCCACTGGCTATAATGAACATTATATCTGAGACTAGAGGTAAAAGAAAGCAGCAGTACTAAGTTTGATTATTTCAAAATGTATTTCATATAACATGCAATTTCTGATGTTTCTTATAGTTGTTATGTTCAGTTAACATTACATTATTACTTTAAAGTACAAATTGAAATTCTTAAATTTATGTGAAATTTTAAAAAATGACCTAACTTAAATCTTTTATCGAACAAAATAAGGTAAAAATAAACTTTGAACTTTAAAATAATGGAAATAAAATATTTTAGCAGCAGAGATGATGTTATAATGATTGTATTATACTGGAAGAATAATTATACTCATACTAAAAGAATTATTGTGCTGGAAAAATAATTATGGTAGGACAAACTTATTAGAAAGCACTATGTCAATTTTAACATACTTTTTTCTGTGATCTAGGAAAAATTCAGGATTACTCTGGTTTGAAAGTACTCTGCCTCCTAAGCAATTTGATAATCCCCTGCTATAAAAGGAGATCTAATAGTGAGTCTTCCATCTACTCTGCCCACCCATGTTTAAGGTTTTCAGCTAGTTGGCAGCCCACACCTTAGCACAATCCCCTATTTTGATTACAAAAGGTAGAGTCAATTTTGTGTTGCTTCTTTTTTAAATTCAACTTTGTTGAGGTGTTATTTATATACCATAAATAATTTTTAGTAACTATATAGACTCATGTAGCCATAATCATCATCATCTTTTATAACAAAACATTTCCATCATTCCAGACAGTCCCCTTGACCCCATTGGCAGCTGGTCCTTGCTCTAACCCCCAGCCCCAGTCTGCCACTGATCTGCTTTCTTCTCCAAATTTGTCTTTTCTGACATTTCATATAAATGGATTCATACAATACCTAATATTTTGCATCTGTTTCTTTTACTTAACATATAACAGAATGTTTTTGAGATTCTCCATGTTCTAACATGTATCTGTATTTTGGTCCATTTTCACTGCTGAATAGTATTCCATGGTATGGATATCCATTTCCTGGTAATGGACAGTTGGAGTATTTCCATTTTTTTGGCTCTGATGAATAACGCTGCTGTGAACATGCATCACAAATTTTCATGTACACCTAGGTTTACATTTCTTTTGTATGAGATACCTGTGAATGGAATTGCTGGATCCAATGGTAAATTTATGTTTAACTCTTTAAGAAATTACCAGATTGTTTTCTGAAGTAGAATAACTGCCATTTTACATTCCCACTGGCAGTGTATGAGGGTTCCACTTTCTCCACAGGCTCATCAATACTTGATATTATCTCTCTTTTTTTGTAGTCAGTCTGCAATATGGGTTTGCAGTGATATCTCGTGTGGTTTTATTTTGCATTTTCCTAATGACTAAAGATGTTGGGCACCTTTTCACATGCTTGTTAGTCATTGATATGTCTTCTTTGATGAAGACTTTAGTTTTAGCTCTTTTACTTAGATCTGTGATTCATTTGAGTTAATTTTTGTGGATGGTATGGAATGAGGATCTGAGTTTATATGTATAATGATTGGGAACAAGGTAAGATTGCCAGTTCTTGCCACTATTTTCAACATTATATTAATGTTTACAGCCAGTACAGTAAAAACTGAAAGACATCTAATTGGAAAGGAAGAAATTAATCTTTTGTTCAAGTCATATTTATGACTTTTCAGTTGCTCCAGCACTATTGAAAAGATTCTTTGCCCACTGAGTTGTATTGGTACTTCTATAAAAAATAACTGACCTTAATATGAAGGATTTATTTCTGTACTCTCAACTCTATTCCATCTATTAGTGTGCCTGTCTTTAGGCTGATACTACACTGCCTGCCTTAGACCACTTGACCTGCCTCTTGGGAAATCTGTATGCAGGTCAAGAAGCAACAGTTAGAACTGGACATGGAACAACAGACTGGTTCCAAGTTGGGAAAGGAGTGTGTCAAGGCCAGAAATTAAAAGACGCTTGCTGCCTGGAAGGAAAGTTATGACCAACCTAGACTTCATATTGAAAAGCAGAGACATTAGTTTGCCACAAAAGCCCATCTAGTCAAAGCTATGGTTTTTCCAGTAGTATTGTATGGATGTGAGAGTTGGATTGTAAAGAAAGCTGAGCACCAAAGAATTAATGCTTTTGAACTGTGGTGTTGGAGAAGACTCTTGAGAGTCCCTTGGACAGCAAGGAGATCCAACCAGTCCATCCTAAAGGAAATCAGTCCTGAGCATTCATTGGAAGGACTGATGGTGAAGCTGAAACATCAATACTTTAGCCACCTCATGCGAAGAACTGACTCATTTGAAAAGACCCTAATGCTGGGAAAGATTGAAGGTGCGAGGAAAAGGAAATGACAGAGGATGAGATGGTTGGGTGGCATCACCAACTCATTGGACATAAGTTTGAGTAAACTCTGGGAGTTGGCAGTGGACAGGGAGGCCTGGCTTGCTGCAGTCCATGGGGTCACAAAGAGTCAGACATGACTGAGCAACTAAACTGAACTGACACTGACTTAGTTGCTCTAGCTTTTAATTGAGGCCAGAGAGCATAAGTCCTCCAATGTTGTAAATTTTAGAATCACCTTACCAATTTCTATAAAAAATTTGCTGAAATTTTGATAGCCGTTGTATTGAGTCTGTATATCGATTTGGGGAAGATTAATATCATAACAGGGCTTCCCTGATGCCTCAGACAGTAAAGAATCCACCTGCAACGCTGGAGACCTTGGTTCGATCCCTGGGCTGGGAAGATCCCCTGGAGAAGGGAATGGTTACCCACTCCAGTATTCTTGACTGAAGAATTCCATGGACAGAGGAGTCTGGCAGGCTGCAGTCTATGGGGTCACGAAGAGTCAGACACTTCTGAGCGACCAACACACACACAAACTATCTTAACAGAGTTTCCCAGGTGGTGCTAGTAGTAAAGAACCTGCCTGCCACTGCAGGAGACATAAGAGAAACGGATTTGATCTTTGGGTTGGGAAGATGCCCTGGAGGAGGTCATGGCAACTCATTCCAATATTTTTGCCCAGAGAATGCTATGGACAGAAGCCTGCAGGGCCATAACCCATGGTGTCACAAAGAGTTGGGCACAACTGAAGCGAGTTAGCATGCATATCATATCTTAACGGTATTGAAGTTAACGGTCTGCAAAAATGGAATGTTTTTTATTTAGATCTTCTTTCATTTTTCCCAGTAAAGTTTTATAGTTTTCAGTGTTAAATACTGCATTTTTGCAAGGGGAGGTTAGGTTTATTCCTGAGTACTGTTTTTAATGCTATCATGGATAGAATTGTGTTTTAAATTTAATTTTTACATTTTTAGCTAGTATAGAAATATGGTTCATTTTGTTTATTGATCATGTTTATTCTGATACTTTAAAGAATGTTGTATAAATTCTAATATTTTTATTGTAGGTTCCTTAGAATTTTGTACAAAAATGATCACCCCTGAATAAAAACTTTTTTTCTTCTTCCATTCCAGTTTGAATGCCTTTAATTTTTTATTGCACTAGCTGGAAATATTAGTACAATGTTGAATAGAAAAAGGAAGAACTGATATTCTTATCTTATTCTCAGTATTTGATGGGAAACATTCACTCTTTGATTGTCTTATGATGTTAGCTGTAGGTTTTTTATAGATGCCTTTTATTAGGCTAACAAGGGTCTCTTCTGTTCCTTGTGTATTGAGGGTTTTTATCATGGGTATTGGATTTTGTTAAATGTTTTGTCTCTTGAAATAGAAATTGGTTTTTTGTTCTTTATTCTATTAATATAGTATTACATTACTTGTTTTTTGGATGTTAAACAAACAGCTTTCCTAAGATGAATCCGACCTGGTCGACTTAAATGAGCCTTTATTTGTGTTGCTGAATTCAGTTTGCTAAAATTTTGTTGAGGATTTTTGGGTCTGTATCCGTGAGGAATATTGATCTATGCTTTCCCTGTGATGTTTTTGTCTGGCTTTGGTGTTAGGGTATACTGGCATCACAGAAGGAGTTGGGAAGTTTCTCTCCTCTTTTTTTTCCTTCTCTCTTTTTAGAGAATTTGTGAAGGACTGTTAATATTTCTTCTTTACAAATATTTGATAGATTTTGCCAGCAAATCCTGAGATTTTTTGAGAAGATTTTTAATAAAAATTCCATTTATTTGCTTGTTATAGGTCTATCTATATTTTCTATTATTGTCTCAGTTTTGGAAATATGCTTCTCTCTAAGAATTTGTCCATTTTTCCGAGTTATCTAATTTGTTGGTATAAGGTTGTTTATAATATTCCCTTGTGTATGTGCTCAGTTGCTCAGTCATGTCCGATTCTTTGCAACCCCATGGACTGTAGCCCACCAGGCTCCTCTGTCCATGGGATTCTCCAGGCAAGAATACTAGAATGGGTTGCCATTTCTTTCGCCAGGGGATCTTTCCAACCTAGTGATCAGACCTGTGTCTCCTGCTTGGCGGTCGGAGTCTTTACCACTGAGCCACTGGGAAAGCCCTAATCACTTTTTAAGTTGCATCCTACAAAATTTAGTACATTCTGTTTTTGTTTTCATTCAGTTCAAAATATTTAAAATTTTTTTCTATATGATTTTCTCTTTGACCCCTATAGTATTTAGAAGTATATTGTTTAATTACTAATTATGTCAATTTTCCCAGACTCTTTCCACTGGAGATCTTTGACTTAATTCATTTCTGGTCATGGAAAATACTTTCAATGATTTTAAGTCTTTTTAGATTTATTGAGACTTGTTTTGTGGTCCAGCATATTACATGTGTGCTTGAAAAGAATGTGTATTCTGTACTCATTTTGTGGAGTACTCTATCAGTGTCAGTTACATCATGTTGGTTGGTAGTGCTGTTAAAGTCTTCTGTATCCTTGTTGATTTTCTGTATAGTTGTTCTATCAATTATTGAAGGAGGAGTATTAGAATCTCCAACTTTAACTGCTGAATTGACTATTTCTCCTTTAAATTTTCAATTTTTCCTTCACTTTGGGTCTCTTATTGGTATATGTACATTTATAATTATTATATCTTCATGGTGTACTCATGCTTTTATGATTATGAAATGTCCTTCATTGTCTCCGGTAACATTTCTTGCCTTAAAGTCTACTTTGTTTGATATAAATATATCCATTCCAGCTCTCTTATGGTGACTATTTGTATGGCATATCATTGTCTATCCTATTACTTTTAAAGTATATATGTATTTGTGTCTAATGTTTGTCTTTTGGATATACCATACAGGTGGGACTTCCTTTTTAATGTAGTCTGAATATCCCTGCCTTTTGAATAGGGTATTTGGACAATACATATCAGATCTAATTATTGATATAGTTGGCTCTAAGTCTGTTTTTTTTCTTGTATTTGTCTCATGTCATTTTTGTCCCTCTCTTCCTTCTTTACTCCCTTCTTTTATGTTACATACATATATTTTAGTATACCATTTTAAATTCTCAGTTGTGCTTTTAAAAACCTATATGATTTTGATTTATTAGTGGTGGTTCTAGGATTTACAGCGTACCTCTTCATTTATCACAGTCTGCTTCAGAATGACACTAATTTTAATTCCAGCAAAATGTAGAAATTTGCTCCAGTATATTGCCTTTCCCCCTTTGTTTGTATTATTATTAATCTGTATATAGTATCTGTATATATTATAATCTATCAGTACATTGTTATAATTATTCTTTTATATAATCTTTCAAAATTTAAGAGAAATGAGAAAAAATTATTTATAGAAACGTTCACATTTACTCATATAGTCCCTATTTCTGGTGCTCATTGTTTATTCATGTGGATTCAGATTGCTTTTTGATATCACGCTATTCAGTGTGAAGAACTTCCTTTAATATTTTTTGTAAGGCAAGTCTTTTTTTGTTTTTTGGTTTTTTTTTTGCTTTTTTTAAAATTTAAATTTATTTATTTTAATTGGAGGCTAATTACTTTACAATATTGTATTGGTTTTGCCATACATCAACATGAATCTGCCACGGGTATACACTTGTTCCCCATCCTGAACCCCGCTCCTAAGGCAAGTCTTATAACAGATTTTCTCCACCTTTTATTTAGCTCAGAAGCCTTTATTTCACTTTTATTTTTAAAGGATATAGAATTCTTAGTTGCCAGCCTTTTAACTCTCAGTTCAGTTCAGTCACTCAGTCATGTGCGACTCTGCAACCCGATGAACCGCAGCACGCCAGGCCTCCCTGTCCGTCACCAGCTCCTGGAGTCTACCCAAACCCATGTCCATCGAGTCAGTGATGCCATCCAGCCATCTCATCCTCTGTTGTCCCCTTCTCCTCCTGCCCCCAATCCCTCCCAGCATCAGAGTCTTTTCCAATGAGTCAGCTCTTCACATGAGGTGGCCAAAGTATTGGAGTTTCAGCTTCAGCATCAGTCCTTCCAATGAACACCCAGGATTGATCTCCTTTAGAATGGACTGGTTGGATCTCCTTGCAGTCCAAGGGACTCTCAGAGTCTTCTCCAGCACCACAGTTCAAAAGCATCAATTCTTCTGTGCTCTGCTTTCTTCACAGCCCAGCTCTCACATCCATAGCACTTAGTTTATACTGGCTGCACTGTGTGATTTGCAGGATCTTAGTTCCCCAACCAGGGATCAAATCCCTTGGCAATGGAAGGGTGGAGTCCTAACCAGCTGGACCGCCAGGAAATTCTGTTTCCCACAGCAATTAATTTCACTGCCTTTTGGCCTCCATCATTTCTGGTGAGAAATCAGCTATTATTATAATTCCTTTGTACATAGTTAGTCACTTTTCTCTTACTATTTTCAGTATTTTCTCTTTGTCTTTTAACAGTTTGTCTATGACGTGGTTAGGTGTTTTGTGCCTGTTCTATAGCGGATTTCATTGAGTAGGTTGGCTCTATAAATTAATATTTTATTTAGATTTAGCAAGTTTTCATCCAATGTTTTATTATTTTTTCCTGCTCTTTTCCTGCTTTTCCTTACCTTCTGAACCCTTATCACACATATTTTAGTTTTGTCTGGTAGGTCTCTGAGGCTCTCCTCATTTTTTTTTTTTTTTTGGTCCTTTTTTGCCTACTGTGTTCTTCATACTGAATAATTTCTATTGACCCATCTTCAAATGCACTGATTATTTTTCTGCTGTCTCAAATCTACAGTTGAACCTCTCTGGTGAAATTTTCACTTCACTTATTGTGCTCTTCTCCTCCAGAATTTCCATTTTGGTTCTTTGAAAAATAATTTGTAAACTTCTACTGAGATTCTCTAGATACATATATATAATAGCTTGCTTGTTTAATGGGCTTCCCTTGTAGCT
The DNA here is from genome assembly GCF_001704415.2 of Capra hircus. NCBI lineage: Eukaryota > Metazoa > Chordata > Mammalia > Artiodactyla > Bovidae > Capra > Capra hircus. Next base: position 29,989,784 of record NC_030816.1, read on the forward strand.
CAGCTGGTAAAGGATCTGCCTGCAGTGCAGGAGACCTGGGTTTGATCCCTGGGTTGGGAAAATCCCCTGGAGAAGGAAATGGCAACCCACTCCAGTATTTTTGCTTGGAGAATCCTCATAGACAGAGGAGTCTGGCGGGCTACAATCCATGGGGTTGCAGAGTCAGACATGACTGAGCGACTAAGCACAGCACAGCACAGCTTGTTTAATACAAGATCTAAAGACAATTGGAGGCATTTTCTATTGACTGCATTTTTTATGGATCACATATTTTTGTTTCTTGCATGACTCATAACTTTCTTTTGAATTCTGAACATTTTAGATAATATAGCAACTCTAGTTTGTGACTTGCCCCCTCCATCAGTGATGTTGGTTGTTGTTTTGTTTGTTTTAATAACTTGCCTGAACTGAGTCTTTGAAGGCTGTAATCCCCCACAGTGTGCAGCTGCTGCTACCTTTGCCTACTGTTTTTTCCTTTTTTTATTTGTAAGCCTGACTTTCTAGGGATGGCCCCTATATCTAATGACCAAGGATTGATCAAAAGTTATGCTGAAATACCTTGAGCCAGTAAGTCTTCAAACCTCTCCTGCTGGGTCTGTGTGCAAGCTGGGGTAGCACATTCACACTTCAGGCTACCTGGGCTTTACTTTTTATTGGACCCTCTCGTGTCTCACCTCACATGCTTGAGTCTCCATCATCCAAGAACATAGGGACCCTCTCTGGCAGGTGCAGCAATGCACACAGCCTCTAGTCAACCCCAAACATATAAGGTCAGGCCCCCTTTGGCTGCCGGAACTCCCTGTTAAATCCCTGGCTCATTTGCTTGTCTGCAACAGGCCTACTCTCAGGCTTAAGAAGCTACTGGCCAATTCTGTTTGCTTGTCACAGAGATCACCACTGTGACAGTGCTCTAGATCAAGTGATCCCTGTCTGACAGAGGGGATGATGCTGCTGTTGTTCACAGCCTGCCCTGCCCTGATTGAATTGCTGCACTGATAGAGCCAGGGGTTGGCCTGAAGCAGCCCCCGAAAAGACACACACTGTTCCTCTCTGAAGTTCAGTAGTTTTCTATGAAGTGTATGCCTTTAAATTCTAGACTGCTAAAATTGCTGCTTTTGATAGTTTTGTCCAGCTTTATTGTTACTAAGGGAGGATTTGACCACCACCTTACTCATCATGACAGTCAGAAGCCTCTATACTTTTTAAAGCAGAAGTAATTTGGGTTATGTTACATGTGTGACATGTTGGTATTATATATACACATATCTAATTGCTTGGGCTTCCCTGGTAGCTCAGGGTAAAGAATCCGCTTGCAATGCAGGAGACCCCTTTTCGATTCCTGGGTCAGAAAATCCCCTGGAGAAGGGATAGGCTACCCACTTCAGTATTCTTGCCTGGAGAATCCTCATGGATAGAGAAGCCTGAGGGGCTATATAGTCCATTGGGTCACAAAGAATTGGACAAGACTGAGCGGCTGAGCCGGAGAAGGCAATGGCACCCCACTCCAGTACTCCTGCCTGGAAAATCCCATGGAGGAGGAGCCTGGTAGGCTGCAGTCCATGGGGTCGCTAAGAGTTGGACACGACTGAGCGACTTCACTTTCAGTTTTCACTTTCATGCATTGAAAAAGGAAATGGCAACCCACTCCAGTGTTCTTGCCTGGAGAATCTCAGGGACCGGGGAGCCTGATGGGCTGCCGTCTATGGGGTCGCACAGAGTCGGACACGACTGAAGCGACTTAGCAGCAGCAGCAGCAGCAGAGCGGCTGAACACAGCACAGCAGCATCAAATTGCTTAGTCTTTTGGGGGAAGTTTCCATTTCCATTGTGTAGAAGTATAGATGATTTCTTACCTAAGTGAAATAATACTTTGGAGAAAACACATTTGTAGGGTCAAGTAGAAAATGTCAACCCTAAAAATTTCCTTTGAAACACAAATTTATAAATGAAATGGATCAGAGAACTCAATTTATTTTAGTGCTTCTTCCTCTTTAGTTTGCAGCAGCATGTTGCCTATAATAACTAAGGAATCATTTGTTGAAGTAATCCTGTACCTGTGTGAAATATCCACAATATGTATCTAAAATGCAGGGTTCCTGTTTATTTTATAAATTTAGAAATTTATTAGCATATGTGGTGTTTACCTTTAATGTTTAGAATTATTTAAGGAATATTAAAAGAGCCTGAATTTATTAGTTGTAGGTTCAGTATCATTTGCCAAACTGATGTGTTTATTGTTTTTTCTAAATGAGAGCATTCTTTAAAATGTGAAACACCATTTTGTTAAAATTCTGATTTTTCACAATGAAGGTTTTCCAAATAGGATTTGGGTATTTAGCATGTATCATGAATATTGTAATATATGTAAATTATAGCATTAAATGCAAACTACTTTGGCATTGCAGTTTTTTTGCAACTAAAAATAAGTTGTCTTCTGTCTAAATCAGATTTCTCAGTATCTCTAACATTTGAAATTAAATTTTCATGTACCATAAAATTACTGTTACAATTAGACTTTGTTAAAGGAAATACTGCCCAGTATGTAAATTCAGATTTAGCAGATTATGTCCAAATTTCTAATGTTGAAGATATCACTATACGTAGAGTCAAAACAAAATAGTATTAACAGAACTTTTCAGCTTGTAGGCATCCCTTTGTGAAAACAGACCGTTCTCTTCTTTCATAATGTTGAAGAAACAGAAAGTTTGTTGAGTATGTGAAATGAAGACCACTTGGTAACTTTTCAAGTAAAAGCAAAACCAAAGTGAGCAGCACTCTCCTTTTAATGTTTATGATTCTCAAAATTGTCAGTTGTTCAGACTACTTTTTGTTTGCTTGTTTGTTTTCAGTACAGATCCTGTAAGTTCCCAGAAGCCACGGGGGCACTAATGACAATCCTATTTCATGGACTATGCCTCCAGTGGCCCTAATTCTTTAAAAAATTCATTCTGAACTAACTCATGATTGGTCACTGATTCTCACATGTTCCTTTCCATCTTTCACTCTTAGTGGTCTTCTTGTAGAGTACTTTGCCCTGTGCCCCAGATTTTTAATGAGGTGCTGCCATTACCAAGCAATTGTTTTGAGTGTCATAACTTCAGCAGGAGTGAAAGCTAGAGAAGAGAGCAAGAGAAGATGATGCACGAGGCAGAGGAAGTCAGTTCTTCCCTTTGTTATAATAGGTAGACCTGACATTTGCTTGCCGCATTAGTAGTGGCCACATTAGTGGCCAGCCTAGAATTCTGCTTGAAAGGAACTCATAATTTAGCGAAATGACAAGTTATATTTTGGAAAGGTAGGAAAGGAAGTGCTAAGGATTTCTTGAAAGGTGGCAGAGTATTTCTAATTTTAGAAACTTTAATATAATGAACGTGGAATAGCTCTTCTAGGCCCTCCGGTGCCCGCGCAGCCACTGCTCTATGGACGTAGGGTAGCTCCTCCTGGGGCAGCTCCTCCCAGCCACAGCCCCTGGCCTTGGGCGGGGGTAGCTCCTCTCAGCTGCTCCTGCGCTGTCACAGCCTGGCACTCTCGGCTGCAGCCCCTAACCGTGGACGCGGGGTAGCTCCTCTGGGCTGCCACCCCTGACCTCGGACACGGGATAACTCCTTTCGGCTGCCACCCCTGTCCTCGGACGTGGGGTAGCTCCTCTCGGCCGCTGCCCCTCGGGCATGGGGCCCTTCCAGCTTCTGCCCCTGACCTCGGACGTGGGTAGCTCCTCACCATGGAGGCAGTGAGGACATACCCATCGTCCAAGGTAAGGAGCAGCGGCTGCACTTTGCTGAAGCAGCCGTGAAGAGATACCTCACGTCCAAGGTAAGAGAAACCCAAGTAAGACAGTAGGTGTTGCAAGAGGGCAGACACACTGAAACCATAATCACAGAAAACTAGTCAATCTAATCACACTAGGACCACAGCCTTGTCTAACTCAATGAAACTAAGCCATGCCCTGTGGGGCCACCGAAGATGGGCAGGTCATGGTGGAGAGGTTTGACACAGTGTGGTCCACTGGATAAGGGAATGGCAAACCACTTCAGTATTCTTGCCTTGAGAACCCCATGAACAGTATGAAAAGGCAAAATGGTAGGATACTGAAAGAGGAGCTCCCCAGGTTGTAGATGCCCAATATGCTACTGCAGATCAGTGGAGAAATAACTCCAGAAAGAATGAAGGGATGGAGCCAAAGCAAAAACAATACCCAGCTGTGGATGTGACTGTTGATAGAAGCAAGGTCCGATGCTTTAAAGAGCAATATTGCATAGCAACCTGGAATGCCAGGTCCATGAATCAAGGCAAATTGGAAGTGGTCAAACAGGAGATGGCAAGAGTGAATGTCAACATCCTAGGAATCAGTGAACTAAATGGACTGGAATGGGTTAATTTAACTCAGATGACCATTATGTCTACTACTGTGGGCAGGAATCCCTTAGAAGAAATGGAGTAGCCATCATGGTCAACAAAAGAGTCCAAAATGAAGTACTTGCATGCAGTCTCAAAAACGACAGAATGATCTCTGTTTGTTTCCAAGGCAAACCATTCAATATCATAGTAATCCAAGTCTATGCCCCAACCAGTAACGCTGAAGAAGCTGAAGTTGAACCGTTCTATGAAGACCTACAAGACCTTGTAGAACTAACACCCAGAAAAGATGTCCTTTCATTATAGGGGACTGGAATGCAAAAGTAGGAAGTCAAGAAACACCTGGATTAATAGGCAAATTTGGGCTTGGAATACGGAATGCAGCAGGGCAAAGGTTAATAGAGTTTTGCCAAGAAAATTGCACTGTCATAGCAAACACCCTCTGCCAACAACACAAGAGAAGACTCTACACATGGATATCACCAGATGGTCAATACCAAAATCAGATTGATTATATTCTTTGCAGCCAAAGATGGAGAAGCTCTATACAGTCAACAAAAACAAGACCAGGAACTGACTATAGCTCAGATCATGAACTCCTTATTGCCAAATTCAGACTTAAATTGAAGAAAGTAAGGAAAACCACTAGACCATTCAGCTATAACCTAAATCAAATCCCTTATGATTATACAGTGGAAGTGAGAAATAGATTTAAGGGCCTAGATCTAATAGATAGAGTGCCTGATGAACTATGGACTGAGGTTCATGACATTGTACAGGAGACAGGGATCAAGACCATGCCCATGGAAAAGAAATGCAATAAAGCAAAATGGCTGCCTGAGGAGGCCTTACAAATAGCTGTGAAAAGAACAGAGATGAAAAGCAAAGGAGAAAAGGAAAGATACAAGCATCTGAATGCAGAGTTCCAAAGAATAGCAAGGAGAGATAAGAAAGCCTTCCTCAGCGATCAATGCAAAGAAATAGAGGAAAACAACAGAACGGAAAAGACTAGACATCTCTTCAAGAAAATGAGAGATACCAAGGGAACATCTCATCCAAAGATGGGCTCGATAAAGGACAGAAATGGTATGGACCTAACAGAAGCAGAAGATATTAAGAAGAGGTGGCAAGAATACACAGAAGAACTGTACAAAAAAGATCTTCACGGCCCGGATAATCACGATGGTGTGATCACTCACCTAGAACCAGACATCCTGGAATGTGAAGTCAAGTGGGCCTTAGAAAGCATCACTACGAACAAAGCTAGTGGAGGTGATGAAATTCCAGTTGAGCTATTTTAAATCCTGAAAGATGATGCTGTGAAAGTGCTGCACTCAATATGCCAGCAAATGTGGAAAACTCAGCAGTGGCCACAGGACTGGAAAAGGTCAGTGTTCATTCCAATCCCAAAGAAAGGCAATGCCAAAGAATGCTCAAACTACCGCACAATTGCACTCATTTCACATGCTAGTAAAGTAATGCTCAAAATTCTGCAAGCCAGGCTTTAGCAATACGTGAACCATGAACTCCCAGATGTTCAAGCTGGTTTTAGAAAAGGCAGAGGAACCAGAGATCAAATTGCCAACATCCACTAGATCATGAAAAAAGCAAGAGAGTTCCAAAAAAGCATCTCTCTGCTTTATTGACTATGCCAAAGCCTTTGACTGTGTGGACCACAAGAAACTGTGGAAAATTCTGAAAGAGATGGGAATACCAGACCACCTGACCTGCCTCTTGAGAAATCTGTATGCAGGTCAGGGAGCAACAGTTAGAACTGGACATGGAACAACAGACTGGTTCCAAATAGGAAAAGGAGTACATCAAGGCTGTGTATTGTCACCCTGCTTATTTAACTTATATGCAGAGTACATCATGAGAAATGCTGGGCTGGAAGAAGCACAAGCTGGAATTAAGATTGCCGGGAGATAATATCAATAACCTCAGATATGCAGATGACACCACCCTTATGGCAGAAAGTGAAGAGGAACTAAGACGCCTCTAGATGAAAGTGAAAGAGGAGAGTGAAAAAGTTGGCTTAAAGCTCAACATTCAGAAAACAAAGATCATGGCATCTGGTCCCATCACTTCATGGGAAATAGATGGGGAAACAGTGGAAACAGTGTCAGACTTTATTTTGGGGGGCTCCAAAATCACTGCAGATGGTGACTACAGCCATGGATTTAAAGGACTATTACTCCTTGGAATAAAAGTTATGACCAACGTAGATAGCATATTGAAAAGCAGAGATATTACTTTGCCAACAGAGGTCCGTCTAGTCAAGGCTATGGTTTTTCCAGTAGTCATGTATGGATGTGAGAGTGGACTGTGAAGAAAGCTGAGAGCCGAAGAATTGATGCTTTTGAACTGTGGTGTTGGAGAAGACTCTTGAGAGTCCCTTGGACTGCAAGGAGATCCATCCAGTCCATTCTAAAGGAGATCAGCCCTGGGATTTCTTTGGAGAGAATGATGCTGAAGCTGAAACTCCAGTACTTTGGCCACCTCATGCGAAGAGTTGACTCATTGGAAAAGACCCTGGTGCTGGGAGGGATTGGGGGCAGGAGAAGGGGACGACAGAGGATGAGATGGCTGGATGGCATCACCGACTCAATGGACGTGAGTCTGAGTGAACTCTGGGAGTTGGTGATGGACAGGGAGGCCTGGCGTGCTGCGATTCATGGGGTCGCAAAGAGTCGGACACGACTGAACTGAACTGAACTGAACTGAATATAATGAAAGATAACGTCTTATCAGCAGTATGGACCTATTCATATTTCTTTGGACTTTGGGAAATGAGTGGCAGATAACGGTAGTGTCCGAACCCAGGACACACCTTGATGTTGCATTTGTCCCTTTACTCCTCTGTTCAATACCCTGATGCTTGATGCCTTGGAACCAGAGCTATCTTTCGATACAGCTTTAGAATACTAAAGCTTCTGATTTGCTTCGTCTGTACACAATATTTAGTACATGTCACTAGCTTGAAAAGAAGCATAAGGTGTATTAGTCTGCTTTATCCATTGTTCTCAAATTAGGATGATTTTGCCCCCTCAGGACATTTGGCATTGTCTGGAGATGGTTTGAGTAGTTTCACCTTGGGGGTGCTACTGGCATCTAGTGGGTAGAAGCTAGGGATGCTACTAAGCAGCCTATAGTGCGCAAACCCTTACAGGAAATAATTTTCCAGCTCAAAATGCCAGTTTGAAATTATTTCCATTTAAAATGCCACCATGTTTTTGTCAGGTTGGTTTATTTCTTCTGTTCTTGTCTCAACACAGCAAAGATTTGGAATGATGGACAAACAACAGATAAGTTACAGCTCAGTTGTAGCTCAAGCAGACACAACTTTTATGAAATAGTCACTCCAGATACATGGGAGCAGGCTGATCCTGAAGGAGTCATTGTCCCTCTTGACTTCCCCCTTTATTATACTTCCTGTCTCCTCCTTACAGTTGTGCCCTGGGAAAAACAGGGCTTGTATCTGCCACCAATCAAGAAAGGGAAGGCAAATGGACATATGCTCAAGGCCCGTTAACCACTGCAATTTATATAGCAACAGACTGTATTGCACATGTCTTCCCATAACTAAGTCTGTTATGATCATATGTATATATATATGTATAGGATATTTATAAACCCTTAATGATCTCTTAACTGCCTAAGTTTACTTGAGGAGGCCCCTGTGGTTAGTTTGTGTCCACTGTGTGCCTAGGACACATTTGCTGGTGTTGGAGAAGCCCCTGTGGTTGGTTTGTATCCATGGTGCACCCAGGGTGCATGTGCAGGAGTTGGAAAAGTCCCAGTGCTTATTTTTGTAGCGTATCTGTGAGCTCTCCTAGGTGTGTCTGGGGTGGGGTTCAGAGATCAGTTTGCATCCTTTTCAGCTAGGCCACACCTGGTTGCTCATGCCTAACTTTCTACCTAACATTTTTTGAGAATCATAATTCAATCTTTGACTTATTCATCAATCGCTCAAATTTTTCACCATTTCATTTCTACAGTGGCTATTACTGGATTCTTGTGGATATAGATCATGCTGTACCATCTTTATGCTCCACAGAGTATGGCGCAAAAAGCACAATCACTTAATATTTCTGCAACAAGTAGAAATAATATCACCATTAGAACATACGTAAGGGAATACACCAAGTTTTTTTGAAAAAGCTAGACATAGGTAAATGTAATAGTTTGAAATAACATCAAGATCAGTAACACATTGAATTTTCATAACATCTTTGGGAGATAGATATTAGTATTACTAATTTTACAGTATAAAAGTATTTTGACAGTTTATGTTGTCACATATCGCTATTTAGGCAAATAAGCCTCACTGTATTTATTTCCTTATATGTAAAATATATATCAAACTTTGTTCCTGCTGCAGTTCCAACTGTTAACATTCTAAGTATCTTTATTAAGATGTACAACTGATTCCTCATAAATGCCCAAGTATTTAGGTTATTAATCAGTATTTATAGATGAGACAGTAAAAATTATCAGAAGATAACCATTGCTATTCATGTTTTTCAAAGTAAGTAGAATATAATGTGAAATGCACTGAATAGAGTGGGAGTGTACGTGAGTCCCTCTCCCAGTTTCCCTGGAGAAGGAAGTGGCAGCCTGCTCCAGTATCCTTGCCTGGAGAATCCCCATGGACAGAGGAGCCTGGCGGGCTACAGTCCATGGGGTTGCAAAGAATCGGCCATGACTGAAGACTTCACTTTCACTTTTCTCCCAAACTGCATGTTTGTTTCATTATTTAAGTTCGGATAAAAATTTAGTTCTTGGTAAACAAAGCTCTTATTTGCTCTTATTCAGTTCAGTTCAGTTCAGTCGCTCAGTCGTGTCCGACTCTTTGAGACCCCATGAATCGCAGCACGCCAGGCCTCCCTGTCCATCATCAACTCCTGGGAGTTCACCCAAACTCATGTCCATTGAGTCGGTGATGCCATCCAACCATCTCATCCTCTGTCGTCCCCTTCTCCTCCTGCCCTCAATCTTCCCCAGCATCAGGGTTTCTTCACATGAGGTGGCCAAAGTATTGAAGTTTCAGCTTCAACATCAGTCCTTCCAATGAACACCCAGGACTGATCTCCTTTAGGATGGACTGGTTGGATCTTGCAGTCCAAGAGACTCTCAAGAGTGAAGACAAAAGGCCACTCATCAGTTTTTTGCATTCAAAGAAGATTTAGTATGAAGGTTTTCATTTGGGGACTTAGGAAATAATGTATATGAACTTTGATATCCTCTATGATCAGGACCATAAAAAAATACCTTTGTGTTAAATTAGACTCTGGAAAGCTAGGCATTGCTTTCACATGCTAATAGATTGAATTTAAAGTCGTATTTATTTTTAATCAGTACTAAAATAAATTTGGATACCAGCAGCTCATAACAGTTAATAGCCTGTATAAATGGGTCCCAAGACACCTGTTCCTTTGTTGTTAATGAAGCTCTATTCTATGTGCAGGAAGACTAGAGTTCCTGTTGATTCTCTGTCCTAGTACATCTCCTTGTCTCCTGTCTATGTGTTTAAATAACATTAAGAAATGTTGTTTCCTCTTGTTTTCTGTCATCTCTAGAATTCTGCCAGACACACATATTCCCTTTAATAGGTTGTTTCTTCCCAAATGCATTAGGGTGATATTTTTTCCTGTTTTGTGTGTTTTGAATTTTGGGGGGAATTAAACCTCAATTATGTTATATTATGAGGATTTGATATAAAATTATGATGAGTTAATAGCACCAGACACACAAATAGCCAAATAAAGTTCCTCAAGGAAAGAATAAATGACTTGTGGAAATTTTAATAGCCTGTGGAAATGTAAGAAAGCAAACAAAAATGTAGAAATAGACTCTAAGGCCCTTGTATTATCATGGTTTGTCCTCTGAGAGTACTTAACTGCACTTCTCTCTCTATTTACTATCACTGACAGTTCAGAGAGTTGGTAGTAGTTTTATTTCTGTTTGATATTTCATAGCAAGCAATAAGTAATTAGTCTTCTTACAAATACTTTGAAAAGAAAAAAGAATATATATAAAGAATTACTATCACAATCTCCCAGACCTTTGCATTTTTCTACATGGTAGAATGTTACTATGAGTATCTGGCTTGAAATAATATTTGAGATTCATGGCTTTCATTGCTACTTTCTTTGGGGGATAGCTTAGTAACACATTTCTTAAATTGTGTGTGTGTGTGTATATATATATATATATATATATATATATATATAATATGCTCAGAGGAAGGTAAATGGCATCATTCTTGGGCAGCTTTTCCTTCTTCAAACACCCGAATTTTCACTGCCATTGGTGATAGCTTAAAGGTCATTCTTGAAACAGAGAGTATCTTATCTTTGAAGTAACAAGTGAGAATTACGCTGCTGATCATTTAAATCAGTTCTTCAGAAAATGTGTTAAGTGTACTAGACATCCAGAAGGCACTTATTTTCTGACTTTTGAAGATGGAGAATACATTGTAACTAGCTCAGACATAGGGTATGTGCCAAAAAGAGTGAAAATAAAATCACCATTCAAAAGTCTTCTTCATAATGATAGTCTTTTTAAGAGATAAACATTACTATCTGGGATAGTTCTTGGGAAATTTTTTTTTACACCTTGGTTTTGTGTTTCATTGAACTCCTTCATAATAAAATTTACCACATCAAATCAATCAGTCCAGCAATGCCTGTTCTTTAGTCTTGTTCCTATCTGTGGATAGGAAATATAACTCTAAACTGTATACTGAAAATGAGAGTGGTGATTTGAGATTTCTTTCTCACCATGAGTAAAGAGAAATGTGAATCACAGTCTCTGCTTTCCAGGTGGTGTTAGTAGTAAAGAATCTGCCTACCAATGCAGAATACACAAGAGATGCAGGTTTGATCCCTGAGTCTGGAAGATCCTCTGGAGGAAGAAATGGCAGCCCACTCCAGTATTCTTGCCTGGAGGGCTGCAGAGGAGCCTGGCGGGCTACAGTCCAAGGGGTTGCAAAGAGTTGGACACGGCTGAGTGACTAAACACACACAAACACACACTGGGGTGGTGTGTGTGTTTTTAATGCTGGTTGCATATTAAAATAATACCTGAGGAGTGTCTTTAATCTACCAATGCCTGAGCCCCACCCCTGGAGCTTCTGGCTGTAAATTGGCATATGCTAGAATATGGGTATTGTTATATCTAAAACTTTGCAGGTACTCTCCCACACTACATGTACTATAGAAGGCAAACTGAAAATCCTTTGAAAAGGGCTTCTGATTATATTGTCACTCAGATAGTGATCCCTCCCTGTAGGTAGGCATGTTTTTTGGCTAGATGAGCTTGGTACCTTGTTGGAGACTCTCCAGCTTCATATGAGAAAAGAAGCTCTTTCCTGAGTTCTCCAGATTTAAATAATTCTCCAGAATTGTATAATGGGAACAGTTTTTAATAGACTGTGGAGTTCACTGTAGCTTATCCAAGATATATAATTTAAAAATTTTTTCCTAGTTTTGACTCAAATATAATGGGGACAGTTTCTACCAGTTTTAAAAAGTTTTTAATTTTTTTTGTTTTTCATTTAAACCATGGTGCATCATTCAAAATTCATTCCTTTCATAAATATGCATACCCTTTTCTGTATTTCCATCATGGGTTGTTCTGTAAAATGAAATAGCTCATTTCCAATAAACTTGCTATGATGTGAGAACCATAGGAAGAATTTATAAATGATAAAATTTATCAAATTTAAGGATAGATACATGAGAAGGAAAATATAGCAGAGATACCATTTACCAAATGTTATTTTATAAGTATAATTAAACTAGCCATTTATGTATAGAACAGGCTTTTGGACTCTGTGGGCGAGGGAAAGGGTAGGATGATTTGGGAGAATGGCATTGAAACATGTATAATATCATATATGAAATGAATCACCAGTCCAGGTTTGATGCTTGATACTGGATGCTTGGGGCTGGTGCACTGGGATGACCCAGAGGGATGGTATGGGGAGGAAGGAGGCAGGGGGGTTCAGGATGGGGAACACGTGTATACCTGTGGCAGATTCATGTCCATGTATGGCAAAACCAATACGATATTGTAATTAACCTCCAATTAAAATAAATTTTAAAAAATAGCCATTTATATAATTTAAAATAGTAAGTAATGTCCCCAGTTTTCTTAGTGTAAGCATTCCTTGCCTTGTTCGGAAAATTTGTAGAAGCCTCTAAGATGGGCCTGTTAGCAAGGAAGGCCAGTGCCCCTGTGAAGCCCCGGCCTCATGTATGGCCTCTTCTGACTGACTGCCTTCCAGACAGTCACTGCCCCAAATGTGTTGATGATTCATGTAGGAATTGGCTGTTCAAACTTTTACTGCCAGACTAATCACATTTATGGTTTCTTGGCTTATTAGTTTTTTAGCAAATAGTACCTAGCGGGTAACTACAGTTAAATCAGTGGAGTTCAGAGCACCTGCATTTCTGAAGGCATTACTTTGTACATGAAAGGGATCTGATTTTTAAACAACAGTTTTGCTATTTGCTTTACAACCTATTGTTTATTGTAAAGAAACTCTTTGTGCTTCTTAATTTCTCATGTGTTCTTTAAGAAAAGATGGCCAAGGAATATATTTACAGATGTAGTTCCACTTTTATTATTTCAATGCATTATTTTCTCCTCATCAGATTCATATTTGTGGTGATATGCCCTGCATGGCAAGTGCTGAGAAAACATTTGCACAAAGTCTTGCCAAGAAACACTGTTGACTCTATGGAGTATAGTGACTTCACTGTTCAAGATCCTCATGTGTTTATTAAAAAGGAAAAAAAAAAACCCACCCAGATACTAGTTAATTATATTCATCTGTCTAAATTACTAGATCTCATAGTTAGTATATTAAATTTATAAAATAGTTCAAGTGTATTCAATACTGTATTACATCAGTTTTATTGATATACTGGCAAAGAAACAAACATGACCACTCTTTACCATCTGTTTATAATGCTATATAAAGAAGACCATGTTGGTTGCCATGGAAACTACATTTCCAAAACCACTGAGTGTTTGCTTAAATTCTCCAACCTTAAAGTCATAAGCATTTTTTCTGAGCAAAAGAATAGAGTACATTTAAAAATTTCCTATGATTTTCTTAAAGTGTATTGTCTGTAAAATTCATTTATTATTTCTAGGCTGATATTTTGCCTCAAGATTTCATGAATTAAATTGAGAGACTCTTAATTTGAAAATTCTTTGGTATTTTCAAGAACTGGTGAGAAAATGTTAGCACTTTTCTACTGAGGGCTGCCACCTGTCTTTATAAGTAAAGGCTTTACTTCTTCAGAAAAACTTTTTGCTAGAGTAACAATAGAAAGGAGCCCGAAGAAGTGACAGATATAACAACATGGTATCTGGGAAGGAAAAGCAGTTGTAATGTAGTTACATAAGCTAACAATGTTTAGTTATTGCTGACATATTAGCTGATATGATAGAAATTACCAGGGGAAGTACTTGACTTTAAACAGAATGGTTCTGACTTTAACATTGTGGCTACTAAAAAATATTTTGTTAACTGTAAATAAAATCACTTGATGTTCCTGGGAATTCTTCCTAGGCAAGAAAGAAGTGAAGTATTGAGATATGTTGTACTGTTGTTCTTACCGTAAATAAAAACTAGAACTAAATTTTTTTTAATCCCAAATAACTGTACATTCACATGTTTTGTTTATGTAAACCTGGGGTCTACATAGGCACTCATGAAGCTTGTTTGCCATATTCTTTCTTTAAAATAATGTTTTTCCAACTTCTTAAAAGTTATTGTTAATGTTTTTACACTGTGGCAGGTAAAATAGAATTACATCTGTTCTAGCTTTCACTAAAGCCAAAAATTTCTGTATTATGTGGATAACAATAATAATACTGATAATAATAATAACTGATGCATATTGTGCACATAGTTGTGCCGGAGAGTATACTTAGCTTTTTACATGTTAAATGTTTATATTTAAACTTCATAATAATCCTATGAAATAAGTCCTATAAATACATAGTACAGTCTCTAAATTCAGGTTTCTCATCCTTGGCACTATTGACATGTTGGGCTGGCTGGTAGTCCTTTGTCATGTGAGACTATCAGTTATGTTGTAGAATGTTCAACAGCAGACCTGGCCTCTGCTCTTTAGAAATCAAGTTGTGACAACCAAAAATATCTCCAGACATTGCCAAAGTCTCCTGGGGGACTAAAATTGCCTCCCATCTGAGAATCACTGCTCTAGATGAACCAGCAGTTTGATTTTTTTTTCTGGTAGAAATAGTTTTTAAACCACTTTCTGCTGTTCACATGCTATATACCCCTACTACCATCCATTTTAATACCAGCTAATCTCCAGTTTTGTTTGATTATTCATCTAAATAACTTAACCAGAGCCCATGTATTATGATAGCTTTTTTTTATCCAGGATTTTGAAAACTTGTACAACAAAATGAAACAAGTGGAGTAATTAATGTAAGTTGCACCAGAGTTACATATTCATAAAAGATAATTTTAATAACAAAATTTTAGAATCATCTGCTGATTTTCATATATTCAAAAATTGGAGGGAATCCTTTTCATGTATTCAACTCTTAAGTGCCAAACTAAGATGATTCTGTTTTTCCTGTTATTGACCTCTAAATATTCTCTGAGGAATATTTGAGTATACTTGAGTCTTATGTGAGTATTTTCTCTGATACTGAAAAATTAGAAGATGGTCAGTCATGGACCTTTCTTACAAAGTTAAAAAATCTTTAAAAAAAAACCCTCATACTAGCAGTGCTAACTTGTTGTTGTGGCTAATTTTCTGCTGTTTTTGAAAAATATGACTGTTTTGTTGTATTTTCTTATGAATATTTTAATAGAAAAAGCATTTCTTAGCAACATTTGAAAATTGTGATACTGTGAAATGAAACTCATCAAGCCTCTGAGTTGACAAAGTTAACCAGGTTTCTGTGATTCTCAAGTTTCTTTACCAAATAGTCTTAGCTTATTAACCCATTCTCCTAAAAATCTCCTAAAAATATGAAAACATTTTTCTATCATCTGAAAGATTACTTCAGAAATGTATATTAATAAATGACTATTAATGCAGTTTGGTAGGAAATTACTGCATTTCACTACAGTTAACTAAAGAACACTTTGAAAGAATGCAGACCTAGAGAAAAATACCTTTTTTGGAAAGAAGAAGAACATTAGACCTTTTAGATGCACTTAAATGATTATGAATTTTTAGCTATCATTTTTTATCTAGGCAAAAGCTTGCACCGTATATCACATTTTGAGACCAGATTGAATGAGGCCCAGGTTTGTTAGTGATTCTATTAATATATTGTAAAGTGGGACTTCCCAGGTGACTTGAGTGATAAAGAATCTGCCCACCAATGTAGGAGATTCAGGTTCAATCCCTGGGTCAGAATAAAAGGAAATGGCATCCCACTCTAGTATTCTTGCTTGGGAAATCCCATGAACAAAGGAGCCTAGTGGGATACAGTCTATGGGCTCAAAAAGAGTTAGACATGACTTAACGACTAACCAACAACAACAACATATTGTGAAGTATTTTTCAGTTCAGTTCAGTTGCTCAGTCATGTCCGACTCTTTGCGACCCCATGGACTGGAGCACACTAGGCTTCCCTATCCATCACCAATTCCCGGAGCTTACTCAAACTCATCTCCATCGTGGCAGTGATGCCATCCAACCATCTCATCCTCTGTCTTCCCCTTCTCCTCCTGCCTTCAGTCTTTCCCAGCATCAGGGTCTTTTCCAATGAGCCAGTTCTTCACATCAAGTGGTGAAAGTATTGGCGTTTCAGCTGCAGCATCAGTCCTTCCAATGAATATTCAGGATTGATTTCCTTTAGGATTGACTGGTTTGATCTCCTTACGGTCCAAGGGAATCTCAAGAGTCTTCTCCAACACCACAGTTCAAAAGCATCAGTTCTTCGGCACTCAGCTTTCTTTTTAGTCCAATTCTCACATTCATACATGACTACTGGAAAAACCATAGCTTTGACTAGCTGGACTTTTGTTGGCAAAGTAATGTCTCTGCTTTTTATGTCTAGGTTGAAGTACTTTTTAGCTCTTGAATAATATGCAGCAGTTAGAACCATTCACCAGGCCTTGATTTAAATATACGATATTTGAAGGTGAGAAACGCATCCAAACAGTCCAACATTTTCATAGGCCTAAATAGCCTATTGATAAGTTTCTGGTTTTTACCTGTGCATGAACAAAACAGTCCTGAAATACATTGGCCACAGGCTTCACCTGGTCTCAAAATTTAGCATTTATCTGGCTACTTTTAGAGAAAGGGGGAAACTTTTGGTATCAGGTGATGCAGATAATCCAGTTCTTATTAACATAACCACACTAGAACTTTATACCAAGGGAAATCATCATCACATTTGGGGACCAAAGTGTCTGTTATATGTCTTTGAAATTTGTTAGATTTTTGACACATGTGCTCAGAGACAGAGTTTTCACACTTTTGTCATTGTCCTCAAATCCATAGGGTTTGGAACTGTACTTGCACCATAAGAAGAGTAATTTCTTTTGTCCCATTACTTTCATCAAGGTTATTTTTAATTTTAATGTAGTAAAAAACATTTTTTGCCCCTTTAATTTCATATCTACCCTAGTTTCTCTCTCTTTGCTCAATTCAGTATTTTTTCAGTATCAGTATCTTTTTTAAAGCCATCATTAAAACAAAATTTGTATTTGTGACCATGGCCCCTACCACTTACTTACAGCCCTACTTGTTACTTATTACTTAACTTCTTTGTGTCTCAGTTTCTTCATCCATAAAATCAGGATCAAGAATAGTACCTTACAGCCTTGTATGAGGTTTAAGTGAGGAAATAAGAAAATAAATACATACATATAAATATACATTTTTATATATTTAAAGTGTAAGGATAGTTTTTGTAACAGATATTAGCATTGAGCCTATCGCTTTTTCCTTTGTAGGACAAAGTTGCAAGATTGGGTCCCTCGTGTATCAATGAGCAGTGTTTAGTTTCTTTTACCTTTTAAAAATGAATTATTGTAGTATGAATTAAATTAAAATGGGAACAAAAAGTCTTGAGATACAAATTTCCTGTCTTATTTAACATATTCCTAAAAATTAAAACATAGAATGTATATAAATTATTTTTTTAACTAAGTAGTCCTTCAGTGGAACATTTCAATCGAGGAATGTGTATTTTGCCCAATTTCAAGGAAAGGAACCAAGGTACTCAATAAAGAATGATGAAAACTATGATCTCCTCCTTCCCTACGAGTTATAATTTTGTGGAGTATTTTAGATTGACTGTCGTAGGCCACCAGAAGGGCACAGAGCCACATGCCACAAGCGGGCCTGTGCAGATCCTCAATTCAGTGTAAGACTCCTTGGCTGTGGTATAGACCCTGGCTACTCCTGCAGTCCGTGTGGGTTTTTGTTGTTGTTGTTTTTTAGTTGTGGTTTTTAACCTGGACTGTATTTTCACTGCAGTGCCAACTTTTCTCAGCCTCCTGTGAATGGGGGCTATTCAAGGCTTCCCATGGCTCTGTTTAATGGACCGCACATCCTCTGCTCTGTTCTACTTGGGAGTCTTGTTGAACTTGCATGTAAGGAGAAGGCAGCACCCAAATTCTTGTCTAGCTATAAGTGCACCAGCCAGTAATCAAGAGAGGTTTCAGGGAAGTGCTTACGAGAAATTAACTTTAAAATTTTTTTCACGTCTTTTACCTGTAAGGTCCTTTCTGAGCTCTAATTCAAGCTATTGCCCATTTTTACTCCGTGTGTTATTGCTGTGATCATTATTTCTGTAGGCTGGCTTTGGAAGCAGACATCGGAATTGAACCCCAGGTCCTTCATTTATTGGCTATATAATTTTGGGCAGATTACCTTATTAATTCATCCACAAGTATTTATTGAATGTCTGTGTGTGCCAGGCAGGATTCTAAGCACTGGAGATACAACTGTGGACAAGTAAATGTGCTGTAATATGCTTGTGTTCTAGTCAAGGAAGGCAATAAATAAATGAATACAAATATGTAGTTTATCAGTGTTAATCATTGATGTGTAAAAAATAAACTTGCTCTGTGAGCCTTAATATCTTCATCAATAAAATGAGGAAAGCTACCACCTCCCAGGATAGTTGTCAGGTTAGATGAGCTGGCACCATGAAGGCTTGAGGATATACCAGGGTGGATGAGATAGTCTGTCTCTCGGTCACTTGCTGGCCATCTGGTAAATGAGAGATGTCTTCCCAAAACCTTTTGACCTGCTAGAGTGGAGCAAGTGTTATGTTTTCTGAGGATTAAATTGGCTAGAGTAACGTGTGTGTAATTGATTCCAAGTGTCTCTCTCTCTTGGTTCAGTAGGTGCCGTCTATTAATTAATACCATGTAAATGAAACTTGAAGAAATCGAACCATGTTTCCCTATTGAAACCTATAATTTGAGAGATGCCACTGTTATGGTAATGATTGTCCTTTACTACCTCTGATGGTGGCTATTTTAAATATTTATAAGGCCTTATTGTTATTTGGGTAGCAATATTTGGAATTTTGAGAGCTAATAGATTTTAACTTGGGAAACCAAACATGGAATCTTTGATGGTGAGAGTGTTTCTGTGGAAGATGAACACAAGCAGTGTATGTCCTGCACCTGTCACGTCTAATTCTCCCATGTTTTGGTCTCCTGTACCTTGATTTCAGTGTTGATTTTGGAAAAATAAATGAGTTTTTCCTAAAAATTTTGCACTTGTGTTGAGGTTTGACAGAAAACAATAAAATTCTATAAAGCAATTATCCATCAATAAAAAATTAATTAAAAAAACAAAAAGCAAAACCAAAAAAAAACTTGTACTTGATTGCTCAACCATCATATTGCTATAGTACAGTTTTAGGTTTTGATTTTTTTTTCTGTTCAGTTTTTAAAAGAGTGATTTCTTCAGCTAAAACCCGTGATGGTTTCTGTCCCTGTCCCATTCCCACTTCCGTTTGCCTTTGATGTATTACCTATAAAGTATTATAATTTTTTTCAATTTGCTTATTTTTACTGGATTCGTCCATCTCCTGTCGTAGCGTCTACATTTGGCTTTAGCCTCTTAATAGTATGTTGTGTAAAGCCAATTGAATGAACTTCTCATTTTGTCTTTTCCAACTTGTCCTAAGGCAAATATTCTAAATTTTGCACAACTGAACCACCTTCATTAGCTAGTAGGACTGACCCACCAAGTACTAAACAAATACTTATTACTTACATTGAGATATTCTTTTTGATAAAAATGTACTTCTACCCAAGTAACTGCCGCCCCCAAATTATAGCGGCTTAGTCTGACAGCAGTTCCCTTGAATTTGAGTGTCAGAGTGTGCTGAAATCAGGACTTAAAGTTGAGAAAAGCACTGAGCACTAAGAGAGCCCTCATTCACATTTGGTTGCCTTATTCCCTGCACAGGCGGACTCCGACAGGGAGGTGTGATTCACAGCAGGTCAGCTTTTAGCCAGTGTCACTGCTTGAGTGGTGGTGTGAGTCTCATGTGTCGGAATAGTGTAATGATGCCTATATTCCAGCACTTGGTTTTTCTACCCCTTTGCTTCAACACTAAATTGATTTTTTTCTAACATGAACAAAAGGGGTCTGTGTGTAAAACTTGTGTGAGATCATTTTAATGGAGTTTTCAGTTTGACTGAAATACTTTTTAACGACCTGTTTTACTACGTTAGTATTTTAAAATAAATCTTCAGTTATCATTTGAGTTCAGAAATCTTTGTTGATTTTTTTCTCCCCCTGCTAAGTCACTTCAGTCGTGTCCGACTCTGTGTGATCCCATAGACGGCAGCCCACCAGGCTCCCCCGTCCCTGGGATTCTCCAGGCAGGAACACTGGAGTGGGTTACCATTTCCTTCTCCAGTGCATGAAAGTGGAAAGTGAAAGTGAAGTCGCTCAGTCATGTCCAACTCTTAGCGACCCCATGGACTGCAGCCTACCAGGCTCCTCCATCCATGGGATTTTCCAGGCAAGAGTACTGGAGTGGGGTGCCATTGCCTTCTCCGTTTCTCCCCCTAGTGATAGTTTAATTCTAAGGCAGCCAGCTTATATCTTGCTGCAAACTTGATTATTAGCATTATTTTACTTGTTTTTTATTTCAATCATATTTTGTTAAACTTCTGGTGTTCATTTGTTAACTGTTTCTAAAAAGCTCTGTTTGATTTCCCCCTGTTCGACAATATGCCCAATACCTGTTCTACTTTCTCTTCTCTCTTTCTTTCTTTCCGTTGCCTGTCTTCTGCCACATGCCCATCAAACCTAATTGCTGCTTTGTGAGAGCTTTGTTGAGGCAGTTCCTTGGCCCTGCTGTCCCTTGGGGATTTAATGCGGGTGGGATGTGCCTGTGGCCCTCGAGCCATGTCAGTGACTGCTATAGCTCCCAGATTCTAAAGACTGGTCACCTCAGGCCCTAATGTTGTTTCAAGTCTAGAGCATTTTAGTCTCAGGATAGATATGGCAGGAATAATACAATTTGGGTCATTTTGTCAATGGGTATTAATCTCCAGCTTGTCTGCTAATTATATAAAAATCTGTGACATGCAGACTATTTTTAGTCTCCTTCAAATTAGAGTGCTTTAAGATAATTTTCATGAGTGCTAATGTTTTTCTTTTACAACTTAGTAATATTACTGTCACTGAATTACTAATCGTATATATATTATATATATATATTTAACATCACTTTGATACCATTTAAACTTTTGCCTTATATCTAAACCTTAGAGAAATTAAAAGCGAGATATAAGAATCCAAAAGACATCTAGATAGAACTTTGGGGTTCATCAAAGGTGAGTTAAATTTTTTCTTCAAGTGAGAAATATAGCTATAATATAGTAAGCCATTTGCCTTTTTAATATTTTGATATTTTAAAAATAGTTATCTTTCTCTCCAGACTTACAAAGAGATCTGTACTCTAATGCAGTTTGGAAAACATGTAAATCACCCTTAATCTGAAAATCCATTGATTAACATTTGTTACCATTTAGAGGCATTTTCTTCCTATTATTTCTCTTCATTTTTTAAACAAAATATTTTAAATACACTAAAAAATACATGGACATTCTGTGTATTGAATACCAATAGAATGACACTCAGATTTTAAACGTTACTGTTTTAGAAAACAAACATGGTTACCAAACGGAAAAGGGGTTGGAGAAGGATAAATTAGGAGTTTGGAATTAGCAGATACAAACTACTGTATATAAAATAGATAAACAACAAAGTCCTACTGTATAGCACAGGGAACTATGTTTAATATCCTATAGCAAACAATAATGGAAAAGAATATGAAAAATAATATATATATATATGCTATCTGCCAGAAACTAACACAGCATTGTAACATTGTAATCAACTATACTTGAATTAAAATAAAATGTTGATGTTTTATCATGTTTATTCTTAGTTCATGGTCTTGTTTATTTTATATATATATATATATGCATATATTGAAACATAATTGGGATCATATTATAATTATAGTTTTAGAGCTTTATCTTTTCTTTAACATTTTAAGTATTTTCCCATATCATTAAAATTTGTTTAGTGCTTTGTTGCAACACTAAATTTGTGCTAGTGTTTGCACAGATTTTATTTTTCAATAATGGTAATTCTATTCCTATTTAATTTTACATTTACTTCTAGTTCTTTTAACTTAATATACCACATATTATACATGACTTAAAATACTTTTTCAAAAAACTGCAGGTTAAAACTCATCAGGTCACAAAGGCAATTTAGCAGGCTATAGTCAACATAAAAAAAATAATAATAGAGAAGATCAGGGTATTCCTGTGCTTCTTTGGCCAAAAAAAAGTACATCTTCTAGTCCTTTTGCTTCAGTTATCTATATAAAATTAAAATTTTTTTTGACTAGGGGTCACAGTCACAAGTATTATTAGAAACCTTTTTAACCAGTCTCCCTCATGTGTATTAGATTTGACACCCATCTTTTATGCTTACATTTTCTGGATTGATTTATTAGAACCAGATATATTAAAGTGAGGTAGTCAAATAGTGAAACAAACTCATACCCCTAGATTTTAGCACTGGAAGGAGTTTTTCCACTGTGGGGATCTGGGAAGTTCTGATTTTTCCCATTCAGTTTTACTTTAAGAAGCTTTGAGCTAACACAGGGCTTTCCCAGTAGCTCAGCAGTAAATAATCTGCCTGCCAAGCAGGAGACGTAGGTTTGATCCCTGGGTCAGGGAGATCCCCTGGAAAAGGAAATGGCAACTTACTCCAGTATTCTTGCCCAGGAAATCCCATGGACAGAAGACCCTGGTAGGCTACCATGGGGTTGAAAAAGAGTCGAACATGACCTAGCGACTGACCATGCATGCACAAACTAACTCAAGGGTGATGATCCCTTATAGTTGATAAGTTGTTTCCTTAATATTTGATTATCAGTTTCCCAAAAGACTGTGATTTGAGTCACTGGCATAAGTTAGAATTCTGAACTCTTGAACATAAATCTTAGGTTTTCTCTCCTCCGGTTTTGCCATCCTACCTTAGCTCACCATCTGGAACTACCCCTACCTTCTGTTCAAAGTGAGTGTAGCCTCTCACAGGCACTGCTGCAGTAGTGAATGCAGTAAGTTCTCCTAAATGACGAGACAAAGCACTTAAACACTCCAGTATATTGAGTTCTGTCTGCTTAAAGCTTAAGAGATAGGTCCTTTGATATGGCATGGTTCTTATATACAATAACTTTTCAACATCGCATTAAACTCTCAGCATGTCATTTTGTAGTGCACTGGTCCTTTTCTCCAGTGTGGCTATCACTTTTAAAGAATCCACTATGATTTAGGAAGAGGGACTCAAGACACTGAACTCAAGGTTCAGTGTGTGTGCATGTGCTAAGTTTCTTCAGTTGTGTCCAAATCTTTGTGACCCTATGGCTCCTGTGTCCGTGGGATTCTCCAGGCAAGAATACTGGACTGGGTTGCCATGCCCTCCTCCAGGGAATCTTCTCAACCCAGGGGTCGAACCCATGTCTCTTATGTCTCCTGCATTGGCAAGCGGGTTCTTTACTACTAGCACCACCTGGGAAGCCCCCTGGTTCAGTGTAGCAAATGGATAATAGGAGAGATGAGTAAGGTTGGGACTAGTAATAGGTCTATTTGGGTAAGATGGTAAGATGGTATCTGCTGCTCTGCTTCTTGGAAGTTATTTGCTCTCTCATCTTGCATTTTTTGATAGACTTATTTTCTATCAGTTACTCTGCTGGGTGCAGAGCATCCAAAGATGACTAAGCCTGAGGGCCCTTAAGATTCTCACAGCCTTGTGAGGAGTACCTTAGAACGAATTAAATAGCAAGCTGAAAATCATATCTAAATCTTGGCACTTAAATTACTAATTGACTAGTAATTGTTTAGCTTTTCTAAGTCTGCTTGCTAATTTGCCTCATCTATAAAATGTTATTACTAGTTCTTTTGCATGTTTTTGTGAGAATAAGAATGTACATATATAAATTAGCACATGCCTGGCATTATAGTATGTTTATAGTATGTTGTAGCTGTGTCATTCAATGCCATTTTTATTATTCAGTGTATTAAGTGCCAGGCTAGATGTTTATAATAAAAAGCCCATGGAAGAGGCAGCTGCTTCACCCCAGGTTCTGCACACCACACAGCCACCGTTCTCTGCTTCCACTGTGCGTTTATGTTCACTTTTCTTTCTGGGTGTCTGTGGAGACCCTTTTATTTGTGGACATGCTGTGTTCTTCCTATGGGTCACACTCATCCTTCCTCAGTTCCCTACAATATATGGAGTGAATTCTCTAAAATTCCCTACAATATATGAATTCTCTAAAATTCCTTTTCTCTTCTCATGCCTTCCTTTCCCCTTTTCCCTTCCCTTTTCTTCTTCTTTCTACGCAACCCCCAACTCCCAAAATGCATCCATCAATTCCTACTGCTTTAGCTATCACCTCTATGAAGATGCTTCCCAAATCTATATCCACAGCATTTCCAGGTGCCTGCTGGGCATCTCCATCTGGAAGTCCTTCTTGCATTCAAAGTTAACATGTCCAAAACTGAACTCATTAATTCCCCATTAACACTCCTTTTCTTTCCAGTCCTTTCTAATGCTAGCATCATCACCTCCAGCAGACAAGTTTGAATCTTAAATTCAGCCGTTATATTTGCTTCCTGGTCCCTTCCTGATGTCTCGCTCATGCAGTCGGTTGGCCAGACTAACCTAACCCACTTCCATGCTGCTGCCATCATTCAGGTTTTCTTTCCCATTCCTGCTGCTAGTACCCTAATTTAGGCCCTCATTATCTCCCACCTGGAATATTGGAAGAAGCTACTCCTAACTAATCTTCCCTCTCCTTTCCCCTGCACCCAACAACACACTATTGGCAGAGTGACAATACTAGGCCCCAGGTAGCAGTTTTAGTCTTTAGCCCTAAACACATTAGTCCCTTGCTGACAAACCATCCATGCCTTCAAATTGCCTGCAGAATAAAGTCCTGATTCTAAACCTATCAAGGCTCCTCGCTCTTTAGGCTGTCTCCTGGGCTTGTTCACCTTCCCACTTTGCCCATATGATTAGCCCCACAGGTCCTGAACCTGCTTCCCATCATTCAAACCTATTCCTTTCTCCCAAAGTACCATTCTTCCCATTCCAATAACTCCATCCCTCTCCTCCCTCCATTCCCTGCTCAGGAAATTTGACTATCTTTAAGGCTCAGTCTGAAGTCTGTCTCCACTGGGAGGGGCACCTCTAACAAGAAGCCGTTTTCTTTCTTCCTTTGTTTATGGATAGCTTATTGATACTCTACTGTCTTTGTTATCTGTTCTTATATTATTCAATTTAACCACCTATTTTTTCAGTTTAACCATTTTTGAAACACATCATTAATAGCTCTTTTATTAGACCTCATTTCTTTGTATTCCTCATAGTATATATATGTGTTGAAACAGTGGAATTTGAGAGAGTATGGAAAGGTTCCATAGCTGTCATTTGAGGACTTAAAATAGTTAATAGTTCTGGAAAGATAGGATGATGCAGTAGGAACTGCAATTAACCACAGAAACAACGATGTGAGAAGGCCTTACAGTTGTGTTGCACAAAGTTCACCTGTAAAATCCTTATTTCCATGAAATTGTAAAGCTATTAGGATATTAGTGTTAATTGTTGATCTGTTGTAGTTCTAGAGCAGAATTTTGAAGGCCAAATTCCTCCCCCCAAAATTCAACTTACAGACTTTTCAGAGTGATGTTATTTAAAATTAGTGATATGTCTATAGTAGCTAATTTCCCAGGACTACATAATATCTGACATATGTTTAAATTGATTGAAATACTGTTTTAGATTTGGTACATCTCCAGTTTGTCCACCAAGCTACTACCTCCATATTTCTCATTGACTACCGCAAAAGTGTCCCAACTGATCTCTTCATATCCACTTTGTTCCCCCACTGCCAGCATACCCATAAGTCACTTTTCCACACTGATGAGGGAAGACACTTTTTGTATATATTTTTTAAATATCTGATTACATGACCAGATGCTTAAGTTACTGCAGTGGTTTCACATTGCTCTTTGGATAAAGAGCTAGTGTTTAATCACAGCCTGTTTGACCTGTGTGGTCGAGTCCCTGTTTACTTCTAGCCTCATGTGTACAGTGTTCTCAGCTTTGCGTGTGCTCATTCTTATGCTCTGAAGACACTCCTCTTACCTCTTCTCTTCCCACACCCCTCTTTTACATCTTTCTTCCTTTGGATGTCAACTAAATCATCATTTCCTTAGGAAGCCTCTGACTTTACTGGCTAGCTAGTCCCCAGTTGTAAGCTCTGAGAGTATCATCTGTTTTTACTCTGTGGCATTATTAGCATTGTAATTTTACATTTATTTGTGATTCTTTCATTATTACCGGTCTCTAGCATTAGCTTGTAAGCTTCACAAGCTCTTTGCCTGGTTTTGCTCACCGTGGCATCTGTGCCAAGCACAGTGCTTAATGTATGGAAGATATTTGGTCTATATTAGTTTAATGAGTGATGAAGGGTTTAAATATATGTATGTATATATTAGCAAAAGGAAAACAATTCTGTAGAATTTTAGTGATATAGATTACAAGGGACTAAATATTGCTTTCATTTATGACACTTTGATGATGTTAACGATTTCTCCCAAATTTTATACTTATTATACATATTGTAGTTAAAAAAAAAGTGAACTACTTAGTTACCCAGTCATGTCTGTCTCTTTGCAACCCCATGGACTGTAGACCTCCAGATTCCTCTGTCCATAGGAATTCTCCAGGCAAGAATACTGGAGTGGGTTACCATGCCCTCCTCCAGGGAATCTTCCCAACCCAGGGATCCAACCCAGGTCTCCAACCCAGGTCTCCCGCATTACAGGCAGATTCTTTACTATTTGAGCCCCAGGGAAGAGTATTAGATAATTACATGTAGTAAAGTAAAATCATAGAGAATCACAGAGTAAGGGGAAAAAACCCAGATGTCAAATAATCCAGGCTTCCCTTTGATGTGTTGTATCAGAGGCTGTGCAGCTTCTTGGACATCTTTATTCACAAGGGGCTCAGCATCAATAGAGGCTCCTCTGTTCTTTAATTTCTTCATGTGAAGCCAAAACTCACCAGCTATATTTTCTATCTATTAGTGTCAGTCTCTAAAGTAATACTTACCAAGTCTGTCTTCTATCCATATGGTACCCTTTCAGATGAGCAGACAGTCATCATGTACTCCTCTAGCTTTAATTCTCCCAACCCTCCCCTTCACACACACTGTGTTCCTGTCCTGTTGGTTCTGGAGACAGTTGTGTCCTTCTTTCTCTCCTTTAAACCTTCACACATGTTGTCTCTAAAACACTCTTTCCACTTCCCCTCCTTGCTTCAGATCCTGTGACTCCTTCCCTCTCCCCCTTTAGGCCTCAGGGAGGTCTCTTTCACCACTCCTTCACCCCGCTTCTATTGGTTGCCCTTGTTCATATCCCGAAGTAGCTCATGCCACATTTTATTATTATTTTAAATCCAAATTATATAATCCACACGAAGGGAGACCACAACACACCAGTGTATGTCATTATGTCCTCCACTGTCTGTCTAGCACTGTGCCTGACTTAATAGTAAGCATTTACTACGTTTTTGGCTGCGTAAATTTGAGAACACAATCTTTACTATTCTCCAAGCTAGCATTCTTTTTTTTTTTTGTCAGCCAAGCGTATGGCAGTAAGTGATTTCATGATCTTCTGGATATGCTCCAGTTTGTTGGTATTTCTCCTAGAGAGGCACTCAGAATAAATTCTAGTGTTCCAGGTGAAAATATGACCTGGATTATATGAAACATTATCTCTGCTAATTTAGAATCCTAGGGACTTTTTTTGGAGAAGGAAATGGCAACCCACTCCAGTGTTCTTGCCTGGAGAATCCCAGGGCCTGGGGAGCCTGGTGGGCTGCCGTCTCTGGGGTTGCACAGAGTTGGACACGACTGAAGTGATTTAGCAGCAGGGACTTTTTTATGCTCAGGAGCTAAATTTCTTATTTTTGTTGTGAGCTAAGGTTTGAGTAGTGGACATTATCAAATTATCTTATTACTTTTTTTTTTAAGGCTGTTAATGAAGTGAACTTAAAGAAATGGTGTTTTGAAAACATTTAATTTACTCAAACTGTTAATCTGTTCTTTGGATTGTCAACTATTGTCTCGTATGAAAACTGATGCTTAGAAGGCATGCTTTTCTGACTGCTCTCTTGATTTCTGTCAACTGGTCCACTAGAGTTTCTTTTCCTGACCTTTTCAGTAGTGCTTTCTGAAAGTGGAATGTGTTTCAGCCATATATGATGTTTCAGGCTCATAGAAGGAAGGATTCCTTAACTTTGTTATTTTGGGGGAGTAGAAGAAGAAACAGTATAGGATATTATCGGCGGCTCAAACAGTGAAGAATCTGCCTGCAGTGCAGGAGACTCCGGTTCAATCCCTGTGTCAGAAAGATCCCCTGGAGGAGGGAATGGCTACCTACTCTAGTATTCTTCCCTGGAGAATTCCATAGACAGAGGGGCCTGGCAGGCTGTAGTCCATAAAGATATGTTGTAAAGATATAAGAATTAAAAATACATGGCAAAAAAGTAATGAGGAGAGAGAATGTAGTTTTCTGATAGCCTTACCACCTCACATGAGTGGTGTATGCTTTACTCCTGTTGTCTCTTCCACACAGTGACCACAGGAAACAGATGTCGTTTAACCTCGTTTTACAGAAAAAGTGATAGTCTGAGTCATACAACTAATAAATGGCAGAAGGATTTTTCAGACCTGGTTCTAAAGCAGTCCCTATTCTACTGACTCAATAAATAGTTGGTATATGAATGAAGTGAAGCAGATGGAGAGTTGCTATAGCATAATGGATAAACATGTATATAGACTCAAGAGCCAGGTGGCCTGGATTCAGATCCTGGCCCTATCAGGGTTCTAAGGCTTACTATCTGTGGTATCTTGGGCAAGTTGCTTGATCTCTCTCTGTGCCTCATTCTCTTCATCTCTAAAATCAATTGTGGTGCCTTCCTCATAGAGTTGTTGTGAATTAATTTGATTAATATATAGTAAAATACTTAGGACAGTTCCTGGCATATATTGTGAGGTTCTATGTTAGGATTTGTTGTTGTTGCTGCTGCTATTGTATTTTGATGATGATGATGTATGTGTCCTCTGTGAAACTTTTCTGAGAAGTTTATGGAAAATGTTATCAAAACTGTTGCCAGGACTATTTCTTCAGCCTGACTTGGCCCGATGTCTCAAAACTCACAACTTAAATTTTTAAGTTTCAAGTTGTTAAGTGTTACCCTCATATCTTTCATTCCTCAGTTCAGTTGCTCAGTCGTGTCCTACTCTTTGTGACCCCATGGACTGCAGCACACCAGGCCTCCCTGTCCATCACCAACTCTAGGAGCTTGCTCAAACTCATGTCCATTGAGTCGTTGATGCCATCCAACCATCTCATCCTCTGTTGTCCCTTTCTCCTCCTGCCTTCAGTCTTTCCCGGCATCAGGGTCTTTTCAAATGAATCAGTTCTTCACATCAAGTTGGCCAAAGTATTGGAACTTCAGCTTCAGCATCAGTCCTTCCAATGAATATTCAGGACTGATTTCCTTTAGGATTGACTGGTTTGATCTCATTGAAGTCCAAGGGACTCTCAAGAATGTTCTCCAGCACCACAGTTCAAAAGCATCAATTCTTCAGCACTCAGCTTTCTTTATGGTCCAACTCTCACATCCATACACGACCACTGGAAAAACCATAGCTTTGACTAGACCATAGCTTTTCATTCCTAAACAGGCTCAACCTCCCACACACACAGACACACACACACAGCCTCACCTTCCTCTTTTCCCTTTCTATAACTAGGCGCCAATTCACAGCTTCTCTTTAATATTATTATTATACACCTCAGGTAAAACATGTATAAGGATCTAGTAGCATAAGTTGGGCTTCCCAGGTGGCTCAGTGGTAAAGAATCCAACTGCCAATGCAGGAGACATAGGTTCAATCCCTGGTCGGAAAGATGCTCTGGAGGAGGAATTGGCAACCGACTCCAGTATTATTGCCTGGAAAATACCATTGACAGAAACCTGGCGGACCACAGTCCATAGGGTTGCAAAGAGTCAGACATAAGTGAGCACCCACACACATTAGCATAAGTTAAAATCTGTAAATCAAAGCAAAAAACTTGGAAAGCACTCCATTTTACAATTTCTTCCAAAATGCTATGCTTCCCAGCCTCCCTACAGGTCAGGTCTGTAGGATTTAAGTAGATTGTTACATTATAATAAAGAGATATGGATATTTCTGTTGATTATTTGTTTCTACTATAGTATAGCTTAATTACCTTAAATTAACTTCCTTTTTCTAGGAAATTAAAACTTCTTTGTAAAAATCATTAACCCCTCTAACCTACTGAAGACCACTTACTAGATTAAGGAGAAAATATAAGTAAAGAAAGAACTGTAACTGTTATTTTGCAGTAAGCCTGAAATGTCTTATTTCGAAACTAATGAAAGAGTAAGGGACCCTTTTAAAAATTTACTTGGAAGCATGAGGGGTGAAAATTTTCTTAAGTAATGGGCTAACTCATTAATTTTGACTATATAAACTTAATTTAAATTAATTCTTTGTTCAGAAGTCACCCAAGGAAGTCTTAATAAGTCAGTGAAGTATTAGAATACAAATTTTCCTGTTTTTAGAAATAAGGTCACAGATGTAGAAGACAAACTTATGGTTACCAAAGGGGGAAGGGGAGGAGGGATAAACTGGGAGATTGGGATTGACATATATACACTACATATATAAAATAGAAAACTAATAACAACCTGCTGGATAGCACAGGGAATTCTTCTCAATATTATGTAATTACCTATATGGGATTAGAATCTAAAAAAGAATGTGTGTGTGTGTGTGTGTGTATAACAGATTCACTTTGATGTACAGCTTAACTAACACAACAGTGTTAGTTAAATTGTGAATCAACTAAACTCCAATAAAAATTAATAAAAATTTTTTGCTATATTTACCACATTCAAGAATTTTGTTTGTATGTTATTTATGTATACTTTTTAGTATAACCTATTTGATTAGTGCTCATGAAGATTGTTCTAAGTGTTAATTTATTATAATATGTTGTGCTTAGTCTTTCAGTCATGTTTATAACTCCATGGACTATAGCCTGCCAGGCTTCTCTGTCCATGGGGATTTTCCAGGCAAGAATACTAGAGTGGGTTGCCATGCCCTCCTCCAGGGGATCTTCCCAACCCAGGAATAGAATCCAGGTCTTGCACATTGCAGGCAGATTCTTTACTGTCTGAGCCCATTATAATATGTTACCCATAATTTTCTGTCTTTTTTTCTTTTTCTAATGTTGCCCTTTAGTTCTTATATGACAACCTTTTGTGATACTTAAACAAACAAAAATGTAATCTAGGAAAGTATTTCTGACCTTAGTTATAGTAGAAGATATAAATATTGAATATTCATAGCAAAAAAATACATGCTATGTTAAAGCTTAATGTTGCCTAGAATGATTATTCTTTTGCATAAAAAATAAGAAACGGTAAAATATTTGCCCATGGCATTCATTTCCATTTTACTTCTCAAATTTTCGACCTGTGAAGACAGAAATCATTTTGTACCCTTCCCCTTACCAGCATCATCATCACATAACACAACTTCATCGAAACCATACAATTTATATTTCACCTGCAGTCAACTACCACAAAACAGTTTAACACTGTGGGTTCCTCTTGTTATCAGACCACATGGTTAAGATTGCATGGGAAAACCCAGAAAGAGGTGGAAGCCAAATCAGTAGGCCTCACAGTTTTGAGATTATCACTTTCAAAACTAGCTGAGGGTTTCTCTAGATGTTTCCTGCAGTTACTGCTTCCTCCTGTTAACTCTTTCTTCCACAATCCTATTTCTTTTCAGCGGGTCCCATTGTCTGATTTTGGAAGCGTGGGCGTATTTGCAGCAGTTCTCTTACTTGATCCAACTTATTTTGTGATTTTCTTTCTTTCCTTGTTGGCAGGGGTCTTGTACACGACAGCCAGAATAACCTCCAGTTGAGGGGCTTGGTGGTGTTACTTATTTCTAAGGCAGCTGGGCCCAACAGTGTGAATGCTTCGTGTCAAAACTATGACATGGTCAGTGGGATCTATTCATGGTAAGAAGAAATTTTGAAATTGCTCTCTAAATTGTGTTTTCATTCAGTGGTCAGTAGAAATCACTGTTTAGTTCTTCGTCATTCTCTGATTCAGAGATAGGTTAAAATATTTTGTAAGGTTAAAAATGAGTTTTTATTGTTCTTAACAAATCTAATAGTCTTAGCTACTTTGTATGGAACTCTGGTAAATTTTCCCTTGTGTTTTTGTCTAATACTTTCCTTTCTACCTTAAGCATTTAAATTTTTTTATTGAATACTACCCTTCTGCCCCATCGTGATATCATTTTATTTCTGTAGAGAACTCTGTATCATTTAGTCCAGGATTCATGGTTTTTAAACCTACTCAGTAGGATAACTTAGCTGTATATATAATGATGCAACTACCATTTTAGGAGATGTCTACTTCAGTGCTGTATCATTAACTTTATTTTGTTTATTTTTATGGTGAAGAGGTTTTTATTAAAGTAACTGGAATAAGAAACTTTACATCTCATGTTTAGATTAAAAAATAAATTTATGAGTACATATTAGTTATTCTGATGCATATAAAACAAACTTTAAAATTTCAGTTGTGATTTTTTGAATGTGATTTAAAAAATGTGTATTAGTAATAATATATCAGCAATAACTTTACTTAATCTTAGAAGTGTACTCGGCACTGTGTTGAAAACCTCTATAGAAGTAACAGTCTGCAGGTGGACTTTGGTACATGAAATTAAAGCACCCAAAAACATGGTGACAAGGAAATTTTCCTCACAAAAAGAACTATTTCTCGAAGCTTAGACTTATGGTTAATACATCTTATTGATTTACTTTAAAAATCAGTCCTCATCACTGTCACACAATTGTGCTCATTTCACATGCTAGCAAGGTAGTACTTAAAATCCTTCAAGCGAAGCTTCAACAGTACATGAACTGAGAACTTCCAGATGTACAAACTGGATTTAGAAAAGGCAGAGGAACCAGAGATCAAATTGCCAACATCCATTGGACCATAGAGAAAGCAAGGGAATTCCAGAAAAACATCTACTTCTGCTTCATTGTCTATGCTAAAGCCTTTGACTGTGTAAATCACAACAAGCTGGAAAATTTTTCTGCCCCCTGTGAAACCTGTATGCAGGTCAAGAAGCAACAGTTAGAACTGGACATGGAACAATGGACTGGTTCAAAATTGGGAAAGGAGTACATCAAGGCTGTATATCATCACCCTGCTTATTTAACTTCTATGCAGAGTACATGATGAGAAATGCTGGCCTGGGTGAATCCCAGACTGGAATCACAATTTCAGGGAGAAATATCATTAACCTGGAATGTGCAGATGACATTACCCTTATGGCAGAAAGCAAAGAGGAACTAAAAAGCCTCTTGATGAAAGTGAAAGAGCAGAGTGAAAAAGCTGGCTTAAAACTCTGCATTCAAAAAAAGAAGATCATGACATCGAGTCCCGTCACTTCATGGCAAATAGAAGAGGAAAAAGTGGAAGCAGTGACAGACTTTATTTTCTTGGTCTCCAGAATCGCTGCGGATGGTGACTGCAGCCTTTATTGCTTCTTGGCAGGAAAGCTATGACAAACCTAGACAGTGTGATGAAAAGCATAGGCAATACTTTGCCGACGAAGGTCTGTGTAGTCAAGGCTGTGATCTTCTCAGTAGTCACATACAGTTGTGAGCTGAATATGTAAAGAAGGCAAAGCGCCAAAGAATTGATGCTTTTGAACTGTGGTGTTGGAGAAGACTTTTGAGAGTCCCTTGGACAGCAATCCACCTGTAATGCAGGAAACCCCGGTTCGATTCCTGGGATGGGAAGATCTGCTGGAGAAGAGGTAGGCTACCCAATCTAGTATCCTTGAGCTTCCCTTGTGCCTCAGCCGATAAAGAATCTGCCTGCAATGCGGGAGACCTGGGTTCGATCTCTGGGTTGGGAAGATCCCCTAGAGAAGGGAAAGGCTACCCACTTCAAGAAGGGAAAGGCTACCCATTTCCAGTATTCTGGCCTGGAGAATTCCATGGACTGTATAGTCCGTGGGGTCGCAAAGAGTCGGACATGACTGAGCAACTTTCACTTTTGGACAGCAAGTAGATCAAACCAGTCAATCCTAAAGGAAATCAACCCTGAATATTCATTGGAAGGACTGATGCTTCATTGGAAGCTGAATCTCCAATACTTTGGTCACCTGATGTGTACAGCCTACTCACTGGGAAAGACCCTGATGCTGGGAAAGATTGAAGACAGAAGAAGAGGGCGACAGAGGATGACATGGCTGGATGGCATCGTCGATGCAATGGACATGAACTTGGGCAAACTCTGGGAGATGGTGAGGGACAGGGAGGCCTAGCGTGTGCAGTCCATGGGGTCATGAAGAGTTGGACTTGACTGGGTGACTAAACAACAACAACATATCTCTAATGAATATCAGCTGGTTTACTATCACTAATCTTAACACTTGGAAGTCTTTGAGACCTAATAAGTGTTAATTAAATATTTACTGCATAAATGAGTCATTCCCATTTTATAGAAAAAGAAACAAACACTGATACTAAAACTGGTCTAAAATTCTCTAGGTATAAAATGATAGATTTGGAATTTAAATCTAAAGGGTATTTCTTTCTACTATGCAGATGCTGTTACCTGTAGGTACAGTGCACTGTGTTGTGGCGTGTTTCCAATCTCTTATCTAGCCTCTAAGAAACAGCTGCATTGCCTTCTGATTCTTCATAGGAACATAATGTATTTCGTTGATGGTTGCTGTAATATGAATATTATAAAAGAACTTTGCAAAAGAGTAGGTAGGTAGTACATTACAAATGTAAAAATTCCCCAAATGGTATAAATGGGTTTCACACCCACGTGTATAGAATCCACAGTTACATTTAGGAAATGGTATATGGTTCCAGGCTGTTTTTCTGTAATCAGACTTTATCTAGTAAGTCACTGGTGATGCTTGGGTGTTCTACACAAGAACATACTTGTTAATGTGAAAATGTAATTTGGCATAGTACTACGAGAAACCATTCATTTGTTTCTCTATCCCTAAAGTCATTTGTTTGGCTCCTACTTCCTTAATTGTTCAAGTGTAACTTTTGCTGGAGGCTTGTATCTATAATGTCACAGTGAATTATTTAACATTTGAGGAAAGTGCTGATTTGGGAGCTTTTTAATTCACTTCCAAACTACTGGGATTTACATTGTTGGTGATTTTCTCTGATAAACTTGACTTTGATGTCAGTTAATGGGACCTGAGTAAATTACCTAAGGGAACAAAAGGAGTTAGGTGACCTCTTTTTTTTTTTTGGCCTAAGGCTATAACTGCTGGATATATCTTGTGGATATGTCTCATGAACTTATCACATAATGGCCAGAAGAGGCAAAATTTTGGCTAAAATGTAATAACATTTTGAAAAATAGGTAAGTGAGTCACATTTATAAAAATGCACTATAAACACCTACCATGACCTTTCACTAGCAAGACCATGGTCTTTAGGTTTATTCCACCAACCCTGACTTTAAAAATTGGTTACAAAGGGGATCAGGCAAAGAGAGTATTTTTAAATTTGCAAGCATCCCTAACTACAACTGAGAAAATAAATTTACAGCTTACTCTATTAGTGATAGGATATTTTTGTATATAGAAGATAGATAACTATAATATATAATACATAGTATTACAAAGTATAGACTTCCCTAATGTAACATGATTATTACATTTAAAGAAATGCATGTTAATTTTTTGAATAATGACTCAGTTTTCTCAGTTGCTTTAGGAAGAACCAACTCAAATATTTCTCATCCAACTAGTGATTATAAACAGACCACAAATTTTCAGTCTATCTTTATTCCCTGAAATTTCCTACCACCTCTTGTTATCTATGTTAGAAGAGACTGAAACAAGTTTGCCAAACATTTTCTTTTCTTCCTGAGTATTCAGCTAGACTACATTTCTCAGCCTTCCTGTGCAGTTGGCTGGGCTATATAAATCAGAGCTAGCCAAAAGAATATAAGTGAAATTTACTGTTTACTTTTCATCGGAAAAGACTCTGATGCTGGGAGGGATTGGGGGCAGGGGGAGAAGGGGATGTAGAGGATGGATGGCATCACTGCCTCGATGGATGATGGACAGGGAAGCCTGGCGTGCTGTGATTCATGGGGTCACAAAGAGTTGGACACGACTGAGCGACTGAACTAAACTGAACTGACCATAAAAATCACACATTTGCAGTACACCTTAAGCAGATGATCTTGGTAGATACCTATTTAAGATGAAAGGTGCCTACACCCCTCGAAGGAGAGCCACCTGTCCATCAGGAACATCCATATAGTCTTGATGTATGAGAGGAAAAACCTATTTGTTCAACCACTTAAACTTTAGGGTTTATCTGTTAATAATAGGGCCATGTGTCTATCAGTCGCTCAGTCATGTTAGACCCTTTGCCACCCCATGGACTGTAGCCTGCCGTGGTCGTCTGTCCACAGGATTCGCAAGGCAAGAATACTGAAGTGGGTTGCCAGATCCTTCTCCAGGGGATCTTTCTGACCCAAGGGTCAATCCCAGTTCTCCCGCATTGCAGGCAGAGTCTATCATCTGGGCCACCAGTAGTGCCATAGTAATTAATATTCTTCTGCTTTCTGTCACCCTGTGAATTTGGTGGTTCTTGATTACTCCCAGTCTTTCACCTTTCGTGCCCAGTAAACCACTGACTCACAAGTTTCTCCAGGTCGTTTTTTCTTTCAGTCCACTTTCCTCTCTCCTGTTCCAGGCCTCTATTACTTCATGCTTAGATTTTAGCAGTAGCTGTCTATCAGGTCTCCCTGTCTCTAGATAGTTCTTCAATTTTTTTTTCTGGGTCTTGTTAAATTGAACACCTGCTTTGATCACTCATTAAATGGATTCTTATTAAGCAGTCACTATGTGATGTTCCAGGCAGGTGCAGGACGATAGAAGCGAATAGTGAGTATATTTACCCTCAGTGACCTTATTAGCATCAAACTAGGGCACATACAAGTTTACAGACAACTATAATACAATGCTATAGATGCTGCAAGTAAAGTATAAGTAGCATTCTGTGGAGGAATTATGGCTGGGAGGAGGAAAGGAGAAAATTTCAGTAGAAGAGATCATACGAACTTTTACAAAGAGGGAACTTATAAATGGATTCTGAAGGTAACTAGGAGGTTATCAGAGGAAAGCAGGTAGGCAAGGGGTTTGGTAAAAGGTGGCTGTGTTCAAGGTAAAGAAAGTGAGGAACACACTCACCAAACAGGTGGTCTGGAAGTATATAGCAGGTCCTGCACCGTGCTGACACAGTTATGGGCACCTGGTACATGACTTGTTATGAGACTGCATGGATTTGCATAACAGAGACTGGGGCATTATGCATGTAAGTGTTATGGGTTGAATTCGGTCCCCGCCCCCAAATTCATACATTAAAGCCTAACCCCTCACTCCTCACAATATGCCCTTGTTTGGAGATGGGGTCTTTATTGAGATAATCCAGTTAAATTGAGGTCATTAGAATGAGCCATAATTCAATGACCTTATTTTAAAAAGGGGGAAATTTGAGCACAAATGTGCATATATAGGCAGAACACCCTATGAACACGAAGGTGGTCATTTTCAAGTCAAGGAGAGGGGCATAGAACAGGGTTATCCCTCATAGCCCCAGCAAACTAACATATTGCAGACCACTGATGAGGAGATGGTCTAGAAAAGAAAGGTTGAAGTTGGATTGTGAAGGTTCTAAGGGATCAGAGCTCTATCCTGGAGAAACAGTGGGGAGCCATCCAAGAGGCATAGACTAGCCTTGGAATCTGGAAGCAGGGTACCTCACTTACTAGCTGTGCCTCAGATTTCAGCTCTCACCTCTCAGAGAATGGTTTTAAGAATTAAATGAGTGGATAGAGTAATGCATAGCACAGTAAGCATTCTGTACATGTTTATTTTTGTTTATAGACAGTAAAAAGGTCTTTAAGTGAGGGGGTCATATTAATATATCTGTGCTCTAGAATGTAATCAGTTGAGAAGATAACCCAGAGAGTTGAGGTTCAAGAGGTAAAGAGGACCAGCCAAGGAGTTATTGAAATAGTCTAAGTGGTTGCTAAGAGGGAAAACTGAGACCTGGAGAGATTACGGAGTCTTTACCCAAAGCAGCAGGTTAGCAGTTGGCTGAGTTGGGTTTAGACCTATTGGGTCCTTTGATCTCATGCCCTTTTCTACCAGCATTTCCCAATTTGTGCTTCATTTAGGATGAAGGTTTTATTAGGTAGTCAGTGAGACAAAAGGTCCTGTGGTCAAATAAATTTGGTTTTGCAGGTTAAACAGAGTTTAAAAGATTTCTTCATTTCAGAAATCTCAAGAATTGTTAGGTATATATGGCATCCATCATGAATCTTTAAGAAGAGATATTATTTCCCAGTTATTTGACTATAAAACCCTTAAACCTCTGTCAGCAGTACATCTTGTGGAATACTGCGAAACAGTTTGGTACACCTTATGTTATATTGCTGCTGCTGCTGCTCTTTAGTCACTTCAGTCGTGTTTGACTCTGCGCAACCCCATAGACGGCAGCCCACCAGGCTCCCCTGTCCCTGGGATTCTCCAGGCAAGAACACTGGATTGGGTTGCCATTGCCTTCTCCAGTGCATGAAAGTGAAAAGTGAAGTCGCTCAATCGTGTCCGACTCAGTGACTCCATGGACTGTAGCCTACCAGGCTCCTCCGTCCATGAGATTTTCCAGGCAAGAGTACTGGAGTGGGTCACCATTGCCTTCTCCGTATGTTATGTTAGGGTACCTAATTTTGAGTGCTAATGGAAACTCTGTGAGGCAGAAATAACAGAGTCACCAATAAGAAAACAGTCAAAAAGGTGAAGTAACTTTCTGA
This sequence comes from Capra hircus, assembly GCF_001704415.2. Classification (NCBI taxonomy): domain Eukaryota; kingdom Metazoa; phylum Chordata; class Mammalia; order Artiodactyla; family Bovidae; genus Capra; species Capra hircus. The sequence continues at coordinate 30,028,734 of NC_030816.1, forward strand.
GATCCTGCACTAAGTGCTCAAGTAGGGGAAGAAATATATCATGCTGGTGGCCTCAATTTAATTCCTTATTCTGTCACTTATTTGCTGTGTGACCCCAGACAAGTTAGGTTACCTCTCTGTGCCTCATAGGTTTGTTGAGTGGATCAAAGAAGGTAATTTGAATAAAACGCTTAGAACAGTGTGTGTAGACTGAACTTAACAAGTGTTATTTCTTATTGTTATTTCAGAGCCCTGTCATGCTACTTTATGTCCTTTATCAGATTTCTCACTCCTTCAGGGCAGGCCCTTGGCTTTGTGCATATTTTCATCTCACCGGTGTGTTGGACATAGTATTCATTTAAATCTTTGTCTGAATGACTGAATCTTCAATATACATAACTGTTCTACAGCAAAACAAACATTTGAAACACATTTTACAGTATGTGCTTTTTAGAGTGTTTAACGTGGACTGTACCTAACTTTGGCCACCTGATGTCAAGAACCAACTCATTGGAAAAGACCCTGATCCTGGGAAAGATTGAAGGCGGGGAGAGAAGGGGACGACAGAGGATAAGATGGTTGGATGGCATCACTGATGTGATGGACATGAGTTTGAGTAGGCTCTGGGAAGTGGTGATGGACAGGGAAGCCTGGCGTGCTGCAGTCCATGGGGGTTACAAAAAGTCGGACACTACTGAGCGACTGAACTGAACTGAACTTACAATCACTATATCTTATTATGTCCTTCGCAACTTGTAATTTAGGACATGAGCTGTAATCAGACACTAAAGTACTCTTCATGGAATAGTCTTAATTTTTAGCTTAGTTATCATGTAAATCAGTATATAGTTTTATTTAAAGAATGAAAAGTGTTAATGAAATACCAACAAAAACACACACAAAAAAGCTGACAATTTTTTTAAAGTATTGCCCAATATCTACTTTGCAATCTTAAAAGTCCCATCAAAAGTTCATTTTGTTTCCTCAATATTTCCACCTATTCCTTTCCTTTTTTAAAAATTATATTTTGATTACTCATCTCTGTTATCTGCAACTTCATTCTGGTATCTATACGGCTTGACTTTTACTAATAGGTTGTAGACTCTTCTGAACTTAATTCCCTCTGGGCAGCAGAGGGAGGAGAATGAACTGCTGCTGAGAGACCACTGCGGCGAGAGTGTTCCTGCAGCCATTAGAATCATAGCAGAGCGGCCTGTCTGTCTGGAACTGTAATGCATACCTGTCATTTTGAGGCATAGCCACTGAATTTAATTAAAGACCTGCAGTGTCCTGATCTATTATAAACATGGTGCCACCTTCTTCTTGCCCACCTTTCTCTGTCTCTAATCTATTTGCTAGAGATAAATTCAGTGATAAGTAGAACCTACAAGAATGAAAAAGTATCGAATGAATCAGGAGTAAAGTGATTGTTGGGCTTCCCAACAAACTGCTGATAGTTGAGGTGTTGAGGTGGCTCAGCAGTAACTAAGAATCTGCCTGCCATGAACAAGATACAGGTTTGATCCCTGGGTGGGGAAGATCCCCTGAAGGAGGAATGGCTACCCACTCCAGTATTCTTGCTTGGGAAATCCCATGGACAAAGGAGCCTGATGAGCTACAATCCATGGGGCTGCAAAGAGTCAGACATGACTTAGCAACTAAACAACAGCAACAAAGTAATTGTTGTTACTTTTGTCCTTTAGATGGTCTGTTGGCCAGGATACATGTGGGTCAATACATTTGTCAATCATTCCAATCATGATACATTTGTCAGTCATTCTAATTCTGTTTGTAAAACAAGTACTTTTATCATATTACTTATTTGGCTTCTGAGTGGCAGGTGAGCTGATAAATGGGAATAAAATTATTGATTGATCTTTTTATGTATCTATTTGTAGTGTGGTAAAAGACAGTTGTGCTATGTGTGCCATTAAACATAGTTCAAATGATCTGTTTTCTTCATAGGAGCCCAATATTCAGCAGTTCCTAGTACATAGATGCCAGTCAGTTGACTGTTTGCTTAGAGTGGAATAATCCTGGTAACTATTGTTATCTTTGTGATTATTATTATTTAATCTGGAAGCAAGGAAGACCTTCCTAAAATGTTCCAACACTCGGGACCCATAAGTAAAAAGATTTGACTTCATTAAAAAAGAATTCTTCAATGGAAAGAAATGTCCCATAAAGTCAAAAGCTAAGTGCCAAAGTTACAAAAATATTTGCAACGTACATGACAGAGGGCTAAGTTTTGATAAACAAATCAGTTGCTGCTGCTGCTGCTGCTGCTAAGTCACTTCAGTCAGTTGAGGATCCTATAAATCAGGAAGAAGATAGTGCTATGCAATCATGGACGAAAAACATGAACAGGATGTTCAGTGAAGAAAACTCATAGATGGTTAGTAAACAAAAGAGAAGAAAGGCTGGACCTCATCATAAAGGACAAATTAAAATCATAGTTTCTCTCTGTCAGGTTGGCAAAGGTTAAAAAGTTTGATAACCAACATTTCTTTGTGAGGAGAAAGGCACCTGAATGCTTTGTTCGTAGGGATGTTAATTAGTATACTTGCTTAGAGAGCAATTTGGTAATAGCTGTAAATTTTATTTTAATCCAGCTACCCATTGATTTAGCAAAATTGTGTACTAATGTATTAACATAAGTGCCCAAACATATATGTAGAAGAATGTTCTTTGTAGTATACTTTGCAGGAACAGCAACAAAAAAGGAAACAACCAAAGTGTCCATCAGGAGGGGACATGTTATGTTATTGATGCAAAGGAATATCAAACGATCATTTAAAAGAATTAAGGAAATCTGTATGTGTCAATCTGGGAAGAGCTCAAAGAACATGTAAGAAAAGCAAGACTCCGAAACGTATTCTATAATAGTTTGGTCCCACTGGGGCTTGAGTGGGTGGGCAGTGGATTTTTATTTGCATGAAAAATATGTCAGAAGGAAGGAGACAAAAAGAACTGTTAATAGCGGTCACCTCTGGGGAGTGGCAGCTGTAGGGGAAATGGGATGAGAGACTTTGTTTATTCTATGTCCTGTTCAGTGGTCTGAATTATTTTTCATTTATACAGGTTTTACTTATGTACTTCTTAAAAAGCAGTGAAAATTTTTGTTAATTGCAGGTAATTAGCTTAGAAATTCTATCCTACTATTAAAATGAAGGACTTTGAACTGATTTAAACTTATATCTTTTCCCCTCTTTGACAGGATAAAATATCCTATGAAAATGCATGGACTCTAGATGTTTTTTAAATAAAGAAAGCAGGAGTGATGCAAAATGACATCTTTTAATTAACTTTCTTAGGTTTGCCATCCATGTTAAAATGGACACTATCAACGTTTTGGTAACTGTGCTAATTCTTTTTCAACTCAGTATATTATTCAATTGATTAAAGTTAAATTAGTGATTAAGGTTAAACATCTAAGGTGATTATTGGGCTTAAAGAACTGATCGGATAAAAGGCCTTATAAATATAAGTTAAATCTAGAAAATAGCTTATAATCAAATTATTAATCTAAACATTACTTTCTCCTCCAAGTGAAGATTGGTCAGGCTTGGGGTACTGTTAGAAGAACTGGTAGTAAAATATTTGGAGGCCTCTTTGAAATCTTAATTTATGAAGGTAAGTGGAGAACATGAAAAGCTGTGAAGAAACAAGATGATTTTTTTTCTTTTAAAATAAATCTTTAAATTTAGGGACTTGATTTCAGCTGCAAATATTATGGTGCATAATTTATCATTTTAATGTAGTCCTAATTAGCTTCTGATGACTTCTGATTATACTCACAATAGGCTGTGACTATCAGTTCTTACCTTCACACTGCATATTAGTATTTGGCATTTAAAAATGCCAAACAAAATTAGACAGAGTGCCTGAAGAACTCTGGACAGAGGTTCGTAACATTATATAGGAGTGGATAATCAAAACCATCCCCAAGAAAAAGAAACGCAAAAAAGCAAAATGGCTTTTTTTTTCCTCTCAGATAGCTGAGAAAAATAGAGAAGTGAAAAGCAAAGGAGAAAAGATATATCCAATTGAATGCAGAGTTCCAGAGAATAGCAAGGAGAGATAATAAAGCCTTTTTAAGTGAACAATGCAAAGTTCAGTTCACTTCAGTCATGTCTGACTCTTTGTGACCCCATGAACTGGAGCACACAAGGCTTCCCTGTCCATCACCAACTCCCGGAGCTTACTCAAACTCAGGTCCATCGAGTCGGTGATGCCATCCAATCATCTCATCCTCTCTCGTCCCCTTCTCCCACCTTCAATCTTACCCAGCAACAGGGTCATTTCAGATGAGTCAGTTCTTTGCGTCTGGTGGCCAAACTATTGGAGTTTCAGCTTCAGCATCAGTCCTTCCAGTGAATCTTCAGGACTGATTTCCTTTAGGATGGACTGGTTTGATTTCCTTATAGTCCAGGGGACTCTCAAGAGTCTTCTCCAACACCACAGTTCAAAAACATCCATTCTTTAGCGCTCAGCATTCTTTATAGTCCAACTCTTACATCCATATATGACTGCTGGAAAAACCATAGCTTTGACTTGATGGATCTTTGTTGGTAAAGTAATGTCTCTGCTTTTTAATATGCTGTCTAGGTTGGCCATAACTTTTCTTCCAAGGAGCAAGCATCTTTTAATTTCATGGCTGCAGTCACCATCTGCAGTGATTTTGGAGCCCCCAAAAGTAAAGTCTGTCACTATTTCAATTGTTTCCCCATCTATTTGGGACCAGATGCCATGATCTTAATTTTCTGAATGTTGAGTTTTAAGTCAACTTTTTCACTCTCCTCTTCCACTTTCATCAAAAGGTTCTTTAGTTCTTCTTCGCTTTCTACCATAAGGGTGGTGTCATCTGCATATCTGAGGTTATTGATATTTCTCCCAGCAATCTTGATTCCAGCTTGTACTGTATCCAGCCTGGCATTTCGCATGGTATAGTCTGCATATAAGTTAAATAAGCAGGGTGATAATATACAGCCTTGACGAACTCCCTTCCCAATTTGGAACCAGTCTGTTGTTCCTTGTCCAGTTCTAACTGTTGCTTCTTGACCTGCATACAGATATCTCAGGAAGCAGATCAGGTGGTCTGGTATTCCCATTCCTTTAAGAATTTTCCAGAGTTTATTGTGGTCCACACGGTCAAAGGCTTTGGCATAGTCAATAAAGCAGAAGTAGATGTTTTTTTTCTGGAACTCTCTTGCTTTTTTGATGATTCAGCGGATGTTGGCAGTTGGATCTCTGGTTCAAATGCAAGCAAACAGAGGAAACGTTGCAAAGAAATAGAGGAAAACAATAGAATGGGAAAAACTAGAGATCTCTTCAAGAAAATTAGAGATACCAAGGCAACATTTCATGCAAAGATAGGCACTAAAAAAAGACAGAAACGATATGCACCAGCAGAAGATATTAAGAGGTGACAAAAATACACGGAAGAAATATACAAAAAATATCTTAATGACCCAGATAACCATGTTGGTGTGATCAGTCACCTAGAGCCACATATCCTGGAGTGAGAAGTCAAGAGGGCCTTAGGAAAATCACTACCAACAAAGCTAGTGGAGGTGATGGAATTCCAGCTGAGCTATTTCACATCCTAAAAGATGATGCTGTTCAAGTGCTGCATTTAATATGCCAGAAAATTTGGAAAAGTCAGCAGTGGCCTCAGGACTGGAAAAGGTCAGTTTTCATTCCAATCCCAAAGAAGGCCAATGCCAAAGAATGCTCAAACTATTGCACAATTTCACATGCTAGGAAAATAATGCTCAAAACCTTTCACGCTAGGCTTCAACAGTATGTTACCTGATAACTTCCAGATGTACAGCTGGTTTTAGAAAAGACAGAGGTACCAGAGATCAAATTGCCAACATCCATTGGATCATAGAAAAAGCTAGAGAATTCCAGAAAAACATCTATTTCTGCTTCATTGACTGCACTAAAGCCTTTGACTGTGTAGATCACAACTAACTATGGAAAATTCTTCAAGAGATGGGAATACCAGACCACCTTACTGCCTCCTGTGAAACCTGTATGCAGGTCAAGAAGCAACAGTTAGAACTGGACATGGAACAACAAACTGGTTTATAATTGGGAAAGGAGTACATCAAGGCTGTATATTGTCACCCTGCTTATTTAACTTACTTTATTTAGCTTATATGCAGAGTACATCATGCAAAATGCCAGGCTGGATGAAGCACAAGCTGGAATCAAGATTGCCAGGCGAAATATCAATAATCTCAGATGTGCAGATGACACCACCCTTAAGGTAGAAAGCGAAGAGAAACTAAACAATCTCTTAATGAAGGTGAAGGAGAGTGAAAAGGCCAGCTTAAAACTCAACATTCAAAAAAAACTAAGATCATGGCATCCGGTCCCATCACTTGATGGCAAATAGATGGGGAAACAATGGGAACAATGACAGACTTTATTTTCTTGGGCTCTGAAATCACTGTGGGCGATAACTACAGCCATGAAATTAAAAGATGCTTGCTCCTTGGAAGAAAAACATTGACCAAACTAGACAGCATATTAAAAAACAGAGACATTGCTTTGTGGACAGAGGTCCATATAATCAAACTTATGGTTTTTCCTGTAGTCATGTACAGATATGAGAGCTGAACAATGAAGAATTGATGCCTTTGAACTGTGATGCTGGAGAAGACTTCTGAGAGTCCCTTGGACAGCAAGAAGATCAAAACAGTCAATCCTAAAGGAAATGAACCCTGAATATTCATTGGAAGGACTGATACTGAAACTGAAGCTCCAGTATTTTGGCCACCTAATGCGAAGAGATGACTCATTGGAAAAGACAGCGATACTGGAAAAGATTGAAGGCAGAGGAGTGAGGGACAGTAGAGGATGAGATGGTTGGATGGCATCACTGACCCAATGGACATGAGTTTGAGCAAACTTCGGGAGATGGTGAAGAATAGGGGATCTGGCATGCTGTAGTCCATGGGGTTGCAAAGAGTCAGACAGGACTAAGCAACTGAACAACAACAGAAACAAAATTAACAAACCATATTTCCCTTGCTGCTGCTGCTAAGTCGCTTCAGTCGTGTCCGACTCTGTGCGACCCCATAGATGACAGCCCACCAGGTTCCGCTGTCCCTGGGATTCTCCAGGCAAAAACACTGGAGTGGGTTGCCATTTCCTTCTCCAATGCATGAAGATGAAAACTGAAAGTGAGGTCGCTCAGTCGTGTCCGACTCTTCGTGACCCCATGGACTGTAGCCTACCAGGCTCCTCTGTCCATGGAATTTTCCAGGCAAGAGTACTGGAGTGGGATGCCATCGCCTTATCCGATATTTCCCTTGGGATTGACCAAATCAAAAAACACCTTAAGAAATGAGGCTTAAGTAGAAACATTATTATATTTACTTAGTGCTTAGTTATATTAAAGTGCAATAATTAATATTGTATAGCATTTTAAAAAACTATTGTTATTATTTTTTTCAAATGACATGTGTAAATGTATAGAAAAAAAGACTTTGAGGAAACCTTACTCACTTGATGGTAACTGTTTGGAGGAAGTGGTGATGGGGAAAAGTTTGAGAACAGGTATAGGGGAATAATCAAAGGGAACTTTATTTTTAGTATTTCTTTTTTCATATAAAGAAAATCTAACTTAAATTAACTTGAAAATTAAAAGGAAATTATATTTCATATTATAAAACATTAACAACCTATTTAAGAAATGTACCTTTTTGTATTACAAGAAATTAGAAAATGAGGAATGCTTATTGACAGTGATTTAAAATGATTATGCTGAATAACTGAATTTAGAGTAAGCTTTTGAAGATAATTTCTTAAAGCTATCTCAGCTCCTTTTCAGAGATTTCTCAAGAGATGAAAGCATGTGCAGTTTGATTACATATTACTATTGATTGTGTTCCATTTACAGCAATAAAAATAAACTCCAGATACAAATCTAGTAATATTACTAATTCATTACAACCAGTACTTATTTTCTTCATTAACTTTTTATTGTTATTTTCAACTTACACAGCATGCACAAATGCAGCAATTATATGTTGAGTAAGAAAGGGGAAGGCTCTTTATGTTCCATGTACAGTACATCAGAAGTCTTTACTTCACCAGAGCTGTTGGAAAAGCACAAAATAGGAACAGCCTCTTACAAAACAAGTATAATTAACCACAAAAAGTAGGTGGGCTCAGCTACTAATCTACTCTGCTGAGAGTTAATTGTATATAAATATCTTGAGATAGATTAGCCTGCTTGACTACATCACAACAAAAAACAAGCTGCATAAATTGTTTTGTCAATAGTAAAAAAATTAAACTCTGTCTTAAAGAAGGGCTATACATTAACTACTAAGAAGCCATAGGCAAAGGCATTATCCAGTGTCTAATCTAAATTTAAATGGTGCTCAATTCTTGACATTTACTGTAGTAAAATGTTAGTTCTATCAGAAGAATTTAAAATGTTTAATGACAGAGTTTGCTTAATAGCTTCATGACTTAATGCTTATCCTTTGAACCCAAACTCAAAGCACCCCCATTGGTAAACAGTGTGATGTAAAAGAGACATGGATAAAGGTTCTTGTCGCAAATCTGTAACTGATTAGTTATTTGATCTTAGGCAAGTCGCTAATCATGCTGTGTGATTACTCATCTGTAAGATAGATAAAGATAAAATGGACTTAAATCAGAGAGCTTCACAGGCACATATCCAGCTAAGTTCAAGTAGACTGTGGTCTATCCTGACCACCTCTTCTCTGCAAGTCAGAGGGCTGAGCATTGAGGGAAATGGGAGTATTATTCAGAAATAGTCAACTTCAATGACAAGGTAAAGAAACAATTTATGCATCTATTAGCCTTCTGACTCCATTGATGCAACTTCATTTCTAGAACTCTATTTCTGGAACTTAACTTTCAGAGCTGTAACCATATTCACTATTGGGTCCACAATCTGCCCATGTCCGCTTGCAACCCTTTGTTTAATTAAAAACAATCATGAATATCTTTCACCTAAGATCCTTGGGGGGCTTCCCTGGTGGCTCAGTTGGTAAAGAGTCTGCCTGGAATGTGGAGATGCGGGTGTGATCCCTGGGTCAGGAAGATCCCCTGAAGAAGGAAATGGTAGCCCACTCCAGTATTCTTGCCTGGAGAATTCCATGGACAGAGGAGCCTGATGGCTATAGTCCATGGGGTCACAAAGAGTTGGACACAACTGAGTGACAAATAATAAGATCCTTGGAGAAACTGGAGTCTATAGGTAGCTTAGTGCCCAAGGAAATCCTCCTTCACTATTCTCTTCTTCTTGCTCTTGGACTGGTAGCTGGGTGGTGATGGTGGTGGTTGTTCAGTTGCTAAGTCATGTCTGACTCTTTGCGACCCCATGAATTATAGTACACCAGGCTTACCTAGCCTTCACTATCTCCTGGAGTTTGCTCAAATTCATGTCCATTGAGTCAGTGATACCACCCAACCATCTCATCCTCTGTTGCCCCCTTCTCTTCTTGCCCTCAGTCTTTCTCAGCATCAGGGTCTTTGCTGGTAATAGAGGCAAAAATTCTCAGGTTGGTTATCTCAAACCCTATAATCCTTCTCTAAAGTTACTGGCATACTGAGTGTGCATTTTCTGTTGTTAAGATTGCCCCATTCCCTTCTATTCTGTTCAAGTTTTTAAGTGGAATAAAGTATCCTTAATTTTTCAGTGGTATCCTGTTACCTACAGAATTAAATCTGAATTCCTTAGCGGCAACAGGTAATCTCTACCTGCCTTAAAGTAGAAATGATAGAGATAAAAGCATGATTATGATTTTTTCTTTGTCTAGCTAGTAGAACTATTTAGGCTCACTCAGGAAGGAAGGCTGAGGGAGTCCAAAATTAGGTTAAAAGTAGTGATCAAATGTTGGAGGTCATGAAGATTCATATTTTAGAGGGAAAAGTAATAGTGAATGAGAGAACTGAGAAGTTTGGAGAGTGTAGATAGAAGGTGGGATATGTGGATTGATTTCAGAAGTAGAATAGTTCTAAATGGTAAGTTCTAGTTTTTCCTCAGAGTGGGGTTGACAGCATTTGAATTGAATAGATTGAGAAACTACAGTGTGGATAGTTCATGTGACTGATGTCAATCAAGAGAACCAAACTAAGCGAAATGGTGAGGACTCCAGTGAGCACAGAGTGACGGTCAGAAGCAGTGGTAAAAAGTAGACCAGTGGTTTCTCAAGAGGGTCCCGAAACAGAGCACCAGTCCCACCTCTCAGCTCCTCAGTCTGTGGCTTGTAGGAGGTTAACTGTATCTACTCACAAAGATATGGGGATTTCAGTACCCCAGGAAAAGCTCTGGCTCAATTAGAGCCAGAACATGGAGGGAATATTCTGTGAATTTTTAGTACACTTAACACATGGTTGGGTTTTTTTTTAATTATTTATTTATTGGCTGCACCATGCAGCATATGGAATCTTAGCCCCCTAACCAGGGATCTAATCTGCACCCCCTGAATTGGAAGCATGAGTCTTAACCACTGGACCACCAAGGAAGCCCCAACATATTTTTTGTAATGACAGATTTATGTATGTTTCCTCAGTTCTTGAAGTCACCGCCTTGTGTTTTAGCCATCTTCCAATTCAGCACCTCTCCCATCACTGAGCCTTTTATTACATTTTGTACCTCTGAGGCCTCCCCCTTTTTTTTTCCAAATACTGTAGTAATTTGTATACCTATCTGGGCTTCCCAGGTCATGCTAGTGGTCAGGAACCCACTTGCCAATGCAAGAGACATAAAAGACATGGGTGTGATGCCTGGGTCAGGAAGATCCCCTGGAGAAGGGAATGGCAACCCTCTCCAGTGTCCTTGCCTGGGAAATCCCATGGACAGGGGAGCCTGGTTGGCTACAATCATAGCGTTGCAAAGAGCTGGACATGACTGAAGCAACTTAGCACACATGCACTTATCCTACTATGTTTGTTCAGTCACTCAAACTCAACATTTGTTGAGTGCCTGCTATTGTGCAAAGCTGACTGTGATAAATATAGAGAAATAGTCCTTAAATAGTTAACACATATTAAATTTTCTGTATGTCTGGTACTCCTCCCTGTGCTTTATAAATGTTAACTCATTTAATCCTAACAGTACTGGTTAACAAAAAAATCACTTTTGGGGGGAAATAGGCTTAGAGAAATTTAATAACCTAACAAAATTGATAGTGTAAACAGATGAAGGAATTGGGATTCAAACCCCATTTAACCATGGAATTCATGCTCTTTCCATTATTGTAGGCAGCCTCTGGATTAGAGTGCCCCAAATATACTGTTGCTCCTTGGTATCCACAGGGGGTTGATTCCAGGAGCTCCCATGGATACCAAAATCCACAGATGCTCAAGTCCTTTATATAAAATGATACAGTACAATGAGTACATTCAGCTCTTTGCATCCACAGGTTTCTCATTTGCAGATATAGCCAGCTCCACAGTTGGTAGTATCCATGGATGCGAAACCCAAAGATACAGGGGGCCAACTGTACTTGGTTTTTCATCTTGACATCCTCACCTCTGAGCACAAATCTTTATATTTAGTGGTACTGAATTACATAGTGCTTAGAAACCAGATTATAGACTTTTTTCTTTAGCCTCTAAAATCTAAGCACCATAGTGGGCACTCAAGTGCTCCATGAATTATTGTTGATTTATTCAGACAAAATTCTTTTGTTTAGAGGTTGAATGTGGATCATAGTAATGTTCTATACAATTTAAAAATAAAAACATTTAGGTTTGCAGACTATACCTCTTTCATTGCACATCTCCTTTATTCTTTCATCTGTTGGGAATATAGATTCCTGTATATTCTCTTTGATACAGAAACCATTTTTAAAATTAGACCTGCCCCCAATAGACGTGCTATCTAATGGGCTTCCCCTGTAGACAAAGCCCTGAAATGTTCAATGCTATAAATTTTGGTATTAAAACCCATTACATTCATACTCATTGGAGACACTGTTTCAAGGAAGTACTTGGATAATAATGCACCTACAAACTTTGCTGTTGTCCATGGATAATTTACATCTTGCAGTAATATGAAGCTTCTAGTTCTCTACTATAATTACAATGAATAACTTACATATTCATTGCAAATAATGATGTAACAGATTTTTAGAGTCTATGCATAAGAGAACCAACAAACTGAGACGCAAAACAAGTTTCCACCCCTTCTTTCCAAAGCTGTAGTTAATCACTTGAACCCTATCCAATATAGTAGCTGGCAGACTTTTCTTTGCAGCAGGCTATGTAAAAATGTTTATAATTTACAGCTTATTATGCCATGCAAACGACTGTGTTCTCAGTGAAGGAGAGTGAGAAAATACGGCTGTGAAATTACTTAACTCCCCTTTGTTAGTAGTTTTCTGGCAACAGTGGAAGGATACTTTGCACTTAAAATACATCTCTGTATTTAATTTTATACCATTCAATTCAGAACTTTAGAAATAGAAATTTACTTTTTATTTCTTTGTACAGGCCAGTGTAGCTCAACAAAAACAATAAGCTGAAAAATCAGTTGTCAGAGAATTTAAATGGAATGGTACTAAATTATTAGAATTTAATTCATGACTTTTGATTTTATAAAAGCTGGCTTTTTAAGATATATATCTACAGTGTTTAATAGACAACTTGCTATTTCTCAAAGCTACTTCATGCACATGTTGCTTTATATTGTCTATACCACTTTGACTAGAAGTTAATCTTCCTTAAGAATAGTTAGAAGGGTAGGCAAGGTAACTTGGACCTTTCTGTAATCCACTTATTTTAGGTCTTTCCTTAGCATTTTCTAATTTTCTTGGTTTCACTCTTAGATTCATAAAGCCCTTAAAGTCAGGATACCACATAGTCTTAGGTGGTTGTGGTTCTCTCTGTGCCTAGTACACTACTGCAAGTTTATATTAGATAAATATGCCCCAGACCATGACTTCCATTTTGACGGGAAAGTAGCTCCTCTGTGACGGACTGGAGCTCACTTTTAGGTTCTGTATGGTTTAGGTGGGCCTTCAGTGAAGGAGCTTCCTAAGAGAGAGAAGTAAAGACACAGGAACTGGTATTTAAAAGTCTGTACCTTTTTTCTTGTAATTCTTCAGCTCTTGATGAAGGAAGAGCTTTTTATTTAGTTTATACTTCCCTGGAGGTGAAAGAGGGGAAAATTTTATATTTAAATATTTAAAACATTCAAAACAACATGTTTAATTTTTGCACTCTTTGTTTAAAATTAATTTAGAAGCTGGAACATTGTCATAGGAAAATGTTTTCTATTTCAAATCTCTTTTTTCTAAGTTACACATTACAATAGCCTTAAAGTCATCTCTGATTGTGACAGAATAAAAAATTGAGTATAATGATTTATTCTGGGTTTTCGGTGTGTGTGGTTTTTTTGGGTTTTTCTTTTGGCTTCTTCCTCTTGAGTAAACAGAGGCCTGAAAAGCGCCAGAGTCCAGACGTCTAGGTGCGAGAATGGGGTGCCTAGCACTGCTCTCCACTGACCTCTTCTGGCCTCCTGTTGGATGTGTCGTTGAAGTGGACAGCCGCTCTCTTTTAGGATACCTCGGGGAAAGCAGATGGCCAAGGAAAAGTAGAGGGAAGTTAGCCAGCTGTAGGCTTGGTGATGATAACCTCTCAGCCTCTTCAGCACCCAAGACTCGTTTTGCTGTTCCCCTGACCTTCTGTAAAGGAGTCTGTTTACCAAGCACACTTTATATGGAATATGATGATTACTTGATTTTCTGTTTTATCAGATGCACTTGTAACTGACAGTCTGGGTGCCCAGTGACCAAAATGTAACTATTACTGTCACATCTTTTTAATAAATACAGCACTAAAGGAAATTGGTGTTTTTATTAACAGATGTACCTTTGTCTAGGGCTGAATGAATGAGTTTCCTTAGACATTTTGGAAAGGGGAAAAAAGCTCATTTCTCTGAAGAATTTTTCACCTCCTGTGAAGAATCCTTAAAGATCTAGGAAATCCAGACAGGGAGCTACTGTCTTAGAGTGTGTTATCAAGCAATTAAGTGCTCAGATATTTTTGCTATACAGATGGTGATCATTTCTAATTTAGTGCCACTTTCGAATAGTAAAATGTGAGCCCCTCTGTTATTATAAATGGTGACTCAGAAGCTTTTATTTGTACTCATAGAATAGGACTTGGAGATAAAACCCAAAGCCATGAGGGTTTCTAAAACAGAATTTCTTTCTTTCCTAAAACTGGGAGATCAGGCAAGATTTTAATCAAGGTACTGTCTTTGGTTTGGTGATGCAGCTCAGCCATTAACATTTTGAGATAAAATGGCACATTTGTTACACACAGGAAAAGGCTCTGTTTCTGGGTGCTCCATTAAAGTCAGTAATTCAGACTGTTAGCTTATTGCTATGGGTTCCTGCCTCCCTTCCATTTTGTGCTTTTCTTTCTCAATGTATCATACTTTATCTCATTACACTTTTGTCTCATGTTTTCCCGACATCTACTGGTTGTGGTTTTTATCTGCTATTGAACATACCTAAAACATTTATAATTCTATAGAATAAGATAGAGATGAGATCAAATGAATAAATTATAGTCCTTAGAATGGTGGGAAGAAAAGACATTGATTGACAAAACAGCTGTTCCTGCAGGGCCTCTGGATGCTCTCATGAAGTGGGCCACCCATGCTCTTCTCTCTATCCACCTTCAACAGTCTTATTTTTGTTTTTTCCCTTGTGGTTCATAATTACGCATAGTAATGATGTGAACTTAGACCAATAAATAATCAATGTGGGGCCTCATTGCTTTTTCTTTTTCTGTAGTTTAACAATATGACTTGTTGTATTACAGTTACCGTCTCATACTGCTTATCTCTTGTAACTTCTGATGTTCATTAGCTAGGGCTTTTCTTGATAGAAAAAAAGTTGAGCCAAGCAAAATTCAAAGTCAGGAACGATGCTGCAACCATTTACACAAAGCTATATGTACATAATATGTACACAGTTACAGATGTTTTACATATAGTTTTTTTTTAATCTTTGGAATCTTTACTTATATCTGTTCAAGAGATGAATGTCTTGGAAGGTCAAATACTACTTCATTAAAACAGCATAGATATATAGGACCTCGTTTAGAAACATCACAATACTCAAAAAAAAGGATACCTGTTATACTCTGGAAGAAATGAAATATTCTCTCATGATGCACAATCTCATAAGGAATTCACTGTATCATTGACCATAGCTATGTATAGAGGCTGTATTAGGACATAATGGCATTTCCGTTAAAAAAAGAAAGTGAACTTTTGTGGGTATCTAATTATACCTGTACTGGGTACCATAACAAAAGAATTAAATAGTTCTATTCTCTGTTCTCTAAAAGTGTGCTATGTTTTACATGTATTTTGAGATCAAGCACACGTTAGACTATAGTATATTATGGTTCATACTTTTATCAGTTTAAGGGAAAAGAGACAAGGACTTCTCTCATTTTTAGGAGTAAAGAACAATTAGAATAACCAGTGAAATTCAAAATTTGGTCATGGCAAGATAGAAGCTATTCAGTTGGTCTCACAGTTAGCATTAAATGGAACATTTATTCACTCTGAAATTAGATTAATCATACCTAGACCTAACCAAAAACTGTTTTCCTTATTTTTTTTTTTTAAAAAAGGTCATTTGACCTTCCTAGACCTTTCTTGCTGACTTCATTTCATAAAGTCCATCCTTCCAATGTCGGGATACTTTCCTCTAATTTGGATCAGTTTTTAAGAGGTTCCTTAAAACTGTGTTTTCTGATTCTCTGAGGTAAATGATCCCACTCCAGCCCCCTCGCTCTCCACTTCTCCACGTTCTCAGTGTATTTCTCCCTCCCCTTCTCTGCAGGGTAGAATTCTCCTTTCTGTCCCACTCTAGGTGTTACTTTCTTTGAAAGCCCTTGCCTTCCTCCATTAAGATTTGGGCTCCCCCGACCCCTGTGTGTTTATTTCTTTGATAGCATTTGTCGCCTATGATTGAAATCATTTAGTTCATGTCTGAATCCTTCACTGCTCTGGCCATGAGCTTCTTAAGGACACAGCTCTAAGTTTTCTGCCCCTTTCCCCCATTTTTGGATGAATTCTTAAAGCTTATTACATGGTTTGACATTTGGCAAACACTAAATAAATGTCCACCAAATGAAAGCAAGAGACCTTTGAATATCCACTACAATTACAATCTGTTAATAATAAAATATGGGCAAGGTATACAACCAAGCAGGACTTTAGAAATCTCTTCAAAAGATCTCTTTGCTACAACTGTTTACTGTCCCTAATTCAGGTGCTGTTAATCAGCTATCTGATGATTTGACAAAATCCACTAACTATTTTTTATTTGGTAGTACCTATTTTAGTTTTTAGTGCTTCCATAGTAGCTCAGCTGGTAAAGAATCTGCCTGCAATGCAGGAGACCCCGGTTCAATTCCTGGTTCAGGAAGATCCCTTGGCGAAGGAATAGGCTACCCACTCCAGTATTCACGGGCTTCCCTGGAGTCTCAGATGGTAAAGAATTTGCTTGCAATGTGGAAACCTGGGTTCAATCCCTGGGTTGGGAAACTCCCCTGGAGGAGAGCATGCAACCCCACTCCAGTATTCTTGCCTGGAGAATTCCCACAGACAGAGGAGCCTGGCAAGCTACAGTCCATGGGGTAGCAAAGAGTCAGATGCAACTAAGTACAGTTTAGTTTTTATTACCTACTCCAAAATTTGCTTTCTTGACCAGATCTTTCTGATTTTAATAGTTTGTCCAGATTTCCAATTTAATAGATATCTATAAATGTGCATTTGCCCCAAAGATGAGAACCTAGGTTATCTTAAGAAAATAAATACTTTATAGCAATAAATGGATTTATAATCAAATTGTGCACAAAGGCAATTTTTTAAATGTTTAAAAATAAGTTGATGCTAACAAAGCATTTCAAAGTATAGGTTGGTGCTTCATCATTAACTTTAGTCTTGTGACTTTTGTCAGTTGATGTCACAACCTTAGTATTATTTGTGAAATAGTTTTTTTTTTTTAAGGATATTTAATTAAGTAATGTGGTGTTTACTTATTTCAAACAGTCTGTCTTTGTTCCTGTCAAAGCCATTCTGGCAGGGCATTGCTTTTCTTTTCCCTTTTGTTAATATTCTATGTTAGATAATGGTTTTGCAAATAATAGATTCTGAGGACCTTTGATCCACCATTACTGTAAAATAAAATGCAACTTAATTTTTTTCTGGGCGTAATGGTTTTAACCTTGTGTACTAATTTGACTGTGCTTGTGGGGGCAGATCTTTAAATGAGACGCAAATGAAGGAAAAATTGCTAATGCTGCCACTGTATATCTAATGAGCACTGTGTAATAAACCATAACCTCTTTGACATTTCTCTGGAAAGCGACATGATTATTTTGGATGGCTAGCCCTTTGTGGATGGCTCATTACCGTCTGGCATAATATGTATTGATAAAGACTGTA
The DNA here is from genome assembly GCF_001704415.2 of Capra hircus. Taxonomy (NCBI): domain Eukaryota; kingdom Metazoa; phylum Chordata; class Mammalia; order Artiodactyla; family Bovidae; genus Capra; species Capra hircus. Next base: position 30,046,186 of record NC_030816.1, read on the forward strand.
ATTGTCAACTCCTATTTGACATGCTGCTTCTAATAAATACGGCTTGCATTGCTAGAACCCACTGATGGTTATATAGGAAACTGTAATTAAAGAAAAAATTATATAATTTAGGTTAAAAAATTATATGTATGTATATAAAATATCTCTATACAAGATTGTCTGCTCTTCTCTGCCCCTCAACCTCCCCTTCACAGCTTCTTGTCTTTGAGTATTTGAAGTTTCCCCTGAGGATTGGTGCTCTTTTATCAGTATAGGACCAACATGTGACAAATCCCGTGTCTGTGTGTGTGTGTGTGTGTGTGTGTGTGTGTGTGTGTATGAGAGAGAGAAAGAGAGATTGATTTTCCTCCCCACTTAAAAAAGCATCTTCATTGACAAAGAAGTGACAATATGGAAAGCTCCTAGATTTGTGTAAGACCCATAAGACCGTAGTGTATACTTCTGAGTTCAACTCAAGAAGTTAATGCTTTGTAGCCAGACAGTCTCATATTATTCACTTTTCCCATGGTTTTCTTTAACTTTATTTTTTCCTGACTTTATTCTCATTTTGTTATAAGAAATTTATATTCTTTGGTAGGAAAAAAAAAAAAGGTACCTGAGAAACCAGATTACTATGAAATAGCAATCTCAGGTGTATTAAAATCCCACCAAACACTTTATACAATACTTAAGTTTGTAGGGGGGGAAGGAAATTAAAGGCTAGAATTGGGCCTACCTCTTGTTATAAAACAAATGTAGGTCTAGTCAGTTTATGTCTGAAAGTGTAAAGTTGGGATTCTAAAGAATAGTATTTTTGTTACCCATTGTGTAATTGTAATATGCTCTGAACTTCAGACAAGCAAATGTATGCTTGATTTATATCCTATAGTTCATGATATTTATGAAATGGAAGCCTCAGCATAGCACATGAAATCATACCATGAAAAATGTTTGTAGTTCCTGGAGTAAGCCCAGAAAATCATGTAAAAACTTAGGCAGCTCTCAGGTTTCTTCTTAGCAATGTGAAGTTTGATATCATAATTTTCAAGCTAAGAAAATGAAGGCCCATTTTTACCATTTTGGTGAAGAGAAGCAGGTGTTTGGAAGAGCATAACTCTATATTCATCTACCCATGGTTTTGAATTGTGGTTTTGCCCATTTGTCTAGGCACATTTTTTGATCTTTCTGAGCCCCAGTGTATAAAAATAGGGACAATCGGACCTAGTAGGTGTTCAATAAATATTGTACTTCTTTTTATTCTCCCTTCTGCCCATCACAGATAACATTTCTAATCTAGTGCATTCTCTACTTTCTCAAGGATGTCCTGTCCATGAAACATGGAATCTTAATTTTGTTAGGTGATATTAGCTAATCCTTATCAGTAGCCAGACCCTGTTCAAATTTTCTTAAATGTGTTAGCTCACTGAATCCTCCCAGCAATTCTGAGATTATTTTCATCCACTTTTAACAGATAAAAATGACTGAAGCACACAGAGGTGAAGCAACTTGTCCAAAGTGACACTGATGGGACCAGTATTTGAACCCAGGCAGTCTAACTCCAGAGCCCACACTCTTCAACTCAGCTGTATTACCTCAGCAGTTTACCCTTTCTCATGTCACAAAAGAAAGAGAAGATTCTCATAATGTTCTAGAGAGGCCTGGTCTGCCTTTCATTGTAAGGCTGAATTATTCTTAAAGGACAACACCAACATAGCTGTCAGGGATAGGCTGGGTATTTCTAGGGAAGATAAATGGTAAACTATATGAAGAAGAAAGCAGCTATGATATGGGATATCAAGGAAAGGGGGTTGCTGGGAGCCAGCGTGAGGAACTCTGCCCATGGCAGAGGTCATGAGGAGGGAGGCTTCGGCATACACAAAGGTGGGATCAAGCCTCAGGAAACCCCCTGTTCCCGAGCATCTACCCCCAAAACCAAAGTCTGCCTACTTTACTGTTTTATGCTCTCACCTACACCTCTGACTTTACGGGGGGCTCTCCCCCATCACCTGTCTCGAAGAAGGAGTTAACCTACAGCTCCAATTAATAAAAATTCCTGGGTGTGACAAGAGTGTTTCGACTTAAGGACTCCTCTGAAGGTTACCTAGCCTGCCTGTACAGGTTCATCCAGCCACATGTGATTGTTTACAGCCTCCCACCCTTGACAGGCACGAGATGTTTTAGACTTACTAAAGGCAGATTCTTTTAGGAAGTTAGAAATTATTACTATAGTGGGTTGATTAGGAATTATATTGGTGAAGGGTTTTTTCATTTATTGGGCCAATGTTTGCTGCTAAATCCCCTGCCCTTATACATGTTAGTGAATATATAACTAGCATATAGGAGAAATAAGTATTAACCTTTAGATTAATCATGTTAACCTTAGGCTAAGTAAATTCCTTTCTTAGTTGTAACCCACTACACCCTCACCCTATAGGAATGTAACTTTATCTGGTACCTTTGGAGGGTGGTGCCTAGTTTAAGAAAAATCACTGCTGGAAAATAAGTTTTTTGGTTATCAGAAAGAAAGGATCATAAAATGTCAGCAGGCCTCATGGCCAGAAGATTATGTAAAACCCCTAAGACCTTTAAATATACTTTTATATGAAACACCTGCTTTTGATAAAGGTCAGGACTACTGACCCCTGCGTGACTTTAAAATTTCCATTTGTCTCTATGTGTAACAAAAGGTATATAAGCAAACCTAAAAATAAAGAAATCAGATCAGTTTCTGGAAAGACTGATTCCCCCATGTCGTTCTTTCTTGTTCTCCATTTTTCTGGCTGAATTCCCATCTGGAGCGTGGGTGCTTGCCAAGCCTGCTAATTTTGCCCTGGCATTTAAGTTCCATGCGAGAGGGAGCCCAAGGCGGGTCACCCTCCAATATTCAAGTGGGCGCCGGTGGCCTACGTAGGTGGTGCAAGCTTCTTGTCTCAAAGCTTTATTGGTATCCCACGTAAACCAAGTTATTCAGCCTCTTTTTCTCCACTAATTTTCCTACTATGCTGTTTCTTTCTAATCTTCCTCTATATCTTTAATTAAGCAATTAATTCCTAGGACGCTGACTCCGTCCCTGCTTCGAATTACCCTGGATCCACCGGGGCTGGACCCTGGCAGGGGGTACTGAGTGATGACTGTTCTTGTGCAAGACCTGCCAGCAAATACCAAATATTTGCAGCGCCCTTTATACCGTGTGCTGTTACCTCAGTATGGAATGCCATTCCTACTTTTCTTCGTCTGACTTTTTCTTGGTGGTAGTGGTTTAGTCGCTAAGTCATGTCCGATTCTTGCAATCCCATGGACTGTAGCCTTCCACGCTCCTCTATCCATGGGATTCTGCAGGTGAGGGGAATGGGTTGCCATTTCCTTCTCCAGAGGATCTTCCCTACCTGGGACTTGAACCCAAGTCTCCTGCATTGCAGGCAGATTCTTTACCAGCCAAGCTATAAAGAAGGTATTCCTTAATATACAGCTTAGCTCTCATCTTCTCCAGGAAACCTTCCCTGACCACCAGGCTAAGCTAAATACCTTTTTTCGGGACTCTCATAGCACACTGGGCATAAGCCTGTACAGATATTAGTGGGAATAGCATTAATGCTGCTGCTAAGTCACTTCAGTCATGTCCAACTCTGTGTGACCCCATAGACGGCAGCCCACCAGGCTCCCCTGTCCCTGGGATTCTCCAGGCAAGAATGCTGGAGTGGGTTGCCATTTTCTTCTCCAATGCATGAAAGTGAAAAGTGAAAGTGAAATTGCTCAGTCGTGTCTGACCCTCAGCAACCCCAGGGGCAGCCTTCCAGGCTCCTCCACTCATGGGATTTTCCAGGCAAGGGTACTGGAGTGGGGTGCCATTGCCTTCTCTGAATAGCATTAATAAGTGAGAGTAATAACCATCATATACTGGGTACAGACCATGTGCCAGGCATTGTGTTGAAAACACTTTACACCTGTCTCACAACAGTCTTAAAGGGTCAGTAGTGATAGATTGGGCTTCCCTGGTGGCTCAGTGGTAAAGAATCTGCCTGTGAAGGCAGGAGACATAGGTTCAATCCCTGGGTCAGGAAGATCCCTTGGAGAAAGAAATGGTAACCCACTCCACTATTCTTGCCTGGAAAATCCCATGGACAGAGGAGCCTATCAGGCTATATAGTCCATGGAGTTGCAGAAGAGTTGGGCATGACTTAGCGACCTAACAACAGTGATAGATGAGGACAGTAAAGGCTGGAGACATAAATAGTTTAGCCAAGATCATACAGCCATAAGTGGCAGATCTGAAATTTAAACCAGATCTTTCTTCCTCCAAACTCCTATTCGTAATAACCAGTGTATTGGCCATGCTTTGTTGACATGGTCTGCTTTTGTCTTTAAGAGTCAGATTGCAAACACTTCAAGGCATGTGCTGTGTCTCAGTCACTTTTTACCCTTAGATCCTATCAAAATTGTGCTTTAGAGAAGAAAGAAATGGAATATTAAACCATGCTTATTTTTTTAAATGAACTTAAATTTTAAGTGTGTTTTGTAATGAGCTAAGTTTAATTTAATTTTCTTTTGACTTTTAGTATGTTATCAAACAATAAAAACTATATACAGATATTGCTGAGTAGGTTTTCTATGTCTTGATTTAGAATTTAAATCAGATATTATATAAAGAAATGTTCATAATTGATAACATAAATATCCAACAAAAGGTAGTACCACAAAATTACTCAAGATACGGCATTAATAATATGAGTGGAATAATAAGGTTTTTTTAGAAATACAGAGAAGTCAAACTCTGTGTATTAGCAGAGATTCAGAGTGACAGCCACTCACCTTTAGCCCCCCTGAGGAATAACCCAGCTTCATACCCTTTTCTCTCTGTGGGCACCAAGGCAACCCTCTCTCAGTACCCTCTCTTGGGTCTCCTAGCTTATTAGTCCTTTCCTATGGAGAAGGGCAAGACCTTTATGTCTGAAGGCAGTTCAATTAGGAACTATCTAAATTAATGCCTAAACCTAAGACCCAGGGAGGCTGAACTGTGGGTACATTTTTATCTTTCAGGAGGGCTTGCTAAAAGGGCAAGCTAGGGTGTTTTCGTATCACCTCCTCTGATAAAATCTTCACTGCATTCTCTTTAGAATGAAGTTGAAGACAAAGGGCTAAGTTAGCTTATTCATTTATTTGCTTTTAATCTGAGTTAATTCTGTTCTCCTTACTTTATCCAGGTCATTTGGGGCTATGGCCGGAGGATGGAGGATGTTCCTGAACCTTTTTCCTCCTTTCTTGTATTGTTCTCATTTCTTTTCCTCTCAAGCCCTGAGAAAAGATACCCAAGCCTTTGTCCTAAACCTGTGCTTCACCCATATTCCTCTTTCTGTCTGCAGCCGTTCTCGAACTATTCCATGGCAGCAGTCGGCTTTGCTTATTGTCTGGCAGGGGAGTGAAACCTTTTGGGGCCAGCAGCATCAGTAGTATCAGCAAGCCAACTGGAGAGCCATTCTTCGCCCCTCACCCCCCACCTCATACAGATAACCCCCAGCAGTGCTGTGGCAGCCACACGTGGCACGGTGGGGCTGTGGCAGCCATGCAGGGCACAGTAGGGGATGAGCAACAACATCCTTGTTCTCACTGATCAAGAAAAGCCCAGCTCTCCTGTTACCTCTTCCATGAAGCCTTCCCATTCTCCCCCCGTATCTTCAATGATTATAATTGTGTATCCTTATAGCAAGTACAGACTGTGGCATTCATTTTACACTTACCATATGCTATATAGTTTTTTGTTAATTTTTTTGTCATTGTAGTCTATATGCAACTAAACTGTGAGTCTTCAGGGCACAGACCATGTCTTAAACAATGTTAAGAGAAAGAATACATGTGTACTCATACTTTGATACACGCTCATGGATAGAACAACAAAAAAAAACACTTTTATAATTTACATTTCTGGGGTTTGGCAAGTAGGTACTCTATTAATAATTTTACTGACAATGGTGATAATCAGATAACCCAGATTAACAGTTTTCTCAATTTTCACCTATTCTGACTTGAGTTACAGATAGTCAAGGTATTGCTCTTAAAGCTTTTCTCCCATAAATTAACTCAGGAGTGAGCTATTTCATGTTGTTATATTTATATTAAGGTTAACATAGTTTATTGTAGTGGAAGTAAATATAATCTGAATTGAGTGAGTGTCTATTAAATAACTCTTTCTCATTTCTTACTACATTTTGTTGAGCATTGACTTCCCAATTAGCTTGTGAACCATTTGGTATCATCAACTATCAGGAAGCTTTTTAATAAGGGAAGTTGGTGACTTATACTCAGTTATTTCAGGTTTATCTTACTCTTCTTTACAGCCTTCTTATTTTTAAAACTTACACATTTATAAAGAAAAGAGGGATCAGTATTTTTTAAATGATTACTGTAGGCTTAGATTACTCTTTAAATGATTGGACTTGATTGAAAGAATATCTTAGAATGCAGAGTGGTGAAAGGAAGATGGTATCCTTTGAGAAAATTGTGCTGTGGACATAAGAACTAACTAGGTTACTGGGTGGGGAAGATAAAAATGGTAACAGAGTGCCAAGATGATTAAATGTGAAAATGTATAAAAACATGAATGGCAAGATAAAGCCCATAAGAAGAGGAAAAGATCAGATTACTTGGAAAGTTAGACATTGCAGAGTTTGCTCAGAATAAGCACAATAATACAGGCAGTCATACTCTCAAAAGTATGCTTGCCTACAAAAAATGTCTTTGGAATAGAACTGCCTGTCTATGGGTTGGAAGTGTATTAGATGAGCTTCAGAGTCACTGTTTAATTGTTTTTTAATTTTTGGCTGCCCCAGGTGGCTTGCAGAATCTTAGTTCCTTGACTAAGGATCAAACTTGGGCCCATGTCTTTGAAAGCAATGAGTTCTAACCACTGGACCACCAGGAAATTCCTTTCATTTAATTATCTAAATCCAGACTTTTTAAGATGCTGCCTTGTATTTCAGTTGAAAGCATGAATAAAATGTTTACTATTTGGAATATATAGTTTTATCCCTTCATAAAGTTAATGTATTTTTCTGAGGTGAACAGGGGGCTTGTTCAGATGGCTCTTTTTCTAGCTTTGTTGGGATTTTTTGCAATTTAGTTTTAATTGGAGGATAGTTGCTTTACAGTATCGTGTTGGTTTCATACAGCAACATGAATCAGCCATTGATAGACATATGTCCCCTTTCTCTTGAACCTTCCTCCCAACTCCCACCCCATCCCATCCCTCTAGGTTGTCACAGAGCACCAGGTTTGAGCTCCCCACATCATACAGCAAATTCCCACTGGCTGTCTGTTTTCCATAGAGCAATGTGTATGTTTCCACGCTGCTCTCAGTTTATTCCACCCTCTCTTTCCCTCACTGTGTCCACAGGTCTTTTCTCTATGGCTGCGTCTCTATTCCTGCCCTGCAAATAGGTTCATCAGTATCATTTTTCTAGGTCTCATTTGTACGCATTAATATACAGTGGTTTTGTTGTTTTTGGTTTTGTTTTTTTGTCCCTGCTGGCTTTAAGCTCCTTGGGAATAGTAAGTACTCCAGTGTGTTTATGGGGTAAGGGCAGCACCAGGCACAGTGCCTCGCACATCACAAATACAAGATTGGCAGAACTGTGTGCACACTTGGCCATCCTTTGAAAGTATATTTTGTTAGTTGTCTGTTTAAAAACTATGTTCTTAAAATGTGTGCTTATTTAAATAAGCATGTTACTTGTCTTTCCAGGAGTAGAGGTAAGCACTGTGGGTCCAGAAGGCCAGGGTGAGAAGTCATGGTTAGACAGTGGGAAAGGCAAAGATAACTAGAGGTGGGTGGGGAAGGTGCAGCCAAAAGTAATGTGGTCTTAGAAGTCTCTGTAAACATGTTTACATGTAAAAAAAAAAAAAAAAAGTCTGGAAGAAAATGTGCCAAACTGCAAGACAGATAACTCCTGGAGAAGGAAGTAGGATGAAGGGATGATGAACCTGGTAGGACTTCGTAGGAATATAATTTTAAATTTGCTGGTAGCCACACTAAAAACATAAAAGAAAACAAATGAGTAAAATTATTGTCAATAATATATTTTATTTCAGCTAACATAGCTAAAATGTTATCATTTTAATATCATCAATATAAAGCATTTGTTACCGAGAATTTTTTTTACCAAGTTTTTAATGCTTAAGCACATCCAAATTCAGACCAGTGATGTTTGAAGTCCTTAATAGTTGCATGTGGTTAGCATCTACCACACTTAACAGTGTAGCTCAATATATTTTTATATTGTTTGGATTTTTTTTTACTGTGGCTCAGACAGTAAAGCGTCTGCCTGCAATGCGGGTGACCCGCGTTGATTCCTGGGTTGGGAAGATCCCCTGGATAAGGAAATGACAACCCACTCCAGCACTCTTGCCTGGAAAATCCCATGGACGGAGGAGCCTGATAGGCTACAGTCCGTGGGGTCGCAAAGAGTCGGACACGACTGAGTGACTTCACTTCACTTCACTTCATAAAAGTATGCTTTCATCTGACTTGTATGATTTATTTTTGTAAGTAGTCCATTTAACTATCGTGAAAGTTTAAAGGTGAGTTTTAATCCTATCTTTTTAAAATTTTTTTATTTTTTTTTTATTTTACAATATTGTATTGGTTCTGCCATACATCAACATGAATCCACCACGGGTGTACACGTGTTCCCCATCCTGAACCTTCCTCCCACCTCCCTCACCGTACCATCCCTCCAGGTCATCCCAGTGCACCAGCCCCAAGCATTCAGTATCCTGCATCAAACCTGGACTGGCGATTCATTTCTTATATGATATTATACATGTTTCAATGCCATTCTCCCAAATCACCCCACCCTCTCCCTCTCCCACAGAGTCCATAATCCTATCTTTTAATCTTCCTGTACCACTTTCCTGTGAAAAAGAAATTTGGATGGCATGCTTGTTTCACTTGAAATCAGTAGTCAAGGATTTTCATTCTGGTGAACACACAGTAAGTCCATACTAAAATTAAATAAAGTAGTGTAATTTGAAAAAAAGAAATGGAGATAGCTTTTTATCACATCTAAATTGTGATTCACAGACTTTTTCACTACTTTGTATGTGTTGTTTCTTTGGATGTAAACAAAAACACACTAAAGGAGAAATGTGAAACTGAAGGGTTGCCTGGGATGTGGGGTATGATTATAAAGTAATATGGGTTTTTTGTTTGTTGTTTTGGAAATTTTTGATGAATAAACAAACTGTGTGCATTTACCTTTTAAAGTAATTTGCTTGAAAGTTATATATGGATACCGTTTTCTGCATATGTCCTTTGAGATACCTTATAGTCAGTTTTTTAAAAGGCAAACTTTACTTTCTGATACCTGATAGATCTGTCACTTATATTTGGGTTTGAAGAACATGTATATTATGTGGACATTTCACTCTTTGTCATAGACTGTATTATTTTTTAGTAAAAGTATATTGACATTTCCATTTTATAATTGTTGCTCTTTATAATTAATTTAAAACTTCAAATATTTGAAAACAAAAAATCAAAACAAAGAACCTGAATAAGGAATGACTCTAAATGAGCATCAGGTTTATTTTTTAGGGTGATGGAAATGTTCTAAAACTTGGTTGTGGTGATGGTTTCACAACTCTGTAAATAGTAAAATTCAGTGAATTGTGCAGTTAAAAATGGGTGAATTTTATGATATATAAATTAAGTCTCAACAAACCTGTTTTTAAAAAAAGAAGATAAAGTAGCCTTCAGTGACCATATTAAGAGTTTTATAGCCATATATGTGATCTGAACATAACTTTATGCTTGGTAACAAGAATATTTTGTAGGATCTAATTGTTTAAAGTGATATTTGGAAATGCCATTTGATGTTAAATCTTCCTGTCTTTCCCTCTCTTGGGTAGTATTTCCTGGAGAGGCTCTCTGACATTTCTTTCCCCAGTAGAAATCTATTTCTTTATCTATGAAATGGAGTTAAGAACTAAACTTGGTGAAGATTAAATGAGATTTTGTTTTAAAAAATCAAACTATCTGGGTTGTAGTAGGTTATGAATTATTCCTTAACCTGCACACTGAGTACCTCCCCATGGTTTTTACTGCCTATGGTTTAAACATATGGGGACCCACCATACACAAAATATTTGGGGTAACATTTAGGATCTGTGGCTCTAGATTCCTAGGTTGATTAGATAGCCAGTGTAAGTCATCAGATTTAAAGCATGTCATTATATAGCCTATATCCTGACACCTTTTTTCATACGAAACAAATCTTTTCCACTTTATGCTCACCTTACCTTCACTTTTCCCAGCCTCAGACACATTTCATGGTCTAAATGAAGCCTGCCAAGGTTCCCTTTTCAGACATCATTGCCTCCTGTTATTCAGTTGGAGAGGTCTTTGCAGAATGACATTTCCCTCCCACAGTGCTTCCTGTGCCCCATTTAACATGCAGCCTTCGCATTTCTCCTAACCCCTACTTGCTTTCAAAAGAAGAGAAAACTCAAACCGCAGTCTTTCATGAACAGTTCAGAACTCACAGAGCCCTGGCAGTAGGCAGTGGATCCAGCACTAAAGTTCACTAATGATTCTGATTCCCCTTATTTTTAAACAATTTCCAAGAATCACAGGTAAAAATCTGCATATCTTCTTTGTTTGCCATCCCACTCCTAAAACCAAAGTATGTATGCCGACTCCAATTCACTAAATATTTTTAGGTTACTCATATTCTAATATAGCTCCCAAGCATTTTCTGGTGTACTGTCTGGGTTTCACTGAACTGTTAATTCTCCCAGTCTGATTGAGCCTGTAGGAAATTTCATAACTCAATGATGAATCTTCGAAGAAAGGTTTGTATTGAAAATTGAAACACCAGCTTGCTCTTTGTAACCAGTTCTTTAATCCTCCACCTGCCATAATATAGTGATGGCTCATAATTATCAGAGCAGAGAACCATACTCCTGTATTTCAGCAGAAAGAATGACACTGTAGGGGGGCAAGTGACAGAATCTACACTCCAGCGAGGAGTGGGCCAGGTTTTTTGGAAACTTTGGCACGGAATCATCAGATGTATTTGTATAACCATTTCATGTAGAACTGTGCTGCAGTCAGAGAGGGGATTTTGCTTTTCTTCATTAAAAGCTTATTAAATGAAGAAATAGGACAGTGGTTTTGCTTCAGTAGATGGGGGTCAGAGAGGCGGGTCTGATCTCCTCAGGATATTAATGTCTGCCTTCAACCGGGGGAAATGAGCCGTCACTTGAGTTAGAGGCAGCTTTATGTGCTCATCACTAGGGATTCCCATATGTCCAGGGAGCTGCAGCAGTAAAAAATGGCAGAGCTCAGTGGTAGAGTGCAGAGGGCTCTCATTGGAATTCATGTCAGGAAGCTCAGCTCAGTCTGCCCAGAGCAAATCTGTTTAATGTTGATCAGCTGTCCATCTGATAAACCGAATTGATATGGGCATTCCCTCCAAGGACTGTCCTGACAGTGACAGCCGCAGCACCCAGATGTCTTGTTAGGTTTTTTGGTAGTCTCAAGTATTTTTAACCCCTTTTGTGATATGCAAACCCGAAAGTACTTTTAGGGACCTAGCTAAGGAGGCCTCACTATGCTTGCCCTTGGCTTCTCTGGCAGAGAGCAGCCCAGCCCAGCAGCCTTTCCAGAAACCACATACTCTCGGGTTAGCTGTGCCTCTCCTTAGAATAAGCATCTTGGTAACCTGCAAGGTAATTATGTGACGGTGTCAAGTTGTGTCTAGTTTTTCAAAATAATGTTTCTTGAAATGTTCTGAAGAGCAGTAAATTACCTAGCTTGGTTATGGTTTATTAGTTTCACAGGTGTATTAGATGATCACTAAGCAGAACTTTATTATGTTCATGCATAAAGAGAAACTGTATTACAGATTTTGTTTTGGTTGACTGATTTCTAGTAGTAACTATTATGACTCCTGCTGAGTCCCTGCATCCTCTGCTTTCTCAAGTATGAGTACCACCACTGAAGGCAGCTCACCTCCCTGTAAATTGTTGGCAGGTATCATCAGTTCACTTCAGTTCAGTCTCTCAGTCATGTCCAACTCTTTGCGACCCCATGGAATGGAGGGAATTAATTACAGAACACATCAATACTGAACTGTCCCCCCTTTTTTTTTCAAGTAACTGTGAGGAGATGGATATGTTAATTAACTTGGCTGTAGGAATCATTTCACTATATGTTTATTAAAGCATCATGTTGTACACATTAAATATATGTAATTTTATTTAAAAATTTTAAAAATACTGAACTTTCTCTTAAGGAAGCTAATCAAGAGGGATAAATCTTTGTGTTAAGTTAGAATTATTTAAAAATCATTTCTGCAAAACTATTAGTAGTTCAAAATTACAATATTGAATATGAGAGAACTTTACTTTTGTTTATTTAAAGGTTCTCATTGAAGTACTACTTAAGGATTTTGTCTTTTCTTACCCCTCACTTTGAGATCTTGTTTTCATGGTATAGAAAGATTCTGACATTGCTTGGATATCTAATCATTTGAATGAGACTAGATGCAAAGACTGTTTGCTTTCTGCCTCTTTTCTATGTATTCTAACTTAGACTCTCAGGTTACAGGAACGTCACTCAGTCGTGTCCGACTCTTTGCGACCCCATGGACTGTAGCCTACCAGGCTCCTCTGTCCATGGGATTTTCCAGGCAATAGTATTGGAGTGGATTGCCATTTAGGTTAGCTTTCCTAAAAGAGATACAGAGCTCCCAGTTGTTTTTAGGATTGCTCAGTGTGTGTGGTCAGAGCTGGAAGAAGGCCTGGTCAGTATTTCAGCGCTTGAGCCTATGACTTGATCTCTATTTGGAAGTCACCATTACTACAGCCTACAGGTTTGAGATTCTGGGTTTAGTCACCATTTTTAAAATCAGAATTCTCATTCACATATGATAGAATGAAGCAAGATCAGTTTCAATTGCTGCAGTCATGGAAAACCTTAAATTCAGAGTTGACAGTTAAAAGTTATCACCATGAAAGTTCCTTTTACCTAGTGTTAAAGCATATATTGTTTCTTTTTATTATTGCTATTTTGATAATTTGGTATTTTTGAAGTACATGTAAGGAATTCTGTTGCTCTTATCGGGTTTCCTCCCTACTTTCTCCATTCTTTGCTCTTGTGGAACTTTCTTCCTGTGGGGCCCTGGAGAGAGAAACAAAATACAGATGAAATAACTAGTGTAAGTGCTGTGGAGGGGAAAAAAAAGACAGGAAGTAGAACTAGGGAGTGCTGACTCGAATGGAGGGTTGCTGTTGTAAATGGAGTAGACAGAGAAGGCCTTACTGGTCATGTGCACTTTGTGGGGTTTTTTTTTCTTGTTTCTTCATCTGGGACATAATCCTGTGCCTTTTCATTTAGTTTAACTTTCTGTGATGGTGGGTTTTGTTCTGGAGGCTGCAAGATTATAGTTCTTCTTGGTTCTCCTGTCTGTGAGGCTGATGGAACAAGGGTGGAAATGGTGTTTTCAGAATCACAGCTGAAGTTGTGAAGGAAAGACCATCTGTTTAAGATCCATAGACATGGAGGCAGCAGAGAAGAAACAAATCTCTCTCTCTGCTCCCAGACTCCAGTTTCCTTCTGTCAGCTCCCGATCTAAGTGGAACCCAGCTGTATGGGAGCTCAGGAGATGCAGAGTGTAGGGGGTGAGCCTCCCCATGGTGGAGAGAAGGGCAAAGAAGGGGTTTGAAGAATGGTTTATTACTGAGGATATTAAAGCATCAATCCTAAAGGAAACCAACCCTGAATATTCATTGGAAAGAGTGATGCTGAAGCTGAAACTCCAATACGTTGGCACCTGATGTGAAGAGCCATCTCATTGGAAAAGACCCTGATGCTGGAAAGGACTGAAGGCTAAAGGAGAAGGGGGCAGCAGAGGATGAGCTGGTTAGATAGCATCACTGACTCGATGGACATGAATTTGAGCAAACTCCAGGAGATAGTAAAGGATAGGGAAGCCACGTGTGCTGCAGTTATGGGGTTGCAAAGAGTCGGACTGACTTAGCAGCTGAACAGCAACAAAATTAAAGCATAAGAACCAGTAGCCAGATAAAGAGATTCATAGGGTAGCAAAGGAACTTTGGTCCTGTTGAAGTTTGGAACCTGGCACAGTAGCACCTGAAGACTTTCTGCTCAGGTACACTTTGAAGGGACCTGAGGAAAGCAAGTGACTAAACCTTGCAAATACATAAGGGAAGATTAGTCTAGACAGAGGAAGGTGCAAAAGCCCTATGGTAGGAACAAGCTTGCCATGTTCAGGGAGCACCAAGGAAGCTAATGTAGCTAGAGAAGAGTGAGCAAAGAGGAAAAGAGTAGCAAATGAAGTCAGAGAGGTAAGAGGTAAAGGTTCAAGGGAAGATTGTGTTGGTCCTTGGAATCCATTGTTGGGACTTTGGTTTTATTCTGGAGTGAGATGGGGAGCCACTGGAGGGTCATGAGCAAAGGAACAAAGTAATGACCTCATGGTTTCTTCATCTTCCTGCTTGCCTCATTTCTAATCATTTTCATTTTTGCAAAGCTAAAAATATTATCTCGTTATTCTTATAATACTCCATTTCCAAATTATTAGTTAAGCATCATTTTATATGGTTTTGGCCATTTGTGTTTCTTTTGGAATTACTTCATTATATCCTTTCCCATTTTGTTCTTAAGCTGTTTATCTTTTTCCTATTAATTTCTTGTCCAATTTGGACAAGCTCCACATGTATTTTAAATGTAATCTTTTGCCTGTTGTGTGTGCTGCAAATGTGTTACTTCAAATCTGTGTTGCCTCAGCCTGTATTTTATTATATAAACATTTTTGTATATTTTAGCCACTCATTTTTATTCATTATTTTCTTCATAACTTATGACTTCTATTTTATTTTGCAAGGCTTTCTCACTCCAAGGTCATAAGAATGTTTTCCTAAAATTACAGTCTTATTTTTCACATTTATATATTAGCTTTATCTAAATATATTAATATTTTTATCCATGGAGTATAATAGGGATCTAACTTCATTATTCTTTCCCTTAATAGATAGCCAATTGCCCCAACATTTTTTGTATGTAAGAATATTCCATCTTTTCTCTAACAATTGGAAATGTTACCTCTTTCTAGAATTTGTCCCACTAATCTGTTAGTTTGTTCTCATGGTGTTTCTGTTATTTTTAAAATTGCAATAACTTCATAAGTTTTAAAATCTAGAATGACAGCCTCTTCCAAGATTTTCTTTGTAATTTTCAAATTCTTCCCACATGAACGTAAAAATCAGTTTTCCAACTTAAAAAAAAATCTTTTAGGGCTCCAATATGACTTTAAATAAGTCACTCTTGCCTACCATTTTAAAACTTTCAGAAGAACCTGGAATTTTGTATATTTTGCGTTTGGGGCTTTGGAATCAGAGAGCCCTGGCCTTGAGCTCCAGGTCTGCAGTTTACCTCCTAGGTAGACTTGAGCAAGTTACTTACTCTGCCCACCCAGCTTCCTTCTGAAGGAAGCTGTAGAGATAGTGCTTACCTCAGGGGAGCTTTTGTGAATTTTACATTATTTTATTTATTAATCTGTTAATCGAACTATTATTATGCTTGCAAGTTTATACAAAGTTGCTCAGCATACCGTAATTAATTGGCTCAAAGTAATTTAGTAAGTGGGAGCCACTTCCACTGTTAGGCATTTTTAAAAATAGGATATTTGAAGTATCTTCGGATGGAATGACATGATAACCTGACATTTGCTTCAAAATAATCTGGAAGGAGAGTGAAAGATGCAACTAAAACAAAATTAGGGTCACGGAGGTTCTTTATGCTACATTTTCAACTTTTGTTATATTTGAAAATCCACAAATAAAGTTTTTTCAAGAAATACATCTTAAAATTGCTGAAAATGGCAAAGGGTAAACATCTGTTATTTCTAAGGGGAAATATTTTTTGTTTACTATATCGTAGACCTCTCAAAAAGAAAAGCAAGGAAGAGGAAGAAAAATGAAAAAATAGAATAAGAAAGGAGACTATTTTGTCTTTTATCTCCTTTGCCTGAGTGATGAAACACTATTGACTCTTCTGTTACTTTAACACAAACTTAAATGTGTAAAACATTTTTAGAGATTTCAAGTTACTGTTTCCAAACTGGCTTTGTGGCTCAGATGGTAAAAATGTGCCTGCAATGCAGGAGACTTGGGTTCGAGCCCTGGGTCAGGAAGATCCCCTGGAGAAGGGAATGGCTACCCACTCCAGTATTATTGCCTGGAGAATTCCATGGACAGAAGAGCCTAGCGGGCTATAGTCCAAAGGGTCCCAAAGAGTTGGACATGACTAAAGCATCTTAGCATGCAAGTTAATATTAGGAACAATTTCTGATAAAGCTGTTCATCAGCAGACTTGACTCCTGTATAATTTATTACTCATCCCTGGAAGGGACTAATTAAGCTTAATTGACCTCTGGGGTCACTTCCAACTCTGAGTCTGTAAATCTGACTTTTTAGTTTACATCATTCCTTATCTTTTGAAACTCAAGAGTGATGGCTGTTCCCTCTACCTTTATAAAATTGATTACTAAGTAAAGAACTATTAATTTAAAAGATATTTATAGGCAGCCTAGGGAAATAGGATAGTATCATTTATAGTGTTGGGAGAAAGAGAGGTGGCAGGAAGAAAGATGGCTCAAGTAATAATTACAGCATAGTACAACAAATGACTGAGTTATGTTCAAAGGCTTTCAAGTGCAGAAAGAGTTAACCTTGGGGAAGTGAGGAAAGACTTCCCAAAAGTGATACATGGACTGATTCTTAAAAATTCCTTAAACAAAAATTTATTTCTCATTCACCCTATAGCAGCAAAAGTATGGCACATCTATACAATGGACCTCTGAAGAGATGTTAAACAGAGCAAGGACATTTTATTTGTAAATAACATGAAAATATCTCCAAGAGATAATATTAGGTAAACAAAATCAGAGTGCAGAAATTTAAACACATTTTTGTGATGTAGTTTTTATTGACTGTATCTTTTAGGAGTTTGAGTCCAACAAACAGTAGCTTAAAGGAAAGTGGTATTTATTTATCTCAGATATCAAGAAGTGTAAAGATAGGTACATCAGAGCTAGAGTAGCCCTAAGACATCACCAGAGGTCCAGGCTTCTCATTTCTTCTTGCTTTACCATCCTTAGGTTGCGGGCTCTCTTGAGATGCTTAAAGTTGCTATGGTGCCCCCAAGCAGCTGAGCCATATTCCAAACAGAAGGAAGGGGTAAGCTCAAAATGCCAAAGGTGCATGCCCTCTGAATCTATTCCCTTATATTAGAAACTCAGTAGATTTCTCAGAGACTCACCTAGTGGCCTTCTACTTACATTCATTGGCCAAACTGTGCTACAGGATCACCTCTAGCCTCAAGGGATTTTGGTGAGGTGAGTTTTTTAAATGAGTACTTTGTCTCTCCAAATACAGCCACAGGTATGTTAGTAGTGAGGAAGAAGAGAGGAAATAGGTAACTAGCAATGTCTGTCCTCTTATATCCAAAGCTTAGGATGCTAAGCAATTGGAGAAATGTTGGAAGAATATGAATCAAAGCAGATTAAGTTGTTTAACATATAATTGAAAGAAAGTAATTTGGTGAAAGTTCTTGTAAAAATATTGGTTAATCCTCAGGGTTACATTCAATGTAGTAATTACTTCCTTACTCTGATTACATAACATAAGCAGTATTCACTTATGACTTTTATCCAATCAAGATTTAGCATGAAAAAATACCTGAGTACTAAAATATATGTGCATAAAATTGTATGAATACTTTTATATAAGATACTTTTAAAAATCCAGTACACTGAAAGTTTACTATATTACTTTCAGTGGCTAAACTAGGAATAAGAAAAATAAGAAAAGGAAAAAGTCCCAGATTCTTTCATACTGTCAATGCTGTAGCACTAAATTAAAAGTTGTATAATGTGGCCTGAAGTTGTTTTTCTAATGATAAAATCTTAGAGGTTGTGAGCAAAGTACTAGAGTGGACAGATTTCAAGATGACCAATCAGTTCATTTCTGTTTCTTTAGAAAGTAGGTAGTAATCATCACAATAATTTTGTCCTTTTTCAGTATTAACTGGGCTCCCAGGTGACACTAGTGCTAAAGACTCTGCCTGGCAATGTAGTAGATGCAAGAGATGTGGGTTTGATCCCTGGGTTGGGAAGATCCCCTTGAGTAGGAAATGGCACCTCATTCATCATTATTCTTGCCTGGAAATCTCCATGGGCAGAGGAGCCTGGTGGTCTACAGTCTATGGGGTCCCAAAAAGTTGGACATGACTGAGCAACAAGGCACACACATAACTATTAAACTACCAGTCTAAGTAGTTTTTTAAATTTCCAAATCTTAGAATTTTAGGACTGAATATTAAATTTAGGACAGAAATCCCTGAATCTTAGAACTAGAAGAGACTTTCTCCAGTTCCCCTCCTTTCAGAGATGAGAAGACTAATGACCTGGGAGTTTTAAGACCTGCCCACAAAATGTTATAGGCAGAGAGAGAATTGTTACCTCCCTCTGATTGAGCTAAATCACTTATTTTGGTATAACCAAATGATTTTTGAAACAACTTGATTACTTTCTCCAGCTACTGTAACAGAGAGTCAAGTCTAGTCATACTTTCTCCCAGAAAAGTTTGCTTCTGTAGTGCTTAGAACGAAAGATGAAAATTGGACAAGTCTGTGGTGAGCATGTATCAATCTTGGTAGCGTTGTAACTCTGCCCCCTCCCCCATTTACTATTCATCAGGTGAATAAACATTTTAAACCATCATTGGACACTATGACCATGAGGCTCTGAGTTCCAGCTTTGTCTTTCATAAACTGAATGTTCCAACCAGGTATTTAAACTCCCCACACACGCTGTAATTAGAATCACAAGTAGATAAAGTAAGTAAAAATTCTTTGTGAATGGTGGGTACTGTACAAATTATGGTTTTCACTTTCATTATTACCACTGTTTTTGTTGTTTCTGGCCATGAGGCTTTTAGATTGCCATTTGTTTAATGAATGGAGCTTTATGATTATGGATGTCTTTATTTAAAGCTCCCAGTAATTCATTTTCATCCTTAGGGTAATTCAAAACACCTACAACTTTGGCTTGCCTGGTTGTTGCTTTCTTTCATAAGCTGAACTGCATGAGAGATTTATCCAGTGCTTAACCCTTCTTGAGGTTTATACTTCCTCATAATCTCATTGTGCTAATTTTTGTGAAGTGTAGCAGTGGACGTTTTTGTAAACTAGAATACATTTGCAGGGTACCAATAAAATACACTTTTATTCATTTCTTTTAGTTACTCTTTTAAAGGACAGTTTTACATGTTAGCTCCCTTAAAAAAAAAGTTTTCTGTTAACTTCTCAATAGTCCTTAAGCCTCCATCCTCAGTGATTTTCTTTGG
This sequence comes from Capra hircus, assembly GCF_001704415.2. Taxonomy (NCBI): domain Eukaryota; kingdom Metazoa; phylum Chordata; class Mammalia; order Artiodactyla; family Bovidae; genus Capra; species Capra hircus. Next base: position 30,065,587 of record NC_030816.1, read on the forward strand.
GATGTAGGGAGGTTTTCATCTAAACCATGAATTTACTCTTTTCAGAAGCTGTTTAACTCACTGGTTCCTCTTTTCCTACTTCCCCAATTTGTATTCAGGTACACTATGTACACTGGAACATTTTTACATATTCTTTTACTTTTTTTAAGCAAAGAAATAAATTAGAAACATGCTTTTTCTTTGTAGATGCCAAATTGTTTGGTTCCTTTACTTTATTGCATCTTTATATAATTTATAGTTGTCAAACTAGTAGTATATTGTTTTTGGAGAAGAGTCTTTTATTATTTGATTGTTTCATATATATTTGTCTCCTTTTCTAAGGCTGTTATTCTAGGTCAAATCCTTAAATTTGACCTTTAGGTCAGATCCTTTTGTTACATGTCCCTTGGGCCTTTGTTATAGCTTCTTCTGATCTCTCTACTTTCACAACCTACTTTTTAAGATTTTATTTAGATATATTTTCTATCTTTCAAGTTACCACAGGCAAGTTTTGCATGTTGTTTCACTCCCTTATGATACCATATGTCCTTGCTCTCTCCTCCAATAAGTTTCCTCACTGCCTTTCCAGATTCTGCTGAGAGTTTGCCATTTATTCAGCCTTTACCTCTAGCCCCAAACATTTAGACTCAAAGCCGTTGACATATGTTTTAGGCTTTTGTTGACACAACACCCACTCCTAGATGTACAGTTTCTGTGTCAGATACCTATTGCTGTGTAGCAAACTATCCTAAATTTTAGTGACTTGAAACAACCATTTTATTTCTTACCATTCTGGGATCATTCATGTGACCGCATTGACAAGCCTTAATGCATAAACACTTACCAGGCCTTGCCTATGTCACTTCTGCTAATATCTTTTTGGCTAAAGTAAGTCATATGGTGAAGTCCAAAGTTAGTGTGGAGGGGACTACACAGGGGCCTGGAAATGAAGAAGTATGGTTCACATGGGGTCATTTGTAACAGATTTCAGTGTGTTTCCAGCTCTGTATTGCTTACTGTGTGCCTTTGGGCAAGTCAATCAATACACTATGTGTAACAATTTTCTCAGTTGTGAAATAAGAGATTAATAGTACCTTCATAGGGTGGCTTTGAGGTTTAGAATTTTTAGTAATTGTTGATTTTCTGATGATTATAAAGTAATTCTTTTGTCATTTTGGAAAATGTACAAACTATAGAAAAGTATAAACAAGAAAACAAACATCTGAAATGCCATCTGATGCAGTCCTATACTATAAGTTCCTCAAGGGTCGTCTTTATTTTAATTACTACTGTAGGTATATATCGTGGTTCTTATTCTGAAAGATAAGGTCCTTGAAGGAAGGGACCACATCTGTTCATCTCTGTAAATCCCACAGCCTTGTATTTAAGATTAAAAGTGATCATGTGTAAAAGTGCTTGGCCTAATGACTGGCACAAATTCTATTTCCACCTAAACTGGAATTTTATAAGATACTAGTAAGGATTCTTAGAAATCCTGAAGTTATACTTAAAGTATCTGAATGGAACTGTTGGGGGTGGCTGTTATTGGTCATCTTCTCTCGGGGGAATCCTGGAGACTCGTGGGATAGAGAATAGGGAATGGTAGAGAGAAGGAAGGTGTCAGGATCCACTTTACAGCTCCTAAATAACTCAGTGGAAAAGTCTCTAATAAAAACTTCATTCAAGTCTCTTTGCAAGGGTACTGATACAAAGTTACACGAAACCCTCAGCTGCAGTTGCCATAGTTCTCTCTTCAGCTTCATGATGTTTCCCTGAGTTTGATGCATTCAGCTAAGACAGAGACACCAGAAATGTATACCTGGTTTCCAACGCAAATACGGTAACACTAGTGGGGTTGCTTTGTGTTGCTATATGGGTATAGGCAGCAGCACAGATTAGAATACTATGGACCCTGTCCCCTACTGGCAGTATTGTACCAGCTAAATCAGTAATTATCTAGCTGGTATAATACTGAGTTGCCTCAAAACGAACTCATAGTTGATGCCAAATAAGTAAAAGCACTGTGTACCCATTAAAATATGGCATGATTGAAGAAATAAAGTACATTTGAAACCTTAAAAAGAAAACAAAATTCCACAAAACTTCAAAATGCCAAGTGAAATAAGTCAAAGACAAATACTGTATGACCTCACTTATTTATGAAATATAAAAAGCAAAGCAAAACCAAAAGCTGAACTCATAAAACGGATTGGTGGTTGCCAAAGGTTGGGGGGGAGGATGGGGATGAGCCAAGGGAGGGAGAAAAAAAATGGGTGAAAGTGGTCAAAAGTTAACAAGCTTTGCCTGGAAAATCCCATGGATGGAGGAGCCTGGTAGGCTGTAGTCCATAGGGTCGCAAAGAGTTGGACACGACTGAGCGACTTCACTTTCACTTTTCACTTTTGTGCATTGGAGAAGGAAATGGCAACCCACTCCAGTGTTCTTGCCTGGAGAATCCCAGGGACGGGGGAGCCTGGTGGGCTGCCGTCTATGGGGTCGCACAGAGTCGGACATGACTGAAGCGACGCAGCAGCAGCAGTTACATATTATCAAGAAAAAAATAAAAACATGAAGATATGATGTACTGGGGATATAGTGTGTAAATGGTGACTGTGGTCAATAATACTGCATTGTGTGTTTGAAAATTGCTAAGAGAGTAGATCTTAAAAGTTCTCATCACAGGGAAAAAAACTGTGACTATGTATGGTGACAGATTTAATTAGGCTTACTGTGGTGATCATTTCACAATACAGTCCTCCCTTGGTGTCCACAGGATTGGTTCCCAGACTCACTTCAGATATCAAAATCCATGGATGTCCAAGGCCCATAGTCTGTCCTCTGTATCTGTGGTTTCACATCTGCAGTTCAGCCAACCTCAGATTGTGTACTACCTACGTGTTTATTGAAAAAATCCTCATAAAAGGACTCACATAGTTCTGTGCTGTTCAAGAGTCAGCTGTGTGTACATATACTGAATCATTATATTGTACACCTGAAACTAATATAATGTTCAGTTCAGTTCAGTCGCTCAGTCGTGTCCAACTCTTTGCGACCCCATGAATCGCAGCACGCCAGGCCTCCCTGTCCATCACCAACTCCCGGAGTTCACTCAGACTCACATCCATCGAGTTGGTGATGCCATCCAGCCATCTCATCCTCGGTCGTCCCCTTCTCCTCCTGCCCCCAATCCCTCCCAGCATCAGAGTCTTTTCCAGTGAGTCAACTCTTCTCATGAGGTGGCCAAAGTACTGGAGCTTCAGCTTTAGCATCATTTCTTCCAAAGAAATCCCAGGGTTGATCTCCTTCAGAATGGACTGGTTGGATCTCCTTGCAGTCCAAGGGACTCTCAAGAGTCTTCTCCGACACCACAGTTCAAAAGCGTCAATTCTTTGGCACTCAGCCGCTTTCTTCACAGTCCAACTCTCACATCCATACATGACCACAGGAAAAACCATAGCCTTGACTAGACGGACCTTAGTCGGCAAAATAATATCTCTGCTTTTGAATATGCTATCTAGGTTGGTCATAACTTTCCTTCCAAGGAGTAAGCATCTTTTAATTTCATGGCAGCAGTCACCATCTGCAGTGATTTTGGAGCCCAAATATCTCAATAGAGAAAAGACTTCATTAAAAAGGAATAACCTGAGAAAAGAGACACTAATCTATGAAATATTTTGTTGTTGAAATCTGACAATACTGATAAGATGGTATTCTTTACACTCAGACAAATCTTACCTTTGTGTTTTAGTCAAAGAAGTTTGGCAGAGATCACAGAACTTATCCATACTGCTCTCCTAGTACATCGTGGGATTGTAAATTTAAATGAATTGCAATCTTCTGATGGGCCACTGAAAGATATGCAATTTGGAAATAAAATAGCTATCCTAAGTGGAGACTTTCTTCTAGCAAATGCCTGCAATGGACTCGCTCTGCTACAGAACACCAAGGTAAAACTGGGCCGGGTTTGTTTTTATCTGAACAGCCTTTGGGTGGCTCTTGGTTGACTTCAGGAGACACAGAGGTCTGGACACCCTGCTGCCCCAACTCCACACACATAGATGCTCATTAAAATTGTGATGAGGATAATGATGATGATGGCAATATCAATACCAGTTAAAACTGGTAAATGCTAGGAAAGAGTTTTGAAATTAATTTCCAGTTGTTGGTTTGTTTTTTTTTTTTCTGGTAACGGAATTATTTGTTAATTATAGGGTAGTGTTAAATACTCAGGATAAAGATGATGTCATAAATATTACCTATCATCTCACTATCCAGAGATTATTACTGTCGGTTACTGTTTTCATATATTTCCTTCCAGTCTGTATTTGTTTATTCATACCTTTGGATGTGTGGATTTGGGAGTAGCATAAGTGAAAACTTAACATATGTAAAGTTTCTTTAATCCTACCTTTTTCTCCCATTGCTTATATGACATGAGCATTTTCCCATATCATTAACATTTTTCATAAGCTTCCTAATGGTTGCACAGTATTCAGTTATTTTGATGTAGTGTTGTTTATTTACCAGATTCCTTATTTGGGGACATTTAAGTTGCTTCTAATTTTCTACTCTCACAAATAGATTTGCATTAAACATTTTTACACATCAGTGTTTCTTCATTTCAGATTATTTCTTTGAGGTAAGTGCCTAGAAGTGGTTCAGAGGGTTTAGTTTTAGTATTCTCGACGCATATTGTCAAGCTGCCTTCTAGAAAGACTGTAGATGTAGTCCTTATTTATCAGTTAGGATTTGCTGTGACTATAAAATAACAGTGACCAAAACAAGATAAGAATTTATTTCTCTCTCTCTCTCTCTCTCTCTCTTTTTTAAACATATTATTACTATCTGGGACTAGGCAGCCCAAGATTGGTATGGTGATTCTAAAGTCAGGAACCCAGGCTCCTCTTATCTTACTGCTCTGCCATTCCTATCTTACCGCTTTGTGGCCCGAGATAGTTGCCATTATGTCTTCACTCCAGTCAATAGGAGGGAAGGAGAAGGAAGGGCAGAAAAGGGCAGATCTCCTCCATTGAAGATCAAGTAAATACACATCCTGGACACCCAAGTACAGCCTCAGTGTAAGTCTGCTGTCCCAGAATCCCCTCTGACTTAGCATTTGTCCTAGATTTTTATTTTTAACAGAGAATGGTTACTTATAATTACATTAGAATAAACCAGCATGGTTTATTGGTAGAGCCCTGCTTTCTACTCCCAGCCTCTGCCTCGATTTTTTTTTGTCTCACATAGGCCAATAATAGGTGAGACCCATGTACTGTAGGGGAAATTCTCATGTTAAGGTATTATTAAATCTGAAAGAAAATCAGCAATAACTCTTCTCTTTCCCCAGCGCTTTCAGATACCCCAATCAAGGACAGAATATAGGACAGTTGTTAATACAAAATACACTGAATGTCTAGAGACAGTTAAAGCTCCTTCCTGTCTCAGGTGATAGAAGTATTTGACACTGCTGCCCCAGCTGGCTGTTTGGTGTATCACCCAATTTCTTGGAAAAGTTAATTTAGTAAGGAAAGTATAACTTGCATAAAATGTTCCTTGACGTTTGCTGTTCACTTGTGGAGGCCATAGTTGGGTCACTGACCACATGAAAAAGAGAAGAGTCAAATCTGCTGAAAAACTGTCAAGATTAGTAGTAGTTACTACTAAAATTAGTAGTTATTTTAGGGAGACTTCCTAAACATGAAGGTTTAACACATGGCTGAAGAAAGTATATATACATACAACTCTGTAATGCCTAATTTTTGTTGAGATAAATTACTATTGCTCTAAATTAATTTCATTCATTTTTGACCAAAAGCAGTAGCTTTAAGTTTGTTGACTCCAGTGATAGAAGACTTTTGCAAATAGCTAAATAATTCCAGTTTCAGTTGAGTGTTGTCAGGTACTTCAAGTAATTAAATCATTTTTGTTAATTCTAAAAATGTTTTCTTTTTCAGTCCATTCATGAAATCAAGGTAAAACTTTTGGAAGTATAGTCTATCAAAGGTAAAGCCATTTTGAGTGAGACTGGAAATTCAGTTTAAAAGTTGAACATGAAAGAAAATTGTTAGTTCATAATAATAATACAAGTACAAATTTAAGCAAAACACATCACAGTGTTGTGATAAAAGTGACCATCTTAACTATGTTGAGAAACTTACAGAGTAGTTGGAGCTAATTGAGGCATACTCATAGTTCATATTTGCATCAAAACAAGTACCAACATTCTACTAATTAAAATAAAAGCTATTGTTACCAAAACTAACCAATATCTTTATAGTCAGATCTCAGGACTGTAAGATTTGGGGGATATAGCTGATATTGAGTATAAAACTATACTTCAGCACCACATATTTCAAAGAAATATGTGCCTTCTCTCTTTGTTGCCTGTCGTTAGTCAAATTTTAGAAATCTTTATGTCCAAGGATGGTATTGAACTTTGTTGTAAATGGTCATCATAGTTTTGGTGACATTTTTTTCAAAATCAATTGAAAATCTGAAATCAAGTGTTCAACAAATGAAGTACCCAATGAAACTTTTGTAGAATTTCAATTAATGAAAACAAAGTTTCCACTGGAGCTTTTTCCTACAGAAAGAAAGAAGGAATTGAACAAAATAAATGATAAGAACTCAAATGCAAAGAATAAACATTACAAGATTAAAACATGCAGTTCTGTACCTGTGATTTGGAATATCTCACTTTGCAGAAAGAATCTTTTGGTGGTGCTCCTATTTTGAATAAATTATACACATATATGAATGAAATGAAATTGAGAAAATATAGATTTTGCTGCATCTAATTTTGGCATAACATTCAAAAGAATCATAGTCAATTTATTTGACAAGTTTTGTCTTATAAAAATATTTGTCAAAGAAAGGTACTCTGAAGGAAGCAAAGATACAGTACCTTGAAAATATCTGGGGTGGAATAGTTAACAATTTTCAATATGAAAATAAAATTAGAATTGAATATCTCTTCCATTTAGCAAATTTGCTCTGAACTTAACCAAGTAACTCAGAACCTGTAGAAAGAGCATCTTTCTCAATTAAATCCACTAATTATCATCTACCAGTCATCTGCCAATACCATCAATGATGGTATTGTCATCTACCAATAAGAATTCTTTAAAATGTCACCAATTTCAAATTAATTAATTACAGAGTACAGCTGTGAGAATATTGTTGGAGGTTTTATTTTTAAATGCCATGTTTTTAAAAACACATCCTTCAGAAAAATCCAAGTGACACTATATTAGAGACAGATATGGCTAAGAAAAAAAGTATATGGATATGTACCAAGAATGGTGAGTCTACTATTTTTTAGTATTCATATAATCAATATAAAAAGTTATTTTTATTTTATTTTAATATACATGAATGTATGTTATTTTTATTTTGTTTGAAAATTTGTATATTTTTTGAAAGTAGTTTTTGAATAGAACTAGTTAACAAGTCCCCCAATATAATAAGATCAATTATTAGTTAGTACAAGTTTCATCAGATGCTTCCCTGGTGGCTCAGATGGTAAAGAATCTGCCTGCAATGCAGGAGACCTGAGTTTGATCTTTGGGTTGGGATCATTTTCTGGAGAAGGGAATGGCAACCTACTCCAGTATTCTTGCCTGGAGAGGGGAGCATGGCAGGCTACAGTCCATGGGGTCGCAAAGAGTCAGACACAACTGAGTGACTAACACACACACACACACACACACCCACCCCCCACCCCCAAAAGAGTTTTCCTGCAAGGTGAGATAATCCAAATCACAAGTACAGAATGGCACATTTTAATCTTGTAGAGCAGTTGATTTCTTACCATTTATTTTGTTCAATTCCTTCTTTCCTTCTGTAGGGAAAAATTCCAATGGAAACTATGTTTTCGTTAATTGCAATTCTACAAAAGTTTCAAAAAGTACAAAGTTTTATTTTATTACTCCCTTTTACATGGCCCAGTTTGGATGATAAATTTTATAGTGTCATACCGCTTTAAAGAAGTTATTTGAAATCCTTCTGTGTACATTCTGTTGGCTAAAATTTAATGATACAGTCACACCTAGCTGTCAGAGAAACTAGGATATACAAACTTTTGTATACAAACTTTTGCCATGTGCCCAGCCAAAAATTTGGAAGATACAGAGAACAGATATTGGTAGACAAATAGCATTCTGCCCTACCTTCCCTTCACACTTTTTCTTTAATGTATAGTTTCATAGACAGACCTGCTGGTTTTAGGGAGAACATAGTATGGTGCCTTTAGTATGTAGTTTATGTTCATCTGAAAAGGAAGCTAAAGAAAGAAATTAATTGGCCATATAAAATGAAATTATAAATAATCTCAGTTTACTTGGGAGCCACTCTCTGCATTTTCCCTCTTCACCATACCTGCCATGGTCTCTGTTGAACTTTGCATCTTGGAGAAGGAGGAAGCCTCAGAAAATGCGGATCCAGTATGGTTTCTGGCTGCCTGGAGCTGCACGTGACTAACCACACACACTGACCTCTCATGGTTTAGACCTGCATACCTGAGAGGAAGACATGTCATGGGACAAATTTATATCTGTTTGCTCTGATCATCAGTTTTAACTCACTTTAAGCTATTCTAATGAAGTCTTTTTCTTTTTTAAGTTTCATCTATTTATTTTTTGGCAGTGGGGGTTCTTTGTTGCTGCACGTGGGTTTCTCTAGTTGTGATGAGCTGGGGCTGCTCTCTGTTGCAGTGCACCGGCTTCTCCCTGCAGTGGCTCCTCCTGTTGCAGAGCACAGGCTCTAGGTGTGAGGACTTCAGTTGCCGCAGCTCACGGGCTGTATCCAGTTCTGGCCTAGTAGCTGTGGCACAGGGGCTTAACTGCTCTGCGGCATGTGGGGTCTCCCTGGACCAAGGATCAAACTGATGTCCCTTGTACTGCAAGGCTGATTCATAACTACTGGACCATGAGGGCTCCTGGTGGAGTCTTATCTAAGATTGGGCTTCCCTGGTAGTTCAGTTGGCAAAGAACGCCTGCAATGCAGGAGACCCTGGTTTGATCCCTGGGTCAGGAAGATCCCCTGGAGAAGGAAATGGCAAACCACACCAGTATCCTTGCCTGGAAAACTCCCATGGAAAGAGGATCCTGGTGGGCTGCTGTCCATGGGGTCACAGAGTTGGACATGAGTGAGCAACTTTCACTTTCATTAACCTTTTATATAAGGTTAAGATGGTGGTATTACGTACAAGTATTATTAACATACTATAATGACACAAGCAAGTGATCACTTGCTTTAGCCACTTCACTTTGTGGAAATAATATTTAAAATGTTCCTTTTCGTAGCTAGCTTGTATCATTCACACATTCTTTCTTTCAGTGTGGTTCAAGTTCAGAGAAAATGGAGGCTCTGTTCTCATCAAAATCAAATCAGATTCATAGCCTGTGAAATCCATTCTTGGTGCTTTGCATTCAGAAGCATCACTATAAATGTTCCAGAGTCTAAGACCTCCACCATCTGCTCCATTAGGCACCGGATTTCAGTAGCATTACTTGATTTACAAAAAAAAAAAAAAAAAAAGCTTAGCATATCCAAGCAACAGTTCAGCCTGAAGCTTCTCCTTGAAATAAGAATGGTCAAGCATTCCCTTCCCATCAAGTCCTGTACCTTCATGATCTCTGCACAGGTTTGCACCTTTAGATTTGCATTTTATCATCCTTTGCCTGATGAGGAGGTTTTTTCTTTTCCTTTTTAAGCCGTGGTATGTCTTTTTCTGAATTTGAGAGTTGTGTTAAATTGAAGCCTTTATTGTATGCATCCCCCCTGTTCGTCCAAAACAGATCTTTTGCACATTGTTCTTCAAAGAGTCATTTGAAGGTTCTACAAGGTCACTTTCAAAAGATGCTTCACTGGCTCACTTTTTGTGAAAGACCTTGAGTACCATGTCCAGGGGCCATAATTGATCTGCAAATCTAGGCTTTCTGTAGCCGTATTTTAATCATAATGGGTGATTTCCAAATCATGTGAATATTGTTTAAACTGAGTAAATTGTAATGGGTAACTGAAGTGCTCTTTCAGAGAAAATCCTTTGATAAAAGAAATCTCCTATATTCAGAACTGGTTCCTTTCATTTAAATACATGGTGGTATTCCTCTTGGAATTTTTTTTTAAGGAAAGTAAAGTTTTATCTCAGAAGAGGACTAATTTTATTAAATGAGTTCCCAGAAGCTTCAGTATATTACTATTAAAAGAGGGAGTCCGAGGGGAGGAAAGGGTGGTGATAAATAAGATCTCTACATATGATAATGTCTTAGTATAGTTAGATGTCTGTTTGACATTTTAACTTTCTTTCATAAGAAAGAAAATTTGTCAGCGTTAGCAACATAAACAGAGACCTCAGCAATAAGGGGACGGGCAGAACATAACACAGAAATGCTGTATATAGTATTCTGTTTTTTCACAGTAACAGCCTGCTTTTTCTTTGAGAGTATATATTTAACTTGGTAATTAAAGTTAACATATTTGTAGCAACTTTTAATTTTTTATAACTTACTCATTCTACCAACATCCCACTTTCTTTTGCTACTGAATTCTTGTCTGAATTCCTGTGTTATATGTTGTACTTCTCCTGGGGCAGACCATTAGATGAAGTGTTCTGCAGTCATATGAAATTCAGAGCTCTTTTATAATTGCCAAGGGTAAAATTAGCAAAGTCAATTATTCTCCCTTTGGCTTTTCCCTGAAGATATTAGGGGTCTTCAAGGTAATTGCCTTAGGTAACACTTAGATTTTTAAATATGTCTAAGTATAGAAATTGGTATATTAATCCTCTGGTAATTGTCTTACTATTATAGCTAGAGTCACATAAGTGTGAATTAACAAGATTTTGAATTCAGTAGTGAATTTAAAAATTAATGCTTGAATTTTCATTCATTTTTCAGTTATGGAACCTAAGGACAACTTTTTATTTTAGTACTTCACTATATAAAGACCCTGGACTAAGAGACCTCAGAATGCCTCTTTTTAAGCCATAAATTCTCTGACTCCGTTGAAATAAATTGCTCTATATTGTGTTCATGTAAAACATCACTGAGTGCTGAAATGATGGGGTCATGCCAGAATCTAAAATTTTAATGTTTGAGCATCAGGCTATCAATAAGACATGCTAGATAATTGGGAGAAAATCATGACATGGAAAAGCACTATAATTTAGAAATCTGGCTGACCATTACAGTTTTTCCCTGGTTCCCTGTATTTATTTGTGGACTAGATTTGTATTTTAGGATTAAGCCACAGTGTAAATAAAACAGTGCACATTACTACTTGTCATCTTAAAAAAAAAAAAGAGTGTTTTATTTTATATATACAGTGATAACCCTAGTATTTAAAAAAGTTAATTCACCACATTATTATTTTTAACCTTTGTAGTGATTTTCATTTAATAGACCTATCCTTACACATCTGAGAGTTAGCCTGGGTCTTGTCTAAGCACCTTGGAACATCATCGTGATATCACTCCTGGGAACCATTCTATTAAGCATTAGTGATTTATATTTCTAAATAACCAGTGGCACAGATGTACTTCTTACATAGCTGATGTATTTCCTTATGTTAACTTTGTTTTCCTAAAGGCATAAATATGTTGTTTACAAGAAAGAAATTTAGTTGTATAAATATGCTCAATTTATGCATGTAAATCTCCTTTTGTACCATCTATATATTTTAATAAAGCAGCTGCTATTGGTTATTTGATGTTTTTCTTATCTGTTATATTAATTTTACTTACAAATGCATATTGAAAAGTGAAACCTAAAAACATGCTATGTCATATGAAATTTAAGTTTTTCTTGTCATATTCATTTAAAATAGCGATTATTGTGACCTTGTGTCTTTACAGACCAGGGTCACATGGCTGAGGATGAAGAGGAAGGAATCAGCTGTTTATCTTCCCAGTACTTTGTAAACTCTGGACTCAGGAAGCCCTTGAGTCAAATCAATAGAAAGGCCAAATTAGAATACTGAATAACTCAAGCCGCAAAATCCTTTTCTTTCCTCTCTCTGACTTTGGAGAAAGAGCAACTTACGCCAGTGAAATTGGTGGGGGAAAAATAGATTTAATTAATATTAATTCTAGAAAGTGGGTAAAGGGAATTACAAAAATTGAGATTGCTGGAGTGTACAATAAGATTGCCATAGTCAGCATACTTCTCTCTCATGGCCAACCATGGTTCAACTCTACCCATTTCAGAGGGTGTATTTTTGTAGAAAACCGGCTTTAAAAAAATAAGTTTCTTTAAATGCCAAGCATATGGAAGAAGTGCTTCTCTTGCTCTTTTTTCTCGTCTTCAGGTTTCTGACATAGACAATTCAGAGAAGTATCCATTTTGCCTACCCCCAAAAGACATTTCATTTCATTGTTTTTGTGGCACCAAAAGGGTAAAGTTCAAGGTTTTAATGAGACAATAAATTTTAAAAGAGCATAATATTTTGTCTTCTTATTTCTAGTACACATCTCAAACATGTATTACTTTTATTTTAAATGCAAGGAAGCAGATTCAGAATATAAATATAGTGTCTGTTTAATACTTGGCTATGTTAGCATCATATGATTAAAAAAACTGGAAAATTATTCTGAGAATTTTGAAATTGTGATTTTATAATAGCATTCTGACTTCTCTAAGTGATATGAAGATAGTTTCCTTTATCATTACGATGTACGACACCCCCCTTAGGTTCTGTGCATATTTATTCTAGTCATGAAAATCTACACGTGAGTGGGTTATATGAAGAAAAGAATATTAATGCTGGGTGTCAAACTACAGAGGATGAAAACAATTAATTCAGTAATTTCCACAAGTAAAATACTGATGGCAAGACTCTTTTCCACCCATCCTTTCTTGGTGCCCCTTTCGCAATGGCACCCCACTCCAGTACTCCTGCCTGGAAAATCCTATGGACAGAGGGGCCTGGTAGGCTGCAGTCCATGGGGTCGCTAAGAGTGGACATGACTGAGTGACTTCACTTTCACCTTTCACTTTCATGCACTGGAGAAGGAAACGGCAACCCACTCCAGTGTTCTTGCCTGGAGAATCCCAGGGACAGGGGAGCCTGGTGGGCTGCCGTCTATGGGATCGCAGAGTTGGACACAACTGAAGTGACTTAGCACCATGCATTACTCAGTTCATTTCACCTTAGGCAGTCTCCAGAATGTATACACATCCTCTTTAATTGTTTTCCTTCAGTTTTTCATTTTCCTTTTACCTGGTATTTCAGAAAAATTGTTATCACCTTTTTGCCTTCTCTTTCCTTTTTTCAAGAGGAAAGATAAACCAACAAAGCTTACTTGGAGTTGAAGAATTAAAACTTGGTATATAAAAGGAAAATTATAATAGAAATGAAATAGGCATAGGAAAGAATCAGTGTATCTATCCTCATTCTCTTATTGAACCAAATTTCCTTGTAAATATCAACATTTAAAGATCATTTTTGAATATTTCATATTTAGTTTTGTTTTTCTATTTGTTTAGTTGCAGGTATTGGAAGATTGTGGTTTTCTATTTTTTGGTTACAGGTATAAGGTATTTCTAATATTATGGACTAAATAAGCTTTTGTGGGTTGCCCTGGAAACTGAGCCATCATTTATAACCTTATATTTTGGGAAAATGTAGTATGAGCTCCAAAAAATTTACTTATAGATAAAAATTTTAAATGTATTACAGTTGTAATCTGGTGCCTGCTATATTAATACTGAATTTGGATACCATAAGCAAAAGAAAATTTAAGAGCATCCAAAAGGATCCATGCGACTACTTTTCATTAATTATAGTGATATAACTTTGGTTTTAGCATTTCCATCATTTTCTTCTGAGTTGTAAATACTCAACGAAAAAATTCACTCTAAGCCCAAGTTGGCTTACAGGGCCTTAACCCAGAAGCAAATTTTATTTATTTAGCAATAGTGATTGGGAAGAGCCCTTTTCTGGCAGCTAATGACCTACTGGAGGGCTTGTGTGCCCAAGGCAAAGCTGAAGGCCAGTAGCCCAACTGGTCATTAACTGACAAATGCCTGACCCTGAGGTCATTTCTGATATAGTAAATTGCGAAAACATTAAAGTGGGTTGTTGGAAAGTATGGTTGTGCCAAGGAACTTTCTTTTTAAGAATTTTGGAAAATACATTGAGTTATTTGTTGTTATTCATGTGGCTTAATTGTCTTTGTTCTTTGTTCAAGTCAGATATCAGTAAACACTAAAACTATACTGTGTCTGTCTAATCTTTAGTTTTTGAAGGACAGTTTTGCTATTTAGAATATCAGATTAACTACTTCATTGCTAAGCAGCTACACTCTTGTGGACTACTTATGTTTTCATAATGTATTAAGCTTTATAGCATTTATCTATTTTATATTCCTTAGTGATGTCATATAAAGCTACAAAGAGACATAGAAATAGCCCTGACGTTGAAGTATGTAGACCTACTTCCTATCTCTACCTTTTAAAAAAAAAATAGTCATTTAACATTGGACAACTCATTTTATCTCAGAATTCCAGGTGAAACCTTTTTCTCCAGATTGTTTATCTAATGTCTTAATACACCATTATGGAAATGAAATTAGAAACTTCATAATGTAGAATATATAATAGTTATTAAAATTACTACCAGGTATTAAAAAAATAGCAGCTTATACTTTTGAGTATTTACTATGTGGTAGAATTCCAGGGACGGGGGAGCCTGGTGGGCTGCCGTCTATGGGGTCGCACAGAGTCGGACACGACTGAAGCGACTTAGCAGCAGCAGCAGACACTGTTGTGATTTTTGTATATTAACCTATATAACCTCTCCTGAGACAAAGGAAAGAGCTAATTTCCTTGCGATAACAGTGCTAATAAATGGTAAAGTTGCTGTCTAAATCCAGGCAATCCAGCTTTGAAATCCTCATGCTTAACTGAAGAAGAAAACAAACAAACAAAGAACCACGATAGCTTTTTTGCCAGAAATTTTGCAGTTAGAGATATTGGAATTTATAATATCTTAAACAATTAGTGGTTTTTAAATAAACATTTCAATAAAAATATCAATAAGGCTTTATAAAACATTTTAGAGAAACAACTACTAAGCAAAGGCAACTTGTTTTCTTAGTTTCCTCATCTATAAAAGCAGCATTATTTCCATCCCTGCCTCCTTGCCAGTTCCAATATTCTGCAATTCTGAGTGTTGTGGGAAAAAGTCAAAAGCTACAACATATAACCAGATTCTGAAAAAGACATTCAATATAAAGAAAAGCAATCAAGAAAAATTTGTAATAAAATCAGAGGTGTAATAGAAAAATCAAAATGTTTTGTAACTATCAGAGATCTTGAGATTGGACATGCATATTTCAGCAATCTAAAGTCATACCCCAAATTTATGAACTCATCTTTATGGCTGATTTGTGATGAGAAGCTTCATTTTTTCAAGTAGTTTAAGCCATACGGTGGTATACAAATGAAAACAGTGATTGAACAGAATGGTAGTTGTGCAAATTTATTTTGAAATAGTTAAGATTTATACAGTGAATTCACACATTAGAACAGTATTGATAATTCAACAAAAATTTTTGTTCATATGCTAAGCATTGAGATACAGATATCAGTTTAAAAGTCAATTGTGTATCTTTATAAATTAGAAAATTTCTAACCCAAGGGTATTCATTATTTGATTTAAGGGAACAATGCAGCTAGTTTCAATTCTCACTACCTGATTTATTTTAAAGGAGGGAAAAATGGATTGTCTTAATTTTCTAGAATGCAGTATTATTAGGGCCCATTATTTTTAGAGTTTCATTGAATCACAGATTTTGAAGAACTGTGAAGGTATTTGGAAGAAATACAGTTACAGTTTTAGACAAGATTCATGGATTTTTAACACATATGAGCCATGCTTTTATTTCTGTGACTGCCTTTGAAGTGCAGACTTTGGGATGTGTCTAAATTACAAACATCTGCCTTTCAGTATGGCCCAATTTGAACAGGAACTGATTATGCTGAAAGGTGAACTGTGTTACCCAATAGGACCTGGTATCCCTGCAATTTGCAAGATGTATATATGAATCCCAGAAAAATGCTGAAGTTTTTAATTCTTTGGCCAAATGTGGTCTAAGCCAATTTGTTTTCATGAATCTAATACAATTAAAGCTAATAGTCAACATCAGTAGTCTAAACCAACAAGATGGATATGTACCCTAACAGAATATACTCTCCAGTACCCAAGAATGATTCTATTTTATCCTGCCTCTGTTTACACTCAGTTGATTTACTTGTTTTTGGTATAAAGTGATAAAGAAATTAACACCTTTACAAATATATTTCAGAATAACAATGTTTAAACTGTATATCAAAAATTTGGGGATTTTGCAATTAACATGACTAACCAAGGGGCTTCCCTGGTGGCTCGGTGGTAAAGAATCTTCCTGCCAATGCAGGAGACATGGGTTCAATCCCTGCCGGGAAGATCCCATATGCTGCTGAGCAACAAAGCCTGTGTGCCACAACTGTTGAACCTGTGTGGTAGTGCCCCAGAGCTGCAACTACTGAAGCCTGCGCACCCTAGAGCCCATGCTCCACAGCAAGACAAGCCACTGCAATGAGAAATCTGTGCACCACAATGAAGAGTAGCCCCCACTCACTGCAACTAGAGAAAAGCCCATGCAGCAAAGAAAACCCAACACAGCCAAAAATAAATAATAATAAGTTTAAAAAATTTCTAAAAGATGGCTAAGGTATGAGCTATACATGACATTATCAGCATGATTGATATAATGGTTCAAGCCACATATCAAAATATGAGTCATATATGACAAGCTATGAGCTATGCATGACATATCACCATGATGTGAGAGAATGGTTCAAACCTCAGATCACATCCTGTTTATTGGTGGGTGGTGAAATCGATTTAGTAAGTAACTATTAACACCTTTTTTATGAAATACAAAAGAAAATAGGAATAATGAAACCTTTGTTTTATAAAGCTTTTCATTCATTTTTATACATATGCATGTATACATGTACTGTGTCATGATGTAAAATACAGTTCTTACTCTGGGTTACCATTTAAAAATTCTGAAACCCAGTACTACCGGGCAGTGTCCTAGCCAGCAGCATCCTCAGTTGCATGAAATACTCTACTATGATTCTGGTGCTCTGAAGATTCACACTGTGAACTTCTCAAAAGTGGGATTAACTTTTCAATAAAATCATACTTGGAAAACACCACTTAACATCACTGAAAGGGCCCTCAAATGAAGAAGCAGTGAAAGCAAAATGTAGGTTATTGGCCACATGGGGAAAAGTGTGCAGATCACTGAAATGGCAGACATTATTTTCTTCAGAGAAAGTCCAGTCATAACAAGGTGTCTTGTTGTTAGTCGCTCAGTCGTGTCTGACTCTTTGCGACCACATGGGCTGCAGGCTTCCCTGGCCTCACTATCTCCCGGAGTTTGCTCAAACTCATGTCCATTGAGTCGATGATGCTATCCAACCATCTCATCCTCTATCACTCCCTTCTCTTCCTGCCCTCAGTCTTTCCTGGCATCAGAGTCTTTTCTAATAAATCGACTCTTTGCAATAGGTGGACAAAGTATTGGAGCTTCAGCTTCAGCATCAGTCCTTCCAATGAATATTCAAAAGCATCTCCTTTTTCTTTATTTCTTCTGAAAAGTTTGATCTTGATGTCAGCATTTTAAATTACCTGCCACTTTTTCAGGAACCTAATTATTTGGAAGGAAAGTTATGACCAACCTAGATAGCATATTAAAAAGCAGAGATATTACTTTGCCAACAAAGGTACGTCTAGTCAAGGCTATGGTTTTTCCAGTGGTTATGTATGGATGTGAGAGTTGGACTGTAAAGAAAGCTGAGCACCAAAGAATTGACGCTTTTGAACTGTGGTGCTGGAGAAGACTTTTGAGAGTCCCTTGGACTGCAAGGAGATCCAACCAGTCCATCCTGGAGGAGACCAGTCTCCTGATGGACTGATGCTGAGGCTGAAACTCCAATACTTTGGCCACCTCATGTGAAGAGTTGACTCATTGGAAAAGACCCTGATGCTGGGAGGGATTGCGGGCAGGAGGAGAAGGGGTTGACAGAGGATGAGATGGCTGGATGGCATCACTGACTCAGTGCACATGAGTTTGGGTGAATTCCGGGAGTTGGTGATGGACAGGGAGGCCTGGCGTGCGGTGATTCATGGGGTCACAGAGTCAGACACGACTGAGTGACTGAACTGAATTATTGTTTAAATGAATGATATTTGTTACTGCTCAATGACAAACACAGCCAATCATACACCCTCATGCAAAAAGTAAGCAACTTTTGGATTGCTAAT
Organism: Capra hircus; assembly: GCF_001704415.2. Lineage (NCBI taxonomy): Eukaryota > Metazoa > Chordata > Mammalia > Artiodactyla > Bovidae > Capra > Capra hircus. The sequence continues at coordinate 30,083,884 of NC_030816.1, forward strand.
AAAAGAAATCCACATTTTTGGCTAATTGGCTATAACTTGCGGTTGCATAGGCCTCCCTGGTGGCTCAGACTGTAAAGAAACTTCCTGCAATGCTGGAGACCTGGGTTCAATCCCTGGGTCAGGAAGACCCCCTGGAGAAGGGAATGGCAATACACTCCAGTATTGCTGCCTAGAAAATCCCATGGACAGAGGAGCCTGGTGGGCTACAGTGCATGGGGTCACAAAGAGTCGGACACAACTGAGTGACTAACACACGTACAATTGCACATTGTAATTGACATTCCTTACAAATGTGCATGGTATGGGTGCACATTTAGGTATTTCTGATCTTGGGGCTTACTGTTGATACAGTTACCTCTTACCTAGATAAGCAAACTGAGCCCCTAAGAAGTGATGCACTGGCCCAAGGTCATGCAGCTCATCTGTGTATTATCCTTCTAGGTGATCAAAGACAAATAAATGGCCTTTATCTCTGTATGGCTATCACTTCTCTCACTAATACAGTGCCAGGTACATAGTAATCTATCAACAAACGTTTTTGAAATGAGTGCACTAGCCAATGTAATATTAAATTTCAAACTTTATATGCAAGCCATTTTCCTAAACTTGTGGACTATTTGTTTTATCAGCTGTGATATTATACTTTTCTGCAGTTCACTGAATTTTCATGAACCCTTTTGACAAATGTTACCAGTAGTTAGAGTTTATAAACCAATGTATCAGCTGTTCTAAATTAAAAATTAAGATTATCAATTTGCTTAGTTTTTGCTGCACCTGTCCTACTGGTAGTGCCATTTCTCTCTCTGCTCTTCCCCCTTAGCCAGAAAGAACTTCCAGCTCACTTGAACAGATTGCCATCCCTCCCACAAATAAGCACGGCCTTACACATTTGGCAGCATTGAAAAGACTCCCTTCAAAAAGCTGAGCTAGAAGCTTCTTCCAGAACTCCTGTGAGTTAGTGGTGTGTTTGCTACAACAGACTTTTTATCATTGTCTTCATTAAACCTGGTCCTTGTCTGGTAGGAAGGAGTGGAGAGAACCATTCTTTCATAGACTTCATCAATGGCTTATTAAAGCCACTCATTTATACTAATCAGCATACAGATTAGGGCTCATCTGGGTTGTTTGTGCCCAGGTGGTGAGTGAGCAGATTCACCCTTTATTTGGCCACTGCTGCTGCTCCCCATGTTCTTCAGAGATTGCTTCTCCACCGAGGCTGCCAGCCTGGAAGCTCTGGCCAGGTACTGAGGACTGAATCCACCTGGAACCAGATAGTTTGCTTACACCTAGTTTGTAAATGATGAAGTGCTTTACAAATGTTAGATATTACTGGCCTCTATGGGAGAGCGCTCATCCTTTACCAGTCCTCCTGTACTTTATCTTGGTGATATAAGTAAATCTTTCCATCTTTAAAAGCATCTCTCAAATACTTTGTGCTCCATTTGAATGAAGATGAATGGAAGTGTGAAGCTAATGGCTCTGATTACTGTTAGCAGGCTATTTGGCATCCTTTATCTATAAAAGTATTTTTCTGTAAAATGTTTTCACTGACAGTATAATTTCTCTGGCTTAAAAAAAAGTCTTGACAATATCCCTTCAAATGCCAAAGCTCTTTGAAAAGGACGTATTTGCACCAAGTCCATCTTTTTTCCCTCCCAAGAATTAATTCTCCCTCAAGGGTGTTTTACCTTTGCTACCGCTTCATACTCTGCTATTTGTTCTTAGGGGCTGGGGGAGGAGTGCAATAAATTTGTGCATAATTAATACCATGAGCACGGCAGATGCATGCACACACATGACTGTTTCCTTTGCTAGCAGCTGCAAAGAGTACTAAAGGCTGAGGGGCTGTGTGTTCATTTGTTGTCCTGTCATTCCGCACTGTAGTTTAAAAAAAAAAAAAAATCATTAACCTTCCCAGTGCAAGTTTTTGAAAGATTATAAAATCTTTATAAATTATAAAGATTATAAACAGATTATAAGACTATTATAGTCTCCACAGTTTTAATATACCAAGCAGATTAAGTACATAGCAACCTTTTTAAAGTGAATTAAAATACAATTATACCACCTTCTTACATAAACTCAGATAGCTAATGATGGCTTAAGTTTCAGTTGAGCCACATCAGTTTATAAATAACATTTTTCCAAAGATTTGGTTTTACTTTATATTTTACTTTATATTTAGGATAGGCACTCCTTTGCTCAAACCAAGTGCTCTGGTTTACTAGTAAAACATCTACAACTCTGTTGAGTCTGTTCCATCTGTCAAATGCTAACTGACAGTACTCCTGAATCACATTTATTTAGAAGGGCGCAAGTTGTCTGCACAGAATGCTTATCACCAGTTCCTGATCTTATTTTTGCTAATCCAGGGACTTTCAATTGCTGTATTCCATAAATCAGTTTATGGACACAGCTAGGCTTGAAGCCTTTCTGAGACTAAAACAGGGTGTGCTTCCTCCTGTCCCTCTACCTTAGAAGTAGGTTTTCTGTTGTATCTGATATAAAAGCAAGATATATAAAGGGGGGAGAATATGCAATACATTATATAGTAAGTGATTATAAATTTAAGCAAATCGGAAAAATTGAAAAAATTATAATTAAAAACATCTAGAATCTTACCACTTACAGATTATATTATTATTATTGTTTTGTTGTATCAGACTTTTCTCAGCATACATAAACATTGATTGAGCTGATTTTTTAAAAAAGAATACCTGTCATGTTATTCTCTTTTGTAACCAGCTTTTCTTTTTCTTTTCCTTAGGAATATATTACCGACATCTTTGTATAGCAGTGAGTGAGGATGCCACCTCCTACTTCTCTCAATTTCTAATTTTTAAGATGACAATTTTATTATAGCTTAGGGCATAATAATCACAACACTTTAGTTTTTCAGTTGAAAAAATTGTTGAATTGTGGTTACCCTTACCAAAAGATAAAGGATGAAGCAATTACATATTCCCCTGCAACTGGTAAAATTTGTCCCATGAATTAACCATTTAACAAAGCCATTCCAGAGATCACTTATATCGGATCTGTAATTGTGCTAAGGTTCAGCTGCATCTAAAAAAATAAAATAAAAAATTTAAAAATAAAAAATACTTAATCTTTAATCTGCGGTGAAAGAATAGTGATTAAAATGGGAAAAGATCAACATTTTGCTCGAGAACAGCAATTTGATGTCCACTTTATTTCCTATGCAGCCTTCTCCCTGGTAGCCAAAAACAAGGTGGCAGGAGAAGCCAGCTCATAACACTGACACTGGGAATGGTTACGACTTCCAGCTCACTGAGATCTAAGGTGTTACTTTGAAGATTAGGAGATAGTGTATGACATTGCTGTAGCGTCAGACTTAAACACATGACACAAACCATTTTTGTGCAAAAAGCATTTTTGCCTCTGCCTGTACAGGTAAGCTATTCTGCTAGTCTCACAACCTCTAGAAATGTAGAGATGAAGAAACATGTTTCCTATTTGATTACTCTGTAGGCAGTGATAAACTCTCTAAAGTTTATTATAAAATAAACTTTATATTATTGATAATGACAGTCATATAATCTGAAATAATGATTCAAAAAACTGTAAGTCAATGTTATAGAGACCTCTGATTTTGGTTAAAATAGTCTTTTCATGTGTTCAGTTGTTGAATTAAAATCCACTTTCTTCCCAAATATCTGGACACACTTTAATCTTAGTTTCCATGCTGTGCCTTTCATCTGTCTAACTTATATTGTACACTCCCTGAGACTATGTTCCAGATTCCCTTCTAAGCGCTCTACATAGTTACTCATTAGAGAAGGAAGGAAGAAATATGGTCAGTTATGCCATTATTGTTTGTTGCAACTTTGCACTTAAACCTGTTATTGTTCTGAATTCGATATATAAGAGTTGTTTCCAAGTATTAGGGCCCTTCAAGACCCAGAATTTAGCAATGTGGCCTTTAATTGACCCAACTAGGACTTCTTTGCCAGTTGGTGGAGTGGGCTGCCAGTCATTATAGTTTAAAAAATGGAAATGACTTAAAGTGGTTTAAAAAATAGAAATAGTTTCATTATAATTTCAGATATTAGAACCAAGAGGGATTGGATACAAAAAGTTTCACAAAGAAAGTGATCATTAAAGTTTAGTTGGAGGGAAAGGTCCATGTGAAGACAACAGATTAAAAATAATATCATGAGCAAAAGATGTCTCATCAGTTTACAAAAAAGCAGTTTTCAAATTAATTTCTTCATTATAAATACTAAGATTTGCATTTCTAAACTCAGGATTTTAGAACTGGAAGAAACTTCAAGGAATTATGCTTTGCAACCACCCCCCTCCCATTTAATAGTTGAGGAAAACCAAGATTCAGAGAAATAATTGATTTGCCCCAAATCTCACAATGAAATTGGTAGTTAACACCTTGCAGTAAAATTTAGATCTTCTCCCTTATAGTGCTTTGCTTTGTTTCATTACAGCTCTCTAATCTGTTGGACTTCTGAGGGTAGCTAACTCCGGGGCTCTTTTTAGCCTATCTTTTTCTAATAGAAAGTATTTGCTTGCCTCCCCATCGCCCCCTGCCCAAGGTCTTGGAACAGTAGTCCTTGAATCCGTCTCAGGGTCACTTCTATCTAAAGCACCAAAATGTGGCAGTTAGGCTGTAGGTTCTTCTCTGGCCATCATTATCCTTGCTACTGTAAATTTTAGATAGGTTGCCTAAACAAATCATTCCTCAAGAATCTGAGGCAAGAGTTGGGGGTGGAGAGGAGAGCTCATTAAGCAAGTGCCTTTTAAAAAAAATTATCTACTTACTGATGGCTGTGCTGTGTCTTTGCTGCTACATGGTCAGTGGCTTCTCCTGTTGCAGAGCATGGGCTTCAGTAGTTGCGGCTCCTGGGTTAGAGCACAGGCTCAACAGTTGTGGCACATGGGCTTAGTTGCTGCATGGCATTTGGGATCTTCCCAGGTCAGGGATTGAACCCATGTCTCCTGTATTGGCAGGTGGATTCTTTACCACTGAGCCACCAGAGAAGCCCAGCAGGTGCCTTCTTAAATTTAAGTACAGTAAATATCTAAACAGGTGAATGCCTATAGTAGTAAGCCATGTAATGAACAAAAAAGATCAGATCATTAAATGTTCTTATTAACATATATACAGGCTGATAGCCCTATCATCTTCCTAGAAATATTTGTGATTCTAAAGGAGAGTAGTACACATCACTTTGGGGTATAATTTTAAAAGTAAACATTTCAAGCAGTGGAAAGATACTTAAGTGTGTGCTGGATAAGTCACTTTTGTCTGGGACACAAGCAGCTCCCTTAGGCTCTTCTGCTTTTTATACTTTCCTACCTTCCTGGACTTGTTAACCCAAGCGAGTCCAAAGTTTTTTCTTTGATGGCTGTTGTTGGCAATGGAGATATTATATTCTGCTTAAGCAAGGATGGTCATTTGAAAGTATAGGTCACTTATAAATTATAAATTTGTAAATACAGGTATATTTGCTAATTGCATTAACAGAAAAAGAATCAGAAAATAAAATGTTTTGTTGCTTCTTCCTGGTCTGGAATTTCAGAAAGTAAGGGAACACAACTCTGGTTATCCAAAACCAGGTCCACTGTTGGAGTTTCTTTTCGTAAATCCCTCTTCACTTTACCAGTGCTGATCTCAGACCTCAAACTGTTTCAAAACCATAACATTTCTTAGTGACTGATTGATCTGTATTATGTGTCTAGCCATCAGAGGGACCTTGGGATGTTGCTTGTGTAAACTGTAATCCAATCTGATGCTGTGCATTTAGTTACAGTCTTTCATAGACCTATTGGCGATACTCTATCCTTCTGGATTTGAGAGCAGAGCTTATCTGATACCTTCAGGGGGAAAAAAATCCATTCATTTTTCTCTTTTCCCCACTTAAATAACTCAACACATCTGGTAACACTGTAGGATCATTGTCCTTGTAGTTCCTCTGCAGCTTATATTGCTACAATATTTCTGAAGTATTTGGTTACCTAAAGGGCAATGCGATTAAAAAAAAAAGACTTTGTGTAGGTCTTACAAATTAACCCATCTGCAGAGCTAGAAAAAAATATCCCTTTAATCAGCAAAATTTCCATATCAGTTGCCTTGTGTGTGTTATGCAGGATGAATGTAAATATAAATTTGGAGATAAATGCTTATGTGTTAAAATTTTAAAGCATACCTTTCTACAAATTAATGTCATTTACCTCTAAGAAAATGTTTATTAAATCCAAGGTACCTGAGGTTGAAGTATCTTGTTGTTTGAGTCTGTATCCTTTGGCTTAATAATGTCTTCAATTACAAGAATGATAAAAGCTGAAACAAAATCCTTTAATTCAATCAGAACTAAGCTAAATTTTAGGAAACCAACAGTGGGAATTTTATATAAGACTTCATAACATAGAGAGCTAAATATACAAGATACTAAGACTTGGTAAGAAACAGATAGGGTTGCCTTGAGAATTGTTGTTTGAAATGGCTGCACTGAACATTATAATAAATACCATTATTTTGTCCTCCTGAGTTATGATGGTTTATGCAAACAACTCTAAATTGTACAGTAGTTCCAAGGAGAACATGTACTCTTTTCTGCTTGTTTTACATTCTGGAACAAGTTCAAAGCTTTTGATTTTGTTTGATATTTTAAATAATCTAAGCCTTGAAAATAATATAGGTTAGATGAATACAATTTTACTATTACAGTTCTATTAAAATTTTCAGTGTTGTAGTACATTTGACCCAAGGGCCCTATACCAAGTATATCCACAGCACATTTATAGTGCAGCAGAATGAATACATTAGAAAGGTTCACTGTTCTTTTGCTTTTGCTCTTCTTTCTATGTTAAGTATGAAAATTGGCATTGTGATGGCTTCCAGAACGGGGATATTAAAAAAGTGTCCACCTGACAGAAACAAACATTCAGAAAATAAGTTGGGTTAAGATTTTATTCATTATCTGAAATTTAAACTTATGTTCAATATGGCTATTACTGGATTTTCACATATAGTCATTAAATGCTATGCTTGTAAGTTTTTTTTGTTAGAATTATGACTGGAAAGTTGGATCACAGCTCTAATATCCAGGTGGACAATGCCATTTGCCAGGATTTTTGTGCATAACCCCTCCTTTTTTTTTTCCTATCAAACACAATACTCCCTTGCAAGAGAGCCTCCTGAGGCAGTCTGAGGTAAAAATGTGGATACATTTTTAAAACTCTTCTGATTTTTTCTTTTTTTCTTGTTTTTTAGGTTGTGGAACTTTTGGCAAGTGCTCTTATGGATTTGGTACAAGGAGTATACTATGAAAATTCTACTTTAGCAAAGGTAAGGATTTGGTACTCATTATAAAATGTTAGATTAAAAACCCTCATGGCAGAACTAGAATTGAGCGAAAATGTCATTCTTGTTTTGTGTTTAGATTAGTGTTTTGGCTACAAATTCATGGCCATACGCTTAGTACATAGCAGATTTAGCCAATTAAAACAACCTCTTATCCTCTGGCTGGATTCACAGTCTGCTCCGTCTGCAGCAGCCCAGTAGACTCCAGGATGCTTCTGGCTGGCAGGTAGCGCTGTCAGTAAGGCAGACAGGCTGGAGAAGCAGCTCATGGCTCATGGTGAGGTGACTGGACCCAGCCTTTCCTCAGAGGAAGAGGCTTTCCGTGTCCCAAAAGTGTGGATGTGATCCCAAGAAGGTGACTGTTGGGGGCATAAGGGAGGAATGTCTTTTATATCCAAGATCTAGAATTTACTGTGCTATTAGATTCTCTATGATAAGATATAGAGTGATTGCACAGTTGGATTATTTTGATTAATTTTATAGATCTAGAATTAAGGTTTTTTGACTCATTTAGCAGGACATCTCAAAAAGGGTTATGTTTTATTTCCTTAAAATGCACTTATTTCATTTCAGCAGGATGTTTAATGTGAAGCAATTGCTTCATTGACCGCCACCATCATTTAACATGTTATATGCTATTATAAGGGACTCCTTTATTAGTGTTTCATTATTCTAACTTCTTTAGCTTTCTGCATTAGCAAGATTCCACTCACTGCAAATTAGAAAAAGTATGCATGTATGCACATCTTAAGCTTTTTGACATTTCCATTTGAAAAAAAAGAAAGATAAATTTTACTGGAAGTGAAACATAGGGCATGAGCAACCTGGATATGAAATTTTAAATTTAAAAGTATAACCCAGGGATTCTGGATGGCTCTGAGAGTGGTTAGTGAAATATGAAGAATTGTACCTTGAACATCTGCTAACATTTGGTTCAGGGAACACAGTTCCTGGCAGGCATATCTTAACTTCACCTACGTAGCATAGTGCTATGTGGTGACTGGCAGGATATATGACCACAGTAGACCCCATTTGCTGTGTTTTTCAAAAACATACCACAGTTTTCTGCCACGGCTGAGGGTAAATAGCAGTTTGTAAAATGGAGGACCTGGTCTAGTTCCACTCATAAAAAGACACCTCATATAAAGTATGATGAAGATGACGGTAGGTAAGCACATAATGGGCATCCCTGGTGGCTCAGTGGTAAAGAATCCACCTGCCAATGCAGGAGACCTGGGTTTGAGCCCTGGGTTGGGAAGATCCCCTGGAGAAGGAAATAGTAACCCACTCTAGCAATCTTGCTTGGGAAATCCCATGGACAGAGAATCCTGGCAGGCTTCAGTCCACTGGGTTGAATAGTGTCCGACACAACTTAACAACTAAATAACAACAAGCACATAACACTATGGTAAGTAATTCATGAGTGTCTCCTTGACGTCTTCACAGTAATCCTGCTAGCAGAGACTACTGCTCTGCCCATTTTACATCTTTGAAAACTGAGGCTTAGAAAAGATTAATGTGCCCATAGTCATACAACTTGCTAGTTGAGATTTGAACTTAAGAGCTCAGCTCTAACCTCTCATCCTGTACCTTAATGAAACCTGATCTGGGAGCATGCCTCTGCCATACCTGAGATCCCACCGTATATGATGATGGCAATGGCCTCTTCTGGCAGTTTTAGAAAAGGAAGTGGCAACCCACTCCAGTATTCTTGCCTGGAAAATTCCATAGACAGAGGATCCTGGCGGGCTGCAGTCCATGGGGTCACAAAGAGTCAGACGTGACTGAGTGCGTATGCATGCTTCTGGCAGTTGAAGCATTGTTTTTCCCCTGGGATATTTCTTAGGTGTTTATTGGGATTCCCTGGTGGCTCAGACGGTAAAGCGTCTGCCCGCAGTGTGGGAGACCCAGGTTCGATCCACAAGTTGGGAAGATCCCCTGGAGAAGGAAATGGCAACCCACTCCAGTCCTCTTGCCTAGAAAATTCCATGGATGGAGGTGTTATTAGGTTGGTGCAAAACTAATTGTAGTTTTTGCATTGTCAAAATTTGTTGTTTGTTATTGAATACGTTCTTAAATAAATGTGATTATGTTATATATTGGTCTTCCCTGGTAGCTCAGCTGGTAAAGAATCCAGTTGCAATATAGGAGACCTGGGTTCGATTCCTGGGTTGAGAAAAACCCCTGGAGTAGGGAACAACTACCCACTTCAGTATTCTGACCTGGAGAATTCCATGGGCTGTATAGTCCATGGGGTCACAAAGAGTCAGACACGACTGAGCAGCTTCCATTCACTCACTCATGTTATACATCACTTTAATGCGCATTTCTTGCTTTATATGTTTTTGCTAATGACTTCTTACTTGCTACTTATTTTATATTTATTTTAGACTGTGGAAATGATGTTAGACAAAAAGCAAATTCTAGCAGTTTTCTTATTTGAATTCCAAATGGCTTGGTTGTAAAGCAGCAGAGATAATTTGCAGCATCAACACCACATTTGGTCCAGGAACTGCTAATGAACATACAGTGCGCTAGAGGTTCAAGAAGTTTTGCAAAGGAGAGAAGAGCTTTGAAGATGAGGAGCGCAGTGGCCAGCCTTTGGAAAGTGACAACAACCAACTGAGAGTGGTCACTGAAGCTGATTCTCTTACAACTACACGAGAAGTTGCCAAAGAACTCTGCGTAAGCCATTCTGTGATCATTTGGTATTTGAAGCAAATTGGAAAACTGAAAAAGCTCCATAAGTGGGTAGCTCATGAACTGACTGCAAATCAAAAAAATTGTTCTTTTGAAGTGTCATCTTTTCTTATTTTACACAATAACAATGAACCATTTCTTGATCGGATTGTGACGTGCAAAGAAAAGTGGATTTTATATGACAACCAGTGACCACCAGCTCAGTGGTTGGACCGAGAAGAAGCTCCAAAGCACCTCCCAAAGCCAAACTTGCACCAAAGAAAGTTCATGGTCACTATTTGATGGTCTGCTGCCTGTCTGATCCATTTGTCCACTACAGCTTTCTGAATCTTGGAGACACCATTACATCTGAGAAGTATGCTCAGCAAATCGATGAGATGCACGAAAAACTGCAGTGCCTGCAGCTGGCATTGGTCAACAGAATGGGCCCAGTTCTCCACGACAGCACCTGGCCGCATATCACACATCCAACACTTCAAAAGTTGAACAAATTGGACCACAAAGTTTTGCCTCCTCTGCCACATTCACCTGCCCTCTTGTCAACCAACTACCACTTCTTCATGTATCTCAGCAACTTTTTGCAGGGAAAACGCTTCCACAACCAGAAAGCAGAAATTGCTTTCCAAGAGTTCATTGAATCCCAAAGCACAGATTTTTATGCTACAGGAACAAACTTATTTCTTGTTGGCAAAATTGTGTTGATTGTAATGGTTCCTATTTTGATTAGTAAAGCTGTGTTTGAACCTAGTTTTAATGGCTCAAAATTCATAGTCCGAAACTGCAATTACACTCGCACCAACCTAATAGTTCCATATAAGATATTAATGTTTTATAGTTAAATATCTGTTAAGTTCTAAGTGAAAATATTGTTGTTGATTTTAAGGTTCTTGACTTATTTACTCTTACCATTTGTCCACTATAGTTGCCACAGTTTATTAATAACTTTGTGAACGTTTGTTAAATACTTTCTATATTTCAGGCAGTCCTACTAGCAACAACAAGAATAAATGCTTAGCGCTTTAGTTTGCTTATACTTTCTACATAATCACCTATGAAAATGGTATCATTTGTTGGTATACCCATTTTATAGAGGAAAAAGCCTAAAATTCAGAGATGACAAACGCCAGGAAAGCACAGTGTCTGGAAATGGTTAACGCACGTTTGACAGTGGCATGATCCGCACCCAGGGTTTTTTGACTCCAAGTCCCATATAATCTTTCTTCCTGAGAAAGAGAAGAGAGGTAGCAACAAAGTCTTCAATGAACCACCTGTTACTAGGCACCGGTTGCTGACTTTGATTATCTAGTAAATTTTACTCAGAAGATTCTAGCAATGCTTTGTCATCTGCCCTCTTTCCCCACTACCTTCCCAAACACTCCAGAATTTTTTTAAGCAGTTGCATTTCTGAATATAGCCAAACCATTTAAAGAGCTGTTCTTTTTTTATAACGGAAACAAAAATGCATAGTTGAACTGAAGCAGTAGAAGTGCTTCTTGATGCCTCCATTTGCTCTCTAGGACCAATTTAGGTTAACCACATTTCCCTTCCTAACCAGAAAAATTCCGAGTTTTTTACCCCCCTTCTGTGTGTGCTTTCCATTGCAGTGGCTCTTCAGAATTTGGTTTTTCTAACTTGGCCCAGGAGTCACTTCAGAGGCAGAGAGAGCACTGCCCCACATGGAGTGCCTTCAAGGTTTTCATGTTCTGACATGATTGGGAAGCAGCCACAAGTGGAGGTCATGTGGAAAGTGAGTTGCACAACCTCCTCGCCTGGGGCCAGTTCGTACACAAAAGAATTGCTTTGTGATTTAAAATGAGCTGCAAACCATTTCATCTCTCCAGGGATAAGAGGATACAATAGTGGTCTGTTTTCTCCCTCCTTAGTGCTCCTTTCTTAGTGCAGTGATGAAGAAGCTGAGTAGTATAAAAATAGCTTTCTGTGGAGTAGTATCTCTGACTAGAGTAAATGCATTAAAACAAATGGAGGCGAGTTGTAACTAAATATGTTAAAAATCACCTTCTCTGGAAGTTTGTAATTACCTAATCCTCCTTAAAACTATGAAAATTTATGTGACTTATGTTAGTAATGCTTAACAGATTGTATGTAAATTGGGATTCAGTGTTATTTAGAAAATTCATCCTTGTTCTATCCTTTGCAAATAACATTTTTATTTTTGTATTTTTGCTAGTTTGTGAGCCATTTCTTCTTGCAATAAAAATTAGTCATTGTGCTTTTTTTAGTGTTTATATCTTCCTTCCCTTTACCTGTTTTTTCTTTTCTTGTTAACTAATTAAACAAAGAAGCACATCAGATTTAAAAATACACTTTAAATGGTCATTTGCCATGCTAAAAGATCTCTAGTTAACATTCTATTCATATTATTCATTGTGCATACTAAATATTTTATAGTTTAGCTAAAGTTGCTTTGAATCCATAGGCCATTATATCTAAAATCTTTTTAACACAATTATGTTATTATTATAACTTAGTTTCTAATTAGAAAAGTAAATACGTGTTCGTTAACTAAAAATTGACATCACAGAAAAAGGTTGAAGAAAATAAAAATTATTTTATATAAGCCATCCCCCAGAAATGAATTATGATTACATTCTAGTGTATTTCCTTCTAGCTTTCATTCTGTATTCCTCCCATTTTTTAAAAAATTTCTCCTATTTTTGAGTTATTGTTGTATATACAATTTTTTCATTCTGATTTACTCCCCAGGATAGTCATTTTTGTTTAAAAGTCTTCAAAATATCTAGTGGCTATTTAATATTTCCTCATTACTTCATTACTTTCATTCATATACTGTACTATAATTTACTGAACCATTCCACAGTTTTTGGACACTTGCTTTGTTTTCTTTCCTCTTTTTTTTTTATACTAATGTAAACGATATTATGATGAACATTTTAGTGTGTATAACTTTGCTCTATTTCATACTGTTTGCTAAAAAAGTTCTGAAAGTCACATTCTTGAATTAAAAAGTAAGAATATTTTAAAAATATCCCTATGCAGAAAAGGACTACTGTCCTTAAAAAAAAAACTTGCTTGTAAAGTTAGCCCTTGGCTAGCATCTGGAAACTTGGATTTTAGAAATGTTTCCCCCATTCTCTAACTGATAAGGGCAGTTCACTGTACCTAAACAGTCTCTGCCAACAGAATGGTTTATATTGATCACCTCCTTTCCTTCTGGGAGTCTAGAATTTTGGTACATGCTAGGCAGAGGATACCTACATCGCCAGCTCCAACCAAAACCCTGAGGACTGAGTCACCAGTGAATATACCTGCTAGACAGCATTTCACGTGTGTTTTCATATGTGTTAATTCGTGGAGTCTTTTGTGACCCCACCAGAAGAGGAAGAATTCTTAACACCTTACACCTGGTTTCCTCTAGTCTTCATCTCATGCACCTTTTTCCTTTGCTGGTTTTACTTTGTATCCTTTTGGTGTAATAAACCATACCTGTGAGTTCAACTATATGCTGAGTTCTGTGTATCCTCCTAAAAAATCATCAAACCTGGGAGTGATCTTAGGAACCCCAACACTGTCTTTCTCTGATTTTTTGTTTATTTCCCATCCACTTCTGCTCCCTCCTTAGGAATCTAATCAAGGTCCTCTGCAAGGCATGTGTCTTTAATTTCTATTGCTGTTAAAATGGGGAACAGCAGACTTCTTCGCTGTTTTCAGAGATTCTGCTCATGTTAGCTCAATTGCAGTCTCAGGAGTTTGTTGTTTGTTTAGTCACTAAATCATGTCCAATTCTTTTGGGACCCCATGGACTGTAGCTTGCCAGGCTCCTCTGTCCATGGGATTTCCCAGACGAGAATACTGGAGTGGTTCACCAGTTCCTTCTCCAGGGGATCTTCCCAATCCAGGGATCAAATTTGTGTCTCCTGAGTTGCAGGCGGATTCTTCACCATTGAGCCACTAGGGAAGCTGAGAGAGGGTTTTAAAGAGAATCAAGTTCTCAACTGATTTTAACACTATCGCTGAAATAGTAAAGATCCATTCTGTTTTTTTTTTTTTTCTAAACACATTGTATTTTCAGTAGATTATTGTTTTATGAGGAATATCATTATTTTGTGGGGCAAGATAACTTCTGTCCACTTACTTGTTTTATCTTTATGTTTATTGTATTTTGACTCTTGTGCAACTTTCAAGTAAAACATGGAAATAAGCTATTTCAGTCCACTGGGAAGTTGTACATTATCTCTTATTTGCAAAAGCCTTATGCCACCACCTAATATATAATAAAGAGATAAACAAGCTAAGTTTTTGCCATTGAAAACCGTAACAGGAGGAAAATGTGAACAAAAATTTATCTGTTTGGGAAAAAATCAGAAAAAATATCAAGATCATGATACTTTAGACAAGCATTTAAGTATCTTTCATATTTGCCCTCTTAGTTAATATCTACAATGCTTTTCATCTCTTTATGTGGATCCCAATTTCCATATGGTATTTTTTTTTTTCTTCCTTAAAAGATATATTTTAACACTACTTATAGTGCAGGCCTGCTGGTGATTAATTCTTTCTTTTGTGTGTCTGAAAAAGTCTACTTCAACGCTGCTCTTGAAAGATATGTTCACTGGATACAGAATTCAAGATTGATTTTTTTTTCTTTCAACAGTACCTTTTAAAGGTATTGCTTCATTATCTTTTCACTGAATTGTTGCCAAAGCTGCTGTTATCTTTGTTCTTCTGTACATAACATGTGTAAATTTCTCTGGCTGTTTTTCTGATTTCCTTTTTACCACTGTTTTTGAGCAATTGGATTATGATGCCTTGTGTCATTTTTCTTTTTCTTTTCATGTTTCTTGTGTCTGTGGTCCTTTGAGCTTCTTGGTTCTGGTGACTTTATTTTTCTTTAATCAAATTTTGAAAAATTTTGGTCATTTTTATCTTAAAATATTTTTTGATCTTTCCTTCTTTCTCCTCTATCATAGGGACTCCAGCTACATGAGTAATAGACTGCTTGAAGTTATCACAGAGTCCACTATGCTGTATTCTTTTTTTGTTGTTGTTCCCCTGTAATTTTCTTTTTGTGTTTCATTTTAGATAATTTCTGTTGGTATGCATTCAAGTTCACCAGTTTATATCTATCTTCCATGCTTCTGCTTAATATACTCAGTATTTGCTGTAGCTTCCAGGTCACATGGGAAATGTTTTACTATCCCTATCTACTAATTCTATCATCTGTGTCATTTCTAAGTTGATTTCAATTGACTTATTTTATTCCTCATTATGTGTTGCTTATTTTCCTGCCCATTTGTTTTTTCTTGCATGCTTGGTTATTTTTCACTGGCTGCCAGACACTGTGAATTTTATTGTTTGATGCTAGACATTTTTGTGTCTCTATGAATATTCCTGAACTTTCTTCTGGAATGCAGTTAAGCTACTGGAAACAGGTTGATACTTTCAGGTCCTAGCTTTAAACTCTCAGAGGATCAGAGTAACATTTAGTCTAACATTTTTCCCACTGCTAAGGCAAACCCTTCAGAGTACCCTACTGATACCCTGTGAATTGTTTTCCCACTCCAGCTAATGGGAGCAGGAGCTATTCCCAGCCCTGTAAATTGTTCACTACATACCTTCTGAATGATTCCCCCCCGACACACACACACACACTTTGTAGTTTCTTTGTACCCACTGGCAATACTTGGCTTGTTATTCAGTTGCTCAGTGATGTCCGACTCTTTGTGACCCCATGGACTGCAGCACGCCAGGCTTCCCTGTCCTTTATCATCTTCTGGAACTTGCTCAAACTCATGTCCATTGAGTCAGTGATATGATCCAATCATCTCGTCCATTGTCACTCCCTTTTCCTTCTGCCTTCCATCTTTCCCAGCATCAGGGTCTTTTCCAATGAGTCAGCTCTTCACATCAGGTGGCCACAGTATGGGAGTTTCAGCTTCAGCATCAGTCCTTCCAATGAACACCCAGACTGATCTCCTTTAGGATGGACTGGTTGGATCTCCTTATAGTCCAAAGCACTCTCAGAGTTTGAAAGCATCAATTCTTTGGTGGTCAGCCTTCTTTATGGTCCAGCTCTCACATCCATACATGACTATTAGAAAAACCATAGTTTTGACTCTACAGATCTTTGTTGGCAAAGTAATGTCTCTGCTTTTTAATATGTTGTCTAGTTTGATCATAGCTTTTCTTCCAAGGAGCAAGGATCTTTTAATTTTATTGCTACAGTCACCATCCGCAGTGATCTTGGAGCCCAAGAAAATAAAGTCTGTCACTGTTTCCACTGTTACCCCATCTGTTTGTCATGAAGTGATGAGACTGGATGCCATGATCTTAGTTTTTGAATGTTGAGTTCTAAGCCAGCTTTTTCACTCTCCTCTTCCACCTTCATCAAGAGTATCTTTAGTTCCTCTTTGCTTTCTGCCATAAGGGTGATATCATCTGCATATCTGAGGTTATTGATATTTCTCCCAGCAATCTTGATTCCAGCTTGTGCTTCATCCAGCCCAGCATCTCCCATGATGTACTTTGCATAGAAGTTAAATAAACAATATACAGCCTTAACATGCTCCTTTCCCAATTTAGAACCACTCCGATGTTCTGTCCCCAGTTGTATGTTGCTATGGACCTGTATACAGGTTTCTCAGGAGGCAGGTAAGGTGGTCTGGTATTCCCATCTCTTGAAGAATTTTTCCACAGTTTGTAGTGATCCTTACAGTCAAAGGCTTTAGCACAGTCAATGAAGCAGAAGTAGATATCATTCTGGATTCTCTTGCTTTTTCTATGATCCAACAGATGTTGGCAATTTGTCTCTGGTTCCTCTGCCGTTTCTAAATCCAACTTGAACCTGTGGAAGTTCTCAGTTCATGTACTGTTGAAGCCTAGATTGGAGAATTTTGAGCATTACCTTGCTAACATGTGAAATGAGTGCAATTGTGTGGTAGTTTGAACATTTTTTGGCATTGTCTCTCTTTGGGTTTGAAATGAAAACTGACCTTTTTCAGTCCCATGGTCACTGCTGAGTTTTCCAAATTTGCTGGCATATTGAGTGCAGCACTTTAACAGCATCATCTTTCAGGATGTGAAATAGCTCAACTGGAATTCCATCACTCCACTAGCTTTGTTTGTAGTGATGCTTCCTCAGGCCCACTTGACTTTACATTCCAGAATGTCTGACTCTAGATCAGTGATCACACCATCGTGATTATCTGGGTCATGAAGATCTTTTTTATATAGTTCTTCTGTGTATTCTTGGCACCTCTTAATATCTTCTGCTTCTTTTAGGTCCATACCATTTATGTCCTTTATTATGCTCATCCTTACATGAAATATTCCCTTAGTGTCTCTAATTTTCTTGAAGAGATCTCTAGTCTTTCCCATTTTACTGTTTGCCTCTATTTCTTTGCATTGATCATTGAGGAAGGCTTTCTTATCTCTCCTTGCTGTTCTTTGGAACTCTGCATTCGGATGGGTATATCTTTTCTCCTTTGCTTTCCCTTCTCTTCTTTTCTCAGCTATTTGTAAGCCCTCCTCAGACAACCATTTTGCCTTTTTGCATTTCTTTTTCTTGGGGATGGTTTTGATCACCGCCTCCTATATAATGTCACGAACCTCTGTTCATAGTTCTCCAGCACTCTATCAGAGCTAATTTCTTGAATCTATTTGTCTCTTTCATTGTATAATCATAAGGGATATGTTTAGGTCATACCTGAATGGTCTAGTGGTTTTCTCTACTTTCTTCAATTTAAGTCTGAATTTTGCAATAAGGAGTTCATGATCAGAGCCACAGTCAGCTCCCAGTCTTGTTTTTGCTGGCTGTATAGAGCTTCTCCATCTTGGCTGCAAAGAATATAATCAGTCTGATTTTGGTATTGACCATCTGGTGATGTCCACATGTAGTGTCTTCTCTTGTGTTGTTGTAAGAGTGTTTTCTATGACCAGTGCATTCTTTTGGCAAAACTCTGTTAGCCTTTGCCCTGCTTCATTTTGTACTCCAAGGCCAAATTTGCCTGTTACTTCAGCTATCTCTAGACTTCCTACTTTTGCATTCCAGTCCCCTATGATGAAAAGGGCACCTTTTTTTGCTGTTTGTTCTAGAAGGTCATGTAAGTCTTCACAGAACTGTTCAACTTCGGCTTCTTCAGCATTAGTGATTGGGGCACAGACTTGGATTACTGTGATATTGAATGGTTTGCCTTGGAAATGAACAAAGATCATTCTTTTGTTTTTAAGATTGCACCCAAGTATTGCAGTTTGGGCTCTTCTGTTGACTATGAGGCTACTCTGTTTGTTCTAAGGGATTCTTGCCCACAGTAGTAGATATAATGGTCTTCTGAATTAAATTTGCCCGTTTGAATCCTTTTAGTTCACTGATTCCTAAAATGTTGATGTTCACTCTTACTATCTCCTATTTGACCACTTCCTGTTTACCTTGATTCATGGACCTAATCTTCTAGGTTCCTATGCTGTATTGTTCTTTGCAGCATCAGACTTTACTTTCACCACCAGACACACATCCACACCTGAGCATTGTTTCTGCTTTGGCTCAGCCTCTTCATTCCTCCTGGAACTGTTTCTCTGCTCTTCTACAGTAGCATATTGGGCACCTACCAACCTGGGGAGTTCATCTTTCAGTGTCATATCTCTTTGTCTTTTCATACTGTTCAGGGGGTTCTCAAGGCAAGAATGCTGAAATTATTTGCCATTCCCTTCTCCAGTGGATGACATTTTGTCAGAACTCTCCACCATGACCTGTCTGTCTTAGGTGGCCTTGCATGGCGTAGCTCATATTGGGTTACATAGGCTGTGATCCATGCAGTCATTTTGTTTCATTTTCTGTGACTATGGTTTTCATTCTCTCTGCCCTCTGATGCATGAGGTTAAGAGGCTTGTGGAAGCTTCCTGATGGGAGAGACTTGCTGTGGGGTAAACTGTGTCTTGCTCTGGTGGGCGGGGCCATGCTCAGGAAATTATTATTCCAATTTTCTGTTGATGGGTGGAGCTGTCTTCCCTCCCTGTAGTTTGGCCTGAGGTCAAACTGTGGTAGGGTTAATGGAGGTAATGGTGACCTCCTTCAAAAGGACTTAGGCCAGCACACTGAGGCTCCCAGGACTGTTGTATTCAGTGTCCCTGACGGTCAACCTCCGCCTCTGCCAGAGACTCCTGGACACTCATGGACAAGTCTCGCTCAGTCTCTTGTAGGGTCACTGCTCCTTTGTCCTGGGTCCTGGTGTGCTCAAGGTTTTGTTTGTACCCTCCAAGAGTCTGTTTCCCCAGTCCTGTGGAAGTTCTGTAGTCAAATCCCACTGCCCTTCAAAGTCAAATTCCCTGGAGGTTCTCAGTCCCTTTGCTAGATCCCCAGGTTGGGAAATCTGTTGTGGGCCCTAGAACTTTTGCAAAAGTGTGGCAACTTCTTTGGTATAATTGTTCTCCACTTTGTGGGTTGTCTGCTCAGCAGCTCTTCAGGGCTAATGGCCACCCCCTCCAAGAGGACTTATGCCACACGCTATGCCTCTCAGATCTGCTGTAGCCAGAGCCCCTGTATCTGCGGCAGGCCAGTGCTGACCTGTGCCTCTGCAGGAGATACTCAAACACGCAAAGGCAGGTGTGGCTTAGTCTCGTGGGGCTCACTGCTCCTGTGCCTGGGTCCTGTGCACACAAGGGTTTTGTTTGTGCCCTCTGAGCATCTCTGGTGCGTATGAGGTTTGTTTCCAAATACAATTTCGCCCCTCCTACCATTTTTGGGGGCTTCACCTTTGCCCTTGGACGTGGAATATCTTTTTTTGGTGGGATCCAATATTCTCCTGTTGGTGCTTGTTCAGCAGCTAGTTGTGATTTTGGTGTTCTTGCAGGAGAAGATAAGCACACAGTCTTTTACTCCATCATCTTGGTTAAATACTTGGCTAAAGAACTGTATTAGGCCATTTTGAGGAAGTGCTTATTAGTAAACTTCAACTGCTACTATGTCTACAACAGCACACAGTGCTACTAGAACACTCAAAACAAAGCTACCACAAAAAACACACAGATGCTCTTGGGGATCTGATGATACATATGTGTGTGTGTTAGTCACTCAGTTGTGTCCAACTCTTTGCAACCCCATGGACTATAGCCTGCCAGACTCCTCTGTCTGTGGAATTCTCCAGGCAAGAATACTGGAGTGGGTAGCCATCCCATTCTCCAGGAGATCTTCCCATCCCAGGGATTGAACCCAGGTCTCCTGCATTGCATGCAGATTCTTTACCATCTGAGCCACCAGGTAAGGCCTACTTAAATTGCAGCTATATCTACAACAGCACACTAAGTGCTACCAGAACACTTAAAGCTACAACAAAAACAGACATATGCCCTTGGGGATCTGATGATGCCTATAGATCAGAGAAGAAACATGTGCATGGAACCACTGGAGAGCAATTTACCCATAAGACCACATCAAATTATGATACAGGCTAAACGTATAGGTGAATGTACAACATCAGGAATGAAGAGTACTTCAGGGGAAGCTTCTTGGAGGAGCTAATTTTCTTTTCACCAGAGTCTTAGGAGGTATAATAGAAATGAATTAAGAGAAGTTGTTGAGGTTTGTTGGGATCAGAGCATTATCTGGGAGATTGAAAATAAACATTATTTGTTTATTCATTCATTTAACATCATCTTTGAGCATCTGCCAGATGGACAGCCATTAGAAATATAAGTGCTCAGTGAATAAGACATCTTTGTTCTCATGCAGCGTACATCTTTGTAGAAAGGCCAACTGTAAACAATCACATAAATAAGTGAACAAGAGAAATAGCTGATACTGTACAGCATAGAACTAAAAAGAGAGACACAATAGTTAAGGATTGAGGGAGTTACTTTAAAGTGAATGTTCATGGAAGTCCTCTCTGAGGAAATAATTTAAAACTGAGATCTGAATGACAAAAAGCAGCTAGCTGAATGAAAAAAAAAAAAAACAGAGACAAGTGTTCCAAGAAGAGGAAGCAACTTAGGAAAAGGCCTGAGAGAGGAATGAGCTTAATGTATCAGAAAATAGAAAGCAGGCCCACTCAGCTGAAACATGGTGGATGACCAGAAGAGTGGTTGGAGGTGAGCTTAGAGGGGCCGACAGGTATTATGACAATACATGTGACTCGACTATGAAGGCACTTTGAACACAGATTCAGAAGAACTGAGAAGAGAAAGTTATCATTTTGTTTTAGGTTACCTAGTTATTCTCAAGGTCTGCTCATTCAGCAAATGCATAATGAGTACCCATTATTCACTAGCAGCTGTGCTGGACAAATCAGATGCTTGTGTTTTGAAAGCTGAGATGGAGACAAAGCTATTGTCAGAGCTGGAGCAAAGGGCATTTGCTAGGGATGGCTGATAGTTTTAAGAGGAATCAATGAATCAATGGATGGATCCTGAACATGTGTATTGGGGAGTTTGGATTTAAAATAGTAAATAGAAGGAGAGTATCATAGGACCTTACACAAGAGAAGACCTTTGATAAAGATAATTGTAGGAGACGTCCCTAGTGGTGCAGTGGCTCTGGCTCTGCACTCCCAATGCAGTGGGCTCTGGTTGGATCTGGTCAGGGAGCTAGATCCTCCATGCCACAACTAAAAGTTCACGTACCTCAAATTAAAAAAAAGATCTGCATGCTGAATAAAATTTGAAGATCCTGGGTGCCATAATGAAGACCTGGCGTAGTCACATAAATAAATTATTAAAAGAATAAACGTTAATAAAATAAGCTACAGTTTTTTATAAAAAGATTATTTAGAAGCTGTGAATAAGGTAAATTGGAAGCCAAAGCAATCAGAAGCAGAGATACCATCTGGAAGAGTGTTGAAATAACACAGGTATGAAGCAAAAGACAAGATTGTTGGCAGTAGAAACAAGCATAGGGCAAGGGCCCAGGAATCCCGCAGGTATCCTATCTCTCAATTTATAAAGTGATTTGCAATTTATGTCTCCTGTTTTATTAGTCCCTTGCTATGTATTTTGTGGAATTAAGTTAATGTTCACCATCTTTTAGCCTATTGTTTAAAGATCACAGTACTTATTTTGCTGCTAAAAACTCTCTAAGCAGCATTTTCCCATAAAATTTATTGCATTGCACAAAAATATGTTTTAATAAATAATAGACAATAATTAGAAATATAGGATATTTGTACAGGAGTCTCTTTGTCTACAAAATAGAGCATTTTTAGTCTTTCATGAGACGCCCCATGCTACCACCTAGCTGAGCCATTCCTGACCACAGACCTTCTGAAACATAATGTGTTCATTATTGTTTTAAGCCACTAAGTTTGAGATAATTTATTATGCAGCAATAGGTAACTAATACACGCATTCAGACTAGAGCTCTCTTCAGGAAAATTAAGAGATACCAAGGGAACATTTCATGCAACAGTGGGCACAACAAAGGACAGAAACAGCAAGGACCTTAGAGAAGCAGAAGAGATGAAGAAGAGGTGGCAAGAATACACAGAAAAACCGTACAAAAAAGATTTTTATGACCTGGATAACCACAATGGTGTGGTCATTCAACTCGAACTAGACATCCTGGAGTGTGAAGTCAAGTGGACCTTAGGAAGCATTACTACAAACAAAGCTAGCAGAGCTGATGGCGTTCCAGCTGAGCTGTTTTAAATCCCCAAAGATGATGTTGTTAAAGTGCTACACTCAGTATGCCAGCAAATTTGGAAAACTCAGGAATGGCCACAGGATTGGAAAAGGTCAGTTTTCATTCCAATCTCAAAGAAGGGCAATGCCAAAGAATGTTACAACTACCGTACTATTGTGCTTATATCACACACTAGCAAGGTTAATGCTCAAAATCCTTCAAGCTAGGCTTCCACAGTACGTGAACTGAGAATTTCCACATGTACAAGCTGGATTTAGAAAAGGCAGACGAACCAGGGATCAAACTGCCACCATCTGTTGGATCATAGAAAAAGCAAGAGAAATCCAGAAAAACATCTACTTCAGCTTCATTGACTGCGCTAAAGTCTTTGACTATGTGGATCAAAACAAGCTGGAAAATGTTTATGGGAATACCAGACCACCTTACCTGCCTCCTGTGAAACCTGTATGCAGGTCAGGAAGCAACAGTTAGAACTGAGCATGAAACAATGGACTGGTTCAAATTGAGAAAGGAGTATATCAAGGCTGTATATTGTCACCCTGCTTATTTAACTTCTATGCAGAGTACATCATGGGAAATGCTGGGCTAGATGACTCACAAGCTGGAATCAAGATTGCCTGGAGAAATATCAACAACCTCATATATGCAAATGATACCACCCTAATGGCAGAAAGTGAAGAGGATCTAAAAAGCCTCTTGATGAAGGTGAAAGAGGAGAGTGAAAAAGCTGGCTTAAAACAGCATTCAAAAAACTAAGATCACGCGTCTGGTCCCATCATTTCATGGGAAGTAGATGAGAAAAATGGAAACAGTGACAGACTTTTGTTCTTGGTCTCCAAAATCACTGCAGATGGTGACTGCAGCCATGAAATTAAAAGGTGCTTACTCCTTGAAAGAAAACCTATGACCAACCTAGACAGCATATTAAAAAACAGAGACATTACTTTGCTGACACAGGTCCATAAAGTCAAAGCTATGGTATTTTCCAGTATTAAATGTCCTGATGTGAGAATTGGACCATAAAGAAGGCTGAGCACCAAAGAATTTATACTTTCAAACTGTGGTGCTGGAGAAGAGTCCCTTGGACAGCAAGGAGATCAAACCAGTCAACCCTAAAGGAAATCAACCCTGAATATTCATTGGAAGGACTCATGCTGAAACTGAAGCTCTAATACTTAGGTCACCTGATGCAAAGAGCCCACAATTGGAAAACCTTGATGCTGGGAAAGATTGAAGGCAGGATGAGAAGGCAAAGACGCCAGAGGATGAGATGGTAGGATGACATCACTGACTCAACAAACATGAGTTTGAGCAAACTCCAGGAAATAATGAACAACAGGGAAGCCTGCCTTGCTGCAGTTCACAGGGTCACAAAGAGTTGGACACAACTTAGTGAATGAACAACAACATATACATTTATGTCTTTGCCATGTAATTGTGATACATTTGGGTAGGGTGTTCTTACACTTAGCCCTTTACTTCTGATTTGCTTTGGCCAATAGGAGGCTCTCTTGGGCCTCTGCCATTGCCATGAGAAAAACATATCCTGGCCAGACTGCTGGTCCAAGAAGAATGAGAAACATTTGAAGCAGACCAGATTTGAAGCAGCCAGTCCAGAGACATGCAGTCAGAAGCAGAGCCACCAGTCTAAATTAACTGAATCTCAGCTGATCTACAGACACATGAGCAATAACAAATGATTATTGTTTGAGGCCACTGAGTCTGGGGTAGCTTTTCTAATGTGAACTGGAGTCAGATAGAGTCAGAGGAGCCATGGGAACCTGAAGGTCTAGGCTAAGCTAGTGAGTAGGCTTCTAGCCTGAGGACTGAAGCTAGGACTCACTAACTGGAAAGCCAATATCCCCCTGGCTAGAAAGAGGAGAGGCTTAGTATTTGGAGTTTGAAGAAATTCATATCAAGACTGTTCATGAAACACCTGTAGTGGGGGGTTTTTGTATTCTTTTCCTGAAGTTTCCCTAGTATAGTCTCTTATTAAAAAAATTTGCACAATCACCACAGATAGTCATTGCAAAATCTGCACCTTCTTTTTGCCAGCACCAACTTTCTTCAGTCTGTTTTTATGTTTTCAGTTTTTTTGAGATCTTTTTCTTCTCATTAAGACCATGTCTTACAAGTCTGTGTTTGGCTTCATGAATTTTAAATCAGACTGAAGCCAGGTGTCTTGCCACTACCAAAAAGGGTTTTTTTAATCCAAATTCAAAGATGACATCAAGTGTGGTACATTTGGGCAAGCTTTCCCCATATTTCTGTCTAAGGCACTGAGGATGAAGGTCATCAGTGATCATTTGTTTCCACTGAAGTAGTTTATTGGTCATGTACTTCCTGGTTGGGACATTTACCATGTTGTTAATGATGATAATTAATCCTCAGGCAGTCAGAAAGGACTACAGTGCTTTGTATGGAGAGATTATTGTTCCATGTGCAAACAAGCACAGAATAATGATAGGAAATTCAGGGCCTTGCAGACTATTCCAATAAAAATGAGTAAAGGTGGCCCGGGGAGGTTGGTTAGAGAGAGGAAATCAGTGAGTTTGAGTTCAAGGACGCTAATTAACATCATCAAAGTGGAATGGAATTCATATTGAAGGTTTTCTTTTGTAGATTAGAAATAGGAAAATTTTATTTATCTTTCGGAAGTAAGAAATATCCCAAGTATATATACATGTAAAAACTACCTTTAAAAATATATATATTTTAAGAGGTTTAGAAGTGAAACTGAGTAGAATATAAAAGCATTAAGATACTCTGGGGTATATTTCATTGGTGCATTTACTCACAACCTGTCTTTCATATTGTACCCAAGGCATGTGTTAATGAGCTAATGAAACAGGCCATGTCATGTTTTATTGTTTCCTGGGCATCTGTTCAAGCTTATATCATTCACATATCCAAGACTTTGAAGATGCTGGTGGTGGTGATAATAAATACCTATAATTTTAATAACATCCTTTTTTCATAAAATAGACACAGTCTTAAATCATTTGTTGCAAATAAAAATTTAAGGCTATTGAATATAGTTTAAATGTTTTTTGTTATGAAATGTATCAAGCATATGAAAGAGTGTATATGGCAGATACATACAGTTTAAAGAATGAAAATAAAACACCTAGATGCCCATACCACATTTAAGAAATAGTGCTGTCTATATTTTTTAATCCACAAAATGTTTTTGTTTAAAGGAAAAAGTAGCACATGTATCATGAAGTAAGCATGTTAGAAATCAAATATAGGAGTATTAGGTTAGATAGACAAAGGTGAGAAAGCAAAAGTTGATATAAAGAAGGCAGAAAAGCTGTTAGTGACTAAGAAAGCTAAGTGTATATAATGGCCTTTTTGATTAAGCAGGCTCTCGAGTTTAGAGTGGGTATGGTTGGTGAATGTTTTTATTGTTTAAATTGAATTTGTGCACCATTTAGAGGTACTCCAGGTCACTCACTGACAGCTATTGCAGCAAAACATCTTAAAAGGCAGTTTATTTGCCTGAGAGATGAAACATCACTATTAAGCTTGTAAATTGTTTAATAGAATACCATTTTGATCACAGGACAGGAACAGACCTTTTGAAAAATGAAGCTCAAGCCTTCAATTACCGTCTGTCTATATGTCAGTAAGTCCAAAGTAATCTCCATCCCAGTTCACCCCTGAGCTCTGGAGCTGAATATTTTGTTGCTTATTCAATATTTCCATCTGCTGGCATCCCACTCGTCTCAGACTCAGTACTTATAAGACCAGATATATGATCTTTCTTCCCAAGCCCAGTCCATTATCCTCTGTCTTCACGAAGGGCACCACCATTCATCCAGATTTTCAAGTCAGAAACTTATGAGTCATCCTTAATACTTGTTTCCCTCACCACACTTATCCCCCTGACTACCTTACTCCATCTCCTATATCATCAGCTTAGCCAGAAATAGAACTGGGAGAGAGCAGAGAAAGCAAGTTGGTTTCCTCAGCGCCCTCTTCAGCAGTAGACTATGGTAGTTAAGAACAAACAATAAAAGGCCTCAAATTCTTTATCTTTCCTCCCATCACTTCCCATCAAATGGTATGGGTCTATGACTCTTTCCTTGAACCTCAGTAGGATTGTGAGCCCCTCAATCGATCAGAGTGCAGTAGAAGTGACACTACCTAAATTCTGTCTGTGCCAGGAAAGGGTCTCTTAGAATACTCACTCTCTTGAAACACTCCCTGTCACCACTCCGCATCTCAGAACCTAAGCACCATGCGTGACAGACTGTGAATAAGTGCTCCAGTCATCCATCCAGGTGTGCCTGATTGATGTATGGGTAAATAAGCCATTTTATTGGAAGTAGATCCCGGGTAGTTCAGCTGTTCTAGCCCCAGTCCTCTGAGGCTAGATTCATCCCCAGCTTTTTTAGGTCTTCCCAGCTGAGACCCCAGACATCATGAAGCAGAGTCAGATCTTCTCTGTTCTCTTCCTGAATTCTGACCCACAGGATCTGCGATCATAGTAAAATGGTTGTTGGCTTTTTGCCACTAAATTTTGGAGTGGTTTGTTATACAGAAATAGATAATTAGACTATAGATCTTTTCAACCTGTGTGTTGTTAAGACAATGCTGAAAAGATGTTGGGAGGAACAATACTTTCAAAACTTCACTGATTGAATCCTAAGGTTTAGAGAGAAGTTGGTTGCTCTAGTCAGCTCTGGCTGCCATACCAAAATATCACAGCCTGAGTTGACTTAAATGACAGAAATTTTACTAACAGTTCTGGAGATGAGAAGTCCAAGGTGGAGGTTCTAGAAATTTGGTTTCTGGTGAGAACTGTCTTCCTGGTTTGCAGATGACTGCCTTTTTAATGTGTGCTCATGTGGTAGAGAGCGAGTCCAGCAAGCTCTCTGGTATCTCTCCTTATAAGAACATTAATCCACACTCTTAAGATTTCCTCTTATGGAGGAAATACAGCAGTCTTAATTACTTCCTTACCCTAAATACGCTGGCAGTTAGGACTTCAACTTGTGAATTTTGCAGGGACACATACATTTGGTCCATAAGTAGTCAAGAGCAGTACCTGGGAGAGGGTTTGGGGGAGAATGGATACATGTATATGTAAGGCTGAGTCCCTTCACTGTTCACCTGAAACTACTACAACATTGTTGATTGGCTATACCCCAAAACAAAATTAAAAGTTTAAAGTTTGAAAAAAAAAAAACCAAAAAAGGCAGTACCTTGTTGATGCCCTCCCTGGCCCACCATCGATGGCACAAGCTGCAGTCTAGCTTTACCCCATGCCTCCCACTTTTGCATGGTCCACAATGTCATCCTCTCTGGCCTGAGCAATTCCTTCACCTCCATGTTTACAATTCTCCCATCTGCTAGTCTTTCTCCATACCACCAGAGATCTCAAAATGCGAATCTGATGCTGCAGTGCCTTCATCTCAACCCCTAGTAGCATCCCATGACTCTGTGGATGAAGACTGAAATCCTGAACGTGACCCAGAAGACCCTGCATAATCTGACCCAGTCTATCCCTCCAGCCTCTCCTGTTACCGTTTGAACCCTCACTGTCTACATATCAGCCCTAAGAGCCTCTCTCCTACCTCAGACTTCCATTCTCTTTTGTGTGTGCAGTCCTTGCAACCTACTGTGCAATCCTTGCATACCTGTTTACTTTTACTAAATTATCCCTTATTCATCCTTCCTGTGTCAGCTCAAGTGTCACTTCCTCATGGAAACAGTTCCCGAAAGCCTCAGTCTCAGTCAGGTACTCTTATTGCTGCTGTCATAAAAGTATGTTCATTTTCCCCATTGAAAGTGTCTCAGTTTGGAGTTACATGTTTATCTGTGTGGTTATGGTTGTCTGACTTCCCTTCTAGACTATAAACTATGAATGCAAGGATGCTCTGGTTTTCTCACTGGTGTGAACACCTAGAACAGTGCCTTATATGTAGAAGATACTCAGTAAATAAATGAATAGATGGAGGAAATACAACTGGTTAATCAATGAAATTGCTTCCCATTTTAAATGAAATGCCACTTTTTACCTGTTAAATTCACAAGTAAAACAATTCTACTCAGTGACAAGACAGTCTCAAACTTAGCCGGTCAAGGTAGGTATCAGAAGAAACTTTCTGTAAAACAGTTTGCAGAACGTTTAAGAAATTTTAAAATGTTCGGATCTGTTTACCTAGTGATTCTAATCATAGACTGTATCTGTAGTAGCCAGCTTCCAAGACGGCCCCCAGTGAGCCACACCTCCTAGTATCCCTTGTCTCATTCCTTCTCATACTGTGCTAGGTTGGTCTGTATGACGAAGAGCATACCACAGAAAAGATAGTGTGTCACTTCCAAGGATAGGGTATGAACGATTCTGAAACTCCCCTCCTGGGTGTGCTCTTACTCTGCTAGATCATTTGCTCTAGGGAAGCCAACTACTATGTCAGGTGAGCCACCCTACAGAGTGGCCCAGGTGGCAAGGAACTAACACCGACTGTCAACAACCACCTGAATGAGCTTGGGCGTGGATTATCCAGCCCCTTTAAGCGACTGCAACCCAAGCTAACAGCTTAACTGCAATCTCCTGAGAAATCCTGAGCCATAACCAGCCAGCTAAGCCATTCCTAGATTCCTGACCCTCAGAAACTCTGAGATAACAATAAGTGTTTGTTGTTTTAAGATGCTGTGTTTGTGGGTAACTTGTTATGTGGCAATAGAATATTCCATCCTAAGGAAAATCTTCTTAAAATGTTTTAGTAGTTTGTTAATGTTGGCATATGCAGACTTTATATAGTATAAACATTTTTCATCTTAAGGAAAGAATTAATTCATGGAAATGCTTTCAGTTGCCAAAGAATGGGAAATCCAATTAAATAGATATAAAAGTAAGGAAACACATTTTACTCTAACTGAACATGCAGAGGCAATCAGGCATCAAGGGACAGTTAACATAACAACTCCAGATATCAAGGTTTTTCCTCTCTGTTCTGCTTCCTAGTGTCCTCTTTATTATCAAGCTTGTAACAGTTTGGCTACAGTAGTCCTGAGTGTGGCTCATCAAGACAGAGCATCTTCCACAGGTGCCACTTTTGTTTGGATCTCTTTCTAGGAGTTCTGCAGTAGACTTTCCTTATGTCTTAGTGCCTAAAATTGGACCACATGCCCATTCCTAAATTAATCGTTGGCAACAGCAGTGACTGCCTGAACAAAATTAGGGTTCGTTAGTAAGGAGGGAGAGGAAAGTAGATCCTTGATGAATGACGGTCAAGCCTCTCACTTCCCACTGGCTACCGCTTTATGTCATCCCTGCTCACCTGGAGTATAACTTCACCCTTTAATGGATATCCCAGTTGTTGCCCCTCCAGTCCAAACTGCCTCTGAAGCAGCCCATGTGATTGCACATGTAGTCATATCATTTCCTGCTGAAGTCAGTCTCCTAGCACCTAAATAATAAGATACAACCCTCTGGACCTCTTACCTATCTAACTAGTCTTATTCTTCACCTGCTTTTCCCACTGTCTGCTTCAGCAATATGGAACTAATACTGATGCTCTAAAAGTCATCCCATACCTTATTTTCCTGGCTAATTCCAGGTTATTATTCAGAATCAGATTCAGCTAACAGTTCTCACACTGAAGCCTTCCTTGGTAAAACTAGTCACTCCCTCCTTTATACTGTAAGCATAGCTTTATTTTCGTAAAACCAAACTGTTTCCTAAGTACTGTCTTTCTCCCTTGCTGAACTTCTACTAAAGGTCAAGGGGGAATACCTAATTCTCAAATCTATGATGCCTGGCACAGTAAGCACACACAAAAAATTAATTAAAGTGCATCTGCTGCACATTTACATGGTATGTCAAACACCATCATACACTGTACGTCTCAACGCAAGCCAAGGTTCCCTTTGGTGCTGTTTGTTCATCTCAAAGAATTAATCAATCAGCATTCCCTACTGCCCCTTCTGAGCAACCCCTCTGAAGACTATCTGCTGCCCTCTAGCTGTTCAAACCTGTCCCCATCTGAAGGATACCCCTTGCTGGAGAATTTGAGCTGTCAAGTCTTCTTTCTCCATCCTGACCCTTCTTCATCAGGATCATTCCCATTCGTCTCAGCAAGAACTGACTGGTGGAGAGTACAGGAAGGGGCTGGCTAGCCCTAGACCAAAGAATTCCTGACATTTAAATTCCCTGACAACCCTGCTCTCTAATGTGTGAGGAAAAGCTTAATAGCTTTATTTATTATATAGAAGCACTTCTTAAAACAGACTTTAGTTATACACTTATCACATCTTATCAGTTTCTCTCCCATGATTTACATAGATACCTACTTTACTACCTCCAGTGTGACCAGATTATAAATCAAAGCAAATTATTACATTCTATTAGATGATGCTGTTAAAATATTATACTTTTTCTCTCTTCCTCAAGATTCCTGAAAAAAAAAAACACTATGATATGTACTATTTCTAATCTTGTTACTTATATGCTTTGGATTCTTGGAACTTTTAATTTACATTATTAGAAGACTTAATTACAGGTTTAAAATACTTTGTTGATACATCAATGAAACATGTCATTTACTCATACATAAACCTACTTTTTAAACTATCGAAGATATTTTTAAGTATTTCTACTATGTATTAAACAAGATAGAATCTAAGTGCTAATATAATAATGGACATGGAAGTGTCATCACATATTGTTGGCTCCCAGGAAATAGGAGATTCTGTTTTCCCCCTTGCTTCCTTCTTATCCCTAAATTTAGAGCGTCTTTATTAAAATTTTCCTTGCCTTTTTTTTTTTTTAAATAAGGCTAGTAGGGACTTTCTTTTGGTCCAGTGACTAAGACTCTGCACTTGCAATGCAGGGGGCCCAGGTTCAATCCTTGGTCAGGAACTAGGTCCAACATGCTGTAACTGAAAGATCACCTGCTGTCACTAAAACCAGCGCAGCCAAATAATTTTTTTTTTTTAATTAGGCTGATGAACATTTTGGCTCTTGTTTAGCTTCTTAAAATAGGTGAAGAGGCTAATTCAAACCAGATATTTAAAATGGTAAAATGTGACGTTAGAGAATGTGATCTCTCACCAAACCCAAATTTATGCTGCATAAATATATTTTAAAGTTAAATTATAAAGGTAGCAGCTTAGTATATGAATCTGAAGTAGGAAGCATAAAACAGGAAATATTTGCATTCTTTCTTTAAAGTACGCTTATCACTCTTCTGATAATATGTAAGGTAAAAGTTTGACTTGGCAGGTTCTGATTGGGGCTTGGACATTTTCCTGGGTCAGTTAGCTTGCCTTTGTTCTGTGACCATGGACTAGACCTTTAATCCCAAGCAGCAGCCACTTTACAAATACACTTTGATCTCATGTAAATAGGCATATACAAATGCATTACTACCATTAGGAAAGCAACTTAAAGTGCATGTCCACCAGACAGCTCAGCAGCAGAATAGAACATTGTATTTGAGGAAAACCAGTACCACTATCTTGGGAAATACCTTGCAAGCTTCAGGTTATGTGTTTTTGAAACTAACCTTACTTGAGCAAAAAGGTCAGGTTGCAATGAATAGGAGACCTACATTTTTTAAATTAATATACTTCAGTCTGACAGTCATTCAGTAGGTATGTTGACATATATTATCTTTCTGAAAAAGAAAATCCCATCAAAAGTGAATATCAACTGTATGTGTCTTCCTTCTGTAAACTGCACAAATGTAAGCTGATGCTGTAAGTGTGTCTGACTCTCATTGGCTCTGACTGCGTTCATTCATTTCATGTCAGTTCTATATATCTGATGTCTGAAGGTGCTAATTTGGATATGGTTATTAAACCACATCCAAAATTGTGTGTTAACTTTCTCTTTGTAATAAAGCATGCTCTCTTAATGTATACATGGCAAGCTGACAGAATGAATGGAGGGGCTTTGTTTCATTTGTAACCAAGTTCATGATAAGCAGTGATTTAATATTCAGGGAATAAATTTTCTGATTAATTTAGAATGGAATTACTGATTCATGACATGATTAACTTATAATAGCAGATTTCAAGAGACTATACATTAATTATTTCTTGGTTATATGAATTTACTGAGTATTTTCAGTGACTGTGTATTATTGCATTAAAAATGTAAAAGTGATGAATAATAAAATGTCAGTCACAATAAGGAAAATATAAAACTGAATCTTTTATTGGAAATCTTCCAAGAATTATTCTGAGAGAGAACTCTATCAGATAATTTATCTATTATATTAATATCCACATAGAGTTAGATATATAGATGCCATACCTGGATTGTGAGTTTCTTGAGAACAGGCTATTTATTAATAAGTCCGTCTAGTCAAGGCTGTGGTTTTTCCAGTGGTCATGTATGGATGTGAGAGTTGGACTGTGAAGAAAGCTGAGCACTGAAGAATTGATGCTTTTGAACTGTGGTGTTGGAGAAGGCTCTTGAGAGTCCCTTGGACTGCAAGGAGATCCAACCAGTCCATCCTAAAGGAAATCAGTCCTGGGTGTTCTTTGGAAGGAATGATTCTAAAGCTGAACCTCCAGTACTTTGGCCATCTCATACGAAGAGTTGACTCATTGGAAAAGACTGATGCTGGGAGGGATTGGGGGCAGGAGGAAAAGGGGACAACGGAGGATGAGATGGCTGGATGGCATCACCGACTCGATGGACGTGAGTTTGAGTGAACTCCGGGAGATGGATTCATGGGGTCACAAAGAGTCGGACACAACTGAACGACTGAACTGAACTGATATTCATATTTATATTACTTTACAAAGAATCTAACTCATAATAGAAACAAAATAAATGTTATATGAATAAATGAGGATGGTATACAAGCCACAAAAAGTTAATTTCTTAAGTGATAATTTAAGAATTTGAGACCAAGAAATGTAAAATTTTATATTCATTACCCTTTTTTCTTTTTTAGCAGCTTTATTGAGATATCATAAAATTTTTTTGATATTTTGATATTTTACATATCAAAAATAGCAGCTTTATTTACATATCATAAAATTGTTGTTCAGTCCATTAGTTGTGTTCGACTCTTTGGGACCCTATGGACTACAGTACACCAGGTTTCCCTGTCCTTCACCATCTCCTGGAATTTGCTCAAACTCATGTCCATTGAGTTGGTGATGCCATCCAACCAGTTAGTCTTCTGTCGTTCACTTCTCCTCCTCCCTTCAATCTTTCCCAGCATGAAGGTCTTTTCTAATGAGCTGGCTCTTCGCATCTGGTTACCAAAGTATTGGAGCTTCAGCTTCAGCATCAGTCCTTCCAATGAATATTCAGGATTGATTTCCTTTAGGATTGACTGATTTGATCTCCTTGCTGTCCAGGGGGCTCTCAAGAGTCTTCTCCAACACCACAATTCAAAACATCAATTCTTCTGCACTCAACCTTCTTTATGGTCCAATTCTCACATCCATAAATGACTGCTGGATGTAGCTTTGACTATAGCTTTGACTATATGGACTATACTACAGTTTTTATATATTTTGACTATATGTTGGCAGAGTGATGTCTCTGCTTTTTAATATGCTATCTAGGTTTGTCATAGCTTTTCTTCCAAGGAGCAAGTGTCTTTAAATTTCATGGCTGCAGTCACCATCCGCAGTGATTTTGGAGCCCAAGAAAACAGTTTAACCCATTTCAAAATTACAGTTAGTAATTTTTAGTAACTTCATCAAGTAATGCAACTATCACCATAAATCAATGTTAGAAATTTTCACACACATCTCATTAGCTCCCTCATGGCCATTTACAGTTCCCACCCTGGACCAGGCAACCACTAATCTCCATTTCATAAGAATAGAATCATACAGTATGTGGTCTCATGGATGGCTTCTCTCACTGAGTGTCGTGCTTTTGAGGTTCATCCATGGTGTAGCAGGTGTCAGCAGTTCCTTCTCTTTTTTGCACAGTAGCATTCCATTGAATAGATATATCTGCTCATTAACTTTTAAATTGTTTAAAAGAACACGCAATTACTTAATGTAACAGATAAACACATTTTTGTTCATTTAACAAGCATTTGTTGAAAGTTAAATATGGCCTAAATGATTAAAAATGTGAAGGTGACTAACACTGTATCCAGTCCTTAAGGAAAGGAGCAAATAAGGAGGCATACAATTCATAGAGAATTAAGAACTGTTTTGAAATATGCATAAGGTTATGTTTGTTTAAAGAGGAAAGTATATGTTGGGGGTATTTGCAAATGCTTCTTAAAGAAGTGATATTTGAACTGGATATGTTCTATTTACTGGGCACAGAGGCCTGAGGAGGAACAGGCCTGAAGTGTTTGAAAAACAGCACATATGCCAGTATGCTTCTGTCTGGCTTATGTTTTAAAAGGATCACCCAAGCACCTGGATGAACATTAGACCCTAACCTTGTATGTATTTAATTTCACAAGTGTTGGGGCTTATATGAAGGATTAATTCCTGGAAGTAGGACTGACAGGTCACAGGGCAAATACATTTGTAATTGTGAAAGAAATTACAAAATTTCTATCCAGTTTCCTCTCCTACTAGTCATATTTGATAGGTCTGTTTCTTTACAGCCTCACCAACACTGAGTGAAGCCTTAAGGATTTGGAAAGTGTGGGTGCTTTGATCAGAAGCCCCCAGATCAAGATGTTTTCAGGGTTGCATTCCTTCTGGAGGCTCTAGGGGAGAATCCCTTGCCTTACCCTTTCTAGTCTTCACTTTCATTTTTTGGTTTGTGGCTTCATCCTCCATTTTTTATCCTTGCTACTTCCCTTTTATGAGAATTCTTTTGACTGCATTAGGCTCATCCTGTTATGCGATAATTCCTCCATCTCCGGGAGTTGGTGATGGACAGTGAAGCCTGGCATGCTGCAGTCCATAAGGCTGCAAAGAGCCAGACATGAATGAGCAACTGAACCGAACTGAACTGCAGATCCTAAATTTAATCAGAACTGCAAAGTCCTCTTTACCATGTAAGGTGACATTCACAGACTCTAGGGATTAGGATGTCGCTGTCTTTGTGGGGGACCATGATTAGCCAACCATGGGAAGATTTGTCATTCATCTGTGATAGGAAATGCAAATATTTGGTTGGCCAAAAATGTTGTTCGGGTTTTCCTGTTAAGCTGTTATAGGAAAACCCAAATGACCTTTTTTGGCCAATCCAATACTTTTCCTTATTGTTTTTTGTCTTCAGTTATTGTCTGTGGTTCTTTTGATTTTATTTTCACTATGTGGAGTTTATCCTGATAAATTGTGTGAAATGCAGATCAGTGTTAATGTTTTTCCCAGAAGGTTGTTCAGTTATTCCAGCGCCATTTACTAAAAAGTCCAACTTTTCCCTAAAATATATTAAATTCCTGTGTGTAGTTTGATTCCTGGACTTCCTATTTTGTTTCATTGTCTGTCTGTCTAAAGGTGCATATTTTTTAAAAATTACTGAGGTTTTATGATTTAATATCTGCTACCTTACTGAATTATCTTTTTGCTTTAGTAGTTTTTCAGTTGGCTCTCTTGGTTTTCCCCAATATGCAGTTATATTATCTTCAAATAGTGATAAACCCTTCATTTCTAATTTTTATACATCTATCCTTTTTTCACCACTTCTATTACATTGTTGAATAGCCATGATATTGTGTTCACCTCTGTCCTGTTCCTAATTTTAGGAAGAAAGGGTCGTATATTTCCCCATAAAGTGTTTGCTGACTTTCGGGTGATCACGTGTGTGCATGTGCATGTACACACACACACTTGTCATATTAAAGAAATACACATCTGGAATGAGGGCATTTTTTCCCCCTTATTAAAATAGTTCCTGGGCTTCCCTGGTGGTCCAGTGGTTAAGAATCCACCTTGCAAGGTGAGGGAACCTGGTTCAATCCCTGGTCCAAGAAGATCCCATATGCAGTGGAGCAACTAAGCCCATGAGCCACTAGTACTGAGCTTGTGCTGTGGAGCCCACTTGCTGCAACTACTGAAGCTCATACGCCCTAGAGCCTCTGCTCCACAAGAATAGAGAAGCCACCACAATGAGAAGCCTGCCCACAGCAATGAAAGGTAGCCCCTGTTCCCTGCAACTATAGAAAGCACTTGTGCAATAACGAAGACCCACCACAGCCAAAAAAATTAAATAAATAAATAAATCTTTCAAAAAATAGTTCCTGTTTCTGTAGAAACTTCATTTATTTATTTATTTGGCTGTCCCGGGTCTTAGTTGCAGCACTTGGGATCTTCCTTTGCAGTGTGCAAATTCTTAGTGCGGCATTTGGGACCGAGTTCCCTGACCAGGGATCAGACCAGGGCCCCCTGCCTTGGGAGCACAGAGCCTTAGCCATTGGACCACCAAGAAAACCCATAAAAGCTTCATTTTTAGATTAATTTGTGATGGATTAAGCTATCATAATTCAAGTATATAGTTCTTTTTTTCTATCCACTATTCATTGTCATGCAACAGTAAAGGCAATAAAAATGCAGCAAGCTTATGAAGTACTATTTTTCTAAAAGGAACAGGAGGCATTTTCATTTTTATTATTGTACTTTTGGTTATGCAGATACTTTAATGATATAAATGTTTATGTCCCCCATAAATCTCACCAGAAATTACTTTTGATTCTGTTGACTAAGTTAAACAGTCTATAGTAGGATAGAGTACTGGGTACAAATGGTCCAAAGTAAGATAAAAGACTGTGATAAAAATGCTAGGTCTTAAAAGAGAAACTGGCTTATGCACTAAACATTTTGTGCTTTGGTCTAATATTAATGTGATGTCTATGTTAAATGACAAAAAGAACCAGTGCTGAATCACGTTATATTTCCCAGCACTGTATACTTTCTGTCCTACGTGACAGTTTTGTCATTGTAAGAGATTTTGGAAATTAAAATGGGTAATAGGATCTTAGGTTATTTTCCTGACCAAAACTATCTTTCTTGGAATCACAATATTATGATGGTTTTTATGCTCTTGTATATTGGATGTCATAAGCTGTGTGCAGTTTAGGGGATCCTTTCTCATTACAGGAAGGTTCTTCTTTCCTTTAAAACTGTGATCTGTCCTGTGACGAATCTGTACTATACACTGTGTAAATGGCTAATAAGTCAATTGCAAACCAACTGAACCTACAAATCTTAGTGCTGGTGCTGAAATCTCTTCAGAATAGTCATTGTGATATCAAAGTTTGTTTCAAAATTTGCAACCGCCAAGTGTCAATCAAAACCCAAAGATGAAGCTTTAATGAATTCTCATGCTTTAGGTATGCTGCCTTTTTAGATTTTTTTGGTTCTCCACTATTTTTACTGTACTGTTTCATTTAAATTTTCTACACGCTAACTTCGTTTATGGATTTGAAATAGGATTGCAGTATATACATTAAAAAAATACATATTTTAGTAAGTGCTTTTTTTCCCCATCAAAAATAGAATTTTGTCAAATTCATCTTTAGTATATCTGGACAGATAATATGGTTTTTATCTAGGCTTATTAATATGATATATTAACTTTGTACATTTTAAAATCCATTCTCAAATTTCTAAAATTAAATGCTGTTATTTATCTGTAATGTTTTATGAAGCAGTCTATGCACTGTTTCTCCCTGTGTGGCTTTTTTGATTATTACACAGTAGTAGGTTGCATATTTGTGACTGTTGCTATAAGTTGAACTCTCTTTTTGTTTAAAAGCATATAAAATTGAGAATTTGATCTGACCGATGGTTGAAGATTCCCTTCAGCATGGTGAAAGAGGTGGGGCTAAATCTGAGGTCATTTTTTAATGACCTCTCTGTTTAAGTTTTATTACTGTTTTTTATTTTGTCGCCACATAATGATGGAAGAAGGATTGCGGTGTGGGCAGCAGGAAGTAAAGTGTTTAGGTTCATTAATCTTTCTGGATTAATGGGTGCTCTCTAGTTAGTTTGAGGTTTCCAAGAAACGCTGTCAAATAAGTTTTGTTCTACATATGGCTTCATCATTCTCCTCAGGGAGCTCACTGCCTAAAGTAGAGCTGTCCACTAGGATAGCCACCAACTCCTTGTACTTGTTGAGTACTCGAAATGTCACTGGTGATATGCTATAAACGGAAAATACACACTGATTTTGAAAACTTAGTATAAAAAAGAATATAAAATATTTTAATAGTAATTATGATTATGTATGATTGTATATGATTATTAATATTGATTTTATGTTTTAGTAATATTTTAGATATATTAGGAGATAAAATATGTCATTAAGATTAATGCCACCTGTTTCTTTTCACTTTTTTAATGTAGCTACTAGCAAATTTTTAATTGCATATGAGGTATACATTATATTTTTATTTGACGTCATTGATCTAGAGTCAGTAGGTTTGTATATGCATACTTAAAGACACTACTGTAATTTTTGTAATTTAAAAAGATGAAATTAAATAAACTACAATTATATCTTCCCTTATACCTTTTTTCTTCTTATGGGAATAAACTTTGTTGAATAGTATGATTTAATCATATGCCATTATAATAATGGGTTACCTCCTCTCTGATTTTTCTGTCTAACTGGTTATAAGAGAATGCAGTTCCTTCATTATGACCTTGACATTTCAACATAAAGACAATAGGATTCTTGTATCTTGGAACACTAGCACTTAATTAAGAACTGATACAAATATAGAAGACTTAGCTTGAAGGTTTAAGTTTCTATTAATATTTTTGCCTTATCCTGTAAGTGTATATATAGAGAGATATAGATAGAGATCTACAGATACATACTTTTTATATCACTTTTAAAATTTGTTTTGTTTGTTTTTGCCATGTGGCTTGTGGAACCTTAGTTTTCTGACCAGGGATCTGTCCTGAGTCCCCAGCACTGGAAGCGCAGAGCCCTAACCACTGGACTGCCAGGGAATTCCCCTAAAGTATATTTTAAGAGAAATTCCTTAGTTCAAAATAAAATTTGCTTCAACATTTCTTTCATTTTTCTCAATTACCCTAAAAAAATAGTTCCCACCTCCTTAGTTCCCTTCAGGTGGAGGTGAGGGTCAACATCCTTTAGTTCTGTCTTGTTGTGATAACCTGAGTGTTTAAAATAGTTCTTTATTTTTTTAAAAAAGAAATTATTCATTTGACTGTGCCAGGTCTTAGTTGCGACTCATAGGATCCTTACTTGCAATATGCAAACCCTTGGTTGGGGCATGTGGGATCTATTTCCCTGACCAGTGATCGACCCTTGGTCCCCTGCATTGGGAGCACAGAGTCCTAGCCACTGGATCACTAGGGACGTCCCAATAGTTCATTTCTTAACACTTGTTCTTCAAAAACCGAAACAAATTACTCCTAAAATCTTTTTAATCTTGGCTTTTGTTGCATTTTTTTAGGAAAATCATATCACAGATGATATTGGAATATCGACTTGGAAGAAGCAGACTTTTCTCTCCCATGGTGCTTTACTAGCAAAAAGCTGCCAAGCTGCAATGGAATTAGCAAAGCATGATGCTGAGGTTCAGGATATGGCATTTCAGTATGGGAAGCACATGGCTATGAGTCATAAGGTATTTGCACACCCTTTCTGTTTTCTCAGTATTTAAATAGCTAAAATGATACACAAGAAGCCTTTTACCATTTAATAAACTGCTTTTATATATCAGAAACTGTTTATTGAGTACATAAAATTTATTGTTCATGGTGATTATTATGTAATATAAACAGTATGATTAGTGAGTACTGCATAATTTTGATAGAAAGCTAGAGCTTACTTAAGCCATATTTGTGATGTTTGTCTTTTCTTATCACCTGAAAGGTTCTTGAAAGAATTATTGCAAATTATTAAATAACATGTAATGTTGCTAGTAACAAATTGCAAGAATATTTGGGTTTTTGTTACAGTTTCCATATAGTTCCTATGTAAAACATATTGTGGAAAGTTAATGAAATTTAGAAATATATGGAGTAAAATTGAAAGCTTTAATTCCAATAACTGAAATATAAAATGTCTTAAGGGAGGGAGGTTGAAGAGAGAGGAGATATATGTATATTTGTGCCTGATTCACATTGTGCAGCAGAAACCACACACTGTAAAGCAGTTATCCTCCAATTAAAAATAAATTTTTAAAAAATGTCTCAAGATTAGCTGTTATATTGTTATGTCTGCTGCTGCTGCTGCTAAGTCGCTTCAGTCGTGTCCGACTCTGTGTGACCCCAGAGACTGCAGCCCACTAGGCTCCCCCGTCCCTGGGATCCTCCAGGCAAGAACACTGGAGTGGGTTGCCATTTCTGTCTCCAATGCATGAAAGTGAAAAATGAAAATGAAGTTGCTCAGTCGTGTCCGACTCTGTGACCTCATGGACTGCAGCCTACCAGGATCCTCCGCCCTTGGGATTTTCCAGACGAGTACTGGAGTGGGATGCCATCGCCTTCTCCATTGTAATGTCTATGTATATGTTATTTTAAATTCCATTTAGTATGTATTTCTTAGATGCTGCTTAAATAGCTCATAAGAAGGGGGAAATATGTAATATTTCCAGATGAGTTTTTATGTACTTTATTAAATTGTTGATTAGTTTATTAATATATTAATATAATTTCTAAATCCTTAGGTTAAACTTGAAAAGGAAAATAAATTTAAATAAAAAAGGGATAGGGAAAAACTATTAAAAAATTTTTTTAAGATTATTGTTAATCATATGAGCTGTTCTTTTGCTTATTACGGTACATCTAAAAACTGTTCCTTAAGCTTTATTTTTCACTCTATAACTGGTGCTTTCTGAGTATGATTGAAACATGCCATTGTATATGCATTTACTGATTTAACTCTTTGACTACTCTTTCTAGATAAATTCGGATCTCCAGCCTTTTATTAAAGAAAAAACCAGTGACTCCTTGAGTTTTAATCTAAACTCAGCTCCTGTAGTCTTACACCAGGAGTTTCTTGGAAGAGACTTGTGGATAAAGCAGATCGGAGAGGTAAAATGAAATTGCTCTTATTTTAGATACCAATAGTATTTAGTTAATTTTAAAACATAACTCATATTTTATGATGATCTAAGAGCAATAGTCATATAGAGCATATAGATCAGTCATATAAGCGCTTATCATGTAACAGGTAAAATTCTTACTTTATAATCCACAATTTTTGAGAGTTAAGTGTTAGTTAAAAGTTAGAGACTACAATACTGTATTTTCTTGTTATTTGAGTTTATAGAATACTGTAATACAAAACTAGTGCCTGTGGTGAATGCTAATTAATTCAGATGATTTTTTTTCCTAAAGGCTTTCAAAAATTGGGCTATGGTAATAGCACCACCCTTTAACTGACGGCAATTTCCCATCTGTAGACTCTAGCACAAGCTGCAGAATTCCAGGAGCTCCGTCTGTCAGCTCATTGGGTTATTTTAAAACAAACTTGGACCCTGAATACTTAAGTTCTGAGGCATTATCAAAAAAGAAAAAAAAGTATAGTTAAGTAGGAGGAGTTAAGGAACTTGAATTGGGTAAATTTTCTACTTTTCTGTGGGAGAGAGACGGTATGGAAGATGAGAGGAAAATTTTTGGATTTTTTTTTAATCCAGAAAGTCTGGATTAAAAAGTTCTTGGACTTTTATCCAGAGCTTCATGGAATTTATTTAACTTGGTGGTTCTAATTGACTGGGTTAATCTGAGATACAACCTGGGGAACGAGGCACAGTTGGGGTGGAGATAGATAACATACCTAAAGCAGAGAGACCAGAGATACCTGCTTTTGGAAAATTAAGATTTTCCCTCTCCCACCTCTCCTCCATAATAGATGTCAAAATGCCAACAGCCAGCTTAAAATTCCTCATGTTCACCAGGTAGAAAATGAGAGGATTCCTTTCTGGAGAAATTGTCAAACTCAGAGGAAAAGCCCTGCAGATGTGGACATTTGGGGCTGTCTCAGTAAACAGGCCGTGTCCCTAACCAGCTGCTTTACAGTGAGGTCCAACAGTTGACAAGCCTCAGAGTGTCCAAGGGCACAGAAATATCCAACTGAAGTAGAATAGCTAATAAAGGACCCTTGGGCATTTCAGAGTAGCCTCTGCTGGAAAGAATGAGTCAAAAGCTAACTGATTTAAAAAAAAAAAAAGAGGAAACAGAGACAGTGCAAGGGAAAAAAAAGTTCAAATGTACTGTAATCAATATATTCAGTGAGATAAGATAATAAATCCATGAAATGAGAACACGTGATATGATGGGCTTCCCTGGTGGCTCAGTGGTAAAGAATCCGGCTGCCAGTGCAGGAGACACAGGTTCAAACCCTGATCCAGGAAGCTCCCACATGCCACAGAGCAACTAAGCCCAGGGCCACAACTATGAGCCTGTGCTCTGGAGCCTGGGAACTGCAACTGCTGCGCCCGCATGCCGCCACTACTGAAGCCCGTGTGCTCTAGAGCCTGTGCACCACAACAAGAGAAGCCACTGCACTGAGAAGCCCATGTGTGGCAGCCTGAGCGTGGCCCCCGCTTGCTGCAACTAGAGAAAAGCCTTCACAG
The DNA here is from genome assembly GCF_001704415.2 of Capra hircus. NCBI lineage: Eukaryota > Metazoa > Chordata > Mammalia > Artiodactyla > Bovidae > Capra > Capra hircus. Next base: position 30,126,986 of record NC_030816.1, read on the forward strand.
CAATGAAGACACGGCACAGCCAAAAATAAATAGATAAATAAATTCATTTAAAATGAAAGGAACAGATGATACATAAAATGGGACAATTCAAAAATAAGAAATCAGAATTATAAAGCATAAAAATATGAAAGTAGATTTTTTTTAAAAAATCAGTAGAATAAACAAATAAGAAAATCCCCAGAAAACTGACTAAAAAGACAGTAGAAAAATAGAAAAGATAAGAAAATTAGAGGACCAATTGAAAGATGAGTCCCAGAAAGAGAAAACTGAAAATGGAGATGAAAAAATTAACAGAGAATTAAAGAAAAGAAAAATTCTAAGAATCGAGGGACCTGAAGTTGTCTCCAAATTGAAATGTTACTCTAAATTATGAATTTTAAAAGACCGACACCAAGTACTATCATTATCAAATTGTGAAACAGTGGGGATAAAGAAGAGATCCTAATACTTCCAGAAAGAAAAAGAAATACCAATGTACAAAGGATCAAGAGTTAGTATTGTCTTAGTGGTGACACGGAAAGCTTCAAGGCAATGAAGTAATAACTTCACCATTCAGAGAGAAATTGTTTCCAACTTAGAATTTTATGCCAGTCGTACTAGCAAATGTGATATTAAATAAAGACAACTTAAAACAGCATTTCAAAAAGCATAGTTTTTTTTAGGGAACTGGTTATATATTCTATCAAGGGAGTAACCAAGCAAGAAAAAGGCATGGAGTTTAGGAACTAGGGCATCAGCCATAGGTGTGAAGTGATAGGAATTCCCAGGACACCGTGAAAGGAAGAGTAATAAACAAGAAAGAAGAACGCCAACAGTAAGAGCACTTACTGTGTGCCACCTACTGTTCTGATGAGAAACCTGAGGCAGAGAGATTAACTTGAGCACAGTCACACAGCACTGGCAAGTGATGGAGCCAGTACGCAGACTCAGGCAGCCTGACTACAGGACCCATATCCTTAAATACAGTAACATGCTATACTATCTCTCATCCAAGCAAGTCCTCGCTGATAGCTCTGCATCCAAGCCACACTGGAACAAGAGGACAGAGATCTCCAGAAGAAATATCTCTAAGGAAAACATGGAACTGATGATCCCCTAGTGCTTGGCCATATTGAGAATTTAGGAACTATTAATGACAAGAACATAGAAACTAAGTGTAGTAGTTACTACTGTTGCCTGACACATTACCCCAAAACTTAACTGTTTAAAATAACCATTTTAGGGGACTTCCCTGGTAGTCCAGACTCTGAGCTTCCAGTGCAGTGGCTGTGGGGTTGATCTCTGGTTAGGGAACTCAGATCCCACATGCTGCATGGCCTGGCCAAAAAAATATAATAATAATAATAACCATTTTATTATGTTCATGGATGAATTTGGACAGTGCACAGAGGGATGACTGCTCCATGATGTCTGAGACTTCAGGTGGAAAGACTCAGAAGCTGGAGGTGATTCAGTGATGCTGGAGACTGGAATCATTTGGAGGCTCTAATCACATCTGGCACTTGGGCTGGGCTGTCAAGAAAACAAGGTTTCTTACCAACTCAAATACTCATACATGCCCCCCCACCCCCCACCCCCAACTTAGCTTGGCTTCTTACAAAATGGCAGCCTCAGAGTAGTCAGACTACTTACTTGTCTGTCTCATTTTTCCTCTCTTTGGCTATTTCTTCTATCTTCTAGTACTGTTCTTTCTTGATTTTTAAGTTTTAGACATTATCTATTGATCCTATAATGATGACTCAGGACTCCAAACACAGAGCGTTCCTTCCAGCAAACAAGGGAGAGGCTGCATTTTCTTTTATGACCAGCCTCTGGTGTCACCTCTCATTTTCATGGTCTTCTTTGAAAATAATCACAGACCCACCCAGAATCAAGGGGAGGCACCTGTGTACCTCATCTATCACTGGTAACAATTTCAGTCAGTTTGGGGTCCACTTCTATAAACAGCCACATTAAACATGTGAAATTAAATGAGGCAGTTTTTAGCTATAGTGAAAAAATTTCAATGTATAAGAAAGGAAATGTGATCATAATACTTTACATGGCTTAGAGAATAATATTTATATAGCATAAAAATGTGAATCAGTTCAGTTCAGTTCAGTCGCTCAGTCGTGTCCAACTCTTTGCAACCCCATGAATCGCAGCACGCCAGGCCTCCCTGTGCATCACCATCTCCCGGAGTTCACTCAGACTCACGACCATCGAGTCAGTGATGCCATCCAGCCATCTCATCCTCTGTCGTCCCCTTCTCCTCCTGCCCCCAACCCCTCCCAGCATCAGAGTGTTTTCCAATGAATCAACTCTTCACATGAGGTGGCCAGAGTACTGGAGTTTCAGCTTTAGCATCATTCCTTCCAAAGAAATCCCAGGGCTAACCCCCTTCAGAATGGACTGGTTGGATCTCCTTGCTGTCCAAGGGACTCTCAAGAGTCTTCTCCAACACCACAGCTCAAAAGCATCAATTCTTCGGCGCTCAGAATACCAAATACTAATTTAAACCAAAAAACATAATCACTGAGGAGAGGGTAAGGGAAAGGAATATGTTTGGTCATATAAGAAATGTAATTATTCCTGTTTTCGTAATAGGATCAATAGATAATGTCTAAAACTTAAAAATCAAGAAAGAACAGTACTTGAAGATAGAAGAAATAGCCAAAGAGAGGAAAAATGAGACAGACAAGGTCTGAAGAGTGCTAGGGTATTTTGTTAGAAGCCTTGTGCTATTCGAGTCTTTAATTACTATACATATGTTTGTTTTTATTTTAAAACCTTTAGTTTAAGATTTTATATACTTTGCTATAGTAATTGCACTTCTAATAATGTGTCCCAGGAAAAATATCATAGATGTGGGCCAAGATTTATATATTAAAATATGTAGTAAGATACTAATTATAAAAGGAAGAAAATGAAAATTGATCCACTTGAAAATAGAAAAAAGTTAAATGAAGTATAGTACAAAGAAACATTATACAACTATTGAATATTGTATTACAAGGATTGTATTTGTGTGCTTTTTGACAGCTGAACCAAAAATATATATATACAGATGGCGTTAGTAACTCTAATTGGGTTACATTAGAATACATTGCAGATTTATATAGTTTGGTTGAAAAGATCCAACTAAATATGTTAAATGAAAGCTATGAAGTCTCAGTTGGCTATTCACATATATATATATATATGAGTAACACAGATAAGAATTTTAAAGAAGCTTCACAGAAAAGGGACATATTTAACTCTTAGTGTCTTTGCAAGCTTACAAAGTTGTAAATATAGACTATATGAGAGTCCAGGATTTCCTAAACAGCTGGTGAAATATCCCCAAATCATTATCTTAAACTTGATTTTCAGTTCAAAGGCATATCCTTTCCAAATAGCCTATGCCTTAGGCATGAACTCAGGAAACTTCCCTCATAGCTCAGTTGGTAAAGAATCTTCCTGCAATGCAGGAGACCTGGGTTCGATTCCTGGGTCAGGAAGATCCACTGGAGAAGGAAATGGCAACCCACTCCGTATTCTCGCCTGGAGAATCCCATGGACAGAGGTGCCTGGTAGGCTGCAGTCCATGACGTTGCAAGAGTCAGACACAACTTAGCAACTAAACCACCATCTAGGCATTAACTCTAGTAAATTAACTAGATCTTGTCCAGGGGTCAGTAAACTCTGCTGAGATGAAACCCAAGAGCAAACAAGGTTATGTCCATCAACCTAGGTCTCCTGTGATCATCTCTAAATCCTCATCCTTCAGGAAAAACTAGCAGTTTATTCCTCACCTCAGGGCCTTTAGGCCCTTCTTATATCTACATTCTGAGTCATGAGCAGGGTCACAGAAGGAAAAAAGATGAATTCATCTGAAGCAAATAAGAAATGTAAGAAGTTAGTTTCTATCATGCAAGGAGCAACATTCTTCAGGTTAAAAAACTCCTTACTTGAGTTTATTTTAATTTTCTAAATTATATTCATGTTTATATAAAGCTGTCTACAATAATGATCTTGGTCTGTGCATATCCCCTAGTCAGAGTTAGGGAACACAATTTGCGTAACACTTGAGAGGGACATTCTATCCTCAATCTCAAGGAGGCTGCTTATTAATCCTGAAATTACTTCTGGTGCTCTCTTTCCAACTTCCTGTGATATTTTTCTCCTCTGTATTTTTATACTTTCTTCTCCCAGGTTTTGAATTTTATTATAAGATTCTTAAGGATAATAGTGAATTTACTTTTGAATTACCAATGGTACTTGCATAATGACTCGCTTGGAGTAGTCATCCAATTGTGCGTGCTTGCTAAGTCACTTCAGTCGTGTCCAACTCTTTGTGCACCACCCTATTGTAGCCCTCCAGACTCCTCTGTCTGTGGGATTCTCCAGGCAAGAATACTGGAGTGGGTTGCCGTGCCCTCCTCCAAGGGATCTTCCAGACCCAGGGATCAAACCCATGTATCTTATGCCTCCTGCACTGGCAGGTGTGTTCTTTACCACTAGTGCGACCTGGGAAGCACCAGTCATCCATTAGTATTCGTCAAAAAGTGTGTGTGGTGTAGTCTTCTGGGGACAAAACTGGTGGCAGCTTGTTTTGTTAAATAGAAATAGTCAAGGTGGTATTAACAGAAATGGCCCATAGAGGACCAGGATTTGGGAGACCTAGATTCTGGTTTGGGCTCTTCTAGCATCTGTTTCCAGAGAAGGCGATGGCACCCCACTCCAGTACTCTTGCCTGGAAAATCCCATGGACGGAAGAGCCTGGTAGGCTGCAGTCCATGGGGTCGCTAGGAGCCAGACACGACTGAGCAACTTCACTTTCATTTTTCACTTTCCTGCATTGGAGAAGGAAATGGCAACCCACTCTAGTGTTCTTGGCTGGAGAATCCCAGGGACGGGGGAGCCTGGTGGGCTGCCATCTATGGGGTCGCACGGAGTCGGACACGACTGAAGTGACTTAGCAGCCACAGCATCTGTTTACCTTAATCACTTTCTTTAACATCTTTTTTATTTTTTTGTAAAATGATGGCATTGAACTAGATCATTTCTAAGGTCCCTTTCAGCTCTCAAATCCAAGAAATTTCTTTTTAAAAAAACTCTTAAACAGGAAATGCATTGTAAGAAAAAATATTTATCTATATTAGAAGCTAAGTTCTACCTTTGACACCTTTGAGAAATAGAAACATCTTGCTCCCAGTGATGAAAGACAATTATGATTTCTTATTGTCACATATAAAATTATTTCCCTGCTCTGGTCAGGTAGGTTTGAGTCCCATTTGTCTTTTCAATTTCCTGCTTAGGGAGAGTGAGAATTAATGACTAGACAAGGAAGGGAAGAGGGGATTACATACCCTTAGTGCACATTCAACATCACTGCAAAGCCAAGAAGCAGAGCACCTCTGAAATTTTTCATATCACTCTGTCCAACTTCCCCCTCCTCCCCAAGTCTTAAGATTGGACGGCACTCTTCCATTGCACCCGCAGTACACACACTACGCACTTCTATAAGAGGCAGTTTAGAGCCCCAAACCAGATCAGAAACAGCTGAAAGATATTTGGTGAGCAATGTCTCCATACTAAATTCTACAGATCCCTCCCTACCTTAATTTTAAATTTAAATTTGTAGCTGCTGAAAAATAATGATCAGGTAGAAGTACTGATAGTAAATGGGTGATTCACCCTAGGGAAGTGAAGTCATTACTCAGCTATCATTTTGATTCCTAATAAAAGAAAGTTAGAATCTTTCAGAGAACCACAGAGCTCTGACTCTTTCAGGGAGTCCAGGGGCTATTGCAGGTCAGCATGCTTTATTTTTAATGATCCTTCTAGTTTCCTGCTGCCATTACAATAAGAAATAAGAATTATGAAAATTTTTTTTCTTGGCTATGTCTGAAAGTACTGAAATGTCACTTAGGCTTGTGACTTTCTGACACTGTTATAGCCATCCACAAAATACCTTAAGTGAATACATACTACCACTACTAAACTAGCTATCACTTGTCCCTAGCTATTGTACTTTTTATTCAAAAAATAAAACATTTAAAAAAAATTGCTAGAAAAGGCTGGTATGCACAAACATAACATGTGTATATTCTTAAACAAAAGAGAAGGTACACATTCAGAGAGTCCTCATTAATGCCATATGATATTTTTCTAATTATTTATGTTATTTTTTAGTAGTTTCAAAAGGAATAATACTGACAACATCCTCTACCATGTAGAGTATAGGCATTTGAAAGGAGACCACAAAGACTATGAAATGGCTCTAACTATCTCCTAAATTAAAGTACTTCTTAAGGAAACAAAGTGCTTGAATATAGGAGATACAGCAGTAAGTTGTCTGAAGGTTGTCTGTGGCCTTGTTAAGAGAAACACAAATGTAAGGAATACTGTAATTGATGCCATTTGGGCAGCTCAGAGGAAAGAGAGTTTGAATCTGATTGAAAATGTCAAGAAAGGGTTTGTAAAGTAAGTGATATCTGAGATAGTCCTTGAAGAAAAACTTAACAATGAAGATGGGAGTGAGGGCTTCCTATACAACAGAAGCCATGAAGAAGAACAGTTGCAGATGGGCAAGTGTGCCGTGTATTCAAAGGGAAAAAAAATTATAATTTGGATGGAAGACAAAAAAACATAGGGCAGTATGGAGACAGATGGAGAATTGCCAAAATAGTACATAATGACTATGCTTAAAGACTCTGGTTCAAACAGAAACATGTATAGCAATAGTCAAAAAATGGAAGTGACTCAGTGCCCATCAAATGATGAATGTATCCATGCAATGGATTATTATCTGGCCATTAAAAGGAATGTAGTATTGATACTTATTCCACCATGACAAAAATGTTCTAGAACTGGATAGTGGTAATGGTTGCACAACACTGTGAATGTCCTAAATGTCCCTGAGTAAAATGGTGAATTTTTCATGATGTGACTTTTGCCCCAACTGAAAAAATAAGACTTGGATGTTTGTAGAAAATGAACTTGATTCAGAAGTCATGGAGCAGAAATTGAAAGTTTTTGAGCCAGGTAATGTCAAGGTTTGAAATGTGTTTTAGAGAAGTGTATCTAACTACATTATGTAGAATCAGAAGAGCAAGAAGATACTATAGATACTGTAGTCAGAGTTGTGGGGAATCTGTTAATAAGTGCAGGGGAAAAGTCCTAATCAGAGTGTTGGCAATGAAAATGGAAAAGTAAGGAGGTTAGTTATAAAATTCACTTTAGAGAGGAAATATATTGGACCTGAAAACTGATATGACAGGAAGAAGCTGGTAGATGTATACTAGTGAGTGGTGTTCAGAGGCCAAAACCAGGATATAGAACTTGGATAACAGGAAGAATTGTGCTATTAATACAAATAGGGAAGTTAAGTGGGAACATTGGTATAAGTTTGGTTTTTGACACGGTGAGCTTGGAGTACACCATCAGGGTTGGTGACCATCAGACCTTGGGACCTGGCCATCACCTTGGGACATAGCTACTGGAGGAAGCAACTCAGTTCTGTCAGCCTCATTTCCTTGCTCATGGCCTTTGTGAGATCCAGGTAGATTTTTTTTCTCTTAGTCAAACTGTAATTTTATATTTCACATCTCCTGGATTCAAGCATGGTAAGAAAAATGGCTTAAAAGCGATAATAGGACTTCTGAACAAAGAGAGATTTATGATGTAGGTAATAAAAGCCTCTGCTCTTTTTTAATGGGATACCATGTGTTGTGTCACTTCAGTCGGGTCTGACTCTTTACAACCCTGCGGACTGTGGCTTATCACAATTCTCTGTCCATGGGATTCTCCAGGCAAGAATACTGGAGTGGGTTGTTATGACCTCCTCCAGAGGATCTTCCCAACCCAGGAATCGAACCCTGTGTCTGTTATGTCAACCTGCGTCTGTTATGTCTATCTGCATTGGCAAGCAGGTTCTTTAACTAGCACCACCTGGGAAGCCCTAATGGGGTACCATAGCCTTCCTCATCTGTGTATTTCTTCCTCTTACATTGAAGAGGAAGGAAGAGAATACAAGAAAGTTAATTCCATGGACATTCACATTTGCCTCCAAAAAATAGCTTTCCCTGGAGAGAGATGGTAAAATCAGGTACCTACGCAGTCCAGTTCTGAAGGGTGTTCACTTCCTTGCAGATGCCTTCTGTGCTTTCTTATTATTAATATTAGGTAAGACTGGTCAAGATAGCAAAGGGAAGGGCTGCCCTGTTCCTTTTTATTCTGACACCTTTCCAGCTCCTTAACTGGAGAGCCCAGCAAGGATTGCTTCCCCTCCCAAACCAAACTCAGCTAGCTGGCTGCTTCAGCATGGGGGCTCACAGCTCTAGTAGATGTCTGATTTGTTACCTTTTGAAATCCTCATACACTGTACCCAAACCATTCTGGGATGAGATATCCTTCCTCTGTCCACCAATAGATCTTATATATACATACTAAATTATACATCTTCATACCAATGCAAATGCAAAGCAAACTTGTTTTCAGTAAGACCTAAAATTCCTTTTCTCTAAAGGAGTCAGTGATATTTCTGGCAGTACCAAAGCAGACCTTTAAAATATCATTATTATCTTTTTTATTTTTGTAGCCACCAATGTAATCTTTTATTCAAACAAGAATCATTAGTGAATAATTGGTTAAAACAATTGGATGAATAGTTAGTAAGGGAATCAAATAGTCACAGGGACTCAAAGCACCCTTGCAGAGTACTTATTGAAGACAGAGGGGAGAAGTGAACAGACTTAGTCTCCCCAATAATAAGACGGCTGATACTGCATGACTCCGAGTGTAATGGATAAGTGTACAACATCATCTGTAGAGCTGTCTTTCAAAAATATCTTCACCTAAATCTAATCATGTGAAAACAAGTCCAAGGATAAGGGATATTCTGCAGGGCAACTAACATGGATTCCTTTTTAAAATGACATATTATAAAAGACAGAAAAGGTGGTGTGGAGACTGTTGTAGATGAGAAGAGATTAAAAAGCTGTGACATCCAAAGGGAATGTATGATTTTTAATTTGATCTTGGATTGGGATAAACATATCTCTAAAGGACTCCACTGGTTGGACTTGAAATTTTGAATATGGACATTATATTAAATATAATAAATGTTAAAATTATTAGATGTGGTCACAGGTTTGTAATTGTGTAGGAGAAAATGTTGTTCTTATGAGATAAATGCTGAGGGACATATTTAGAAATGACATCGTTATGTCTATAACTTAATCCCGTATAGTGAGCAAGTGATCATTTAGAGAGAAAACAAAGATGACAGTATATTAGCAACTAACCAGTAGAGTTGGAGAGCAAATGGGTGTTCTTTATGTCCTTTCAACTAAAAAATTTTAAAAGAAAGTTAGTTTTTCTTGACAGTTTAAGATGAGAATCTTATTTTTTAAATTGTTATTCTAAAACTTAACTGGTAGCATTGGGGAAGAATAACATGATAAGTAGAGGTGATCCATCTCTAGCAATTTCTGCACTCCCTGCTGTGGAATATTATTTTTCTGCTTTTAGAAAAAGGTTTTTCCATATCCAGTTTTCAAGTCCAGATAATAGTAGTTAGAAACTGGAAGCAGTTCATTTATGTCATCCAATCCTTTGTTACCTGACTTATAAAAAAGCATTTGTTTCTTAAAGTAAAAGACCGCATTGTACATCCATTACTTACCAACAGGGAATCTATCTGCCTTTGGTCTGCAGAGGCTGGTATATAAACGTTTTGGAATTAATCCCTCTGTGCATCCTCTCAATCAGAGCACTGGCTTTGTTTTCTCTGGTGTGGAATACTGTTTTGCAGCGCTCACTGTCGCTGTCAGAGGAGGCCTTCCGTGTCATGAGCACTGGCGCACAACTTGTCTGTTTTCACTTTTTTTTTTTTATGATAAAACAAGGTTCAATCCACACATTTTCTGTGAACTGCTAAAGACCAGGAAAAATTACTGTCTTTTCTCATGACCTGGATTGACAAGAAACACACCTACAGGAGCCAAAGGATGAGTGAATCCCTTTTAAAGACCCAAGTAATGAAGCCCTCGGGGAATTGGCATGCGGAGCAGAATTTACAGTGGCTTCTGGAGATGAACAGTGTGGCAGGAAGAGGTTCAGGACAGCCGGCTGTTGAAATACAGTCTGCATTTATTTTATATCAGCCTATTTTGGGCCCCAGTGAGAAAGTTATTTTAATATCTTGCTCTGCTAGAAATATACATGGTAAGTGGCAGATGTCAAAAAAAGGGGGGATAAAGTTACAGCACTCCATTCTCCTTGAGACTCACAGAGTTTATATAGTTGCAGTCTGTTTAGCCTTTGAAATAAACCCTGATGCATACAGAAGCAGGATGATAGGCATAGTCCACATCAGTGACCCTCAAATGACTCAGAATTCAGGGCTAGGGTATTAAGGACCTACATTTTCAACAGGCTGCCCAGGGGATTCTGATACAGCCAGGCCAGTACTTGGGAACACCTGGTCTGACCCAGTATGCTTATTTTACAAATAAGAAAATGAAGATCCATGTAAAAATTTAAAATTTCTTGAGGTGTTATCCTATTATGGACTTGAAACTGTATTTCCTGGCTCCCAGCATATCCATTTCCCAGGAGGTCACAGTGCCTCTTAAAGTGGTCACAGTTAAGAGCTTAGGCCACCAGTTTCCCTCCACAGACAGGACCTACTTACCACCTGAGGTTTGGAGGTGCACATTTGAAATCTGAGGTCTCATGACCTCCATTTAGGCTCTTTTCTTTTCAGTCACTGTTATCAAGATTGAGACTCTTAATTACTCTAAACCACTGTATCTATGAGAAGCTTGGTAGATTATTTTTCTCTCTTCTTTTGTTGAGTTTCACAAATTTCTTGAATTTATTTTTTATAGATTCCCATCTTCAGCTTACTTCTAAATAGAAGTTGAGTAATAAAATCAAATAGGAGTAAAAATTATTTTTCAGACACCAGATATTGACTCCCCATTAACTGAATACTGACTGAATCTAAACACCCAGCTTTCCTAGAACTAGGAATGATATGAACTTTGCTCTGTAAGTCTCCTGAATAAACAGTACATAACCAGCACTTATTAAGAAAAAGCATTTATCCATTTATTCACTCTTTCACCAGATACTGACCATGTCCTATCCATAGATCTAGACATGGACTACAGTTATGATCAGGAGCGAAAATGTCTATATTCTCATGGAGCTTAAGTTCTAGAGGGAGATTGTATGTGAAAACAAGATTATACAGCCCGCTAGAGGGAGAGATATTTATTTGTTCTGTTCCTTGCTGTGTCTCCAGTGGCAGAGCAGTATCTAACACCCATCAGGTACACAGTGGACAAGTATGGAACGAATGAGCACTGTCAGATGAAACAGAAACTGGCCCTTCTGAAATTAACTGTTTTATAAGCAGAAACAGTTGGTAACATTCAATAAGAAATGTCATTTTTTCTAATTTGCTTTATTTTATAAGCTCTAAAAGCTTCTTGTGAAAAAAAAATTTTATATCAGAGTGTACTTTCAGGTGTGTGTCTGGCATACATGGATATTAACTCACATAGCAGCTGAAAATATATACCTATAAAGATCTAATTATTTATAGTATTTTATTTTATAAAATAAATGATACTAAGCAAAAGCAGTCAAGGATGAAATGGGCTTCACAAGACTGGAATGTTTGTTGTGACAAAATAAAAAGGACATTCAGGTGAGCAGCATATCAACAGTTAGTTTGTTCAGGTTGTATTGCCTGTGGCTGTCACTGTATGTAGGGTTCTAGTCTCTCAGCTTTCAAAACATTTAAGAGCTGATGTTAAACAAATAGGGATTTACATACATGGTGTTTCTTTGCCATCATCCCCAGCAAAGGATATCTCCACCATGTAAAAGGTGGTGGCCAAGCTAGGAATACAAAATAAAATGAGAAGATTTGAAAATAGCTGTGATTCTATTAAAAAAGGGAAAAAAAGGGTGGGGTTTAGCTTCCCCAGTGGCTCAGCAGTAAAGAATCCGCCTGCAACACAAGAGCCTCAGGAGGAACGGGTTTTATCCCTGGATCAGGAAGATACCCCTGGACAAGGGCATGGCAGCCCACTCCAGTGTTCCTGCCTGGAGAATCCCATGAACAGAGGAGCCCAGCGGGCTAGAGTCCTTAAGGCTGCAGAGAGTTGGACACCACTGAAGCGACTTAGCTGGTAGGATGGAGGTAGGGGAACTTAGCATGCATGTGATTCTATAAAAATGTTGACTCTTGTACACTTGAGACTAACATAATATTGTAAATCAATTCTTCAATTAAAAAAAAGGAAAATAGCTTGTGACTGATTAAAGCACAAGTACTTCAAAATAATAGAATTCTTTAAGATGATTAGTTTATAAGCAAGGTATGTGATAAGACTACTCTAGATGTCTTTATCTGTAAGTGCATTATAGTCACTGTTACTATATGAAGAAACTGATTTTTTTTTTCTGAGACTATTGGGGAAAGGGCTCAGCACTTCCAAAAGGAAAAGTCTGCCGCCATCGTTGTAAATTTTAGTTTCTCTGCACTTTACCCTGCAACATTAAGAAAGGTACTCAACTTTCTAACTTTCAACAGATACCACTTTCAACACTTCTCACATGTCCTTTATGTTAAGGACATAACATAAGATGAGAATTCTCATCTGTAAGATGAGAATGTTGAAAGTGCTAGAATGAAGAGGAGGTAGATAGAACAAAAACACAACTAAAATTAGTGAGGAAATGGCTGACACATTACAGAAATGAGTTGCGTGATAGTATAATTCCGTAGGGCTCCCAGTTTGTGCATCATTGGAAAAGTGCTGTGCCTGAGAAACCCATGCAAGAGACAGCCCTTGCCTGAGAAACCCAGCAAAAGACAGGGGAAAGGACAAACAAATGAAAAGGTGGAAAACTGGTGACCACAGAATCAGCCTCGTGTCAGATATCCCCTAACCCAAAATGAATTTGAGAGACAGGTGAGAATCTGAGAACTTGAAGACTAAGCATACTGTGAAATGCTGCTGCTGAAGTTTTGGTCACAAGCCGTGGATTATTCATGAGATCAGAGGCAGTTCATATTTGCATGATATCAAAGTGAGTAGCCAGGTCATGAGTGCACCATGCGGATGTTCTCGGGCTCCACACCACGCCTGCAGAAGTTACAGTGTTGGGAGAGAGATTTCAGTGTAGACAGAATTGTTTTAACTTGGGGAAAAGACAAGTCTGTCCCTGGACAGTAGATATAAAATACCTGAGGAGAGAGAAGAATGAGCCTCATTTTAAAATATCTGCAAGAACCGACTCTTATTCCTGCTGGTATATTACATCTCAGGACTAAATTCAAACCCTTCTTAGTTCACTGAAAATCTTAGATCCCAAAAACATCTTTGAGGAACAGATTGAAAACCACAAATTCTTTTTTTACAGTACATAGGTTGCAGAGGCCTTTTGTTTCATTGAAATCTTGCAAGTCCCAGTTTCAGCTAACTCATTTGTGATGGTGTCAAAAGCTATTCATGAGCAGTATCTTATTAGAAGTTGCTTTTTATGAAAATAAGAAAAACAAAATTAGGCCTCTTAGGATAAATTTTTTTAAGATTATAAAGAAGCAAAAAGATTTTAAACTAATCTTATAAAGATCTCATTTTCTCTCATGAAAGTAATCTGCCCACATTTAGTGTCATTATCTGTATAGTGTCATTTTGGACTCAAACAAAATGGTCTCAAGACCTAACCTATTTGTCAGTTGAAGGGCTCTCGTTCTGTGCAGAGGTGGCAGGAGTTTTGTTCTCAAGTCCACAGAACATGAGCTAACCTACCAGCAAAGACTAACACGTTGGTTGTCTCTATCATGTTCAGATTTGATAAATAATGCTTTTGAGTATATGTTTTAATTTCAAATTGTTTTTCAATAACTAAAAATATTAAAATTTGACCTTATATAGGATGTCTCCTCACCTCCAGCTTTCTTCCCTCTCCTCATCCCTGGTGACGGCGGGATGGAGGTGGGGGTCTTTTGCACAAGACAACATATTAAAAATTATGCCCAAGGGAGTGGGAAAAAAATGAACCCACAGATTACTTACTAATTGTACAGAAGGAAATAGGTCATTACAGTGAAACCATCTGATAGTCACCACTTAAACCCAGTGATCAAATTTATAGCATTACCGAGATACAGGAGAGCCTGACGTTTGGTGCTTCCTGAATTGATGCAGTTGAAGTATATAATATTCCATAGAAGATATTCTTGCAAAAAATGTTTAACCTAAATCTAAGCAAGCTTATTCAGACCCAACTTTCAGTTTGTAAGCAAACAGGAACAAGTTAAATGACACAATGAAAAAGTGATAATAATAAAAGACATTTTATATGACAGCTGCCCTGGTCTCCTCAAAAAGTCAGTTATTTCCATGAAAAAAGTTAATGATTCTTATTTTCATTTCTTAAAAAATGGGGAAGGGCTAGTCTAGATTTAAAAGACAAAACAGAGATAAAAGCCAAATGCAATGTGTGCATCTTGATTAATTCTAGTTTGAGAAGAAAAGCTAAAATTATATTCTTGGGACAACTAGAGAAATGTGAATATGGATTGTATATCAAAGTATGGCATTATTGTTAGTTTTTTTTTTTTAATCTGAAAGTGATCATGTATGACTTGTCCTGTGTTTACGAGATATTTGCTGAAGCATGAAGGAATGAGGAGTCATGGTGTCTGCCACTATCAAACCTAGAGTATATAAGTGTGCTCGTGGTACTGATCTTTCAACTCTTCAATACATTTGAGAGTTCTGTATATATGTATATACATACATACACGTGTATGTTTCACTACATACTACGTAAAGATAGAAGAGGAAGTGGAGGGGGGAAGAAAGTTGGCTTATTCTTTGAGAAGCAAAAGTTATAGAAATACTAATTGACTTTTAAAGAACTAATTGATTTTCCCCTCTTTTCTATTTTAGGCTCAAGAGAAAGGAAGATTAGACTATGCTAAGGTAGGTAGACTTTGTACATTTTACACAATTTTATACATTTCTATTTGCTATTTGGTTTTATTTATATTTGAAAAGTAAAAAGAAAAGCATCACATTCAAAACTAAGGGACCTTCCCTGTGAAGTAACAGGCATTAACAGGTGAAATAGGATTCATTTAATGGTAAGTTTATTTATTGAATGCCTACTTCTTTCCAGACACTGTGTTAGGCGTCAGGAATAGGAGAGTAAACCAGATCAGTTCTTTCATTCATGACATTTACAAGCTAGTTGAGGAGGTAATTAATAAACAACTAAATGGATTATAATATAATGTCAACTGGTGGTAAGTGTCCTGAGGAAAAATTAACCAAAACTAACCATTGCTGGAAAGATGTCTTTGGACTATGGAAAAGAGCTTTTAGCATCATCAGGTAATACCTGGGAAGCACCATACAGGGCAGATTTGGATTCCTAGAGGCAGTAGTTTTCACATAACCTGTGGAGCTTTGAAAATATACATGCCGGGGTTACCACAGCATCGTACCTCTTTCACCAACATCAGAATTCCCTGGTAGGCAGAGCTGGCCAGGGACAGGATGGAAGCGTTTGAAAAAAAGGCTCCACAGATCATTTTGACACATAGCCTTATTCAAAAACTGCTGTGGGATTTTGGATTTCAGTGCACCTGTGCAAGCCTTTGACCACACTTGGGTTTTCTCCTGAGGAACAAATGGAGTATTTTCGCAGGTGTGTGGGAAGTATACAGCTGCTTAACTAAAGGAACATGCTAACCATCTGGTTTTTATAACAGTCAAGAATAGCCAGAGTGTGAGCACACCTGTACTCCAAAGACAAGGAGGAAGAAATGGGACCTGTGAGAGCTCTGCTTGCACTGGGACAGCTGGCATCCCCCCAGTGGTCTCTCCAGGGCTGATCCAGAACCTTGTGCTCTTTCGGCAGCCCTGAAGTGCACACCCATGGTTCCATGCCTTTTCTTTGCCTGAAGTGCGGTTGTTTCCTTCTCTGTCTCACAAACGTATGTGTGCTTCAAGAAAAATTAGATTCAGAGTGGTGTCTCTATACTGAAGACTTCTGTGTCTATCACTTTATCTTTGATGTCTGTGCTAAGCTGTTTCAGTCATGTCCAACTGTTTGTGACCCCATGGACTGTAGCCTACCAGGCTCCTCTGTCCATGGAATTCTCCAGGCAAGAGTGTTGGAGTGGGTTGCCGTTTCCTTCTTAGATGTCTACTTGAGCCTTATACCTAAATGGTCTCCCACAGGCAGAGATGCTCAAAGCATCTTAAACTGAACTCAACATCTTCCCAACATCTCTGGTCACCTTTTCTTTGGTAGACTTTATTTTTTAGAGCAGTTTTTAAGTTCACAGCAAAACTGAGCAAAAAGTGTAGAGAGTTTGCATTACCCCCTGACACCACACAAGCACAGCCTTCCCCACTGTTAGCATCCTGCAGCAGATTGGGACATCTGTTATGATCAATAAACCTGCATTAATACATCTTTATAACCCGAAGTCCATCATTGACATTAGGGTCTAGTGTTAGTGTTCTATCTCTGGTCCTTATTACTTGTTCTGTCTCCTGATGTTGTCTATCATCTCACCAGTGAACCATGTGAGAAAATTAGAAGTCACTCTCAAATGCTCTTACCCCCTCACCCCTATGTTCCATGACCAAGTCATACCAGTTTTATAGCCTACATTTTCTTAAATCCAGTCCCTCCTCTTGATGCCTCTTCCATTGCTCACATTGTATCCTGCTCTGAACCACTAGAAAGCCTGTGACTGGTCTCTATGCCTCTCTTTCGTCCCCAAAGATCCATCACCAGCCAGAATGTCTATCTAAACCACAAGTCTGGCAGTTTCACACTGCATCTTTTTTTTTTCAATTTAAATTTATTTATTTTAATTGGAGGCTAATTACTTTACAATATTGTATTGGTTTTGCCACACATCAACATGAATCCGCCACGGGTGTACACATGTTCCCCATCCTGAACCCCCCTCCCACTTCCCTCCCCGTACCATCCCTCTGGGTCATCCCAGTGCACCAGCCCCAAGCATCCTGTGTCCTGCATCGAACCTGGACTGGCAATTCGTTTCATATATGATATTATACATGTTTCAATGCCATTCTCCCAAATCATCCCACCCTCTCCCTCTCCCACAGAGTCCAAAAGACTGTTCTATACATCTGTGTCTCTTTTGCTGTCTTGCATACAGGGTTATCATTACCATCTTTATAAATTCCACACTGCATCTTAAAACCCTTCCTTGGCTCCATGTTTTCTATAAGGCACATTCAAAGTTTACTAGGGTGGCATATAAAGCACTGTGATCTCGCTCCTTGGAGGGAGCCTCATGTCCTCCACCCTGTGCTCCAGTGGCACCAAATTACCTAAAACATACTGTTTCTGTTCTCTGTGCCTTGACCTGAGCTGTCCCCTCTGCTTGGAATGCAGCAGTGTCCTCCTTTCTCTGGCTTCCCCTGCCTCTTCTGTAAGGCTTAATGTAGGATCATCTCCAGGAGAAAGTCTCCCTGGTTCCCTGGGCTGGATGAGGTTCTTTCCTCCATTCTCTAGTACATTGTGCATCTCTCAGTCACTATGCTTCACTCCATTATTTATCATGACCATTTATGAGAAAGATCATAGACTGTGAGCTCTTTGAGGGCAGAGATGGTGACTTATTTGTACACTTGGTGCCTAACACAGTGCTTGGCACTTGGTAAATGGTGAGTGAGTGAGTGAGTGAGGTTATAAGAAAATAGAAGACCCATGCAATTAGTTGCAGGAGAAATTCTGGTATATGGTTTTTTAGTTCAATCACAGAGGAAAGGAAAACAAGTTGTACAACAGGTATCAGCAGGGATAAGAAGATTGCTTGAGAAGGTTATGAACTAACTTGGAGATAAATGCTGGGATTTCACTATGATAAAGGAAATAACTTATAAACAAAAAATTAAAGGGCAGTGACATCATGATTTGGCAATAGAGTGATTATTTATCATTGCTGCTTGTTTATGACTCAGAAAACTCTTTTAGGATTTCTTATTGCAGAAGTACCTGCCAGTGGAAGAGACTGGTAGAAAAGGAAAAAAAAGAAAGTGGAGACACAGATAGAACACTCTGAACCAAGCAATGGCTCTGTCCCCAAATCACTGCAAAATTGTTATCAGTCACTTAATCTTTTCGGTTTCCCCTTCGTTTCCTTAGTATGAGAGGAGCAGGTTACAATATTTTCCAGTATTTCTTGCCTGGAAAATCCCATGGATGGAGGACCCTGGTAGGCTACAGTCCATGGGGTCACAAAGAGTTGGACATGACTGAGTGACTTCACTTTCTTTTTTTCTTTTGGTTTCCTTAGTATGAGAGGAGCAGGTTATAATAGTGCTGTTCTACTCTGCAGGCCCAAATTTGAAAGGAGACATTCTTTTTTTGGGGGGGTTGGGCACAGGGAACATTCTTATCTTATATACTATTAAGGTCCAGATTCATTCCTTCATCTGCTTCATCCACCTAAGCATGGTGGATCTGATATTTAATATATGCAACCAGACCTAACCTAGACCTTCCTATCAAAAGTCCCCCTTTGCTCTGTTTTTTTTTTTTCCTCCTTAAAATGTATTGTAATCTACAATTATAATTTTTATTTAGTTCCCTGTGTTTTGTTTCTTTTTCCAGTAGACTGTAAGGCAAGACCTGAAGGCAGGGCCTTCAGTGGCCTGGTCCATCGTAGCATCATCCGGCACAGGCTTATATACAGGAGTGCTTGACAAATGTGTATGGACGAAGGCTGCATTAGTGAGAAGCTAGAAGTGGAGGCAGCTCAGAGGTCTGGAATTGGGGATGATAGACTCAAATTAGCCATTATATAGTCAGTATAGTATAGGACACCATCCATCCCTATGTTCAGTAGCCCTGAGATTGCCTTCCCAAGCACCCAGTGACAATAGTTCTCATGCCAGCTAACAGAAACCCACCCTACTGGAGTATGTGGTGCTGTGCAGATGTTTAAGGGCATAACTTGATCTCAGCAGTTAACCCAGACCTGTTATCCATACATAGGACCCAAATCCAAGCACCACGGGTAGAATGATTGTATCCATCTCTGCCAAGCTTCCAGGAGATGTCTGCAGTACTGTCTCTTACGCTGTGTATCACGGGCCCATGGTGAAGTCCTGGTCTTATGCTGACTGATGCAGGCATCATGCTTTGGCAGCTTAGGGCTCCCTTGGTGGGTTTACCTGTAAAACTACATTTTAAAAACTCAGTGGCCATTTCTGGAGAGTGTCATGAAATTTATTTATTGCTGGATGTTTCTTTATTTCCAAGTGGTGAACATTTTCTCAAAAACCAAGTTTTATCTGAAAAATCAGATTTTAAGTACGAATTATTTTGGCCGTTTGCTCTGTGGCTTCGTATGCCATCTCTCCAATTTTGTTAGTCTCAGAATGGCAAGGAAGTAGAGGAGAGGGTAGAAGTGGTAATCAAAATCGGTCTCAGCTAGATCTCTACAGAGTGTCAGTCACATTCAACAAAACAGTGGTGTGTCCTCAAACACTCAGAAAAGAAACTGAATTACTTCTTAACTGAGTTCCTGTTGCGATGGAGCCTGGATTGTGAATGCTTTACACTGCTGCAGTGCCTTTCATCTACAGATGTTAAAGCGCCCAGCAACTATCCCTTCATTAAGTCTGTCCCACCTCTGGAAGGTGGTTAACACCAGGCCCGGAGCACTCTACCCACTCCTGAAGCTCATTCCCCTGAGGCTGGCCTGGGGTGGAAGCTGTTAACTGTAAGGTGATTCTGCTGCTGCTGCTGCTGCTAAGTCGCTTCAGTCGTGTCCAACTCTGTGCGACCCCATAGACGGCATACCCAGCTTCTACAATGAAAAAACAAGAAGTGACTTACCTAGTTAAAACTGCAGGAGAAGTTTTATTGGACAGAATGTATTTACCAGAAGTGAATTGTGACCAAAAATCTGGTGGTGACAGTTTTGCTCACATACGCAGTACAAAGAGGATCTTCTTCACGTGACTGGTGTTCAGCCCTGAGTGTGCCTCTCTTAGGGAATAGGGAACTGTTCCGTGTTCCCAAGGTTTCTGGCCCCAAACAGATTGAGTTCAGTGTTAGAGGAGAGAGTGCCCCCTATTGAATTGTAGAAATTCATGGACGTGTGGAGACCGTGGAGAAGTGTCTCAGGCCACATTCACTCTTGGTTTGCTATGGTAACTTAATATGTGTCTGAAGGAAAACAAGTATGTTGGCTACTCTTAGAAAAACATCTACAAACGTCTGTGTATTTTCCCCAGCTGGAGCTGAGCGTATGCCTGCAGTTTAGCCTACTGCTCCTTGAAAGAAGCATGCTGCTCAAAGACTGAGGCAGATGGTATTTTTACCACTTCAGGCAAAACATGGCACCTATGGTTCGGGTTTCTACAATTTTAATTTTTTAACCCTTTCGAGATGGCTGGCTTAAAAATATCTCCATCATAGTGATTCAGAACTTTTCTCAATTTCTTTTTAATAATTGCCTCAGATATACAGATTATGGATAAATATCACTTGGTCAGAACCAGACTCTCAGCCCTGTGGGCTACCCTCCTGCTCATTCTCTCACAAGTGCCTAGGACTAGGCCTTACATGGGCTTTGACAGTCATGCCAATTTTGATGCAAAGACTCTAAATGGTTTGCAGGAGCTTTCTTGGTATTCATCTCCAGCCTTTACTGTGTGTAGTTCATATGATTTTCCCATGTCTCAGTACAGAAAAGAAAGTTGTTTTTTGTGTCTTCCCACTGAGGTTCACTTGAAGCACAGAGAATTGCTCAAGGTTAAGCACTTGGTAAAGAATGATTTTGCATGTGTTAGTTTATCAGGCATCCAGTTCTCAGTCAAATGTGAGAGAGACTTTTTGAAAGGAGTGGGTTTTTTTGCTGTTCCCTCTCTCCCGGAATTTGTTCAGGTCTCAGAGTAGCCTTTTCCTCTGCCTCAGGAGCAATGTCTAGAGCCCCTGCCTCCTTCGTCCCTCCCCACGCTCAGGCCTTGCACATTTTGTTTTATTATAAAACACATTTGCATAGGGTACACATTAAAATTCCCTTCCCAGCAGCAAGCTGTGCCGTCCACAGACATTTGCATCTGCACGATCACACATCATCACTTCCTCTCATGTCATGGTTCTCCTTTCCACGGCTTGCCCTTTTAGCCATTTCTTCCCCTGTATCATCCATAGATTGCTTCAACCATTTTGCTGCATATTGAATCTAAAATTCTTTTTTGAACCAGTGTAGGAAATTTTCTATAAATATTATTGTCCTTTCTTTACTGACAAAGCCAGTTTTTTTTTTTTTTTTTTTGGCAGACAGTTTTAGCCGGCTTGTTCTTTCCCATAACCCTAGCTAACTGGCTCTGAGAATTTTTCATGTTGGCACATTTAGAGACCAGATGTTGCTGTATTTTCTTTTCCCTGTACCCCTTTCTTGGGCAGATGCTCCTTCTCCTACTCTGGGACTTTTCATTAGCTCCTTTGGTAAAATATTCCAAACAGCATCATTGTATGCACTAAATCTCTCATTTCCTCTAACCTCTTGAAGCTGTCTTAACATTTAGGATTTCTGGTTTTGTAATAATTATGGAGACTTATCTAGAAGCAATGACATTCCCCCCTCTTTTTTCATTAAGAATTTGTGGTCCAATTATATGAGATGTTTATAATATAATTTAAAAGAAAAAATCCAAATCCAGATACCATTATGATATGAGTGCAATTATATAAACTTTCATATGCTTGATAAAGACTGGATGACAACTTGTAAAATGTAAAAAGGGCATTAAGATAATAACTTTTTTTCTGAAAGGTATCAGTTTTAAAAGTGTAGATCTGATTGGAATTGGAATTTTTCTGTATTACCACCTGAGCTACTGAGAATTTAAAAATAACTTTCCTGAACTTGTGTTTTTAGTTCATAACCAGAATTTAATCCTAGGATCCTAAAGAGTTGTTTCATTCTATGGCAGTAGAAGGAATTCACTGGAAAATGTGGATTTTTAAAAATAACGTTTTAAATCGAAGTATAGTTGATTTATAATGTGTTAGTTTCAGGTATACAGCACACTAATTCAATTTTATATACATATACACATATATTTCTTTGTATTTTCAGATTATTTCCTTTATAGATTATTATAAAATACTGGGTCCCTGTGCTTTACAATAGTTCCTTGTAGGTTATCTGTTTTATATGTAGTTGTGTATATATGTTAAACTCCTGATTTATCCCCCCCACTTCCCCCTTTGATAATCAGAAGTTTGTTTTCTGAAATATGATTTTTTACGCTGTGAATTTTTGTGCAAGGCCTCAAGTTGTGGTTGAGGTGCCAGGGAATAGTTGAGAAAGATGAAAAAGAAAACCTTGTGCTCAACCTGTGGCGCAGCACTGGTGTCCTGCCCTCCGCAGAGGGGTGCGGGCTGAAAGACCCCGTCAGGACGACCGTCTGAAATTTTTAAATCCTGCACTCCCTGTTTCCTGAAAATCAGATATAACCGATTATTTTTCTTTTGGCAGTCACACTTCAGAAAAGTAGGGGGATTTTGTTTTGGGGTTTTTTCCCAACAATAATGAATAATTTTGTTTAATCTTTTTTTCAAAACAATTAATTTACTAAAGCTGGTTTTTGCAACTACTGCTTTGATTCCAGATCTCCTTCAAAATACAGTTATCAATGATGAAAAGTAATCATTGATTTATTTCTGTTCATAATAAAGCCAAAAAGCTTTTGTACCACGTAAAATTTTTCATCAAAAATAAGTTCTAATTACACATGCAACAGTTAGTCTCCAGAGCCAGAGCTGTGCCTTATTATGATGTTCAAGTCTTTTTGCAAAACAGTCACCCTCTGGACATTCATTCATTCATTTGTTCCCCTATTATCAAGTGATTTCTTTTCCCCCTTAAGTCTCTGAGTATATTATTTTGCATTTGTCCCCAGTGACTATCATCTTACTTTGATGATCTATTCTGCTAATTTCTTAATGTTATTTTAAAATTAGATTCTCGTTCTCTGAGGTGCTTGCAGTCCCACACACTTCAATGGCATCAACAGATTTAATGATCATAATCTCTAGTCCCTGATGGATCATGAATAAAATCATTAAATGATGTCAGTGATAAGCCTCTTTATGACATCATAAAGTAATGCCACCCTCTCAGCTGTTTGCCCAAATATTATTGATATTCTTTGAATTCAATCCTCTAAGCAGTTATAAATCTTCTTTATTTTGCTTTATGTCATACATTTCTAGCTTATTGGCCTTTCCTCTCTAATTTTATATATAAAATATTGAATTATTTTGTTTATAGCAATAATATTTAGTGGGGCAGTCTCTTCCATCCTTAGGTTTATAATGTTGAATTACTGATTCTTGAAAAATTACATGTCTGCATAATATCTCACATTTATTAGGAAGCTAAGGCAAACTTAGATTGTTGGTGAAGAGGAGTTGTTGGTTGTTAGCCTGGAATCATGTCTGGTTTTATATCCTGAGGGCCTAACACAGTTCCTGCCACACACTGGGTACCCAATAAATATACGCTGAACTACTATTGAATGAATGAATAACCCCCAGATGTGCCAGCTGTTTGTGCCTATGTTCCTTTTCGTTCATAAGATATATTTGACTCCATCTTTGATCCTCTTATTTCTCCCCTAGTATATTTAATCAAATATCTCCTCAATGGCATACACTCCCTGGGTTAAAACAAAGATTCATTTGGGGTAACCTTTTGAATATTAGTCTAGAAAGCTAACTACAGATGCTCACCAGGCTGGTTCTGTGGATAAATGCTCTGCACGGTGGGGTAGCTGGATTCAATTATTGTTCCCAGTTTGTGGTGTCAGGACCCGCCTGTGCACAGGGAGTGACTGTGTGACTTTCTGTGGAGGACTGAGACTTTTGTCCCCTGGAGGAGTCTGCTTAGTCCATGAAACAGTTTTAAGTAGATCTAAAGGGAATACTGTTTCTTTCCATGTCATCAAAAGCAGAGGAAGGACATGAGGTTTCCAAAAAGAGAATGAAAAGGGAGGTACCTCTGTGTTGATGTTGAATCTGGTTTCAGTAAATCGGAAGTCTTTGTCATTGCCTTAGATTGTTATTTCCAAATTTATTCACTAATCCTACAGCCTGATTTTATGTGGAATTAAAGACTTCTGTAATGTCAAGATGTTTGATCTTACAGAAAGCTATAATTTGTCCAGGTGGTATATCTGAAGCCATTCCCTCATGTTTCCTCAGCTGTGTCTGAAGGCACTACTTAGCCTCCCCACTGACACGTGAGACTGAATATCGATCCTAGATGTGCTTAACCACCTTTCTGAAATGGCATGGTAGCTGTGCACCTCAATTTTAAACAGATTTGCTGAGGTCACAGTAGAGATGACAGAACCTATAACATAGATTGGTGATGTGTACAATGCTACTAACTAAAGATTACATTGAGTAGCTCTTTCCTTTCTTCCAAGTGCTTGACTTTCTGTCTTGAGGAAAGATCTTACCTATCCATCAGATAGTACCAAAGCCAAAGATGTGCTTCTGAAGATTGATTCATGCATGGTGCCCCCTATGGAAGGTCTCCCTGTTCTAGATCCAAAGAAATTTTGCTGCCTTTTGTCTTCATTCCTATGTACCTGTTAGGAAAGGTTGTAGGCCTTTCTACGTCCTATGACCCTGGTGAGATGCATGTCATTGTAAACATGTTCTTCAGTGTGCACTCTGTTCAAGACATACACTGAGCACTCGAGTCAAGTGGTTCTATCAGATTCTGTCTCTGAATCCTTTCATTTTATGGAGAAGAGATTAAATAAGCTAACAGTATTCACACAGTCACTATCTCCCAGTCATGACTCTAGCCAGGTCTATTGACTCCACACTGTATTCTTCACTACCTCACTGTTTCTTTCCCAGGGTGCTTTAGACATACAGAAAAAGAAGTAAGAGAGAATTTGTAGTCAGCCTCTGGTCTTACCAAAATCCAGAAAATGGTATGCATTACTCTATAATCCTAACATAATTCTGCTCTCGGAAATAGTGACTCCCTAGTAAGTGAATATCTTAGGATTTATTTGCTGAGCTAGTTCAGTGATTACTGTGATTTTTTTCCTAAGATGGTATGCATTCTTCCCTCTTTCAAGAAAGTTTTAGAGATATGACCATTTAAGACAAGTTCTCAAGACTTCCCTGGTGGTCCAGGTTGGCCTTGCAATGCAGAGGATGCAGATTCAATCCTTTGTGGGGAACTAAGAGCCCACATGCACTGCAGTGAAAGATCCCACATGAGCATCAAAGATCCCGCATGCCACAACTAAAACCTGATGCAGCCAAATAAATAAATATTAAAAAAAAAATCAAGTTCTCATCACTGTTCTCTCAATGAAAGCAAGGGTCTATGTTAACAAATACCATAGCACCATAACGTTGAGCCTTCCTACATCTGGAAGAGGTGTAAATCCTGCAGATGTGATTACACTTATATGGTACAGAGTAACAGCATCACCCCCATAGCATTGCTTCCTGCATGTGCCCTCAAGTCTGATGTGATCGGCCTGGAAGGCCTGGCTGAGGTATACATTGCTTGTCATTGCTCTCAGTAGCTATTGTTTTTCTGTCATTAGATGTGCCTTCCAGTGATGGATGGAGGGCTTCCCAGGTGGCGCTAGTGGTAAAGAACCTGCCTGTCAGTGCAGGAGACATAAGATATGCAGGTTTGATCCCTGGGTCATGGAGATCCCCTGGAGAAGGGAATGGCAACCCACTCCAGTATTATTGCCTGGAGAATCCCACGGACAGAGGAGGCTGATGGGCTACAGTCCATAGGGTTGCAAAGAACTGGACATGACTAAAGCGACTTAGCATGCACACAAAAGACCAGTGATGGAAGTCATGTGTTTTGAGCTCATTTTGTATCAGGATGTATGTTGGGATGTCAGGAATCTAGGCTCAACGGATAGTAGTGATGCTGGTGGTAATAGTGGTTTTGAGGTAAGTGATCCCAAGGTTTTGGCAGATGAAAAACCAGGATATGAGGAAAATTTAAGAAATGAATGAAGGGACTTCCCTGGTGTGCAGTGGATAAGAATCCACCTGCCAATGCCAAGGACACGATCCCTGCTCTGGGGAGATCCCACATGCCTTGGAGCACGTAGGCCTGTGCACAACTACTGAGCCCATGCTCTAGAACCCGTGCTCCAGAAGAAGAGAACAAGCCACTGCAATGGGAAGCCCGCTCACCACAGCAGAGTAGCCCCCACTCACTGCACCTAGAGAAAACCCAAGTGTGGCAGCAAAAACCCAGTGCAACCAAAAATTTTAAATTAATTAATTAATTTTTAAAAAAGAGAAATGTATAAGATATAGACTCAAGACAAGCTGGAAACCCAGATCACTGTTGCATAATTTATGTGTTTCTCTCATAATCCCCAGGATGGTTTACATACATGATGCATCATTAAATTTTCCTCTAGAAGACATGAAAACCAAGCAGCAAAAATTGCTTTCTGTGTGGAATTAAGCCTCATTTTAATACAATTCCATACATATGTCAGATGGGGCTTCTGAGGTGGCACAGTGGTAAACAATCCACCTGCCAGTACAGGAGATGCAAGAGAAGCAAGTTTGATCCCTTGGTTGGAAAGATCCCCTGGAGGAAGAAATGGCAACCCACTGCAGTATTCTTGCCTGGAAAATCCCATGGACAGAGGAGCCTGGTGGCTCCTCCATGTAGTCCATGGAGTCATAAAGAGTCGGACACGACTGACCACCACCACCACCCTCAGATACCCTACTAAACAAATGTTAAAGAAAATTTATAAATTAACTTTTAAAAACTAAAATCATATACTTATTCCCTTTAATTGCATTTTGAAATCAGGCACATCTACTCATACCCTGAGCTCCAAGCTGACCTCTTGTTTCTTAAGCAGCAAGCACAA
The DNA here is from genome assembly GCF_001704415.2 of Capra hircus. NCBI lineage: Eukaryota > Metazoa > Chordata > Mammalia > Artiodactyla > Bovidae > Capra > Capra hircus. Next base: position 30,153,952 of record NC_030816.1, read on the forward strand.
CTTTACCTGAACACTCAGCCAGAGTGAACAGTTTTGGTCCGTTTTGATTATGCCAATAAAATGTTTTTAATGATATGAAAATATGTATAAATTATATGTCTCTATGGTTGTTTGTTTAGAGGTATTTATACATATAAATGAGCTTCCCTGGTAGCTGAGCTGGTTAAGAATCAGCCTTCAATGCCAGAGACCCCAGTTCATTTCCTGGGTCCAGAAGATCACCTGGAGAGGGATAAGCTATCCACTCCAGTATTCTTGTCTGGAGAATCCCCATGGACAGAAGAGCCTGGTGGGCTACAGTCCGTGGAATTGCAACCAGTTGGACATGGCTGGGTGACTAAGTACAGCATACATATACATATATATTCAGATATGATAATTTGTATGAAATGAGTTCTTTGATTATGTTCAGGTCTTTGTGGATAGTATTTCACAGCACAGACTCAGATGTACTTAGCTGAGAGGTTGAGCCTTGAAGTCAGTTCTGAAATCTCACTCTCAACAGGAGGCCACACATCATCCAGACTGAGCTTAATAGACTCATGTGGAAGAGAGGGCAAGAAAAATAATACCTTATCTGTTTTTATCATGTGTTTTTCTTTTCCCTTTTAGGGAGAATAGACTGAATTTTCAATGATCAAGATGATTTGGAAATTCATTTTTCAGAACAAGCATGTTTCCTATTTTCTAATAATCACAGTTTTAAATTTTTAAAATACTTCCATGAATCTGTGTAAAATAGTCTATGATCTTTATAATTAAAGCCAGGTCAGTCAGTCAGTCAGTCAGTTCAGTCACTCAGTCATGTCCGACTCTTCGAGACCCCATGGACCACAGCACACCAGACCACCCTGTCCATCACCAACTCCCAGAGTTTACTCAAACTCATGACCATTAACTCGGTGATACCATCCAACCATCTCAACCTCTGTTGTCCCCTTCTCCTCCTGCCTTCAGTCTTTCCCAGCATTAGGGTCTTTTCAGATGAGTCAGCTCTTCACATCAGGTGGCCAAAGTATTAGAGTTTCAGCTTCAACATCAGTCCTTCCAATGAACACTCAGGACTGATCTCTTTTAGGATAGACTGGATGGATCTCCTTGCAGTCCAAGGGACCCTCAAGAGTCTTCTCCAACACCACAGTTCAAAAGCATCAATTCTGCGGCACTCAGCTTTCTTTATAATCCAACTCTCATATCGATACATGACTACTGGGAAAACCATAGCTTTGACTAGATGGACCTTTGTTGGCAAAGTAATGTCTCTGCTTTCTAATATGCTGTCTAGGTTGGTCATAACTTTCTTCCAAGGAGTAAGCATCTTTTAATTTCATGGCTGCAGTCACCATGTGCAGTGATTTTGGAGCCCCCCAAAATAAAGTCAGCCACTGTTTCAACTGTTTCCTCATCTGATTGTCACGAAGTGATGGGACTGGATGCCATTTAGTTTTCTGAATATTGAGCTTTAAGCCAACTTTTTCACTCCTCTTTCACTTTCATCCAGAGGCTCTTTAGTTCTTCTTCACTTTCTGCCATAACGATGGCGTCATCTGCATATCTGAGGTTATTGATATTTCTCCTGGTAATCTTCATTCCAACTTGTGCTTCATCCAGCCCAGCGTTTCTCATGATGTACTCTGCATAGAAGTTAAATAAGCAGGGTGACAATATACAGCCTTGACGTACTCCTTTTCCTATCTGGAACCAGTCTGTTGTTCCATGTCCAGTTCTAACTGTTGCTTCCTGACCTGCATACAGATTTCTCAGGAGGCCGGTCAGGTGGTCTGGTGTTCCCACCTTTTCAGAATTTTCAAAGGCTTTGGCATAGTCAATAAAGCAGATGTTTTTCTGCAACTTTCTTGCTTTTTTGATGATCCAGCAGATGTTGGCAATCTGATCTCTGGTTCCTCTGCCTTTTCTAAAACCAGCTTGAACATCTGGAAGTTCAAAGTTCATGTATTGAAGCCTGGCTTGGAGAATTGTGAGCATTACTTTACTAGCATGTGAGATAATACTAGCATGTGAGTGCAATTGTGTGGTAGTTTGAGCATTCTTTGGCATTGCCTTTCTTTGGGATTGGAATGAAAACTGACCTTTTCCAGTCCTGTGGTGACTGCTGAGTTTTCCAAATTTGCTGGCATATTGAGTGCAGCACTTTCACAGCATCATCTTTTAGGATTTGAGATAGCTCCACTGGAATTCCATCACCTCCACTAGCTTTGTTTGTAGTGATGCTTTCCTAGGCCCACTTGACTTCACATTCCAGGATGTCTGGCTCTAGGTGAGTGATCACACCATCGTGATTATCTGGGCCGTGAAGATCTTTTTTGTACAGTTCTTCTGTGTATTCTTGCCACCTCTTCTTAATATCTTCTGCTTCTGTTAGGTCCATACCATTTCTGTCCTTTATTGAGCCCATCTTTGCATGAAATGTTCCCTTGGTATCTCTAATTTTCTTGAAGAGATCTCTAGTTTTTCCCATTCTATTGTTTTCTTCTCTTTCTTTGCACTGATCACTGAGGAAGGCTTTCTTATCTCTCTTTGCTATTCTTTCAAACTCTGCATTCAAAAGGGTGTATCTTTCCTTTTCTCATTTGCTTTTCACTTGTCTTCTTTTCACAGCTATTTGTAAGGCCTCCTCAGACAGCCATTTTGCTTTTTTGCATTTCTTTTCCATGGGGATGGTCTTGATCCCTGTCCCCTATACAATGTCACAAACCTCTATCCATCACTCTTCAGGCACTCTGTCCATCAGATCTAGTCCCTTAAATCTATTTCTCACTTCCACTGTATAATCATAAGGGATTTGATTTAGGTCATACCTGAATGGTCTAGTGGTTTTCCCTACTTTATTCAATTTAAGTCTGAATTTGGCAATAAGTAGTTCATGATCTGAGCCACAGTCAGCTCCCAGTCTTGTGTTTGCTGACTGTATAGAGCTTCTCCATCTTTGACTGAAAACAATATAATCAATCTGATTTCGGTGTTGGTCATCTGATGATGTCCATGTGTAGAGTCTTCTCTTGTGTTGTTGGAAGAGGGTGTTTGCTATGACTAGTGCGTTCTCTTGGCAAAACTCTATTAGCCTTTGCCCTGCTTCATTCCATATTCCAAGCCCAAATTTGCCTGTTACTCCAGGTGTTTCTTGACTTCCTACTTTTGCATTCCAGCCCCTATAATGAAAAGGACATCTTTTTTGGGTGTTAGTTCCAAAAGGTCTTATACGTCTTCGTAGACCATTCAACTTCAGCTTCTTCAGCATTACTGGTTGGGGCATAGACTTGTGTTACTATGATTTTGAATAGTTTGCCTTGGAAACGAACCAGGTACATTATATAAATGTTAATGTGAGCTTTGCAGTGTATCCCCATGCTCCCTTACTCTTCAAACCTTATATTTGTAAAGCATTTTATTGATGTTAATTTCACATATATTATCTTATTCATTCCTCATAATAATTGCCTGTGGCATAAATATTATCTCTGTGATTTTATAGGCGAGGTGGGCTTAGAGAAGTTACTTTGCCCAAGGTCACACATGTCCAGGCCCAAAGTTTCCCCACTGCCAGGGAGAGAGGCAGTGTGCTTATTGCCTCTCTATGATTATTTTTTGTATTATTATGAAGCAGCATAAATGAATTAGCCAGTCTTAGGAAGGGAACATCACATCCTGTTATAAGATTTAAAAAGGTTCCTGTGTGGGTTCATTTGGAGGATCTGCTCCAAGGTGCTTGAAAGGCCATCATGTCTGGAAATACGTGGCATTTTGTCCCTCTTGGAGTCCACCTGTCTTACCTCCCATCTCCATGGGCTTCCAGAATTTGGCTAGGGAAAAGGAGAGCAGTATAACAAATGTCATCCATGTCGTGAACTCTCACACAGTTATACAGAATGATTTTAATTCTTCAAAACAATAAATAGAACTTGTTAAAAATTAGTATCTCAAAACTCAATACAGATCTATATTATAGTAATTTTACAGGCTATTTTACAAAAGAAAAATACTCTGATATTTTATTAGAGAATAGTAAAAATGTTTAAAGCATGTGATAAATTATGTTTGTCATTTTGAGCTTATCTTTTATCCAGTGACTTCAGTGTAGCATGATGAACACTGAATTTTTTTTTTTTAATTGTGAAAATGATAAGAGGCAGTGTCCGGTTGGTTGCATGAAACCGCAATATCAATGTTGCAGTCAGAGTCTTTGGTTGAGATTTTTAATTAAAACAAAAAGTTTCTGTTATTAAGAATTCTTTAGGTACAAATATATTAGTTTCATTTTATTCAGTGCCTTTTTGTTTAAAAAGTATGTCTAGAAGAATATACTTACTCAAGTATATTGAGGTATTTATGGCTTTTTCTTAGCAGAAAATGTAGAATTTTCCACCTCCAATTCCTATTGACATTTGTTCCACAACTGTGTGGCATTTTTACTTGTGGTAGGAAAAAAATGTGTATGCTATAAGAGGTACATAATCTAATGATGGTTTAGGTTTCTGTCATCTCTGTAAATATGGTTTTATCCAAAAGTATTTGATTTGATGTATTTTTTAAAATCTGTGATTTGAATGTGTATTTTTAAAGTTTGCCCTGTGCAAAGGACAATATTGACATATGTGTTCTCTTCTCAAATGAAATTTGAATTTTTCCTAGATAGATAGATCCACACACACATACACCTCATAAGATATATAGAACAGAAGGTATATATGTTCGTGTATGCAATCCTCACAATAGTCCTATGAGGTAAGTACTATTATATGTATCTTATGTATATTATATAGACATATTAGAACAGTGCTAGGCACATGTAAGTACTATATATGGGGTTGTCTTTATTGCTATTGCTATTATTATTATATTATTATTACTATTTTAATATTGGGACACACTACCATTCTAATTGTGTCTTCACCTGTGAATTCATGTGATTGAGGAAATAATTTAAAATTCTCTTATTTCCACTTCCTTCCATTTTTGCCAAAATAAGACATTTAATTAAGGTCACTAGATCAATAGATTTTTTTTTTAGATCAATAGATTAAGTAATTAAGATCAGTAGATTTTTTTTCCTATAGATTCTTTTAAATAAATTGTCATTCTAGTTCAGTTCAGTTCAGTCACTCAGTTGTGTCCAACTCTTTTCAACCCTATGGACTGTAGCATGCCAGGATATGCTGTCCATCACCACTTCCCAAACCTTGCTCAAACTCATGTCCATCAAGTTGGTGATGCCATTCAACCATCTCATCCTCTGTCATTCCCTTCTCCTGCCTTCAGTCTTTCCACATCAGGGTCTTTTCCAGTGAGTCAGTTCTTTGCATCAGGTGGCCAAAGTATTGGAGCTTTAGCTTCAGCATCAGTTCTTCCAGTGAATATTCAGGACTGATTTCCTTTAGGATTGACTGGTTGGATCTCCTTGCAGTCCAAGGGACTCTCAAGAGTCTTCTCCAACACCACAGTTCAAAAGCATCAATTCTTCAGTGTTCAGCTTTCTTTATGGTCCAACTCTCACATCCGTACGTGATTACTAGAAAAACCATAGCTTTGACTAGACGGACCTGTGTTGCCAAAGTAATGTCTCTGCTTTTTAATAAGTAAATAAGTCATTCTAAGTAAAATAAGTCATTCTAAGTAAAAAGGAAATTTTTATGTTGTTTGTGATACATTTCACAGTTTATTGTATTAAAGGTTTTAATTACTGTTTTTCATTTTGTACCAAGTCTTGCCACTCAGAAGCTGGCAAAATCATTCAGTTGAAGCACAGTCAGCTTGAATCTTAAAGTTGTGTGGCACCTTGGAGGCAGCCTTGTCCCACCTCCCTCTACAGCTTAGAGTTTCATTTATACCTTCTCTGATGTGGGCATCTAGTTGCTGAGGACTTTCAATGATTGCGAGTTTACAGCATGTCAAAAAAAACTATTCGTTGTTAGACAACTCTGGTCATTTGAAAGCTCATTCTTATTTGTAACTGAAATTGAAGCTTCCCAGAAATTTCACCTGATTGCTCTTTGTTCTGTTCCCTGAAGCATATAAAACAGGACTGCTTCTTCTTCCATTTAATTGCTTTGGTAGTTTGAGGATGGGTTTAATATCTTCCTTTAACCTTTTCCTCCAGGTTAAGCATTCCTTAGATGACACATTTCCAAATACTAATTCATCCTCATGTTGGACCCTATCTATCTTGTCAGTGTCCCTCTTGAGACATGGCACCCAGTATTTGAACATAGTTTTCTAAAAATGATCAGCTATCAAAGACTGCAGTGAGACTGTTCTTGCCTGTCTTTTGGACATGTGCATCTGTTTATACTGCCAAGGTTTGCGTTTGCTTTTTTTTTAGTATCTGCGTCACAGTTTGGGCTTATATACAGAATGTCGTTATCAAAGATTCTCAGCATTTTCCTATGAGTCACTGCCAAACTGGGGTTTACGTTTTTATAATTAGTTTATGAAACCTAAATGCTCAGCTATACAGTTTCCCTGTTCCATTTCATCTGGCTAGTATCATCTATTGCTCAACATGTCAAAACCATTAAAATTTTGATGCTGTCCATGTGTTAGCTTTTTCTCTTGACTGTGTGACATCTGAAAATTAAAGTTTAACCTGCATTTCTTCCCCATCATCTTTCAATCACTGTGATAAGGGAAAGGAACCAAGTACTGAGTCTTGCAGTACAATACCAGGTATCACCTTTCTGCTCAATATAAATCCACTACTAAACATTTTCTAGGAATAGTTGTTTTACATATTTGAATCCATATTACCAAACTCTAATACAGATCCTGTTTCTCTGTCTTATCCATGATGAATATCTGAATGTACTCTACTATTTCTGAAGATAGCAGCCAAGTTATCAAAAGAAAAATGAGATTGTTCTGTTATAATGTGCTCATTGTGACCCACCTATCCTGGGGCTGTGATCACCACTGCTTTTTCTCTAGAGTTCACAATCAGTCTGTTAACCTCTTCTGGATTTTTGCCATAATTTTCCTAAGTTCACGGATCTGTGTTACAGAATGCACATTTGTCCTCATTTTTTTGGTCCAGTATTGGAAGGCATTAGTCATTTGAGTCTCCCATTTCTGACATTTCTCACAGGCTTTCAGTAGCTGGGAAGACAAGTTATATGCATTCCAAGCTTATGAGAGCAGGACAGAGGTGGATGGGTGCGTCTGTGAAGGTGCTCTAGGCCAGGAACTGCATCTTCAGAGGAAGATGAAATGAGGAGGAAGGCAAAGAAGGAAAGGGTCAGAGAGTGAAAACTGGACAGGAATATTGGGTAAAGGAAGTGAGAAAGCTGCACAGCTGTTTGTCTTAGAGGATAATACGATGTTTAGAGTGGGAAGAGTGGGTGGCCTTGGAAAGCTGAGGACACCAAAAGCCAAGATGGTAGCTGTATCCAAGGTTCCATGACAACCTGTAATGGGCTATTTGAATGTATAATATCTTATGTATCATCTTTAAAGGCCTGTCTTCGTGGAATTTAGTCTTTACAATTTTGAACTCATTCTTCAGTTGTTCTATTTCCTTTGTCTTCTTTTAATAGTACATTATCTTTTGCAAATATTTGTACATACTTGTTCTTACTCAGCATACAGCCTTTACATTTCAAAGCCCCTCATTTTTGTCATTGTCTCCTCCCCATGCTGCCCCTGTGAATGCCCATCACACTTTAGCAGATTTTGACAAGGTTGTTTGTTTCTGAACATTTTCTATGAGGTGTCCTGGTGACAGTACAGAACTACTGGTGGAGTCCTATACAATTTTTACGGCTTTGTGCCTCTCTTTCTGTCAGCTCCTTCAAGCCAGGGATAGGACCCGATCTCCATAGTGGCGCTCTGTGCAGTGGAGGGGATGGTAGGCTCCTCCTTTTACACCCATGCCTTCTCAAATGTGAGTCTTGAGGGAGTTTTTTCAGTAGCCATTATTTTATTCACTTTCATAATTAATTATGACTATTGTTGGAGCTTAGTTTTTCAGTAGCTTCTGTCACCCTTGAACTATATTTCCAGTTATAGATTCTTGGAATCCTGGCCATCTTTTCACTAAACTCATTTTTGCAATACACTTTCCTAACACATAGTCCAGGTGTGTCCAGGTGTCCAAACCCACACCTGCTAGTCCTTTCTAAGGACTGATTCTAATACCAGTGAAAGCGTTAGTTGCTTAGTCATGTCTTACTCTTTGCCACCCCATCGACTGTAGCCTGTCAGGCTCCTCTGTCCATGGAATTCTCCAGGCAAGGATACTGGAGTGGGTTGCCATTCCCTGCTCCAGGGGATCTTCCCAACCCAGGGATCGAACCCAGGTTGCCCACATTGTGGGCAGATTCTTTACCATCTGAGCCACCAGAGAAGCTGATTCTAATACTAGGATGGCATTAATTTTTTGTTAATCCTTATCACATTTATAGCCAGTTATGCTGACATAGCTAAGAAAAAAGTGCTTCTTCCCTCTTCTGATACATAAGATTATCAGTCAGGCACACCAAGAATTTGTCAACCATAGAATGCAAGTTTTAGCAGATGTTCACAGGTTGAAGTTCCATGTCATTACTGCATCGTACCTTCCTCCCAGCTGTATAATCTCTATTAAGCAAGCAGGGTCCACTCCTACCTCTTGGATGGGAGGTATGTGGTCTCTTCCCATAATAGCATGGCTTCTGTTTGTTTTCTTTTACCCTCATCCACCTGTTTTCAACCACTTAAAAAAAACCCAGAACTTTACATTGTTTCATACTCCCTTATTCTGTTATACAGTTTCTTCAGAACACAGTCTAACCTGTGTTCCAGATGGGTTTTAGTATCCCTGTTCTGGTTGGGTGAAATAAAACTTGGAGTTATCTCCAAGTCTTTTCCAGAGCTATAGGGTGGAAGAGCTCAGGATGTGCAGAAATGAAACCCAGGCCATTTCTCAAATTTGCTGTTGACTCTTGTCCATGCCACTTAGCCTCGCTCATCCAGTATCTTCTCCTGCAAAACGAGGTGAGAAGACAGTGCTTGGGGTTTCTTCTAAATCTAAAGTCTTCCTCTGTTGAGGTCCTTTAATGGACCGGAACCTGGTGGTCTGGAGTCGACGATAAGAAAGTAAAGGAGAGAAAGAGGCTGATATTCCTTGGTTTACATAGAAAGCCAGTAAAGCCCCTGGCACAGGGCTTGCTCTATTCATGGAGGCCTCAGGCGCCCTCTTGATGGGGTGAAGGCACAGAATGCCTTCTCGAGAGGGTCTTAGAAGCCTGGGCAGGAAAGTGAACTCAGAGGGCCTCTGCGCTCCAAAGAAATAGTGAGAGAGAGAAAGCGAAAGAAAGACACGGGGACCAGAGCTCTGATGGAGCTAAGGTGTTTTAATCAACGTGGTGTGGGCATATACACTGTCTTGCTACTGCTGCTGCTAAATCGCTTCAGTCGTGTCCGACTCTGTGCGACCCTATAGATGGCAGCCCACCAGGCTCCCCTGTCCCTGGGATTCTCCAGGCAAGAACACGAGTGGGTTGCCATTTCCTTCTCCAATGCATGAAAGTGAAAAGTGAAAGTAAAGTCACTCAGTCGTGTCTGACTCTTCGCAATCCCATGGACTGCAGCTTACCAGGCTCCTCCATCCATGGGATTTTCCAGGCAAGAGTACTGGAGTGGGGTGCCATTGCCTTCTCCAATATACTGTCTTACAAGGTAGTTACTCTCAGCAAAGATAAGATTAAAATTCCATACTTACAAAACATAGGCAATCCATATTAAAGAGAGAGAGAGAGTTGTAAACAACCACTTTTACCATATGGTTCACAAGAAGGCAGAGGGTGCTTATCACCGTATAGAAAAACTAATGAAGCAAATGCCTGGATTCCTCAGCCCCAGGAGAGGCTTGCCTCTCCTCTTAATTCCTGAGAATTCAGGAATTAATAAGGAGCAGAGAATTCCTGACAGATCCAAAACAGCACACAGGAAGCCTCCTGTTAAATGCTTCCTGACAATTCCCCCTATTTTATTATATTCGTAAAAAAGCTCTTGACCAAATGAGTTTGGTTAGTATTAACCAACCTTATAGAAAGGCGACAGTAAACAACAAATATAATTATCAAGACAATCACCAAAGTTACAGTTCCAGACCCGATACTGTGGGTAATACTTTGAAACCATCCTCGTGGGTCTAGCCCGGATAATTTGTTCAGCTAAAGTTTCCAAATTAGGGGAAGAGGGCAGATTTTTAGAAAAAGTTTTAAAGATTTTTTTTTTTTGCAGTAATTGTACATTCAGAGAGGCATTATCATGTATATTTTGTAAATGAAATTTGATTTGTTCCCAGTTGTAGGCACTATGATTGAATTGAACAGGAGTAACACAAAATTGAGTAGCTTTAAGAAATAGAGGAGTTAAGACAAGTATATAGTTTGCAATTAATACAAGTTACAGAACGTAAAAGTCTTATTAAATTGTAAATTTTCTATGGCTATAACAAAAGGAAGTGGGACAGAGGCCTGTATAAAATATGGCTGATCATAGTGAAAGAAAGAGTTACTATGACCATGACTGGTCCCTATGAAATGTCCGGTCCAAGTCCCAAGTTCTTCCGTTTTCTAGTGTTTGGAGCAAGTTTCCAAATGTCCCATTGTTCAGGCCCAATCTGTTTATCGAGGACAATCCTAGGACGAGGTGAGGCTAATCCACCGTCAAGCCGCTCAAGAAGTCCTTTGTCATAGTAATGTTCTATCATAGCATCAGTGACCTTCCATATCACACACAGTGTTCTTAATATCATCTGAGCAGTCAGATAACCACATACCATGGGGTCCCCAATCAGCAACTGTATGATTAGCCACAAACATTGATTTTCTTGATTTGGTTTGACATATGTCCCAATGAACAGGAGTATAAGTTTTTATAAGTAAACCCTTTGAATAATGTTCTTTCTTCTTTCCCTAACTCTTTCCCTAAAGTCTCAGTAGTATAAACATGGTTTACAGACAAAGAAAGGACAGTAAATAATCCAAACAATGTCTGAAAATCTTCTTTTGGAGGCAGGACGAAAGCCCAAGTTTGTCGGCTGACATTTATGCACAGTTTTGCTGGGCCCATGCACAAGGAAAGGACTTCACAGCCTAAAGACATGTTAATTAGTTTTCTTTCCTCCCTTTTCCTAGCCCTTTCATGTACTAGGGAGAAGGCATATGTATAGTCATTAGTTGAAAAGATTGGTCCTCTCTCTGTCCTTTTGACCACCTGTAATAGAGGAGAGTTGGGAATTAGTCCAAGCTCCGAGGGGGCGGAGGGGGGCGGGGGGAAGGTACAGGCCAGAAGACTGAGCATTGCCAGGAGAATGTATTCAGGACTCGGAGGCAATCCCTGTTGAGACCAAAATTTTCACCTCGATTAGTAAGGGTTTTTATTTGTCCCCAAGTGGGGAGATCATAGGGGTGATGCTGCTGAGGGCAGTGCTTTCTGGAGATCTTTAGAACAGACATAAGCCCTTTTGGAATTTCTTCTCCCTGGGCTTCTTGTTGTTTCATTTCCATTTTGAATGCCAGGGGCCCCCTTGGGTCAAATCTTAAGAAGAGGTTAAAAAATTTAAAACAAATATAGCTGTATTAACAATAGTTGTAGGTTTAGAAAATATCTTATGTTGGAATCTAGTAAAGTCTGCTTTAGATAAGGAAGACAATAGTGTACCTATGTATCCCCCGTTTTAAAATTTTTTTACTTGTAACTTTAGTGTGTGATGTGTTTGTTTGACTGTATGTTGTGTCTGTGGATTATAAGGAATACCTGTAATATGTATAATAGGAAAAGATTGTAAAAATTGTTTAAAGTGTCTAGAAATATAGGAAGGGTATAATATGTTATGTAGCCTCACTGTGAAGAGGTGTGGCCCAGATAAAAGAGGAATTTGTGTCTATACAGACATGTACGAAAGAAAATGGAGAAAGTTCAGGGCAATGAGTTACATCTATTTGTCATAGTCCAGTAAACCGCAAGGATTAATACCTTGTGTGATGGGTATAGGTCTACAAATAGAGCAATTACTAATAATTTCTTTAGCCTGGCAGTATGGGATTTTTCATAGCTGGTGTAGTGAGTCAGCATGTTATGTAACGGAGCATGCTGTTCCTCTGGAGTAGCAAAGGAAATCAGTTTATCAGCTTGTTCATTATCATAAGTCATCGGGCCCGGAAGACAAGAATGTGTTCGAATATGTGTAATGTAAATGGGAGAACTGTGGTTTCTAACAACAGATTGTAGTTCAAAAAAGAGTTGTTGAATAATAGGGTGATTGGAGCTGATGGTGGAGGTTTTTATATTTTTTAATACAAAAACAGAATATATAGAGTCAGAGACTATATTAATGGGGTAAGGATGTAGGCAAGTAACTTAAATAAGAGCATATAATTCATTTTGTTGAGCAGAATGAAATTTAGTATAAAAGACTTTATATTCTTTCAGTTCAGTTCAGTCGCTCAGTCGTGTCCAACTCTTTGCGACCCCATGAATCACAGCACGCTAGGCCTCCCTGTCCATCACCAACTCCCAGAGTTCACTCAGATTCATGTCCATCGAGTCAGTGATGCCATCCAGCCATCTCATCCTCTGTCGTCCCCTTCTCCTCCTGCCCCCAATCCCTCCCAGCATCAGAGTCTTCTCCAATGAGTCAACCCTTCGCATGAGGTGGCCAAAGTACTGAAGTTTCAGCTTTAGCATCATTCCTTCCAAAGAAATCCCAGGGCTGATCTCCTTCAGAATGGACTGGCTGGATCTCCTTGCAGTCCAAGGGACTCTCAAGAGTCTTCTCCAACACCACAGTTCAAACGCATCAATTCTTTGGTGCTCAGCCTTCTACACAGTCCAACTCTCACATCCATACATGACTACTGGAAAATCCATAGCCTTGACTAGACGGACCTTAGTCGGCAAAGTAATGTGTCTGCTTTTGAATATACTATCTAGGTTGGTCATAACTTTTCTTCCAAGGAGTAAGCGTCTTTTAATTTTCATGACTGCAGTCACCATCTGCAGTAATTTTGGAGCCCCCCAAAATAAAGTCTGACACTGTTTCCACTGTTTCCCCATGTATTTCCCATGAAGTGATGGGACCGGATGCCATGATCTTCGTTTTCTGAATGTTGAGCTTTAAGCCAGCTTTTTCACTCTCCTCTTTCACTTTCATCAAGAGGCTTTTTAGCTCCTCTTCACTTTCTGCCATAAGGGTGGTGTCATCTGCATATCTGAGGTTACTGATATTTCTCCCGGCAATCTTGATTCCAGCTTGTGTTTCTTCCAGTCCAGCGTTTCTCATGATGTACTCTGCATAGAAGTTAAATAAGCAGGGTGACAATATACAGCCTTGATGTACTCCTTTTCCTATTTGGAACCAGTCTATTGTTCCATATCCAGTTCTAACTGTTGCTTCCTGACCTGCATACAGATTTCTCAAGAGGCAGGTCAGGTGGCCTGGTATTCCCATCTCTTTCAGAATTTTCCACAGTTTATTGTGATCCACACAGTCAAAGGCTTTGGCATAGTCAATAAAGCAGAAATAGATGTTTTTCTGGAACTCTCCTGCTTTTTCCATGATCTAGCGGATGTTGGCAAATTGATCCCTGGTTCCTCTGTCTTTTCTAAAACCAGCTTGAACATCTGGAAGTTATGGTTCACATATTGCTGAAGCCTGGCTTGGAGAATTTTGAGCATTACTTTACTAGCGTGTGAGATGAGTGCAATTGTGCGGTAGTTTGAGCATTCTTTGGCATTGCCTTTCTTTGGGATTGGAATGAAAACTGACTCCTTCCAGTCCTGTGGCCACTGCTGAGTTTTCCAAATTTGCTGGCATATTGAGTGCAGCACTTTCACAGCATCATCTTTCAGGATTTGAAATAGCTCTACTGGAATTCTGTCACCTCCACTAGCTTTGTTCATAGTGATGCTTCCTACGGCCCACTTGACTTCACATTCCAGGATGTCTGGCTCTAGATGAGTGATCACACCATCGTGATTATCTGGGTTGTGAAGATCTGTTTTATACAGTTCTTCTGTGTATTCTTGCCACCTCTTCTTAATATCTTCTGCTTCTGTTAGGTCCATACCATTTCTATCCTTTATCGAGCCCATCTTTGCATGAAATGTTCCCTTGGTATCTCTAATTTTCTTGAAGAGATCTCTAGTCTTTCCCATTCTGTTTTTTTCCTCTATTTCTTTGCATTGATCACTGAAGAAGGCTTTCTTATATCTCCTTGCTATTCTTTGGAACTCTGCATTCAGATGCTTACCTCTTTCCTTTTCTCCTTGGTTTTTGCGTCTCTTCTTTTCATAGCTATTTGTAAGGCCTCCCCAGACAGCCATTTTGCTTTTTTGCATTTCTTTTCCATGGGGATGGTCTTGATCCCTGTCTCCTGGATAATGTCACGAACCTCAGTCCATAGTTCATCTGGCACTCTATCTATCAGATCTAGGCCCTTAAATCTATTTCTCACTTCCAGTGTATAATCATAAAGGATTTGATTTATGTCATACCTGAATGGTCTAGCGGTTTTCCCTACTTTCTTCAATTTAAGTCTGAATTTGGTAATAGGGAATTCATGATTGGTGCCACAGTCAGCTCTTGGTCTTGTTTTTGTTGACTGTATAGAGGTTCTCCATCTTTGGCTGCAAAAAATATAATCAATCTGATTTCGGTGTTGACCATCTGGTGATGTCCATGTGTAGAGTCTTCTCTTGTGTTGTTGGAAGAGGGTGTTTGCTATGACCAGTGCATTTTCTTGGCAAAACTCTATTAGTCTTTGCCCTGCTTCATTCCATATTCCAAGGCCAAATTTGCCTGTTACTCCAGGTGTTTTTTGACTTCCTACTTTTGCATTCCAGTCCCCTATAATGAAAAGGACATCTTTTTTGGGTGTTAGTTCTAAAAGGTTTTGTAAGTCTTCATAGAACCGTTCAACGTCAGCTTCTTCAGCATTACTGGTTGGGACATACACTTGGATTACTGTGATATTGAATGGTTTGACTTGGAGACGTACAGAGATCATTCTGTCGTTTTTGAGATTGCATCCAAGTACTGCATTTTGGACTCTTTTGTTGACCATGATGGCTACTCCATTTCTTCTGAGGGATTCCTGCCCGCAGTAGTAGATATAATGGTCATCTGAGGTAAATTCACCCATTCCAGTCCATTTTAGTTCGCTGATTCCTAGAATGTCCACATTCACTCTTGCCATCTCTTGTTTGACCACTTCCAACTTGCCTTGATTCATGGACCTGACATTCCAGGTTCCTATGCAATACTGCTGTTTACAGCATTGGACCTTGCTTCTATCACCAGTCACATCCACAGCTGGGTATTGTTTTTGCTTTGGCTCCATCCCTTCATTCTTTCTGGAGTTATTTCTCCACTGATCTCCAGTAGCATATTGGGCACCTACTGACCTGGGGAGTTCCTCTTTCAGTATCCTGTCATTTTGCCTTTTCATACTGTTCATGGGGTTCTCAAGGCAAGAATACTGAAGTGGTTTGCCATTCCCTTCTCCAGTGGACCACATTCTGTCAGACCTCTACACCATGACCAGCCCGTCTTGGGTTGCCGGGCGGGCATGGCTTAGTATCATTGAGTTAGACAAGGCTGTGGTCCTAGTGTGATTAGATTGACTAGTTTTCTGTGAGTATGGTTTCAGTGTGTCTGCCCTCTGATGCCCTCTTGCCACACCTACCATCTTACTTGGGTTTCTCTTACCTTGGGTGTGGGGTATCTCTTCACAGCTGCTCCAGCAAAGCGCAGCCGCTGCTCCTTACCTTGAATGAGGGGTATCTCCTCACCCCCGCCCTTCCTGACCTTCAAAGTGGGATGGCTCCTCTAGGCCCTCCTGCGCCCACACAGCCACTGCTTCTTGGAGGTGGGGTTGCTTCTCCCAGCCGCCGCCCCTGGCCT
Organism: Capra hircus; assembly: GCF_001704415.2. Classification (NCBI taxonomy): domain Eukaryota; kingdom Metazoa; phylum Chordata; class Mammalia; order Artiodactyla; family Bovidae; genus Capra; species Capra hircus. The sequence goes on from NC_030816.1 coordinate 30,169,853, forward strand.
TGGGTGCGGGGTGGCTCCTCCCGGCCGCCGCCCCTGGCCTGGGATGCAGGGTGGCTCCTCTAGGCCGCCGCCCCTGACCTCGGATGCAGGGTAGCTCCTCTCGGCCGTTCCTGCGCCATTGCAGCCTGGCACTCTCGGCCGCTGCCCCTGACCTCGGACGTGGGGTAACTCCTCTTGGCCATTGCCCTTCGCGCATGGGGTCCTCCCAGCTTCTGCACCTGACCTCAGACGTGGGGTAGCTCCGCTCGACTGCGCTTAGTGCGCCGGCCGTGGCCGCCGAGACCAGAAAGAAGCTTTGGCATTTTTAGTCCCATCTATATAAGAAACCTTGGCCTGTGGTATAGGCTGTGAGCTGATAATGCAAGAAGTAATAAATTCAGTATTTTTGAAGAAATTCCACAGCTTACCAGAAGGATAATGAAATGAAATTTCTCCAAAATATTCCAGAAAAGCTATTTGGAAATTGGTAGAAGTTTGTAAAGCGTTCTCAAATTGAGATTTATTGATAGTTATTACAATTTTATGAGGATCGGAGCCAATTAGAGTTTTATTCCTGTTGCTTTTATTGATAATGATTAGAGCAATTAAATCAAGGTAGGATGTAAATGACTTTATTTCCCTAAAACGGGTATAGATCCATTCTACTAGGTGTTTTTGTTGGGCAGGAAGTCCTGTGGGAGAATGAGGAGAGGGGAATATAAACAATTCTAGAGGTAAATCTAGTTTGATGTGAGTAAGAAATTGTTTGTGTAATTTATTTTGCACCAAATAGAGTTCCTCTCCTGCCTCTTGAGAAAGTGAACGACGGCTATTTAAATCAGGATCTCCTTTTAAAGTATTAAATAGGTTATTCAGTTGATAATTAGCAATGCCTAAAGAAGGTCTAAACCAATTAATATCACCTAAGAGCTTTTGAAAATCATTTAAGGTTGATAATTTATCAGTACGGATCTGAGTTAGTTGGGAAGTAATGCATTGCCTATTAACAGCAAACCCCAAGTAAAGGTAAGGTGTAGAGGTTTGAATTTTTTCAGGGGCAATGATTAATCTAGCGTTTTTAAAGCATAGTTGAGCTATATCAAACATGTGTTCAGTTTTTAAGATACATGGAGCTGAAAACAATATACCATTCATATAGTGAATAACAAGAAAGTTAGGAAACTGCTTTCTCACAGGCTCAAGGGCTTTGGCTAGATAGCACTGACACATGGTGGGAGAATTCGTCATCCCTTGTGGCAGTATAGTCTGTTGGAACCGTTTAGGAGGTCTAATATGATTAGGTTAAGGGAGAGAAAAAACGAATCTCTCTAGGTCTAAAAGGTGTAAAGGTATATTTAAAAAGCAATCTTGTAAATCAATAATAATAATATGCCAATTTTAAGAAATAGTGGTAGATAGTGGGATTCCTGGTGGTAAAGCACCCATAGGTTTCATAGATGCATTAACTTTTCAAAGGTCTGTTAGGAGATGCCATTTGTTAGATTTTTTTTTTAAATGACAAAAATAGGAGCGTTCCAAGGAGAACAAGATTCCTCAATATGCTTTAATTCTAGTTGTGTATCTATAAGTTCCTTAGTCACCTGTAATTTCTCTTTCATGAGGGGCCACTGCTCTGTCCAAATAGGTTTGTCATTAGGTCAGTTCAGTCTCTCAGTCGTGTCCGACTCTTTGTGACTGCATGAATTGCAGCACACCAGGCCTCCCTGTCCATCACCAACTCCCAGAGTTCACTCAGATTCATGTCCATCATCGGTGATGCCATCCAGCCATCTCATCCTCTGTCGTCCCCTTCTCCTCCTGCCCCCAATCCCTCCCAGCATCAGAGTCTTTTCCAATGAGTCAACCCTTCACATGAGGTGGCCAAAGTACTGGAGTTTCAGCTTTAGCATCATTCCTTCCAAAGAAATCCCAGGGCTGATCTCCTTCAGAATGGACTGGTTGGATCTCCTTACAGTCCAAGGGACTCTCAAGAGTCTTCTCCAACACCACAGTTCAAACGCATCAATTCTTCAGCGCTCAGCCTTCTTCACAGTCCAACTCACATCCATACATGACTACTGGAAAAACCATAGCCTTAACTACACGGACCTTAGTCGGCAAAGTAATGTGTCTGCTTTTGAATATACTATCTAGGTTGGTCATAACTTTTCTTCCAAGGAGTAAGTGTCTTTTAATTTCATGACTGCAATCACCATCTGCAGTGATTTTGGAGCCCCCAAAAATAAAGTCTGACACTGTTTCCACTGTTTCCCCATCTATTTCCCATGAAGTGATGGGACTGGATGCCATGATCTTCGTTTTCTGAATGTTGAGCTTTAAGCCAACTTTTTCACTCTCCTCTTTCACTTTCATCAAGAGGCTTTTTAGCTCCTCTTCACTTTCTGCCATAAGGGTGGTGTCATCTGCATATCTGAGGTTACTGATATTTCTCCCGGCAATCTTGATTCCAGCTTGTGTTTCTTCCAGTCCAGCGTTTCTCATGATGTACTCTGCATAGAAGTTAAATAAGCAGGGTGACAATATACAGCCTTGACATACTTCTTTTCCTATTTGGAACCAGTCTGTTTATCATACTTCCAAGTTATTTTAATAATTGTATTGTTTGTTAAGTGAGCAGTGGCCCCCAGGAAAAATGTGGAATGTATATCTGAGTTTGTCATATCTTATATCTTTTTATTAAAAGCATATGTCTTGTCCTTAGCAACTATGAAGTTTCTTGTATATTAGCATTTTATAGATTGGTGAATATATTTATTATATCATATTATTATATTTATTATATATAAATATATAATATACATTATGTATTTATTAATAGTTTAAAATCTCTAGTTTTTCTGTAAGAAAAACTTTTTGTAAGAGGAAGTTAATGTTTAGTAATTAATGTTTTAAAATCTTATTTTATTTGGAAATGACCTAGCTATTTAATAAGTTTAAATTTAGTTTAGTACAACTCTAGACATTTAAGTTATCCCCAATCTTAAGAGATTATTTTAGATTATAATTACACGCTTTCTCCTTAGAAGAAAAGTTATGACCAACCTAGATAGTATATTCAAAAGCAGAGACACTACTTTGCCGACTAAGGTCCGTCTAGTCAAGGCTATGGTTTTTCCAGTGGTCATGTATGGATGTGAGAGTTGGACTGTGAAGAAGGCTGAGTGCCAAAGAATTGATGCTTTTGAACTGTGGTGTTGGAGAAGACTCTTGAGAGTCCCTTGGACTGCAAGGAGATCCAACCAGTCCATTCTGAAGGAGATCAGCCCTGGGATTTCTTTAGAAGGAATGATGCTAAAGCTGAAACTCCAGTACTTTGGCCACCTCATGAGAAGAGTTGACTCATTGGAAAAAACTCTGATGCTGGGAGAGATTGAGGGCAGGAGAAGGGGACGACTGAGGATGAGATGGCTGGATGGCATCACGGACTCGATGGATGTGAGTCTGAGTGAACTCTGGGAGATGGTGATGGACAGGGAGGCCTGGCGTGCTGCGATTCATGGGGTCACAAAGAGCTGGACATGACTGAGCGACTGAACTAAACTGAACTGAACAGATTATAATAATAGACTATTCTATTAAAAATATAATTATTTTTAATAGAGTTTACCTAAAAGTTTTTAATCTCATTTACATATTTATATACATATATATATAAAGAGTTACCTTTTTGTTGACAAATTTAGTTTACCTTAAACCTAGGTATAATAAAAGTATTATATAATGTTGATGACTTAAGACATGTCTTAGTTAGATTAGCAAACAATTATATTTAAATTATATTTATATATAAATAAACATTATATATATTTAATATTTTTCAGTTCACGTGAATTTCAATTTAAATAGAGCTCATTAACTTCATATTATCTAAAAACAAAGCTGGTATATCAATGGCAGTACTGCCAGATGTTGAGGGTTTCAGGTAAAAGATGGAATTTGCCCCAGGTTTTTGTTGAAGGGGACCTGGGGGCTCCTTGCTTGGAGTTTTCTGGAATAGGTTTTCTTTCAATGTCAGATTTAGACTTACAATCTTTGGCCCAATGCATTCCTCTCCAGTAGCAAGGGCAGATTTTGGGAGGTTTTTTATTTATATATATCTATATATATATATATATATATATTTTTTTTAGCTTTCTTAGGGCCATCCCTTTTTAAATCGTTCTTATTCCATATGTAAAGCATCCTTTATTTCCCTTTCTTAAGGCACGAGCTTTTGTTTCAGCTACCATTTGCATCTTTTGAATTTCTAATGCTAGATTGCACAAGCCTTCAAATAATCAATAATAGTCCCTTTCTCATGAATTGGAGCTATAGGTTTTTGACATTTCTGATTTGCATTATCATAAGCAAGTGATTTCTCTACTTGCCTTTTGGCTTCTTCTCCAATTACAGTACAAGAAATAGCAGTTTCAAATCTAGCTAAAAAATCAGCATACCTTTCATTAGACCCCTGAACTTTAAATAAGTGATGAAGTAAAGTAGAAAAGTGATGGGGCTTTCCAGCCTTTTGACCCATGTCTTCGTACTTACCGGCCTCAATAGGCCCTCGAGGTCACTCTGTCCGATCTTCCAAGTGTACCAGGCTCCTGTTCAGGCGCCACTTGTTGAGGTCCTTTAATGGACCAGAACCTGGTGGTCTGGAGTCGACGATAAGAAAGTAAAGGAGAGAAAGAGGCTGATATTCCTTGGTTTACACAGAAAGCCAATAAAGCCCCTGGCGCAGGGCTTGCTTTGTTCATGGAGGCCTCAGGCGCCCTCTCGATGGGGTGAAGGCACAGAGTGCCTTCTCGAGAGGGTCTTAGAAGTCCAGCAGGAAAGTGAACTCAGAGGGCCTCTGCGCTCCAAAGAAATAGCCTGAGAGAGAAAGAGAGAGAAAGAAAGAGAAAGAAAGACACGGGGACCAGAGCTCTGATGGAGCAAAGGTGTTTTAATCAACGTGGTGTGGGCATATATACTGTCTTACAAGGTGGTTATTCTCAGCAAAGATAAAGATTAAAATTCCATACTTACAAAACATAGGCAATCCATATTAAAGAGAGAGAGAGTTGTAAACAACCACTTTTACCATATGGTTCACAAGAAGGAAGAGGGTGCTTATCACCATATAGAAAAACTAATGAAGGAAATGCCTGGATTCCTCAGCCCTGGGAGAGCTCTCTCTTAATTCCTGAGAATTCAGGAATTAATAAGGAGCAGAGAATTCCTGACAGATCCAAAACAGCACACAGGAAGCCTCCTGTTAAATGCTTCCTGACATTTCTCTGTTTTCATTGGACACAAGGAGCTGCTGCCTCCTCATCATCTAAAGCTACCAAGACCCTATGGCAGGGGCTTGTCTTTAATTTTCAGAGGACTTTCAAACCAAATATTTTTCAGAGGCATACAATGATTTCTTAAAATGGTCTCATAAAAGATACATCTGTCACTGAAAAGTGATACCTTTTGATAAATACTAATAATAATGCACTTAATTTTAAGTACTATGCATTCTCTTCTCTCTGTGTTAATATCTTTAATGGATCCTTTAACAGGTGATTTGGACTTAATTTATTTCAGGTGATACTGTACTTATACAACTATTCAATTGACTTAATTAGAGGTTTAATTAAATTATTGCCCTAAAGTGCTAAATCATGGAAATAAAATGCAAAATGATAATTCACCTTTTTGTATTTTTTTAATTTATCCTACAGCTAAAGTGGTTTTCAGGTCATAAAGGCCAGAATGGGCTTATGAGCATTTTAGCCACATCCCAATGTGGAAAGTTGTATTTGTGCATCAGTTGGGAATTTGCCCAAAATGTAGGTGAAGGCAAAAGTGAAAAGAATTTTTTTTATTGTGGTCTTTTCCCTTCAAACTATCAGAACCAACATCATGGGTCCAATCCCTCCGTGTTCCACTCAGCCCTCTCTGGTTCTGCAGCCCTGTGACAAGCCCTCTAACAAGCAGTCCTAGGAGGTAGCAACTGTGTCTGTTTCTGTACCTCTAGCCCCTACTTTATAGCTATTGCATAGAGGTGCCCAATAAATGCTTGCTGAATTTAATTTGATCATCACAAAGACAGCACTTTGCAAGTGTGGTTCAGTTCAGTTCAGTTCAGTTGCTCAGTCATGTCCAGCTCTTTGCAACGCCATGAATCACAGCACGCCAGGCCTCCCTGTCCATTACCAATTCCCAGAGTTCACTCAGACTCATGACCATCGAGTCAGTGATGCCATCCAGCCATCTCATCCTCTGTCGTCCCCTTTTCCTCCTGCCCCCAGTCCCTCCCAGCATCAGCGTCTTTTCCAATGAGTCAACTCGTCGCATGAGGTGGCCAAAGTACTGGAGTTTCAGCTTTAGCATCATTCCTTCCAAAGAAATCCCAGGGCTGATCTCCTTCAGAATGGACTGGTTGGATGCTTGCAGTCCAAGGGACTCTCAAGAGTCTTCTCCAACACCACAGTTCAAAAGCATCAATTCTACGGCGCTCAGCTTTCTTCACAGTTCAACTCTCACATCCATACATGACCACTGGAAAAACCATAGCCTTGACTAGACGGACCTTAGTCGGCAAAGTAGTGTCTCTGCTTTTGAATATACTATCTAGGTTGGTCATAACTTTTCTTCCAAGGAGTAAGCGTCTTTTAAGTTCATGGCTGCAATCACCATCTGTGTGGTTAAAACAGTATAAATCCAGTATGATAGTTTTAAAATATCATCGCTCCAAATACATGCCCCAGTGAGTGAGGTACTCCCAAATCTGGTTAATCATTGAAGTGACCTAAGAAGTATTTTTTTAAGGCCTTACTGAATCCATCTCCAGGAATGAGGTCTAGGTATCTGTATGTTAAAGCTTCCCAGGTGAATCTTATATTCAGCCAGGTTTAGGAACTCCAGCTTAATGTGTCTTGTGTATTTTTGTATTTTTCTGTATTTGTATTTTTGTATTTTTTTGTATATTATTTTTGTATTATTTGTATTTTGTATATTTGTATTTTCTGTTTTTGTCTTTTTCTGTATTTTCCAATATTGTATTTTTCTGGATGAACTCATGGCCTATTCTAATTTATAGTAAACATGGATCTCAGTTATGCCCTATTAATTATATCTGAAGGATTTCTTTTGAACCAGTAGTTTATGTTTAGTTGGTGGAAGTGTATACAGATGCCTATGAAGAATAATATTAACGCCTTCCATGAAGGATTAGATTACCAGTGAGTCCTGAAATGGGACTTTTACACATGGCAGCTGTTGAGTCCTTGGTGTGCAAAGCCTTGTGAGCCAACTCTGTGGAGAGCAGATTGGAGTATTAGCTGAAAGTAGAATAGTCATGGGAAGGAGAAATTAACTCTTTTTAGGGCATGAGTAACTTTTAGAGATGTCCTCCTGGGTGCTTGTGTGTGTTCAGTTGCTCAGCTGTGTCTGACTCTGCGACCCTATGGACTGTAGCCCATCAGGCTCCTCTGTCCATGGGATTTCACAGGCAAGTGTACTGGAGTGGGTTGCCATTTCCTACACCAGGGGATCTTCCTGACTTAGAGATTGAACCATGTCTCCTGCATTGTCAGGCAGGTTCTGTACCACTGAGCCACCAGTGAAGCCCTCCTGGGTGCTGTTTTGCCCTAATCTGAATTACCCTTCATTGTAGGATTAAATGGGCTTCCCAGGAGGCACTAGTGGTAAAGAACCTGCCTGCCAATGCAGGAGGGCATGACAACCTACTTAAGTATTCTCGCCTGGAGAATCCCATGGACGGAAGAGCATGGCAGGCTACAGTCCATGGGGTTGCAAAGAGTCTGACATGACTGAAGCAACTTGGCATGCACGCACATAGGATTAAATACCATACCCCACCAGGCTCCTCTGTCCATAGAATTCTCCAGGCAAGAATACTGTGCTGCTGCTGCTGCTGCTGCTAAGTCACTTCAGTCGTGTCCGACTCTGTGCGACCCCATAGATGGCAGCCCACCAGGCTCCCCTGTCCCTGGGATTCTCCAGGCAAGAACACTGGAGTGGGTTGCCATTTCCTTCTCCAATGCATGAAAGTGAAAAGTGAAAGTGAAGTCACTCAGTCGTGTCCGACCCTCAGCGATCTCATGGACTGCAGGCTACCAGGCTCCTCCATCCATGGGAATTTTCAGGCAAGAGTACTGGAGTGGGGTGCCATTGCTATAGTGGGTTGCAATTTCTTTCTCTAGGGGATCTTCCCAACTCAGAGAGTGAACCCAGGTCTCCTGCATTGCAGGCAGATTCTTTACCATCTGAGCCACCAGGGAAGCCCACTAAATGCCATGTAAGTCAGCATCAAATATTCAGTGGAGCCTGACTGAATAAAGTTTATAGACTAACAAACTCTGCATAGCAATCAGAGAAATGCAGAATATAGAACACTGTATGGAGAAGGAGACGGCACCCCACTCCAGTGTTCTTGCCTGGAAAATCCCATGGACGGAGGAGCCTGGTGGGCTGCGGTCCGTGGGGTCGCACAGAATCAGACACGACTGAAGCGACTTAGCAGCAGCAGCAGCAGAACACTGTACAACATAGCCTGCTCCTTTCAAAATGGCAATATCGCAGGGGGAGGAAGAAGTTTAAAGCGTCATAACAAATGAATGAAGTGTGTGAACCAGGATTTATTACAGTTTCGGGATGGGGGACGGTGGGTGTTGAAAGGCTAAAAACGAAATTTTGGAGCCAGTTGGGTAAATTTACAGGTAGACTAGATATTGCATAATAGGAGAGTATTACTGTTAACTTCCTGAACTCTGATAATAGAGTTCTGGCCCTGTAGGAAAATGTTCTTATCTTAGGAGATACTTCTCGAAACAAGGGTAAAGCATCCTACAGCTCGTGGTGCATCCGAGTCTGTCCTGCTAGCTCAGAGCCAATTGTTAAATATTTAAGAATTTTGTGATTCTGCAACCCTTGGTAGCTTGAAATCCACCATGATGGGAGTATGCAAACCACAAAATCTACAAGTAGGGCTTTTTTCTCCTCTAGAAAGTTAATTTCTCCTCTGGAGAGTAATTAAGCCACTTACAGCTTACTTTCAAATGATTCAGAAAACTTACATACAAGTAGATAGGACAAAAATAGCAAAGTATTAATGATTGTTGAGTCTCGGTAGAGGATATGTGTTCTGCTAGTCCAGGAGTCACAGACTTCCTGTAAAGGCCAAAGTGTAAATATTTTAGGCTTTGCAATTCATACAGTCTCTGTGACAGCTGTTCAACTCTGCATCTCTGCCGTTACAGCACAGAAGCAACCATAGACAATACTTAAATGAATGGGCATGTTATGTTCCAGTAGAACTTAATTTATAAAAACAGGGAGGCCACATTTGGCTCAGTTCAGTCACTCAGTCGTGTCCGACTCTTTGCAACCCCATGGACTGCAGCACTCCAGGCTTCCCTGTCCATCACCAACTCCTAGAGCTTGCTCAAACTCATGTCCATCGAGTCAAGTGATGCCATCTAACCATCTCATCCTCTGTTATCCCCTTCTCTCCCTGCCTTCAATCTTTCTCAGCATCAGGGTCTTTTCCAATGAGTCAGTTCTTCGCATCAGGTCGCCAGAGTATTAGAGCTTCAGCATCAGTCCTTCTGATCTGAGCCTCTGGTCTGAGGCTATAGGTTGCCAACTCCTGAGCTAGTCTTTCAGCTTTTCTGTACTTTTAAAATATTCAAGGGACTTCCCTGGTGGTCCCATGGTTAAGATATCATGCTTCCACTGCAGGGGCCACAGCTTCAGTCCCTGGTTAGGGAACAGATCCTGCATGCCATGCAGCGCAGCCAAAAAATAGAAAAGAAAAATGAAAAATGTTTGATAATAAAAAAATTTTAATAAAGTTCTTAGGTTGGTTTTCAGAGCGCACCCCCCACCCCCACCCCAGTTCCCCTAACACTTGCTAATGAAAATAAGAGATATGTCCTTTCTTTTCCTTTTTTTTTTTTTAAATCTTTAAGCTGGTCTAATCCAAGTTCAACTACCTGTGAGGTTGTTATGCATCACGCTAAAATAGACTTGATCTTGGTGGCTGGAGTAGCTTTCCTGGCAGTGGCAAAGGGCTTGAGGAGGAAGAAGAATTAAGTCATTCTGAATATCTGTAGTGTTTTAGACACTGTCAAGCACCCTGTACTGTCTCATGCAGTACCCACCAGCAGTCCTACAAGTGAAGTGAGTGAAAGTCACTCAGTCGTGTACAACTTTTTGTGAACCCATGGGCTATACAGTCCATGGAATTCTCCAGGCCAGAATACTGGAGTGGGTAGCCTTTCCCTTCTCCAGGGGATCTTCCCAACCCAGGGATCGAACCCAGATCTCCTGCATTGCCGGTGGATTCTTTACCAACTGAGCTATCAAGGAAGACCTCATCAGATGCAAGTAGGTTCCCTAAGTAATGATGAAACAGGGAAAGGGGAGAAACAAGGAAAGGGAAGAAACAGGCTGAGAAAGAGCTAGATAGATAAAGGACTTCCATGCCTCATGAAAGAGCTTGGACTTCTTTTTTTTTCTTAGAGCTCTTGGAAGGCAGTAGAGGGTTTTAAGCAAGATCATATTTGCATTTTATAAAGAGCTCCTTGGTAGCGTGAAGGATGGAGTCCAGAGGGAAAGAGCTGGTAGTGGGAAGACTCTTCAGGAGTTGATTGCAAAAATAACCCAGGGTGATGATAGCCTGAACTAATGTGGCAATGAGAGTGAAGAGTAGATGATAATATGAGGGCTCTTGTATGAGCTAGAATGGCTGGGACTTAGTGAGTATATCAGTCAAGATGGCCACAGACAACTTGGCAGTCTCTTCAGACAACAGACATGTTTCTTGCCTACACGACAGTCTGCTCTGGATGGAGAGTCTCCATGGTGCTCACTGTGGTCACTCCCGTCCAACCTGAGCAACTTTTCCAATGAGACCAGCTGATGTACCAGAGGGAAAGCTCTGGCAGGACTCCCATGGATGGCTAAGTGCTACAGCCCAGAAGTGACACACACCATTCACGTTTCATGGACTAGAACTTGTCAATGGGCCTCACCCAACTGGGGGGTATGCAAAAAGTTCAGCCATGGATGAGCCATGGTGACTGAATGGATGAAGGAGAACTCCCAAGTATCTGGTTTAGGGAGTGAGGCAGACATTAGAGGTTTTCACTGAGAAAGAAAAGATGGAATGGAGCAAGGAGAAGTGGACTGGCCAAATCATTATTACTCTTCTTCAGCTCTAGAGGTTAACTATTGTGTTGGTCCTTTCTGGTTGTCAGGGAGAGGGATTGGAAATCAGCTCCATTTGTGAGCAAGAGTTGACCTAATGCTTTACAAAAGGCATTTTAATTCATTTGCCCCAGAGTCTTACAGCTTTAGTAATGTCGTGTTCAGATCTACTGTGTGTCTTTCTTGAATTTTCATGTGAACTATTGTGTCAACATACAGTGTAAAAATATTAGTTATTAATAGGATGTTAATGAAGTTTTCCTCACCTTAGAATATCGGGCTGCTGAATTCAAAATGCCAGAGATGTAAATGCCCTTCCACCTTCCTCACCTCCACCCCCTAGCAGGGCTCACTTCAAGCTATCGCAGGGTGGCAGTTGGGGAGGAGGTGTAATTAGGCTGATTGGAGCCTATTGTTCTGCTCTGGAGGGCTGACACCTAGCAGCCTTAGGCAATGTTAGTGCCTCGGAATCCACGGGGAATGATGTCCTCTTTAACCTCAAAAACAGAAACAGTGAATCTGTTCTGTTTCTCCCCTTCTTTGTTTTCCAGCTCCCCTCCCCAGTTTAATTGTGGTACCTTAAAAACTGACTTTTTCTGTGCATTTGTTTCTTAACAGTTGCGAGAAACAATCAAAGCTGGCAAAGGTGTGACTTCAGCTATTGACCTGTGTCGTTACCATGGAAACAAAGCATTGGAGGCCCTGGAGAGCTTTCCTCCCTCGGAGGCTAGAACTGCTTTAGAAAACATTGTGTTTGCTGTGACCAGATTTTCCTGACACCAAATTAAAAAGACTGTTGTTCGTTGGCTGAAAAAATTGGGGAAGGAGGTGATCGGGAGAGCTTTCATGATGAAATATCTAAATGTATTAATGACTTCAACAATATATACATTTTTTTTCTTCTTCTTTTTATCACCACTGCTAAATGAATACTGCCTTCTTTTTGGAACTGCTGCAAACAAAATTAGAAGAAAAAAGGTCAAGCAGTTTTCAGTTGTCATGCCAGAAGCACACTTGAGGCTTCAGTAGCAGAAATAATTAATGAGATTCACTCCTGTGACCTCAACAAATGGACAGGAAATAAGTCCTTATTGATTGGACCGAGCCAGGGATGGCGCCAGGGCGGTGGCCTGTGGTTTTCCTTCTTGAGAGGACAGGGCAAGCTGGGAGCTGCAGGTGTCAAGAGAAACGCTATCAGTGCCGGCCAGGGAGGACTGTCAAATGAAAACCCAGTGACCAGTTTGTCATAATGGAGGGTAGTCTAATGATTAAGAAAAACACATGCTTTGTCTTCTTGCAACTATGTCTTTGTATTTATAGATACAGTCTGGATATACTTTTTGCTTCTTGGTTTTTGTAAGATTTAGGGGAGGGGGTGGAAATTGTTGAAATAATAATGCCAAATATTTGAAGTAGGAGATTAAAATGTTGTCACATATTAACTTGGTTATACTAGAAATTGCCTGTTTTTCTTTCTGGACCAAATTTTTTTTCAAGTGCATTTCAAAGAACCAAACTTGTTTTTTTCTTTTAAGCTGAACAGGATGCTTTTTTCCTTTTTTTTTTTTAAGTAAATGTATTCATTTGTAATACTTTGATGTAAAGAATACCCTTAATTTTTACAAGCGTCAGATATGTAGTTGTTGTACTGGGGAATTCATTGGTGAGTTTTGTTTGTTTGCTTGTTTTTAACCTCAGAATGTCAGATTTTGGTCTTGAACCACAGACTTCCAATTACAGAAAGAACTGCAGCCTCACAGGCCTGCAATCGGACACTGTCTCTATGTGGTTCATAGGAGATGATTTTTGCGGTTTGGATGCAGGCAATATGAGAACACCGTTGACAAGAAGGCTGAGTTTACATAAATGATCTAGGTTGAGACTCAGCCACCTTTCTTCCTTATGTGGTGTAATTACAGCCCTATCTGGAGACATCGAACACAGCAAACAGATTTTATTACCTACTTCACTCAAACACTGTAAGTGAAGTCACTTCAGTTAAATTCCTTCTCCAAAAGTTACAAAATCGTTTAAGCAGGACCCAGCATGTGGCATGCAATGAAGAAAAAATGTAAGTTACAGAGGTTAAGGTATTGCATTATGAAATATTTTTAAGCATACTTGAAACATTGTAATTGTGCAGTTTACGCTACTATAATTTGAAGGCCTATAGATTTAGCTGAAGAGTACACAGCACTCTTCTGTTTGAAATGTCTTTTCTCACAGAAATTGGCTTAATTAGTAACTAGGGTTAGATGCTTTAGATCAGACTAGGTTTTAATCATTAACTTCCACAAAGGAGGAGGCTTGCTTTGTGTTCTCTGGCTGTGCAGGAACTTCAGCAAGCTGTAGGTTTTATCAAACAGATGGTCAGGCACCGGGGAACACAGCACAGGATTCTAGGCTCTTCCAGGTTTGCTTGAGCCCCAGGTTCCCCGTGTGACCTTGAACAAGGCACTTCCCTCTGAGCATCTATTTCCGCTTTTGTAAAATAAGGTTAAACAGGGAAATACATGAAGTCCCCTCCACCTTTGCTTTATTGTCGAAAAGTTTCCCATTTCTGACTCTCTAGGTAACAGAGATGCTATGTGAGATTCAGGGAAGAGGTGAAACCCAAAGAGAGGTGATGAAGGAGTGCATGAAACTTAACGGCTGACTTCTCGCCCAGCTGCCCCACAGGTGACCGAAAGAATTCCCAGCTCTCCAGTTGTGTGACTTACAGTCTTGAACTCGCTTCAGCACCCGCCTTTCTGCTTTCTTTGGTACATTTCCTACCTCCCTCTCATCTTCCCAGAAGCCCTGCCAGCCTCTGTTCTCTCTCCTGTACCTGGTGTCCTGGCTCCCTGGAAGCAGCAGCTTTGCCCTCACTGCAGAGTGACAGCTCTGCCTTTGTTAAAGCTCCTGTGTTGGCTTAGTCACTCTAAAGTATAAAACAGTGATGGTCTTCTCCACTCCCCTTCTTCAGGGATATTTATTTATTCATCCATTCTAAACCCTTGTAACTTAGGACAATCTCTAGGGAGAAATTTAGGCGTGGCGAGACACATTTAATTATACTTTTTTGGCCTAGTGCCAGGGCACTGTCAGGCAGAGTTAGTGACTTTAGTATGCCACCTCCTCCCCCCTCTGCATCACTGTCCAGTCTTTTGCTAGAGGGAAGAATTCATTCATTAGCCACTGCCCTGTTCCTTCCACCTGGACTTGCAAACCTCACTCACTTCAGCCCCTGAGCCACCTGACTTCTGCCTCCCTGTCGGTCTTTTCTTCAGGCTTAGTGAGGGCTCTGCGGGCATGCCAGGCACTCTGCTGAAGGCTTTAACAGTGCTATCTTGTTCGAATCCCATAGCTACTCTCTGGGCTAAGACTTATCCCCCATTTATAGATGCAGGAGCCAGCAGAGAGGACCACCTCTGCCTGACTGGCTTGCCTTCACACTCCCCTCCCCACTTTAAAGTCTTTCTAGACAGTGCCTCTTTCTCTCTTCCTTTGCTTCTCTCTCCAGATAAGACTCTACTCCTTTCCAAAGGTGCTTCCCGGCTGGCGCAGTGGTAAAGACTCCGCAGAGACTTGGGTTTGATCCCTGGGTTGGGAAGATCCCCTAGAGGAGGAAATGGGCACGCCACTCCAGTATTCTTGCTTGAAGAATTGTATGGACGGAGGAGCCTGGTGGGACTACAGTCCATGGGGTTGCAAAGAGTCAAACATGACTGAGCACGCACACATCTATTCACACTCTTTCCAAAGATCTTCAGCCTGCAGCCTCCTGTCTCGTGTCTCTGGTTTTGAGTCTTGGGTTTCCTCTGCTGGCTGTGAATGTGCTCAGTTCTCCCTTAAATGAAATATCCCTCACTTCCCCTGTTTATCTTTCCACTTCCACTCTTTCCCTCCTAGCATTAGCAGTACACCTTCTTACAGGCTACTGTTTAACCTTTGCAGTTCATCATTCACTGAATTCACTCCTGGGTCCCCACCATCTGGACCAGCACTGGCACTTCAGATACTCGAAGACATTTAAATCTATCAGGTCTCCCAGCACTGCTCCATGGAGATGCCTTCTTCTTGCTCACAGGTGGTGGCCTCACTGTAAAATTTACAGCCATACCCCTGCACACAGCCATCCTACATAATTTTATGTAGCCAACTGCAGCTTCCTCTCACCCCCCAGCTCCTGTGACCCACTTCCACTCTTCTCAACTATCCTTCTTTTGTGTCTCACACATCTCACTCTCAGTCCCACCCCTAGAGACATTCTTTTCTAAAATTTAAGGTTCTATTTCCCCAGGAACTGCAAAGCACTTTCCTGTGCCACTGTCATCTTCCTTTAATTCCCCCAACTTAGAAAAACAGTTTCTAAAAAACAGTTATCAATTAGATACTGATTAGATAGTTATTTGCCATATTCCTTGGTGGCTCAGATGGTGAAGCATCTGCCTGCAATGCAGGAGACCCGGGTTCAATCCCTGGGTCTGGAAGATCCCCTGGAGAAGGAAATGGCAACCCACTCCAGTACTCATGCCTGGAAAATTCCATGGATGGAGAAGCCTGGTGGGCTACAGTCCATGGGGTCGCAAAGAGTTGGACATGACTGAGCGAACTGCAAATTAATTACTCTGAAAAAAGATAAGGATTATGACTATCATTAAACTTGGTTGTGTGCTTTAGTTGATGACATTAAATCGGCATCATGTTTTTCTGCTCCTATAATGTAGTTACCTAGTCACACCTAAAAATAAATGA
Source organism: Capra hircus (assembly GCF_001704415.2). Taxonomy (NCBI): domain Eukaryota; kingdom Metazoa; phylum Chordata; class Mammalia; order Artiodactyla; family Bovidae; genus Capra; species Capra hircus. The sequence goes on from NC_030816.1 coordinate 30,185,777, forward strand.
TGGGTGACGCTGTGTGCCTGATCCAGGTCTCATTCTCTGAAGTTTGAGACTGTCTCTTATCTGTATTAATGTTATTACTATGGCCTGGGATGCAGGTGAAACCTATAAACCTGGGGTAAAACATGTATACTTCAGTGCAGAATGCTCCAAAAAGATGGAGACGTTTTTTAAGGCCAAGAACCCACAACACAATGAACTCAGGTGACCAGAAAGCAATCTGAATAATCCTTGATGATATTTCAAAACCTGATAAGTTGCTGTAATATAGATCTCTTTGGGCAAGAAGGTTTGGGAAAATTGTGTTTAATCAACAAAATTATAGCTAAAGGATACTTGTTCTTCTCGCTCTCTTTTTTTAAGACTAACTAGAAATTCCTTGGCAGTCTAGGGCTTGGGACTTGATGCTTTCACTGCTGTGGCCTGGGTTTAACCCTTGGTCAGGGAACTAGACCCTGTAAGCCAAGTGTCATTGCCAAAAGAAAAAAACAAAACGAAACAAAACAGAACTCTTAACCTGAGCAGCAGGTCCGTCACATATACAGAAAACTTGCTCTTCAGAAAACTCTTTTCACATTGCTTCCTAGATTTCTTAGTTTCAGGAAGACTTTCTGCCCCTTCATTTGTCTTCCCACTGAGAGATCCTCTTGTTAAGATCTCACCTTTCTGACCAATAGAAATTCTGGGATTTATCTTTAAAATGACTGCCTCTCAGTCCGGAGAAGGCACGCCATACCTTTGCTAAAACCCACAAGGACAGAGATAGATCGAGTTGATTTTTCAGTCTATTTAACTGTGAGGACACAATTGTTACTCCATTATTAATAGTTTCCATTACTGTTAATTACCTTTTAGTAATAATAAAATTATTTGCACTTTCTTTTTAAAACATGAAGCAATCTAACAAGACAGTCTTTTACCCCTTTCTTTGTTTCCTACCAGTCACACTAATTTCTTCTCAAATTAGCTGTTTTATTCTTTCAGAATGGTTCCTGCCTTTCCATTAAGGAGATAACATACTTTTTAGAAAGAAGGTCACCTACGGAGACACCAGAGGGGTCCACCTCTCCCTTTAGCTCCCCCACCTGCCCTTGGAGCTCTGAAGTACTAGGTTTTAGGCCTCTGCTGGTGGAGGAATGTTCTTCTTCAATATATATTTCTTATTCTTCCATAGAAAGGGAAAGTTTCGCAGGCTTTCATTCATTTTTCATAGATGCTATTTCCATCTTTATGGAAAAGCTCTATCAGCTTTCTCTCAATGTGGCCTGTTCATTTCAAAGACTGACACTGTACCTGTCACTGCATCCTGTGAGCAGATGAGTGCCGCGGCCAGCACAAGCAAGAGTCGCACCTGCACAGGGAGAGAACGGAGCGTCCCCGCTAAGAAAAATAAGAGAGAGACAAAAGATGGGGTTGAGAGGATCAGACCAAAATGGCTGATGCCTTCCTTTATTGTGCTGCAGTATATATAGGATAAAGTACGTGACTTCTGACATTCACAAGATTGTTCTTAGTCTCCAAATACAATCACAAGACCCTTGCCGTTGTGTACATCACAAATAGATAATCTATCTTCTATCAATAAGCTAATCTATCTTCTATGAAATGTTGCAAGAACCAAACGTCCTGGAGCCTTAAGGGTAATAAATTCTTCAGGGGGGCGGGACAGGGAGCTTAGGAACATGCCTAAGGCTCTGCATAACGCCGAGCAGCTCCCAAGACTTAACCCTTCACGGGCAGTCCCCCGCAGATGAGTAGGCTCCCGATTGCCCTGACTGTTGTTGGGAAGATTTCACTTTTTGATGCATTTAAGTAAATAAACACTTATGAAGAAATTTTGAAAGACAGAAAAAAATTATTCTGAATCTCACCATGCTCACATAATCAGTATCACCATGTCCTTTGTATTTCTTCCAGCCTTTTCTGCCGTGCCTATCTTTTTTTTTTGCATGATTGTAATTATATGCAATAGTATCAATTCAGTGAAGTGAAGTGAAAGTGTTAGTCGCCCAGTCATATCCAACTCTTTGCAACCCAATACAAAGAGCCCGCTAGGCTCCTCTGTCCATGGGATTTCCCAGGCAGAATACTGGAGTGGGTTGCCATTTCCTTCTCCAGGGGATCTTCCCAACCCAGGGATTGAATCCAGATATCCTGCATTGCAGGCAGATTCTTTACCATGTGAGCCACCAGGGAAGCAGTCTTCATAACCACTGTTAATAAGTAGCTTAAAGTCTACACAAGGCACCTTGAATTTCTATTCTGATTGGTTTCTCTGAGGTAAATGGGTATGTGGTAAATACTCGTAAGTCCACCTCCCAACCTGCTACTAAGAAAGCCTCTGTCATCGAAAGATAATGCCCCTGCAGGTTCTCCACAGCAGCAGGTTAAAACTGTGACATAAGTTCCCTTAAAACTCTTCAACCTGAATGGCAGTCTTTTCCATTGGTGGTTCCCATTCCTTCAAGATGACACTCAAAATAGACTGACACCTCAATGCATTTTCCTCTTGCTTCACTGCAAGTTCTCAGTAAGCTACACTTCTGTAGGAAGACTTCTTCCTTGTCACTGAAGCTAACTATCTCCCAGGACAGAAAAGGCCCTTGGGCAGTTGTGGTAGGTTCTGCTCTTGGCCAAGACCATGTAGAAATCATTTTCTAAGAATTGATAAGCTATCTTTGCTTCTTCAAAGACTTAGGAGAAGGAAACTCCTCAGGTTTGTTTGACGGGAAACAAAATAACCTTTATCTGACTTAAGTCTTTCATGCTGTGACGGCATGAGCTTACTGTGTTTGGTATTGTCATGTTTTGTTTGAATCCTTTTTTTTTAAAGCCTTCAAATGGATGAGAAAACAGTATCGTTCTCAAAGAATTACCTGCAACCTTTCTTTCCTTAAGTTAGTCTTCATAACTTTACTATTTGCATCACTCGTCACTTTCCACATTTCAGTGAAGTCCCCTGCCTGCCTCCTGCCTTATATTGTGAATTGCAGTTACTTAACTTGTATACATGGAATATGATCAAGTTAATTGTGAACTTCCCAATTGCTGCCTATTTATGCGGCTTTGTCCTTCTCTTTCTTTTTATCCTTCTTTTTTGAAAATTTAAAATTGTTTTCATTGCATTTTTAAAAGCAACTTTATTGAAATAAAATTTACACATCATGAAGTCCATCTAGTATAGGTATACGATTCAGTGATTTTCAATAAATTTGCAGAGTTGTGTAAGCATCACCACAATTCTGTTTTTAAAGATCCTTTGTGCCCATTTGCAGTCAACCCTTCCTCCCGTCCCCAGTCCTAGGCAGCCACTAATCTACTCTCTGTCTCTATAGGTCTGCCTTCTTTGGACATTTGATGTAAATGGAGTTTTACAATACTTAGTCTTCTGCATCTGGCTTCTGTCACTTGGCACAATGTTTTTGAGGTTTATCTATGTTGTGGAATTAATCATTATTTCATTCATTTATTGCTAAATAATATTCCGTTGTACAGATACATTATATTCCTTTCTCCATGTACCAGTTGATTGGCATTTGGGTTATTTCTGATGCTCACCTGTTATGAATAATGCTGTTGTGAATCCTTGTGTGCAGGTCATTGTGTAGACAAAAGTTTCCATTGCTCTTGAGTAGATCCTCAGGAGTAAAATTTATGATAAATTTATGTATAACTTTTTAGAAATTGCCAGACTGTTTTCCAAAGGTATCATTTTACCTTTCCAACACATGTGGGTTCTGATTTCTTCACATCCTTGCCAACTCTTGGTGTTCCCTTTTTTATTATAGCTATTCTAGTAGGAATGAGAGTATTATCTCGTTGTGATTTTTGCTTGCATTTTCCTAGTGATTAATGATGTTTAAGCTTCTCACGAGCTTGTTAGTCATTTATATATCTTCTGTCTATTGAGATCTTTTGCCTATTTGTTAATCAGGTTCTTTATCTTATTATTGTTACAAACATTTTTTTATGTATTCTGAATATAAGTCCTTTATCTGATATATGATGTGCAAGTACTTGCTCCCAATCTATGGCTTAAATTCATCTTCATAATGATTTCTTTTGAAGTGCAATGTCTTTAATTTTAATGAAATCCACTTTATCAGTTTTTTTCATCTATATATCATACCTTTCATGTCATATCTAAGTGATATTTGCCTGACCCAAAGTCACAAAGATTTTCTCCAATGCTCTTTTCTTAGAGCTTTATAGTTTTGGCTCCTACATTTAAGTCTATAATCCATTTTTAGTTAATTTTTGTATATAGTGTGAGGTAAAGGTTTAAATGGGGGTGTCTCATCCTCAGCACTGCTGACACATTGCTCTGGGTCATTCTTTGCTGTGAGGGTTGCCTGTGCATTGTTGGAGGTTTAGCAGCATCTCTGGCCTCTACCCACTAAATGCCAGCAGCATCCTGCCCATAGCTGTGACAACCAGAATCGTCTCCAGAAATTGCCAAATGCTCCCTGCCTTTGGGAAGCCAAAATCTTCCCCATCAAAAACCACTGGACTAAATTAATTAGTTTTGTATGTGGATATCCAGTTGTTCTAGAACCATTGGTTGAAAAGATAATTGTTTCCTCCTTTGAGTTCCTTTGACAACTTTATAGAAAATCAGTTCAGTTCAGTTCAGTCACTCAGTTGTGTCCGATTCTTTGCAACCCATGAATCACAGCACGCCAGGCCTCCCTGTCCATCACCAACTCCCAGAGTTCACTCAGACTCACGTCCATCGAGTCCGTGATGCCATCCAGCCATCTCATCCTCTGTCGTCCCCTTTTCCTCCTGCCCCCAATCCTCCCAGCATCAGAGTCTTTTCCAATGTGTCAACTCTTCACATGAGGTGGCCAAAGTACTGGAGTTTCAGCTTTAGCATCATTCCTTCCAAAGAAATCCCCAGGCTGATCTCCTTCAGGATGGACTGGTTCGATCTCCTTGCAGTCCAAGGGACTCTCAAGAGTCTTCTCCAACACCACAGTTCAAAAGCTTCAATTCTTTGGCGCTCAGCCTTCTTCACAGTCCGGCTTTCACATCCATACATGACCACAGGAAAAACCATAGCCTTGACTAGATGGACCTTAGTCGGCAAAGTAATGTCTCTGCTTTTGAATATGCTGTCTAGGTTGGTCATAACTTTCCTTCCAAGGAGTAAGCGTCTTTTAATTTCATGGCTGCAGTCACCATCTGCAGTGATTTTGGAGCCCCAAAAAATAAAGTCTGACACTGTTTCCTCATCTATTTGCCATGAAGTGATGGGACCAGATGCCATGATCTTCGTTTTCTGACTGTTGAGCTTTAAGCCAACTTTTTCACTCTCCTCTTTCACTTTCATCAGGAAGCTCTTTAGTTCCTCTTCGCTTTCTGCCATAAGGGTGGTGTCATCTACATATCTGAGGTTATTGATATTTCTCCCAGCAATCTTGATTCCAGCTTGTGTTTCTTCCAGTCCAGTGTTTCTCATGATGTACTCTGCATATAAGTTAAATAAGCAGAGTGACAATATACAGCCTTGACGTACTCCTTTTCCTATTTGGAACCAGTCTGTTTTTCCATCAGTTGACCCTAAATCTAAGGGCTTGCTTCTGGACTGCCAGTTCTATTCCATTGATCTCTGTGTCTGTCCTTATGTCAATACCATAATCCTTGATTACTGTAGCTGTTTATTACATTTTTAAATTGGGAAGTAGAAGTCCTATAGCTTAATTCTAAATAAACTGTTAATTTTAAGATAATTGTAGATTCACAAGTTGTTGTTCAGTCACTCAGTCATGTTCAACTCTTTGTGACCCCATGGTCTGCAGCACGACAGGCTTCCCTGTCCTTCACTAGCTCATGGATTTTGCTCAAACTCATGTCCATTGAGTCAGTGATGCCATCCAATCATCTCATCCTCTGTCACCCCATTCACAAGTAATCATAAGAAATAATACAGAGAGATTCTGTGTACCCTTTGCCATTTTCCCTCATGGTAGCATCTTATAAAACTATAGGATAACATCACAACCAGAGTGTTGACATTGATACAATCCATCAATCTTATTCAGATTTCCCCATTTATACTTGTAGTTCTTCTTTTTCAGAATTGTTTTGGCCACTCTGGGTTCTTTGCATTTCTATAAAAATTTTAGGATCAACTTGTCATTTTCTACAAAAGAGTCTGCTGGGATTTTGATAGGGATTGCATTGAGCATATAGATCTAATTTCAGATCAGTTCAGTTCAGTTGCTCAGTCGTGTCCAACTCTTTGTGACCCCATGGACTGGAGCATGGCAGGCCTCCCTGTCCATCACCAACTCCCGGAATTTACTCAAACTCGTGTCCATTGAGTCAGTGATGCCATCCAACCATCTCATCCTTCGTCATCCCCTTCTCCTGCCTTCAGTCTTTCCCAGCATCAGGGTCTTTTCAAATGAGTCAGTTCTTCGCATCAGATGGCCAAAGTATTGGCGCTTCAGCTTCAGCATCAGTCCTTCCAATGAATATTCAGGACTGATTTCCTTTAGGATGGACTGCTTGGATCTCCTTGCAATCCAAGGGACTCTCAAGAGTCTTCTCCAACACCACACTTCAAAAGCATCAATTCTTCAGGGCTCAGCTTTCTTTATAATCCAACTCTCACATCCATACATAACTACTAGAAAAACCATAGCTTTGACTAGATGGACCTTTGTTGGCAAAGTAATGTCTCTGCTTTTTAGTATGCCTTCTAGGTTGGTCATAACTTTCCTTCCAAGGAGTAAGCGTCTTTTAATTTCATGGTTGCAGTCACCATCTGCAGTGATTTTGGAGCCCCCAAAAATAAAGTCTGTCTGTTTCCACTGTTTCCCCATCTACTTGCCATGAACTGATGGGACCAGATGCCATGAACCTAGTTTTCTGAATGTTGAGCTTTAAGCCAACTTTTTCACTCTCCTCTTTCACTTTCATCAGGAAGCTCTTTAGTTCTTCTTCACTTTCTGCCATAAGGGTGGTGTCATCTGCATATCTGAGGTTATTGATATTTCTCCTGGCAATCTGGATTCCAGCTTGTGCTTCATCCAGCCCAGCATTTCTCATAATGTACTCTGCATATAAGTTAAATAAGCAGGGTGACAATATACAGCCTTGACGTACTCCTTTCCCTATTTGGAACCAGTCTGTTGTTCCATGTCCAGTTCTAACTGTTGCTTCCTGACCTGCATACAGATTTCTCAGAAGGCAGGTCAGGTGATCTGGTAATCCCATCTCTTTAAGAATTTTCAGATAATTGCCATTTAATGATATTAATCTTCTAATCCATGAATCATGATTTTCTTTTTTATTGTGGTTTTATCTATCTATCTATCTATCTATATAATGATATGGGCCATTACAATAATTTAAAGTCTTCATTTTAGTGACATTAATTACATTCATACTGTTTTGCAATCATCACCACTATTTCTGTAAATTTTCATCACCCCAAATGGAAACCATGCTTTTCTTTAACCAGCAGTACTGAAATTGCCAACTTACTAGTTACCATATGGTCTCCTATAGCCCCCAAAATTCTTTTTCAGATCAGTAATTTAACACCAAACCCTGAATCCCAGGGAATCCTGGTACTTGTCTTTAGAAGAATATAAACGAGTCTTTGTTAAGAAATTGGGCTTTAGAGTCTTCAAATCCCAGCTCTGCCATTGACAAGCAGGTTAATTTACTTCTCTGAGTCTTCCATTATCATGCACAAATTTAAATGGTTTCATTTCTATCACCCTTCCAGGTGTGGGCATCCCTAAATGGGGTTCAGAGACTCCCAGGGATACTCAGCAGCCTGCCACAAGCTGTGGAAGCCACAGAATGAACACACACATTGTCCAGGAACATATTTTTTCCCCACAAAGCTAACATTAGGTAATTTAACTACAAATGAGTTTTTAAACTTTTATAGCATACCATATATATATATATTATAGCATTACATGTAAGATTTATACTCATTATAATATAAAAAATAAGACTTAAAATAAATGTAAAGCCTATATTTGTGTGCTGTGAGCTAACCCTTCTTCCTTTCCACCTCCCCACATCCCCCTTACCAGGCCTTTTACCCTTAATCTCCTTCTCAGGTCTAACAGACATTCACTCTTCATTCACAGCCCTTTTCCTACAGAACCTCAGAATTCTCAACACAGCTCTCCAGGCAGGCACTGTTACTATATCAGCTTGAAGTCTGTTTGCCGTCTCTGTTTAGCTAGCCAACAACTATATGCTTTAGCCTGTATTTTACCATTTCAGGCTATTTGAAATAAAATTAGTAGTTCTGAAAATCAAGGTGGTTTTATTTGCTTCTGGCTTTCCAAAGGTTATGTTCTTCTTTTCAAATTATTTTACTTTCTCTGTTTTTACATATAAATTATAATAAAGATAATGAAAGATATCAGATGATATGTTGACTTTAAAAATGACAGTATCTATCATGTCATCTTAAGTCTGCTGGTCCAAAGGTATTTACATTTTGTGTAACTTTGTTCTTCTAATAGCCATCAATGGAAATCACGTGTCCATTAGTATGAAAAAAACTCTTTGGAAACATCTTTGCAAAACACTTGTGGCTCAGATGGGAAAAAATCTGCCTGCAATGCAGGAGACTCAGGTTCGATCCCTGGGTCGGGAAGACAGCTTGGAGAATTCCATGGACAGAGGAGCTTGGTGCGTTACAGTCCATGGGAGTGCAAACAGTCAGACATGACTGAGCGATTAATTTTTTTTTCCATGCACACACTGTGATCATTAGATCCTATTTAAGAAAGATTAAATTGTGTTTTATTTCATATTTAGGAAAGGTTTGGTTTTTGCTTAATTACATCAGTTTAAACACAGAGGTTTGTTTGGGATTCTTTTTTAGATCCTCATCTCTTTATAGAGAGATTCAGAGATAGAGAGAAGATGAAGAGATGGACAAGGACAGGTAATAGAGCAAGTCTCTTTTTGATTAAACCATTAAATATCTAAACATCTGCATTTTCCTTCCCTGTGTCCTACCTACAAACTTTTTATGATCAGAAGCTAGCATGACACATTGCCTTAATTTGTATCTAGCTGTTGCTAAGCTGTCACTATGGTACCAATGCACTCAGGCAAATATAACAGCTAAAAACAAATGTGTAGGAAGAAAATTTTGTCCCTAGCCCCCTCACCTCTCCTGTCATCTGGATGAGTAGTTCAACATTGAATTTCTGTGTCATAATTGCTTTACATCTGTAACAAAACAAAACAAATTAACCTGAAACTTTTGAAAACCAAATTATTACAGCCCATAAAAATATAACGATGTCTGCAAATGTCATTTACAAAACTCATCACTAGTCTTTGTACCTATACCTTGTAATGATTGAAACAGCCTGCATGGTAACAGTGATTGATTTTTTTTTGCCCTCAAGCAATGTAAAACACCAGCAAAAATACTGTCCTATTAATTATAATTTTTATGGTCATGCAATCACAATGAATGACATCTTTTTGTTCTTTCTCAGTGGTTAAAGTTTTTCAAATAGTTTTAAAATTTTCAAATTCTAGTAGATAATTTCAGCATAATGACCTAATGTGAGCTTTATCTTCAAGAGTGGTATAAATATAAACTGTACTCTCCAGTGTTATATCTCAGTCCTGTTACTTCCTTTGCCTCACTGTATATGCAATTAATCCAAAAGGAAAAGCTTAATTTTCTTAAAAGTGCCCATTAACACTATTCAACTATGTTTATAGACTGGATGTATTACTTCCAATAGTAGCATAAATGTAGGTTTTTAGAAAGCTTAACGTAAGTTTTTCTATATGATTGGATTCTTAAGCAAGTCTATGATTAGTTAATAAACCACTTTCCCTCTTGACTAGTTGTAATGAAAGCTTACCAACTTAAACATTGTGTGCTAACACTTCTTCCATTCTTAGCAGTCTTCCATTTTTGCCCATCAAAAAGAGCTTTCTGTTTCCAGCGTGTCCGCTGTACTATTTGTAATAGAGTTAACAATGCCAACTAGAGGCAGTAAAAGGTGTATATTTCATATGCAAATTCCAAGCAATAATTTCTACAATTACATATATTTGCTTACTCTATTATGTTCAACATCAGTTTTATAAAACTGAGTCCAGGAAGGAGAAAATAGTACTGATACTACTTTTTTGTATCTCTTAAAGACTTTTAGTGAATTAATTAGAAAAATAAAGAGTTCAAAATGGAAGTAGCCCTAGCTTATTATAATGGATATTTTCACATAATGGGACTTTGATGACCTATTATAGTAGCTGTTCAGAGGAAGAAATTCTCTGTATGACACAGACTGTTCTTTCTGTTCTGTCTCTGAGTTTGTCTTTTTCTGAACAGTTCTCTCTCTCTCTCTCTCTCTTTTTTTTTTTTTTTTTGACTGTCCCATGCAGCATGTGGGATCTTAGCTTACCAACCATGGATTGAACCAGTCCCACTTGTATCAGAAGCACTGGAATCTTAACCACTGAACCCCCAAGGAAGTCCCAAATAGTCCTCTTTATTTCTTGTTTTACCAGATTGTGATTCCCCTGACCATAAGTAGAAGGAAAAGAAAAGTAAGAAACCAAGGATAAATTCATGTTTTCTTTTCACTGATGTATATTAAGTGTTATCATGTGCAAAGCACTATCGTGGATATAAGCATGACAAGAAAGGGAGATTATTTGTGTCTTTCCCCACTGTACTGTAGGCTTCTGTGGACCAGAGTCTCTTTGAAGGCAAGTGGGCTATGACAAATAGAATAGACAGATCTGGGTTCAAATACTAGCTTTTCTATTGAATGTGATATTAGGCAAATTCTCATTCTCCAAGCTTTATCGTGCTTTCTGGTAGAGATGGAGATAGTCATGCTTGCCAGTGAAGTAGCTGCTGAGTGCCTGAAAGTGTCTTTGTACCTATTACAGAGGTTGATAGTAAATGCTGTTAAAGGAAACACTGTTTTTTTTAATTATTTTATTTTATTGGCCATGCCACACGGCTTGCAGGATCTTAGTTCCCTGACCAGGGATGGAACCTGGGCCCATAGCAGTGAAAGGGCCAAGTCTTAACCACTGGGCTGCCAGGGCACTCCCAAGAAATGTTGAATATGTTTTTATAATGATGAAACAAGCAAGTAAAATGGAGTAATAGTAAAGGAGCAATGGATTGGAAACTCTAATTAGAATATCTAAAGTAGATCTAGAGAATTCTTCTAACATATACGACAATATAAGGTGAGAAAAGATCTAGAAGGGAGGTGATAGAGCCCACCCGAGGGTGTATCTTTAAAAAGCAATATTTAAAGGGCCAAGACAGGTGTAAAGCTTACAGTTTGAAAAGCTGTGGGGTTGGATGGAAACGGTTTTCCTATGTTGTGGTCTGTGAACCGGCATCAAAATCTGGGACTTGCTGTAGAATCAGGACTTTACCCAGACCTACTGAGCTGAATCTAAAGAGGAGGTCCAGGATCAATGTTTTTCATAAATTTCCAAGTAATTTTCACACACACACCAGTTTTAGATCCAGTGGGTAGATAACAAATTTCTAAGGTTCCATTGACATCTAATTCGTGGTGTGGTACAAAAGACAAAACATGAACTTTGAAGTAAGACAGATTCCAGCCAAACTGGAATGCTCAACATTTAAGCCAAACAAACAGAAAGAACCCTACCCAATAGAAGAGGGGGGCTTACCAGGTGGTTCTAGGGGTAAAGAACCTGCCTGCTAACGCAGGAGACCTAAGAGATGCGGATTTGATCCCTGGGTCAGGAAGATCCCCTGAAGGAGGAAAAGGCAACCCACTCCAGTATTCTTGCCTGGAGAATTCAATGGACAGAGGAACCTGGTGGGCTACAGTCCGTGGGGTCTCAAAGAGTCAGACACCACTGAAGCAACTTATCACGCGCACACACTTAGAAAGCCGGAGAGAAAGATAAAGACTGTAGGATCCCACTTGATATATGATATCTGAAAAAAACTGAACTCATAGATTCAGAGAACAGATTGGTGTTTGCCAGCAGCAGGATTTTGGATGGAGGGAAGAGGGGAATGAATGAAGGTGGTCAAAAGACACAAACTTACAGTTATAAAGTAAGCATGGGGAGGTAATGTATAGCATGGTGACCTATAGTTAATAATGCTGTGTTGCATGTTTGAAAGTTGCCAACAGAGTAAATCCTAAAAAAAATGTGTAACTATATGTGCTGATGGATGTTAACTAGATTTATTGTGGTAATCATCCCTCAGTATATACAAATATCTAATCATTATGTTGTACCTGAAACTAATCTTATATGTATTTGTACCTCAATTCTTAAAAAATAGAGCAAAAAAGGGAAAAGAAGTGTAAAATGTGTAAAAAGTAAAAAATATAGAATGGATATAAATATATTAGTATTTATATTAGAATGAATTATAATAAATTATTTAAATTCACCAATTAAAAAAATAGAATTGCAGATTCAGTTAAAAAGCACTATCCAATAAGCTGTCTAAAAGAGAGACTTAAAAACAAAAGACAGAGAAAGATTGAAAATAAAAGATGGGAAAAATATGAACCAAAAGGATAAAAAAGAGAAAGAATATTAGTATCTGACAATATAGGATATAAGGCAAAAAATATATAATGGACAAAGAAGGTCATATGCTGCTGAAAGGAATAATAGAGCAAGAAGATACAACCAGCAAAAACATGTATGCACCCAACAATACAGCCTCAAAATATACAAAGGAGCAACTGAAAAAAGTAGCTGAGAGAAATGAGTACATCAAATTATAGTTAAAAGATTTTAGCCACATCTTTCAGAAACTGAAAGATAAGTCAAGCAGACATAAAATATACAATGAAAGTGTGAATCATACAATTAATAAGCTCAAGCTATGAAGTATACATAGAGCTCCAGCACCAAAGGAATAGTTAGTAAATACTAGATTCAACTATGTGAAGATGTGAATATGAGAACTTTTTGCCTCTTAAAAACAGTTTCATATTATTCCTCATAGTTTGTTGAAGGAATTAAACAAGCTAATGTCTGTAAAGCAATTAGCACAATGTCTAATTTAGTATCCTTTGGTATTTAGTTTACAAAGAGAATACTTTCCTCAATTATTAGCAATTGGATAAGTGAGATCCAAAAAACTCAGTCATGTGAAATGTGATATCACAATTTGTTTTTTAAGATTAACAAACAAATAACTCATACAGACCTAGCTGGTGAGGAATTTTGGGAGCCTAGCAGCCCTACCTAAATTCATGCCCAACTCAGCTGTGATTTGGTGCCACCTGGTGGTGGTGATTGACGCCAACTTAAATATTGGTAGGGATAATTCTGAATCCAGAGGCAGCAGGACAAGATCACTGATCCCAGAGATGTACCAGTTTGTTGGCCAGATTAAAAAATTCAGCTAGGAGAATACTGACGACTAGAGACTCACTCTTCACCCTTCTTTCTGAAACAACTTCCCATGACTTTCCTTCACCTTCATGACCTTGACCTCCATTCCAAGATCCCCTTCCCCACCGTAGCATAGACCTTTAACCCCCACCTCTGACCCTTGGGGCTTCCTTGGTGGCTCAGACTGTAACGAATCCACCTGCAATGCAGGAGACCGGGTTTGATCCCTGGGTCAGGAAGATCCCCTGGAGCAGGGAATGGCTAGCCATTCCAGTATTCTTGTCTGGAGAATTCCATGGACAGAGGAGCCTGGTAGACAATAGTCCATGGAGTCTCAAAGAGTCAGACACAACTGAACGACTTTCACTTTCATGACCCTTATCCCTGCCTTGTTCTCAAGTAGGGGCTAGACAGGAAATGGGAGCCAGTTGCCAAATCAGCAGAATATCTAAAATTATATTTTAAATTAATGGGGTTTTTATATTTTTAAAAAATGGGTTTTTACTGTGTTTTATCCAGGATCCCCTGAATGCTTACAACATAGCAGCACTATATATTTTAGTGTCTTTGATTACTACAAGTGTTTCTGGTTGGTTATAAAAAGCTTTTACAAGATAGAAACCAATTGTAATTCAAGGGAATTCCCTGGTTGTCCAGTGGTTAGAACTCAGTGCTTTCACTGCAAGGACCCAGGTTCAATCACCAGTCTGGGAGGTAAGATACCACAGGCCACATGATGTGACCAAAAAAGAAAAAACATATTAAGCAGCAAAAATAAGGGAAGATAGGCAAAAATAGAAAAGTTCATCCAGAGAATATTAACCCTATTACATGAATGCTATTTATAACTGCTTTTGTGGATGATCTCTTATTGCCCGGTAGGATCAGAAATTCTTAGTTCGGTTATTTCTTTGTTAAACTTCTCGATGTGGAGGAGCAGCTTTCCCTTCCTTGTATAAACATGCTGCCCTGCTCCATTATTTTCAGGTGCCCCCCCTCAACACACCTCCTGGGCTTCTTGGCAGCTGCATGGAGGGGCACGACGACAGAGGGGGTAGTGATCAGTTATCATTTACCTTCAGTTTCTGTCCCCATCACCCTTCCTGGCATCCTCCCACTTTTGAGTTACCTGGGTCACTACAACAGAGTCAGGGCAAAGCAGTCTGAGAGACTGGCAGAACTAGCATTTTGGGATCAGAGTCTTCTTGCCTTATGGTTTCCAGAGGTCACAGGTTTCTTCAACGAAGCTGTCATCCACCAAGCTGAGTGTCAAATCTTGGGAGATTCGTGGCACAGACCAGCAAAGGCCTTAACCTGTCCACTGCCAATCGCTCTGATTTTACCTGTGAGATTGCCCTCTAGATCACCTTCTGCCCACCCTCTAATTTCAAGGCTCTCTGTGTTTTACTCAGAATGGCTAAAGTTTTCCAAATAGGATCTGCAGTTTCCTGCCGTAGCTACTGCCTGAAGTTTTCCCCACTCAGAATGCCCTTCACGTGCCCTTTGTGGGTCAGAATCCCTCAGCCTTCCTGCAGGCTCCCAGGACAGCCCCTTCTCCACAGAACCTTCTTGGTTTATTTTGACTCCTCGGTCATCCCCACTCTGGGTCTCTCCTGTGATGCTGCCTTCTGCTTTATATCAATTTTCAGGGTTCATGATTGATTCCTGGGCTAGAATGACACCTCTTTGAGGACAGGGACCTTGTTTATCTGTTTCTTAATTCCCCAAAGAACTCAAAGCTTTGCAGCCGTAGGTGTTCAATAAATATTTGTTTAACTTTGAAAGCCTTTGTCACATTAAAGCCAGCCAGGCCATCTTCCAAAGAAGTCTCACCGCCTCCTGCCAACTGCATGGGTGCCCAGCCCTATATTTGGGTACTAAATGGTCTCCCCCACCTTTCTCTACAGTTGACATGAGCCAAATTCTGTCACTGCAAAAATTCTCCAGGAATATAGGCATTGGGAAAGCACATCCACTCACTCCAGCCTAGATTAGCCATCTCTTTGGCACTGAAATAATTTGCTTACTTTCCTAATGTCAAGGCTGAATAAATGCAGTTTCCACAAGTACAAAGTTTACTTACTGAAAACCAGGATTGCATCAAGAATTTCATGAATTTGCATGGTTACAGAAGCTGTACCTTTTATGTGTCTTAATTTTTTAATATTTAAATATTATTAAATCGTTAGATATCAACTTGGATGTAATATATTTTACTATAGACACCATTTGAAAACTTCAGTATCTCTAGAAAAATTCAGAAATACCAAATGTTTGAGTCTTAAGGAATCATAACATAAACACCATATTTGTCCTCAAATATGAGTTTCTCCCTGCCACCATAGATATACCATTTAATTCTGCTGTTCCTAACACCTTCCTTTTAAAAAATGTTTGTAACCTTACTGGAGGCAAGTAACCCTGGAACTTCTCTAATTTCTAGTGTAAAACATTCAGGGGGAAGAAGCAAGTAAAATGGATTATTGGATTCCTCTGGTAGCTTTCCTCAAATTCACACACTTGAGTTTCAAAGCACAATCATTTCTCTTTGCTCCATGCTGATTATATAGGTCAGGAGGGTAATAAGGTCATTTATTTGAAGGATTTTCATCTGGTATATTTCTAATATTCTTGCCCCATTCCTGACCACTCAAATCAGTATTACAGGGAGATCCGCATCTCTCTCCCTCCACCCAAGAAAATGATGAAACAAATGTAATTTGAGTCTGAACTTTCTGCTCCCAAATTTGTCATCTTCCAGGAGCACAAGGGTTATATTGCTTTAGTTCTTCACACCAGTAATGACTCCTGTAATAACATTAGTCCTTTAAACCAATGATGGCTCAGTAATAAGTAGCACTGTGTTTACTATTGGAGAAGGTGATGGCACCCCGCTCCAGTACTCTTGCCTGGAAAATCCCATGGACGGAGGAGCCTGGTAGGCTGCAGGGTCGCGAAGAGTCGGACATGACTGAGAGACTTCACTTTCACATATTGGGGAAGGAAATGGCAGCCCACTCCAGTGTTCTTGCCTGGAGAATCCCAGGGACAGGGGAGCCTGGTGGGCTGCCATCAATGGGGTCGCACAGAGTTGGACACGACTGAAGCGACTTAGCAGCAGCAATAGCAGTGTTTACTATTAATATTAACTCAATGCATAAAACCTCAAAGGTATTACATATTTTTTTCAAAAACCTTATTATTGAAATCAGAAATTACCCATGGCAGAATCAAGAAAACAAGGGACATATACTAATAAAAGTAAATGTTACATCATACTATCAATATATTATTAAGAAGATGCAGTGTTGGATACATCTATTTTACTGTAAAAAAAACAAACAAAACAAAATCTTTGATTAATTGGCTGAACTGGGATTTCCTTTCTAAAAGACTTTCCTGGTGCTTCTTTCCTAGGAGTCAGCAACATAGAGAAACTCTGAAGCTGTTTTATAGTAACCTCAGATCAAATATGGTCAGTAAGTATGTGTGCCAAGACTGTATCGTTGAGATACTAATCTATATTTTTATTCTCTTGGTATTTCCTCCTTTCCCTTCCCTGTCTCCAAGCAGATATTCCCATCTGGGTTTATTATCTCGGTGAAGGGACGAGATGGAGCAGAAAGTTGAAATTGCCCTCAAGCTTTTGCTTCTAAAATCTTAAACTCCAGCAGGGAGAAGATTTGAGCCATAGGCACAATGCATGGGCGGAAGCAGGAGGACCCTGGACAAGGAGGTGGCGACGGGCAGGCTGCTGTGTGGGTGGGCTCTCCAGCAGCCTGGCTGGGAGGCAGGCCTGCCCCTAAGAAGCTGTAGCTGTGGCTGGGAGCTGTGACCGCAAACTACAGGCCTATGCGTTACATCTGACTTTGTTTGACCGTGTGAATTTCAGTCACTGAGCATTATGCTGCTGCTGCTGCTGCTGCTGCTGCTGCTGCTGCTGCTGCTGCTAAGTCGCTTCAGTCATGTCCGACTCTGTGCGACCCAGTAGCATATCTAGGCAATTTTACACACAAGTCCAGGTTGGAGCTTCTCTTGAATAATTAGCAGATTTGGCCACACTGTGTCCAGTCTCTTATGGCACCAAGGCTGCCTGCCTTAGATAAGGAATAAATGCTCTAGTCTGCCAGAATCCCTGGAAGTCATCGATACACGGACACCAGGGGTTAGTTGTCACTCATCCTGACACTGGCACTGCTCCAGGCAGTAGAAGATGGTCCTCTCTACCCCAGATTTCTTCCATAAATGAGGAAGCGAAACATAAACTAAAGATGGCTCAGGAAAGAAACAGAGGAGCCGGTGCACTCCTCCATGGAAGTGAAGATGTTCTTACATGTCTGATAGGCAGACTGCACGCTTTACTCGCGAGCTCTCCCAGCCCGGTCCCTGTAGGCATTTGGATCACGGATCCCCCGTTCCAGGCAGCCTTGCAAAGAGATGACCGCGTCCCTGGTTGGGCATGGCAGAGCCACTGCCTGCAGGGTACAGCATGCAGAATGATGGACGGCTCAGCCAGAACCCATGTGGGCAGATACCTGGAGGCCAGAGGCCCCTGGAAGCTTCTGGTGGGGGTGGGGAGGACTCCAAAAGGATAGGGCTCAAGACAGAAAGTAAATTAGAAAAATCGTTATTTCACAGACACAAATGTACGCAGCACCTTTCTTTCTGGCTGACCTGGTTACTTGGCTCCGGGCTCTGATGGCACCGCTGTGCACTCATGGCAGAGGCGACCAGGGCCTGTCCTAGAGAAAGACAGCAGAGTCACTGTCTTTTCCTTATGAGAGGGGTAAGGAGAAAGGACATGAGGGTTGGGGGCATCACGTGTTTTAGAATTACATGATGCTGTCTTTTTCCCTTCCTGGGTGGAGTTTGAATTTAAAGTGGTCTCTTCCAGACAGCATTCAGGACCATCATATGAACCTTTGTGCTTTTGCTGCCAAACTAGACATGTGTTTTTCTAAACCTTAACTGTTATGTGCCCAGGCTAGTTATTTCAACAGTTTGCTCACCCTATTTATAAGCAATGAAAATAACTATCCTTTATTGAACTTAGCTTCTGCCAACCACTCTGCGGTGCTCCCCATAGCTGCCTGCCTCGTTTATAACCATCCTGCAGGATGCCCCATGCCTCGACAAAGGAAATGGATGCTAAAAGCTTAAGCAGCATCCAAAATCCCACACGTAGTACATGTGGGAGCCTGAATTCAAATCCAGGGGTCTGTCTGACTTCATGAGCCCTGCACTCTGCAGTCAACATCACCTTGATGTCACCATCAAATGTGACAGCATTTATCACCACCTGTGACCTGCAGGGCAGCAGTAGGGCTGGAGGCATGGAAATGTGAATGCAAAGGGCCAAGTCCCCAAGTAGTAGCAAAATTAAATTAGGCACATTCTTTAGAAAGGAAAGGGAAAGCATATTCATGCAGTGACAGAGATGCTAGCAGTGATCCTTGGAGTTGTGGTGTAGCAGAGAAAGCCACCATGCCAGCAGATATTCACTCTGGGACCCAGTGCTTCTGGGATGTTAGGACTGAGTCCAAGTGAGCTTAGTCCTTTTTTTCCCACTGTTATGAGTTGTACTGTGTCCTCAAGATGATGCTGAACTCCTTACCCTCAGTGTCTGTGAAACAGGGTCCACTTGGAAGTACAGTCTTTGCAGATATTCAAGTTAAGATGAGGTTATTAGTGGGGGGGGGTCCCTAATCCAGTATGACTTTGTCCTTCTAAAAAGGAGAAATTTAGACACAGAGACAGATATGTACTGGAGGAAAAGGATGGGAAGATCCACAGAGAACATCATCTAAGAGCCAAGAAACTTCTGAGGCCCCCAGAAGCAAGGAGAGAGCCCTGGAACAGAGCCTCTGCATAGCCCTCAGACAGAGCCTAGCCAGCCAACCTCTTGATATGGGACTCCTATCCTCGAGATAACCACGATGGTGTGATCAGACACCCTGGATTGTGAAGTCAAGTGGGCCTAAGGAAGCATCACTACGAACAAAGCTAGTGGAGGTGATGGAATTCCAGTTGAGCTATTTCAAATCCTAAAAGAGGATGCTGTAAAAGTGCTGCATTCAATATGCCAGCAAATCTGGAAAACTCAGCAGTGGCCACAGGACTGGAAAAGGTCAGTTTTCACTCCAATCCCAAAGAATGGCAATACTAAAGAACGTTCAAACTATCGCACAATTGCACTAATCTCACGTGCTAGCAAAGTAATGCTCAAAATTCTCTAAGCCAGGATTCAACAGGACATGAACCATACATGAGCAGTACATGAACCAAGCTGGATTTAGAAAAAGCAGAGGAACCAGAGATCAAATTTCCAACAATCGCTGGATCATTGAAAAAGCAAGAGAGTTCCAGAAAAACATCTACTTCTGCTTTATTGACTATGCCAAAGCCTTTGACTGTGTGGATCACAAGAAACTGTGGAAAATTCTGAAAGAGATGGGAATACCAGACCACCTGACCTGCTTGCTGAGAAATCTGTATGCAGGTCAGGAAGCAACAATTAGAACTGGACATGGAACAACAGCCTGGCTCCAAATAGGGAAAGGAGTACGTCAAGGCTGTATATTGTCACTCTGCTGCTTATTTAACTTATATGCAGAGTACATCATGCAAAATCCCAGGCTGGATGAAGCACAAGTTGGGATCAAGATTGCCAGGAGAAATATCAATAACCTCAGATACGCAGATGACACCATCATTATGGCAGAAAGTGAAGAAGAACTAAAGAGCCTCTTGCTGAAAGTGAAAGAGGAGAGTGAAAAAGTTGGCTTAAAGCTCAGTATTCAGAAAATTAAGATTATGGCATCCGGTCCCATCACTTCATGGCAAATAGATGGGGAAACAGTGGAAACAGTGACAGACTCTATTTTGGGGGGCTCCAAAATCACTGTAGATGGTGACTGCAGCCATGAAATTAAAAGACGCTTACTCCTTGGAAGAAAAGCTATGACCAACCTAGAGAGCATATTAAAAAGCAGAGACATTACTTTACCAGCAAAGGTCTGTTTAGTCAAAGCTATGGTTTTTCCAGTAGTCATGTATGGATGTAAGAGTTGGATTATAAAAAGGCTGAGCCCCAAAGAATTGATGCTTTTGAGCTGTAGTGTTGGAGAAGACTCTTGAGAGTCCCTTGGACTGCAAGGAGATCCAACCAGTCCATCCTAAAGGAAATCTGTCCTGAATATTCACTGGAAGGACTGATGCTGAAGCTAAAATTCCCAATACTTTGGCCACCTGATGTGAAGAACTGACTCATTTGAAAAGACCCTGATGCTGGGAAAGACTGAAGGCAGGAGGGAAAGGGGATGACAGTGGACAAGATGATTGGATGGCATCACCGATGCGATGGACATGAGTTTGAGTAGGCTCCGGGAGTTGGTGATGGACAGGGACGCCTGGAGTGCTGTAGTCCATGGGGTCTCTAAGAGTCGGACACAACTGAGTGACTGAACTGAACTGATCCTCCCGAACCATTGAGACAATAAATTTCTGATGATCTAATCCATCCAGTTTGTGTTATTTTATGATGGCAGCCCTAGGAAAGAAAAATATCACCCAACATGTACACACTTTAAAAAAGAAGATTCTGTTGTGTGGGTTTGTCATTGTCCATTTCAGAGCCCTGCTGAGCAGGGCTGGTACCCAGCCCCTGGGAAGTCCGGCATCATCCACATGCAGCCTTGAGCAACTACTCACATTTCAAGCCTCAGTCCCCAGTCCAACCAGCTCGAGTGTCCAGTGCATGCATCACAGTCACAGCAGGGGAAAGCCACTTGAGATACTGCAGACGGCCACAGGAGGGATGATACTGAGGCTCTGTGGCGTCCAGTATGAGAGCATCTGGGAAAACACGAATAAACAGTACAGTCAAGTAATACCAGTTACGCTGAAATAGGGGTCGTCCACAGTAGAGGAGTAACTAGAACACTGGGAGGACAGGCCTGCCTGTAGGAGAGGGATGGTGGAAACCCCTTAGGCTGGGCTTCAAAGGATGAGTAGGAGTTCGCAGGGGGCAGTACAGAGGCATCACAAGCAAAGGCAAAGAAGGTAGAAATGCCCAGCCTAAGCAGGAAGGTGTGCCTAAGGACTCCCTTGTGTCTTAGACTAGGATGGAATTTTCTGAAAAGAAAAGATTAAATTCTATTCTGGTCAGTACTGCTGATGTTTCAAACAACTAAACTGGGAAATAACCAGACTTAATTGGGAAACAGTAGAAGAATTAGTACTTAGGATATAAAGGAAAGTGAAGTCGCTCAGTCGTGTCCAACTCTTTGCGACCCCATGGACTGTAGCCTACCAGGCTCCTCTGTCCGTGGGATTTTCGAGGCAATAGTTTTGGAGTGGATTGCCATTTCCTTCTCCAGGGGATCTTCCCGACCCAGGGATTGAACCCAGGTCTCCCACATTGTAGACAGACGCTTTACCATCTGAGCCAATAGGGAAGTCCTCAGGATATAGTGTGAGTGAGTGAGTGAATGAGTGAAGTCGCTTAGTCGTGTCTGACTCTTTGCAATCCCATGGACTGTAGCCTACCAGGCTCCTCTGTCTGTGGGATTTTTTCAGGCAATAATACTGGAGTGGGTTGCCATTTCCTTCTCCAGGGGATCTTCCCGACCCAGGGATCGAACCCAGGTCTCCCGCATTGTAGACAGACGCTTTACCGTCTGAGCCATCAGGGAAGTCCTCAGGATGTAGTGTAAGTCATGCCAATTGCCAGTCATGCATCTAGAGTCTGGCACATATTAGCTTGAGATAATTATTTGTTAACTGAAAGAATGAATTACAAGCCGTGTATCTCTCTGGGCTTTATTTTTTCCCCACTTGTTTAAAAATGAGGTGGGTTTTTATGGGGAGGTAGCATGGCTCTCAGGTCTGTGATCAAGAGCAAAGAGAATGACAAAATGTGAAAACACTATTATTATAGATTAAATGTGTGTGTCCTTCCCAAATTCATATGCTGAAGCCCTGACTGCCAATATAATGGTATTTGGAGACGGGGCATCTAGGAGGTAATTAGGGTTAGCTGATGTTATGAGGGTGGGGCCCTCATGATGAGATTAGTGCCCTAATAAGAAGAAGCTGCCTACCAATGCAGGAGACATAAGAGACGCAGGTTCAAGCCCTGGGTCAAGAAGATTCCCTGGAGGAGGGCATGGCAGCTCACTCCAGTATTCTCACCTGAGGAATCCCACAGACAGAGGAGCCTGGCCAGATATAGCCCACAGGGTCACAGAGAGTCGGACACAACTAAAGTGACTGAGCATGTATAGCAAGAAGAGATACCAGGGACAGAGCTTGCTCTCTATCCACCATGTAAAGACACAGTAAGAAGGTGACTATTTGCAAACCAGGAAGACAGCTCTTACCAGAACCCATCATGCCAGCACCCTGATCTCAGACTTCAGGCCTCCAGAAATGTGAAAAAATAAACTTATTCTATTAAAGGCACCCAGGGTATGGTATTTTATTATGGCAGCCTGAGGAGATTAAGACAACTATGGGAAGAACTTTATACCTGTCTGATATTATTCCAGAGTTGGTATAGAATGGTGGATGAAATCCTCGACTGGGAGGTGAGGGGGTTCTGACATGTGGCCCAGATCCTGCCGTGACTCAGCCGCCTGTCTTTGGGCTCTTCCCATATAACACGTAGGTGGTATAGGGGCCATTCCAGGAGGCAGCATTCACATAGACTAGGAGCTGTCCTTCTCCAAGCCATCAACCATTTGTTTCTTCATCTGTAGATAGGGGAGGAGAAATGGGACATATGATATCTAACAACAATTCAATTATTCTTTCAACAACTGTTTGTTGAGAATTGATTATGTCTCAGGCACAGAGCCAGGCACTTGGAGATAGTGTAGGATCATGGTCTTGCCCTCCAAAAGTTTACATTCTACTTGAAGAAACAGACAGAAAGCTATAATGCTTCATGCGAACAGGGTCTCTGTGCCAGTCAGCTCAGGCTGCCATAACAAAACACCATGGACTGAGGGGCTTAAACAACAGAAATCTATTTTCTCACAACTCTGGAGACTGGAAGTCTAAGATCAAGCTGCCGGCAGGGCTCTCCTGAGGCTGTCTTCCTGGCCTACAGCAGCCACCTAAGTGTCCTGACATGGCCTTCTCTCTGTGTAGGCACATCCCTCTTTGTATAAGGACGCAGTCACATAAGATTGAGGCCCACTCATATAACCTCACTTAACCTTAACTGCCTCTTTAAAGGCTCTGTATACAAATGCAGCCACATTCTGAGCTACACTGGGGGTTAGGACTCCAACCCCTGGGGGGACTAGGTACAGGGATGGGAGGGGGCACAATTCAGTCCGTAATAGCCTCTATGACAGGGAGATTCAGAACAGGGACTTCCACCCCAGGCTGGGACCCACAAGGCCTCTTGAGGAAGAGAGCTAAGCTGCTGAGGAGTAAAGGTTGAGGCCGGAGGTGAGCTACCACATTCGTGAATACAACTGTGTGAAACACTAACCTTGTAAATTTTACTCTTTGGTGGACTCTGATTTATTTTGAAACCTGTTTAGCCTTTGGTAGGCGTGACATACCAAAAGGAACCCCAAATCATTATTCCAAAGGCCAGTGTGCGTTGGGCAAGCTACCTTTTCTTTTTGCTTCTGTTTCCTTATTGGTAAAACCAGGCTGTTGGCACCTATTATTTCTCAGGCCCTAATATGCCATGATTATAGTGAAATCCTTAGACATATTCGGTAACATCTCTAAGATACTGTGCTGACATTTCAGAAGTTTGTGGAAAAGGAGCTGTGGATTCTGATCTGCCAAATACTATATTTACTTTTGGAGCATTATTACTGAGATTTCTTCTAACTCTCTCTCTCTCTCTTTTTTTTAAAGGCAAAACAATAGATTGATAAAGGGGAGTCAGATAACAGGTGTCAAGCCAGGCACTCACACCAATGTTGCATGACTTTAAAAAAAGCAATTATTTATATATTTATTTATTTATTTTGGGCCATGCTGGGTCTTCTTTGCTGCACAGGCTTGTCTCTAGTTGCAGCAGTCGGGGGGCTCCTCTCTAGCTGTGGTGCACAGGCTTCTCATTACTGTAGCTTCTCTTGTTGCAGAGCATGGGCTGGAGGATACTGGGCTCAGGAGTTGTGACTCATGGGCTCTGAAGCACAGACGCAGTAGCTGTGGGACACAGGCTTAGCTGTTCCGCAGCATGTGAGATCTTCCTCAATTAGGGACAGAACCCATCTCTCCTACATTGGCAGGCGGATTCTTTACCACTGAGCCACCAGTGAAACCCTGCATGACTTTTAGCTACTCCAGGGTGACTTGTTCCTTAGGCCAAGGTGACAACTCTTTTTTGGTGTGTGGGAAGGGGAAAGGGTTACAAACGCAATAGGTGCTCATTGTTGGGGGACAACAAGGAAATCAAATATTACACAAAGGTTGAACATGAAAAAGGACTAATAAATTCCTTCTTCCTACCATTACATACCTCCAGGGTAACCACGGTTACCCCTGTGCTTTCCAGACCTTTTCCGTTCACACCCAGCTATAAGTACATACATGTTTTTCTTTCTTTCTTCCTTTTTTACAAAAGAGGGTTTACACTATATAGAGATCTGTAATTTTCTTTCTACTCAATAGTATGTCATAGACACTTTCTGTACCCATAAAAAAGAGTACCTTCCTCTAAAGCTGAGATAGTGCGCCATCGCATGTGTCATCATTTTGACTATTTTCCAAGTTCTCTCCCAATTTTTCTGTTATGAATGATCCTGCAATGAACATCCAACATTTGCTTGCAACGTTGCAGTGAACATACAGCATTTGTTTGTAGTTGTAGCCTTGGTTGAGTTAGGATGGATTCCCAGAAGTAGAATCACTGGATCTCAAGTTGATTTCTACGAGGTATTTAATTTTACAGAGGAGATTTCAGGCAGGTCAAATAAGACTTTAAAAATGTATACATATGTATGGAGAGCATTTCATTTAGAGTCTTTTGGCCCAAAGCAAGAAATAATTTCTTAAAAACCAACCAGTTACTAGAGAAGTGTATACCTCCTTATTTTTTTTTTTTCTTTGTTAGTGTACTCTGATTGGCTGGGAAACCAGCCTCCGCTTGCTCCCTGCTTCCTGCCTGTCGCTTTGCTGGGTGATCTGTGTGGGGAACTCCTCTGACTGCAGGCCCTTGGGCACCCCTCTGGGCTTGGGGGCCCTGGTGGCTGCAGCGCCTCCAGCTAGCACTCTGGGTTCAGAATGAGCTATCGTTCAGATTGGCATTTGTTTTCTCAAGGGCTTGAAATTGAGACTGGGATTGCAGCAGTTTTCACTCTCCCTAAGATTTCTTTTTGCAGGCTCCCTATTGTGCAAGCCAGATATTCTACTAAAATCAGATCTTACTGGTTATGCTGGGTGCTTAAAATCTCAAGGTGCTATACATTATTCAATAGTTCTTCTACACATAAGGAAAACTGCCCAGCACAAATTCTCTGCAACTTTTCATGCAACACCTCTTTTTTTCTTTCCCACACTGGATCATGGTGTGTCATTTACCTGCTCCAGATTCCACTAAAGGTGGGGTTGGTTCCCCTCACACCCTATTCCCAGCACACAAAGGGTTAAACTCAATCCTTGAGCCCACCTTCCCAAACAAAAGTCAGTTTGCAAGTTACTCAGCAAGATGTCTTTCAGTAGGTTCTATTTAATAAAGTTAATACAAGCTTCTCTGCTCCTCCTCTTTTTCCCTCTTACTTCAGTTATGAGTATTCACGGAATCTGGATCTGCCAGCAAAATTATACATCCAGCAGGCAAGAAGTAAAGTGGAAATGTCTACAAGTAACAGTGAAATCTGTTGCATTGTTTTAAGACTTAACTACTGGGGGATGCAAAGTCCTATAAATACTGTTGAGGCAGCTATAAGTATATTTTATGATGATCAAAACCTTTAGAACAACAGCTAAAGGATATGTGAAACCTGATGTCTATCTGCCACTCTTAATTATATACATGGATTGATATTAAAGATATCCCACTCTTCATTAAATGCTGGATAATTTTGAGGTTTTCCATTTAGTGTTTTACATGAGTCCTTTGTATGGCCAAGTAGCCAATTTACTCCCTGCTGCCTTTTACTCAGGTAAAATAGGAGATGAATTCATTAGATCAATTGTAGCAGCTCTAATTTGAAATCTTGAAAAATGCATTTCTAATGAAGAAATTTCCAATCAAGCAGACCTCTAAATCTTAGGTTTTTATTTTTTTCAGGTCTTTATACATATCCTTATGAATCATTAGCAGTCACTCCTGCTGACTTCTGAAGATTACATCAGGCAAGAATTGTGCTTTTTAAAACCACATTCCTCTCATCTTGTTTAGTCTCCAAATCATGTCTGACTTTTATTTGACTCCACGGACTGTAGCCCACCCCCCAGGTAAGAATACCAGAGTGGGTTGCCATTTCCTTCTCCAGGGGATACTCCCTACTCAGGGGTCGAACCTGCATTTCCTGTATCTCCTGCAATGGCAGGAGGATTCTTTACTACTGAGCCACCAGGGAAGCCCTTCTCCCCATCTTACTCCATGTTTATTCATATCTTTTCATAAGGCATTACATTTATCCAATAGCACTTTCAAAAATATTGTTTTTTAAAGACTCCAAGATACAACTGAAAGATGACAACTCCAATGCATGTTTTTACCTTTTAAAAAAAATCTTTTGTCCTGCTTTTTCTCCTTATTAAAAAAAAAAATTCATATAAACATATAAAACCATTTGAAGGTAGGTAGTTTCCTTTCCCACACTGCAGTAACTTCCATTTTTGCTAACAATTCATTTGGAATAGCTTACTTTAAGTAGCAATGTTGATCCAGTTATGCAAATTAAGATACACAATTTACAGTAATACTTAAGGTCACTTTGTAGTTTCCTGAGAGATTATGTTTTGAAAAGTCAGTTTGTATCAGTCAAGCACGCTGCTTGCTTTAGATACTATAGAATTATTATTTCACAAAACTTCTGGTTCTGAACAATGTGAACACGGAAATGTTCATTTTTAATTATTTTATTTCCACTGATTTATTAATTTCTCCTCCAATACCTGAGTTGTTACTGTTAATGATTGGCTATAGATATATCCTATAACACCTTTCATCTAGTCCCCTTAAAATGTAACAAGGTCATTTTACATTTTTAAAGCATTAAGTAAAGTGGTTTAAAAATGCAAAGTGAGCTTAAATGCTACTCTTAATTCTTCCTAACTCTTCCACTGGGAAATCCTAGAAAACTCAATTAATGAAATGCAACTTATACTTTTTAAATTCTAATTATAACTGTCACATTAAATTGAAGGTGAAACTAAAACTGCTATATGTTAACTAAGTCAAGCGATGTACTATATCATACATGTTATTTAATGTGCGAATGTTAAAAGTCAAGTTTCCGGCAGAAATAGAAGTGCCTCCATTCTGTCTTCAGGGAATGTATAAATTAACCATTCTGCCCCAAGCGGTCCTCCTCCCTTTCTCCCTCCGCCCTATTTTAAATGTAGATAGGGCGACTCAAGTCTTTTGAATTTGAAGGGCTGCTATCTCGGCCCCATTCTTTTCATCATCCTCTTTTGAATGACACTGAGCACGTATGGATTCTTTTATAAAACACCCCCTGGACGCAGGGCTAGGTTCTCCCTGCTGCTTGCTAATTTTGCATAGCAATTAGTACTGACTTTTCAAAATCAGTTCGAGAATGTTCCACGTAGACCCTCAAAGGTCTTAGATAACCTCTTGCCTATAGATTTCAAACCCAAAGGGGAAGAACTTGCATAATTGCTAAATTCCCAGTTGGAGCGGTCTGGAAGTGGATACGTAATGCAAAACTATACGTTAATTCAAACCCTCCCCGCGCCCGGGCAGCAAGGAGCCAGCATATGCCTTCTTTTTAAAATCTATTCTACCAATGCACTGACCGCGCAGGGCCGGGCCACATGGTCCTCCCTTGCAGCCAGTCAGCTGTGAGCAGCAGATGGGATCATTTGCATTTTTCTTTTTATACTTTCTTCGACCCGCAAATTAAAGGATTTTTTAAAATTTACATTCTCATTGTTTGTCTTAAATATAAACGTGGCTTAACTGTTGGGTTGGGCTTCCCTGACCCTCACACACCACACCCCTTGAAGTCACTGAGACTTGAGAAAATACCCGAGGGGTAGGTTTCGTTATTTATCAACTTGGAATCTCCAGTCCGGGAGTCAGGAGTAGAAAGAATGAGCCTTTATTGAGTTGGTGACTCGTGTTTTTCTATTTTAAGCGCTCGGCGCAGCTATCCCGTGGGTTTGTCTGTGGCATGTGGGTCTGTGAGCCCGCGCACTTATGAATCTCAGGCTCCGCAGCCTCAAACCTCAAAACTTAGGGTTACAAGTAGAAGGCAGATTTTAGCTCTTAGGCTTACAAGAGAGGGCGGCCCCCCTACTGGGGGAGTGGCCAGAGCCAGTGTTTCCCAGCGCCGGGGTCAGTCTCCCGCGGCCCGCCAGACTCCATGCAGGCTCCGCGGGGGCCACTAGGGTCCCCGCGCCCCGAAGTCTTTGTGCCCACCGGACGAGGGAACACTCGCCCGGTGGGGGGACAGGGCCACGGCCGAGATTCCAAAAAATGCGGGAAAGGCGCGGGCGCGGAGGGAGGCGCTCCGCACAGTCGCCGATCCGCAGAGGGGAAAAAAAAAAAAAAAAAGTAGAAAAAGAGGCTTTTCAGGTCAAACTCCTCGGGTCTGAGAAACCACGTTTTAGAGAAATGAGTCGCGGGGGGAGAACACACGATGTGCCGAGTACATTGTTAGCCGGCGCTGGCCCGGCGCACCGTGGGTGCGCGGCCGCCGCCCCCCGCCCCAGGCAGCGGGCGCGGGCCCACGTGGAGCGGCGCGGCACCGGATGAGCGCGCTGGGCCGCCCGGGTCCCGGGAGTGCGCGCCCCAGCTCCCTGCCGCGGCCGTTCACGCCCGAGCGCCGCCGCCGGTCCCGCGTGTGCCCCGCTGAGGGGGAGGGGCGGGCTGGGGGTGGGGGCGGAGGGGTTGTGGTTCCACTGCAGCGGGGGCTCCTGTGTCCTTGTGCGGAAATGACACACGGAGTCCCGTCACGTCACGCGAGAGCGCAGCGCACGGACACACACAAAGAGAGGGGAAAATACACGGCGCCCGCCCGCTGCCCCCAGCAACTCCCCGGGCCGCCCCGGCCTGGCCCTCCGCGCGCGGCCCCCACTCCGCAGCCCCGCGCTCCCCCTACCCCCCACGTGGCGCCCCAACTCGGCGCGGGCCCGCTCTGCAAAGTACAGAACTCGTGTCCCAGGTAAGTGCGGGGCGGTTCAAGCCGGCCGCGCGGTGGCGGCGGCTCCGGAGCAGACGGACGGGCGAGTGGCTGCAACATCCATGCCGGGGTGGGGGGGGGGGCGGGAGCAGGGGAGGGGACGCGTAGGGGGGCTGCCCGGAGAGCGCTCGCCGGGAGGGACGCCCACCCCCGCGCAGGGCCGAGTCGCCGGAGCGGGCGCCGGGCGCCCACGGGCTCGCCGCGCCCATTGTGCCGCGCGCCCCTTTGTGCCCGCTCGGAACGCGGCGGCTCCATGGCGTTCCGGGGAGCACGCGCGCCGCGCGGGGGCGGGGGGGAACGCGCAGTGGAACAGTCCGCGCCGCCACCGCCCCACTCGCGCCGCGCGCCGGCCCCGCACCCCTGCCGGGCGCCGCGATGGAGCGGCCGGGGCCGCCGGAAGGCTCTGCGAAGCCAGCGGCGGACTCGGTGTCCGCGCTCCGCCGGGCTGCGGCTGGGAACGGGCTCGGCGTGCAAAAGGGGGGTGTCAGAGCAGGAGTAGGGGGCGGGGACTGGAGGGAGATACGGAGCGGGGAGCGGGAGGCCCGAGAAGCCGCCGCTCGGAGGGACGCTGCCTCCGGAGTCAGCAAATGGAGCGAGGCAGGCCCGCGGCGGCGACGGCCGGCGACCGGCAGCGGACAGGGACGGGCCCCGCCGCCAGGGGGCGCGGCGCTCCCTCCCGGGCCGTCCACGGCGCGGTTCGCGGTTCCCGCTGCCCGGGAGCTGGAGGCGGGCCCGGCGCCTTGGGCGTGCGCCCGACTGGCGCGAGGCCTTCTCGGCCGGCCGCGGAACCGGAGCCCTGGCGCCCGCCGCCCCTCGTGACCGCCCCCCCCCTCTTTCTTGTAAACGTGATTCCCACGCAGACTTGGTGCACGCCGCGCCCGTGAGTTGTGCTGCATTGCCCGTCAGGGCCTTGCGTGCCGAAACGTTTTTTCCCAAGGTGTTTTTTCAGAGGTAAAGGAATTTGAGTGCTCAGGTGGCCTGTCTGGAAGAATTTTACACTCAAATGCCAACTGGGAGAGGATGTGCGGAAAGAGGGCTGTGCGCTTCAGCGTCAGAAACATTCAAGTTCACCTTCTTAACGTAACTTTTCTAACTTATTAACTGTTCCCCGTGCCAAGGGACAACACGTGGAGTGCCCAGAAGCTGAGGCTGTGGGAAACTGAGGCAAGGAAGTGAATTCTCTGGCTGGGGCTGGCTCCTGTTGTCCCAGGACTGGGACCGAGGAGGGCTTTTGTTGTTATGCACACTCCACACTCCCTTTGGTTTTTCTTTCCTCCCCCACCCCCCTTTTAAACCATCCATCCTTAGTTTCCAGTTTCATGTTCCTTCCCTCAGTACTGAGGTTGTGTGAGATTTTATATCT
Source organism: Capra hircus (assembly GCF_001704415.2). Taxonomy (NCBI): domain Eukaryota; kingdom Metazoa; phylum Chordata; class Mammalia; order Artiodactyla; family Bovidae; genus Capra; species Capra hircus. Next base: position 30,216,866 of record NC_030816.1, read on the forward strand.
TAACAGATTTACATCCCCAGCCACTAACCCAGGATCTGATAACTTAGTAGGTGCTCAGTAAATTTTTGCTAAATGAATATGGAGAACCTCTTGGATTCCAGGAGAAAGAGGACCAGTGTATCCTGTTTCTATTAGTGGGCTGGCTGGCATGCTCATGGCCCTTGAAATAAATTTATGGAAAAACCAGAGCCTTTAAAACATCTGTCACATAACTCCACAGCTGAATGTGGATATTGCCATAGAGGCCATTTCCTTGTTGAAGGGATTTAACAAAGTTTTATGTCCTTCCCATCTCCCATCATGCACAAAGCATTAGTAACCTCCAAAAGCAAGACCACTTAGGACCTAGTAGACCAGCTGGTCAGCATCTCAGTAATCTGTTAAAGGTACCACTTAGACGCATTTACTTTACCCACTTGCAAACTTCTGAGTTCTTAAGCATCCCTTAAGTGAGCAAAAGAAGAGGAGAATGTCTAATAATTAGGAAGAAAAGAACTGGAATCTACCCTAACAGTGGTTTGATTAGGTGAAATTTTAAATCTCCTGCAGGAATGTCCCACCAGCCACTTGTCTGGAAAGCCCTGAAGCAACAAGAAATAACATGCGTTTATGAATTGTATTGATTCCATGGTGAAAAAATAGAGGGATGTGGCCTGTAAATACCTCAAATTTTATAATGTAGAGACACATGAAGGCTACTAGTCAACCAGCAAAAAAATTCAGTGTATGGGAGGTTGGAGTGTGTGTTTGTTTTTCCTGGCACTTAATTTTGATGACAAATTATGGTTCCTCCCCTGTTATTCATTGTGCCTATTATTGGCTAAAGCAAGTTTGGGGGAATTATTTGTAGAATCCGCTTTGGCGATGGTGGAACTTTTCTGTATCCTCTTGATGGTTGCTACAGGGATATGTACATCTGTGTTACCTTTCATAGGTATGTATGCCCTCTCCTCCCCACCCACCCCCCCAGCCAGAGAGTAAATTTTACTGTATGGTAATTTTAAAAAATAAAATTTAAAGTCACAGACACACACGGATATTTTATGTGCTTTGTGAGCATTACCTTGCTGTTCCTTTCCTCGGCACATTGAACAGTGGCTTTTCCCCTTCTGATGTTCCAGTATCTCTTGCAGCATTATTATTTCAGTCCAGGCTCTTGTGGTGGTTTCTGGAATGAGCTGCCACACATGACCTGCACATGCCTAGCTAAGGGCTCTCCACCCTGGCATCAGGCCTTCAATGTGTCAAACAGGAGTGGTGCAATTTCACTTGGACTGGTGTTAATGCCTGGTATATTAGTCACTGAATGATCAGACATTTTACAAACTGTTGTTATCTTTTTAAATTATTTATTTATTTTTTGCCTGGACCTTATGAGATCTTAGTTCCCTGACCAGGGACCAAACCTGCACCCCCTGCATTGGAAGCATGGAGTCTTAACCTCTGGACTGCCAGGGAAGTCCCATACACTGTTGTTTTACAGCTGAATTTTCTCAGCAGCTCACCTGGTAACATACTCTTCCTCCATTTTTTGTTTTTTCATTTGTTCAACTTATATATTTTTTGTTTAATTAATTTATTCTAATTGGAGGGTAATTACTTTACAGTATTGTAGTGCTTTTTGCCATTCATTGACATGGATCAGCCATGGGTGTGCATGTGTCCCCCATCCTGAACCCCCCTCCCTCCTCCCTCCCATCCCAAGCCCTCAGGGTCGTCCCAGTGCACCGACCCTGAGCGCCCTATCTTATGTATGGAACGTGGACTGGCCATCTATTTCACATATGGTAATATACGTGTTTCAGTGCTATTCTCTCAAATCATCCCACCCTCACCTTCTCCCACAGAGTCCAAAAGTTTGTTCTTTATATCTGTGAGTCTTTTGCTGTCTCGCATATAAAGTCATCATTACCATCTTTCTAAATTCCATATATATGTGTTAGTATACTGTATTGGTGTTTTTCTTTCTGGCTTACTTCACTCTGTATAATAGGCTCCAGTTTTATCCACCTCATTAGAATGGATTCAAATGCATTCTTTTTAATAGCCGAGTAATACTCCATTGTGTATATGTACCACAGCTTTCTTATCCATTCATCTGCTAATGGACATCTGGATTGTTTCCATGTCCTGGCTATTGTAAACAGTGCTGCAGTGAACATTGGGGTGAACATGTCTCTTTCGATTCTGGTTTCCTCGGTTTATATGCTCAGCAGTGGGATTGCTGGGTCGTATGGCAGTTCTCTTTCCCTCTTCTTCCATATTTAATTCCACCTGAAACACGTGTACAGCCGTCTCTCAGTATTTGTTTATTTTCTTAAGTCAAATGTTAGAATTATTTATTTTTTTTACTTTACAATATTGTATTGGTTTTGCCATACATCAACATGAATCCGCCACGGGTGTACACGTGTTCCCCATCCTGAACCCCCCTCCCACTTCCCTCCCCATACCATCTCCCTGGGTCATCCCAGTGCACCAGCCCCAAGCATCCTGTATCCTGCATCGAACCTGGACTGGCGATTCGTTTCTTACTTGATATTATACATGTTTCAGTGCCATTCTCCCAAATCATCTCACCCTCTCCAACTCCCACAGAGTTCAAAAGACTGTTCTATACATCTGTGTCTCTTTTGCTGTCTCGCATACAGCGTTATCGTTACCATCTTTCTAAATTCCATATATATGCGTTAGTATACTGTATTGGTGTTTTTCTTTCTGGCTTACTTCACTCTGTATAATAGGCTCCAGCTTCATCCACCTCATTAGAACTCATTCAAATGTATTCTTTTTAATGGCTGAGTAATACTCCATTGTGTATGTGTACCACAGCTTTCTTATCCATTCATCTACTGATGGACATCTAGGTTGCTTCCATGTCCTGGCTATTATAAACAGTGCTGCGATGAACATTGGGGTACGCGTGTCTCTTTCAATTCTGGTTTCCTCGGTGTGTATGCCCAGCAGTGGGATTGCTGGGTCATACTCTCAATATTTGTGTGGAATTGGATACAGGGCCCCTTTCAGATTCCAAATCTCCAGATGCTCAAAGTCTCTTAGAGCAAGTCCTCCATATCCTCGGATTAGGAACCCACAGATTGGAAGGCTGACTGTTCTTAAAATCAGCCCTTACAAGGTGTTTTTCTCTACTAACCGCCGCCTCTCCTCTCCTCTCCTCTCCTCTCCTCTGATTTTCTGTTATCAGTGGCCAGTGAAACACCATTGCAGCATCGGTATCTGTAAAGGCACTGATTGCTCAGTTGGTCTTTTCTTGTTTGCAAGGGGCGGTTGGTTTGAGCATGGAGCTAGTAACCTGAAGGAGGGAGGCAGGGGATGTGGGGGTTTAGCAATTAGCTCATGTGGTCACAAGACGGCACATTTGTAAAAGTGGGAAGTATAGAGGAAACTCTGCTTATATCGCTAGGAAAGTTAGTCACCATTGTCCAGTCCGTCACGTGGGTGGCTGCTGGGATATGCTGGCCTTCCTTTTCTCCTTGACCCCAGTTTCTGGACGCCAAGGTTAAAGTTAAAAGCAGAGTCTGACACCTCCTACCACTGATGTCAAAGGAGGTAGCCAGTCCTTTGTGAAGCCAGGGAGGGCTTAATAAGCAGAAGCCCTTAGCTGAGAAAGACGTCACATTTAGTCTCATTCAGAAAATGCAGTGTCTGAAGGGTGAGACGCCACATCGCAGGCTGTGAGGTTGTCCTTCGCTGTGCGCCGAAAGACAAGGCTGTGCTCTGACAGAGTCAAGAGGGAAGTGACAATTACAGCTTTAGAAAAACTCAGGGGGAAATTGCCCTGGTTTTCTGAAGACTGGTATTTTTCAAACTGCATTTGCAGATGTGTCTAAAAATAAAGACAAATTACAAACATGTCCTGCAAGTCCCATGGGCAGGATGCCACTGCCTAAAGGGCTGGGTTCTGAGAGCACCGAGGCTCCCAGCCATCCCTGCAGACCCAGAGACTGAGCCCAGTAAGGGTGGGTGGCATGGGAACATTCTTCCTGTCCTTAGGGAGAGCATTTTGATTTCTTCCTTTCCAGTGTAATGTTTCTTTTTTCTTTTATTTGAAAGAAACATTACAAAACTTTTTCAGAGTTTTAAACCATTTTATTTTAATTTTTAAAAATATTAAAAATATTCACTATTAAAATGCGCTTAACATATCTTAAAAAAAAAAAAGACTTTATACTAAGTAGCATTTACTGAGTGCTGTATGCCAGGCACTTTCTCCTCTGTGGTTTTCACAGAGTCTAGGAGGTAAGGTAGTGGTGTGTAGCTCCTTTTACATAAGAAAGCACCAAGGCTTGGCTGGGAAAGCCTCTGGCCCAGCGGTAGAAGCTAAAGGTAGGTGAAGCCAGGGTTAGATAGAACCCAGCTCTGTCTGCCCCTGAAGTTTAGTAGGGAGTTCATTTTCTTCCACATCAGCTGTACTGATCAGCTGTACTTGGTAATCCAAAGGCCTATTTGGCCTGTTGACTTGCTTCTGCATCTGAGCCCAGCCTACAGATGTATGCTCAGTAAGGAAGGGAGAAGGCCAAGCAGGGATGGTTGAGTCGTCTTTAGTCCCAGCTCTTGCTGGAAAGCCAGCATGAGTCCACCCCACCTCTTTCCCTCGGCTTGCTCTCTGGAGCACTCCAACGGAGGCACAGCCTGCTGCCTCCCACTTCTCTGCCTGCGAAGTAAGAGGATTTTTGCCAGGATTGCACAGGTGAACGTGTAAAACTTAGACCTTGGAGCCAGTGCTACATGAATGTTAGCTGATGTCTTCCTTTAAAAAAAAAAATTTAATTGGAGGATAATTGCTTTACAATATTGTGTTAGTTTCTGCCATTCATCAGCATGATCAGACACAGGTGTACATATGTCCCCTCCATCTTGAACCTCCACCCCATCCCACCCCTGTCCTCCTTTTCTATGTTTTAATTTTTAAAAATCAGTATGACCTGCAATGGGGAGGTTTCACGAAGTCAGATCATGTGGCTTTCCGTTAACAGCTTAGTCTCTCAGTCGTGTCCAACTCTTTCTGACCCCATTGGCTGTAGTCCATCAGGCTCCTCTGTCCATGGACTTCTCCAGGCAAGAATACTGGGGTGGGCTGCCATGGTCTCCTCTAGGGGATCTTCCTGATCCAGGGATCAACTCAGGTCTCCCACATTGTAGGCAGATTCTTTACCCTCTGAGCCACCGGGGAAGCCCCCCCCCCCCCCCCCCCCCCCCGCGCCCGAAGTATAAACTGTTTAAATCCTGGCCTGTATTTTATTGATAATACCATTGAAATGGTCTGGGCCTGTTCTCCCTGCTTTACCCTTTGTATGTGGCAGGGCACAGGCTCTTATCACTCCTGTTCTGGGGCTCAGGTTCTCAAGGAGGCCCTGGGGGAGTGCAAATTCGCCTTACTTTGCTTCTGGAAACAGGAATGGAGGTCAGGAGGACTTGCTCCAGGCTAGCCTGAGGGTGCACAGCTGGGCCAGGTCTTGGGGACGAACCTCATTGTGAGGCGAGTCCTAAGTCCTGTGGACATTTCCGAGGCGGTGGAGCAGAGGTCTGAGTCAGCCGGCCGGGATTTGCACGTCGAGGTTTCAGGAAGCCCAAGTACTTCCCATTTCTGGGCCTGGTGCTTGTCCTGTGTGACTCGGGCAGCCACAAGCCTCCGGCGCCTCTGATTAGTCTGGGCTAGAGTCTCTCAACTGAGGCACTTCAGGTGACTCCCAGCCCCTGGGGGCAGCCGTGGAGGACATATTTCTTTGGAAATCTGTGGGGCGTTTAGGGAAGAACCCAAGAGCCCAGTGATCCTGTGCAGGCAGAGGGCTTTGCCAAGGGACCTCCAAGCCTGCTTGCTTTGCTGTGGTCTTGCATCCAGCTCCTAACAAAGACACCCCACCACACCACCTCTGGCAGATTCTCACGTGACTCCTTATGACACACTTCGAGCCAGTGACCTCGGCACACTCCTTCCTTGGTGGCCCAGCCACTCCTCAGCTCCCCAGACCTCCCCTTCCCTCTCCACTCTGAATCCTGCTGCTTCACCCTGGAGCCACGGCCCCTGGAGCAGGCCCCTGATTTGCCCAGTTTAGTCTGGTTTTGAGAAGTCAGAGAAGGAGGGCTCCAAGTGTGGGTAAGAAGTCTTCCAAGGTACTCAGGCACAGACCTGAGAGAGCCCCGAAGGGGCCAGCCGTCATCCAGAAAGCAGGAACCCAGCAAGCCTGGCTGGAGAATTGCTAAGGTGCTTCCCTGGACAACCACTGCTAAGTCGCTTCAGTCGTATCCGACTCTCTGTGACCCCATAGACAGCAGCCCACCAGGCTCCGCTGTCCCTGGGATTCTCCCAGGCAAGAACACTGGAGTGGGTCGCCATCTCCTTCTCCAATGCGTAAAAGTGAAAGTGAAGTCGCTCAGTTGTGTCCGACTAGTAGCGCCCCCGTGGACTGCAGCCTACCAGGCTCCTCCGTCCATGAGATTTTCTAGGCAAGAACACTGGAGTGGCTTGCCACAACCACAGACTCTCTAAATGCCCCGACTTCAGCACTCAGCTTGGGTCCCTGATCCGGAGTACTTGGTCCAGGCTTGGGTGTTTTTTTCTTCCCCCATCCCATGAATGGATTTGGCTTATTTCTAAAAACACTCCCAACATATCATGCAGTGAACTGATGAAGCCTATAATATAGCCACAAGGAAACGATATTTCCTTAGTGTTCAAAGCTGATCTTTTCACCTTCTTGTTCACACCTGGGCTTTTGAGCTGAGACTTTTTTCTGATCTCCCCCTTACTCCATATTGAGGAGTTTTTTACACTTTCAGAGTCAGTAATTCAGGGACAGTTACAAAATGAAAGGTCTGCACTAGTTTGTCAGTCATTGTATTGTTTCTTAGAGCATTAGTAATTTCAGTGCTTGAATGGATTTGATTTTATATTCTTAGCTTGTTGCTGTTATGGGTATAACTTAGAATATGACATGGCTAGGCAGTGAAGGTTGGAAAACATTATTTTTTTATTTTAAAAAAGTCTCATTTTCAAAGAATTGCATGCTCACTGTAAAATGTTTGGAAAGTAGAGGAAACTGAAGAGAATTTTCCATAATCATCCTAATTGGAGGTAATTAACATTTTGGAATGTTTTCTTCTGTCTGCTTTATGGCATTTTTTGATTATAGAGATATCCCCAGTGAACTCTGAAGTATGTTGTTATTGACTATGTGGCTCTGTGATGAACAATTGATTTTGAATCTTTACACTTAATTTAATGCTCAGTTCCTCCTGTCAGTAGAGATTTAGAAGTTGTGTTGGGAAAAATGTCTAGCAGTTGACTTTCTGACTTTGTATATTGGAAATAACAATAGAGATCAAAGGTGGTCTCAATCCAGGTCCTATTGAGTTTGTTGTCCCTTCCATTTTTTCTGCAGCTTTTTGTGAATTTATGAGTAATTAGATGCCCTGGAGAAGGAAATGGCAACCCACTCCAGTATTCTTACCTGGAAAATCCCATGGACAGAGGAGCCTGGCAGGGCTACGGTCAGTCCATGGGGTCGCAAGAGTTGGGCACAACTGAGTGACTAAACCACCACCGGCAACGGCTGAAGCTACTCTGCCCCGGGAGCCTGACACTAGAGTTCCTGCCTGTGCTTCATCTGAGATCAGCTCCGCGTTAAAGACCCCCAGCCCAGGTTCTTTGCACTTCTGACCTTTGCTTGTTTCCTATCATAATTTTCAAGTGTGTGGGGCTCTCAGTGACAGAAAGATTGGCTGTAGGTCTTTTTAGGAGCTGAAAGTGATGAAGAAGATCAAGATACACCCATTTAAACATTGGCAGCATTATTTCCAGAGCAAATACTTTCTTCAAGCAAATACTTAGTGTTATTTCTTCCCCCAAAGGCGGGGGAGAAATCTTGAAAGTATATATCAATTTAAAATTATTTGTATCCAGGTCACAAAATTGTAAGTACCAGTGGTCTTCTACACAGCTGTGGCATGCGGCCTGTGTTTATTAGATGGGAGTTATGGTTGTTATAGAAACTTCAATGTAATATCTTCTAACCTTGAGGTTCTGACTGCTCTTTCCTTCCTGTCCCTGTTATCATCTGGTGTTTACCCATTGTCCCCTCCCAACAGAAGTTCCCAGAGCTCCATCTTCATCCTCCAGGCCCTCCCATCTGTACCCTATGTTGGCTTCGATCCCTGTAAATAAGCTGTACGGTCGGTCGATCCCCTCTGCACAGAGGACAGTCACCCCACCAGCAGCTGTCACTCAGTGGGGAGTGTAACCACTAAAGCACAGGGCTCCTGGGAGCGACTCCCGACGTAGGATCTTGAGCATGCTACTAACTAACCTCTCTGAGCCTTGGGTATCACGCCTATTAAACAAGATTTCTCTTTTTGAAATAATTTTCTTTATTTTTGGCTGTACCGGCTCTTCAGTGCCACATGGCTTTTCTCTTGTTGCAGAGAACAGGCTTTAGGGTGAGCGGCTGCGGCGGTTGCAGCTCCTGCTCTAGAGCACAGGCTCAGTTGCTCCACAGCACGTGGGGTCTTCCCGGACCAGCAATCAAACCCGTGTCTCCTGCATTCTTTACCACTGAGCCACCCAAGATGATTTCTGAGGCCCCATCTGCCTCTGAAACTGCCTCAGTTTCCTCACTTGTAAAATGAGCCTAAGAAGAGCGTCCCCCTCCTCGGCCTGTTAGCTCGTGTCCACCCAGTAGAGCTCGCAGCACAGCCTCCTCCGTGGTGTAGGCAGCCGTCTTTTGCATGGAGTCTTTGTGGAGTGGCACTGGGCAGCGTGGGGAGGAGCTGGAAGGGCATGGCGCAGTGGGGCTTCCGCCTTCCGGGGGTGCCCAGGTGAGCTGGGGAGCCCCTCTGCTCTCCCCACACCCCTGTTGGGCCACATCTCTGTTAGCACCTCAGTGCCGTCCTCAGGCAGGAGCTCACCCACCGGCAGCCCGTTAACAGGCCCCCTTACTGATTTTCAGCCCTTCTCTGTCTTCTCCCAGAGAAACGACTCTGTCCAAATCCTCGTATCAAAATCTGCTTCTAGGAGAACTTAAACTAAAATAAGAACTGGTACAGAGATTTTCGTGATACATTAAGCCAAAGAAGCAAGGAACAAGGATCTTAAACCTTTTAGTCTCAAGATCCTTTTTTACCTTTAAAAATTATTGAGGACCCCCAAAGAACTTTTGTTTATATGGGTTCCTGTCAATATTTACATGGTAGAAACTAAAAAAAAGAGTTTAAATATTTATTTACCAATTCATTGAAAAATAAATCCATTACCAAAAAAAAAAAATGAAAAGTGAAAGGGTTAGTCACTCAGTCTCGTCCCACTCTTTGCCACCCTCTACGGCCCACCAGGCTCCTCTGTCCATGGAATTCTCCAGGCAAGAATACTGGAATGGATTGCCATTCCCTTCTCCAGGGGATCATGAATTAATGTCGATATTATTTTTTTATGGAAAAAAAATATTTTTCCAAAGAAAATAAGTGAAAAAGTGGGATTGTTTACGTCTTTTGCAAATCTCTTTAGTATTAGACTTAATCGAAGATTGCAGAGGTTTTATATCTGCCTCTGTATCCAGTCTTCTGCCTAATAAAGTATCATGTAGCACACCTCTGAAATGAAGGCGGCAACAGCACCCCAGTGTAATGAAAATAGTTTTGATTTCATGGACCTTGTGAAAGGGCCTTGGATGTGCTGGTAAACAGGCTCTCCAAAAAGGAAAAAAAAAAAGAAAGCCCAGAACCCAAGGTTTATACAAATGTCAGTTTCTATGGTATAAGTTCCCACCACCAACAATTGCAAGTTACCAGCTTGACTCCACTAGTGCTGAAGTTGGGGAGAGACACGCAGTCCGTGCAGGCAACTGACGTCCCATTTTGAGAACCTCTGGTACAGAGCGTCTATGGAAAAACTCAGAAAGACCAATGAGACGTTTCCAAGAGACTAATAACCCAGTGACTGGAGAACAGGGAGCTTTTTTAACCAATGTCCTTTTATACCTTTTGAATTTTCAGATGCGTGTGTATCTAGTCAAAAGAAAAGAAGACTTTAAGTGTCTTCTCTTTATAAAGTGCACTCTCTCAGTTATCTATAATTGGTAAGTCTTTTCTGCTTTTCCACTTCTTTGTGGGATCTCTTAGAACTGGCTCTTTGGAAACACCAGTGACTGGTTCTCACTGCTCCGCCCGCCCCTTGTCTCACTCCGCCCTCACTTCCAGCTCCCAGCCGGGATAGGCAGGAGGCAGATTCAGCCATTTTTCCAGCATGAGGCCCAGAGGTAGGCCTCCCAGGGCTACTGCATTTATGTAGCCAATTTAAGCAACTTATCCTTTGTAATTTGGTATTTGAGTGTCTCAAGCATCCTGTTGTTTCTTAAACATTTGGGATTACACTATCCTCTCACCCTGTGAAGGAAGATAGAGACTATTGGATATTCTAACAAAATTGTATATACTCTATGTATACTGCTATGAGTTGTGCAGTATTTAAAACCTTTCTTTACCAGTGATGGTCACCTCACCTGAGGCTTTCTAGGCTATTTGGTTAAACAAAAAACTAGCATTTTCACTAATTGGAGTAACTACTGGAGATCGGGCTTCCCTGGTGGCTCAGACGGTAAAGTGTCTGCCTGCAATGGGGGGGACCTAGGTTCTATCCCTGGGTCAGGAGGATCCCCTGGAGAAGGAAATAGTAACCCACTCCAGTACTCTTGCCTGGAAAATTCCATGGATGGAGGAGCCTGGTGGGCTACAGTCCATGGGGTCGCAAAGAGTTAGATATGACTGAGCTACTTCACTTCACTGGAAATTAGTCCTGTTTGAGAGTTACCCTCCCAGAGGTCATCTGTGTCTTAGGACCTGTGCGTTTTAACTAGAGGCAGCAGCAAGCGACACACACCCCTTTCGCTTGGGCAGGAACATGGAGCTGATTTTCAGGGACACAGGGATGCATGGTTAGACTGTCTCACATTTTGAGATTCCTGGTGAAGGGATAAGAGGATTTTAAGAAGGAGAGAACGGTAAAACAAATGCTCCAAAGACCTGCAGGCAAAGGAGGTTGTGATCCTAGCAGCTTGGTGGGGAATGCTGCAGTAGTTGGCAGCTCTTACAGAACCTATAGTTGTGTAAGCGAAAGGAATTTCTGTGGCATGCTTGGCATGCGGGTGTTTAGTGTCCGCCCAGGATGCACAGCCTTGTGACCTTCATCTGGCAGGTGACCAGGAAGTGGAGGGATGGGATGGTGTTGATGCGCTGTCTGTACGTCAGCTCGGGATACCTGGAAGCGACCCACACATCCCATCCTTCTTGTAGATACTTCCAAATTGTGGAGTCTGTATAAGCACAGAGCAGCCTCGTCTTCCTGGTAGTGACATGGAGGTGAAAGATTTCCAGCTGCTAGTGGTCAGAGAACTCCAAGGCTGGAAACTGCCCTCGGTGTTCATCAGAAGAACCTTAACAGAAGAATGCAAATTCTATTATTCCCTCTCACAGTGGCTGACTGGAGATACACACAGATTTGGTTTGAATCCTAATTCTACCACCTATTAGTCGCGTGATACTGATCAAGTACTTGCTTCCCCTTCCAGTAGTCAAATTCTTTATTTCTGTAATCAGAATGACATAAAAATAATTTTTCAGCTTCATTGAAGTATGACGAATAAAAATGGTAAATATTGAAGGTGTATGCCCTCGGTCTTCTTTATTGGTAAAATTGGGATTGAAATCGCCCAGGGTGAGATGGAGGCCACATGAAGTGGCCGGGCAGCACCGGGCCCCAAGTTTGCAGGCCAGGGATGTGAGTGGGGGCCCTCACCTCACTCCCCACCACAGGAGCCAGAGGCGCTTAGTTTTCCAGGCCTTGCAGATGGGACATTGCCCTGCTTCTCAATGAGCACGGCTTCTTCACTGTCTGGGAGAGAAGGGGCCCACCACACTGCATTCTGGGTGACTTCTGTGCTAATCTAGCATCTGTCGCTCGTCTATAAATGAACACGGAAATGTTTTCCAAAGCAGATGCACTCTGAGTGCCCAGGAAGCCGCCACCCCTGCCTCCCACCTCACCCACGAGGCTGCGCAGCCCCCTCCGGCTCTCCTGCCACCCGCGGGCGGCTCAGGTGTGTACCCTTCCTTCATCGCCTTCTGCCTCGGGAAGCAGGGGAGCTCGGGATTCAGGTGCTGAGCTGGTGGCGTGGCATGGTGGCGCTCACCGAGTTGCACCCTCATGGGGACTACCACGCTCGCCGCTTCTCTGCAGTGGAGTGTCAGCTATCCAGACCATCTTTGCTCGGCGCCTGTGATTCTCTGCCAGGTTTTCTCATCAACTCCCGTTTTCTTTTCCTCTAGGAGTCACTTGTCCTTTTCATGCTTTCTGGTTAGCCGGAGAGGCTTTGTGGATTTCCACCCTGTACCACCCCGAATAAACCTTGTGCCGCCTTCTCCCTTTCCTGCCTCTCCTCTCCAGAATGTCACTGTGCCCTGTCCAGCCACCCTGCACTCTCCTCCGCTGCCATTCGGCCGTTTCTCACTCGAGGAGACCAGTTCTGGCGGTGCGGTAGGGTCTCCAGGGGCAGGTGGCAGCCCAGTCTTGGTCAAGGCTGGGGTGGGGAGGCTCATTCTCATCTCCTTGAGAAGCCCTTTACCAGTCAGGCCTGAGTTTCTGCCCAGCATTGGCCAACCTTGCTGTCTGAAAAGAGTGCTGATGCCCTGCTGCCTACTTGGAACTCTCCCTCAGAGACACCCAGACTTGAGGTCTATTTCCCTGGAATACAGTAGAGATTGTCTTTGATAACAATTCAGCTCTGATAAAGTAGTTCTTGGCCCCTTGAAGTTGCCTGACTCATTGTCTGTATTCACTCAATCTCCCTGCGTGTATTTTTCAGATAGTAGATAGTTTAGTAAGTAGCAATTAATTTCAGTTTCAAATAAATCTTAAAATTTCCTATTCATTCCTTTGAAAAGTAGTAACACAGAGATGAAAACCTTGTTCCTGTCATGAACTAATTGTGATGACTGAGAACAGTGCCAGGCATTGTACGTTGCTGTTATTAGTGACCTTTGAAGTTGTCAGCCTGTGCACAGGTCATCCTCTGTCCCTCCACTGACCTGTCTAAAACGGGACCGCTCATCATTCCACAGCTGCTTGGTGAATGGTTTACTGAACTTTGTAGATGGCATCCCTCTTCCTTATACAGATTTCGTGAAGTTACGCCTGCTGCCCTCTGACCAGTAACTGGAATGGGCACCCAGTACTTGCAGGCAGCTTCACCAGTGGAAAGAACCACAGCTCCTCAACGTCATCAGTAAAGGCTGTCATGTATATTCTTTTCCAACATTACTACCTCATTTATACTTTATCCTATTTGTGGACATGCTGTCACGTCATTTGGGGAATCTCAAAGGCGTAATGGTGCTTTTAACCATGATGTCCATTCCATTTCGGCTGGGGCAGGGAAACCAGCCCCTGATTCTCCACCAGACCCTGCAGCCCGTACAAAGGAGGTACCGCCAACCCCTCCAATCTCATTCCCTCATCAATAAATAGAGTGGTTGGGACCAGATTATATGGAGCTCAGGAGCTTTAAGAACCCATAGTGCCTCTCTCTTGCTTCTGAAGAAAGGGCTAGACCAGCATCATCCAATAACAGTAGTGAAAGCCGCATGTGCGATTTTAAACTTTCTAGTGGCACTCACATAGTGCTATAATGTATGGCACTATTCTCGGTGCCATTTTTAAAAAGGTGAAATTAATTTTAATACTTAGACCAATAAATCTGAAATATTATCATCTTAACATGTAATCAGTATAAAATTATTAACGAGATATTTTTACATTCTTTTTGCCCTGCTGAGTCTTTGAAATCCAGCATGTATCTTACACCATATCTTCATTTGGACTGGCCACATTTCGAGTCCTCTGGAGCCACACATGACTAGTGGCCACCCTCATGGACAGCATAGGTCTTTTTTGGACCACCTGGAATCTTAGGACCTCAGCTCAGGTTCACAGGCTCCACAGCCTGCTGTGGACCTTTGTCAGCCTTTTTACATTGTGGTTAGATGTTTAAGGCAGGGACTGACAGATCGTCCAAACTGAGGTCCTTTGTAAGCCTTGAGTTTCTCAGACCCTTTCATTTCATAAGTGGCTCTCAGCTGATGCTTTAAGATGCATTCTGCCCACATAAAGTCTTGGAGAAGAACTCCCAGCAGGTGCACAGGAGGCGTGGCTGCTTCTGAGCATTTGCAAACAAGAGGATACAGGTTTCCTCAATGTTGCAGAGTCATATCCACTTACCCTTCTATTACCCAGAGCCAGGGTTGGGAGGGTAAGGGAATTTCTTACGGGTGGGTGAAATTTTAAAAAATAAACAATAAGTCAAGACTTTGCCTTTGTCTTTTCTTTTAGTGGAACAGAAGATGAACGCAACTGAATTCAGTGAAGATGTAGAAGAAGGTAAAAAAAGAAAAGCCTCTTTTTAAAAAGTAGTTTAACTTAAAACTTTTTTTCGAGATATATTAACGTGGTTCAAAACTACTGGATTGGCCAAAAAGTTCCTTTGGTTTTTAAAGTAACACTAAAAGACACATTTTTCATTTTCACCAGAAACTTTATTGAACAATATAGTCACTGTTGTGTTTCACTACCTTTTGCCATTTTTCAGGCAACTTCATAATTCCATCATCCTAAAACTTTTTATCTTTTTGAGCAAAGAACTATTCCAGGTGCCTTTTACAGTCTTCTAGGGAATTGAAGTTTTTTCCATTAAGAGAATTTTGTAAAGACCAAAATAAATGGACATTTGAAGGTGACGTGTCTGGTGAAACAGAGGATGAATCAGAACTTCCAGACAAGCTGTAACTGTTTTTGCCTGGTCATCAAAAGAAACATGAGGTCTTGCGTTATCCTGATGGAAAATCATGCATTTTCAGTTGACTAGTTCCAGACACTTTTTGTCAAGTACTGCTTTCAGTTGGTTTAATTGGGAGCAGTACTTGTTGGAATTGATTGGTTTTCCAGAAGGAGCTTGTAGTAGAGGACTCCCTTCTAATCCCACCATATACACATTACCTTCTTTGGATGAAGACGTTTTTGGTGTGGTTGGTGGTGGTTAATTTTGTTTGCCCCATGATCTCTTCTGTTCCACACTGTTACTGTACAATATCCCTATTTCATCACCCATCACAATTTGTTTTAAAAAATGGACCATTTCTGTTATATTTAAGTAGAGAATTGCATCTGGAAATGCTGTCAAGGTTTTTTTTTTTTTTTTTCACTTAACTTATATGGAACCCAATATCAGAGCAATTTAATATAACCAAGCTGGAGAAAATGATTTTCAGTGCTTGATTGGGGTATTAGGAATATGTTGGCTATCTCCTGAGTGGTATAATGTCGATTGTGCTCAGTTAATGTCTTGATTTGATCACTGCCAACTTCAACTGGTCTGTATGACCGTGGAGCATTGTCCAGTGAGAAATCTCTAGCATGAAACTGCGCAGTCCACTTTTGATGCGTTTAATAAGTGACAGCACCTTCTCCATACACTGCTC
The DNA here is from genome assembly GCF_001704415.2 of Capra hircus. Taxonomy (NCBI): domain Eukaryota; kingdom Metazoa; phylum Chordata; class Mammalia; order Artiodactyla; family Bovidae; genus Capra; species Capra hircus. The sequence continues at coordinate 30,232,406 of NC_030816.1, forward strand.
AAATCTTTTTTTGTGTGTTTCAGTTGTGTTTTTTACCTCTCTTGTAGTAATAAAACATAATATACTGAAAACGTTGCTTTTTCTTCTTTCATCTTCAATATTAAAATGGCTGCACAAAAATTCACCAATTTTGATATTTTTTTAAAATGCACACTGATATGATAGTTGTCACAGTACAGTCTAACAAAATTGTTTTGGATGAAATTAAAGGCAGTTAAGAGCTACTAGAGCTCTCTTATGGGAAAAACTTAACAAACCTTTTGGCCAACCCAGTATTAAAAGATACACAGTGAAAAATCAAGGAAAAGTCTCCTCTCATTACTGTTTGCCACCCTTCTCCACTCACACTTATGGTATCTTATGTATCTTTCCAGGGTTACTTTTATAAAAGCACCATTTAAAAGAGTTGTGTGTTTTTCTCCTTCCATCGTTCTCCCTTCTGCAAGAAAAGACTTTAAAAACTGCTTTAAATGGAATGTTCTTGGAATATAATATCAGTGTATAGCATGACTGGTGTGGTGAAATATAAATTGGTTGGTTGGAAAGCCAGTTTCATTGATTATTACTCTTGACACTGTTGTTTGAGTGAGAATATCAAAAGGTGGCTGATACACCCTGGTGCTTGGGGACCCTGCTACACCAGGCACTGCCCAGTGGCCTCCCCACTGAGCCCCATTTTTCTCTGCCACAGTTGTAAAAAATAACACTGTGAAAGTGGAGACAGAGGCCGAAGATGCCGCGCTGGACTGCTCAGTGAATTCCAGGTCCTCCGAGAAGCACCCTGTGGATGGCGTCTTCACTGCTCTCCAGGACTCCAGCAAGAGAAAGCCCCTGGGTGGCGAGGGCCCGCTGGACTCAGTCCCGAGCGTGAAGAGGCGGCGGCTTATTCCCGAGGTGAGGGCTTACCGGGAAAGCAGGAACTTGTTGACAGCAAGGACTGTTAATGAAAGCCTACCACATTTCACATAGCCTGCACCTTACTGGAGCAAGTGAGGCTCAGCAGGGCTTTTCCTAAATCAGGTCCATCTTTGGTACTTATCTGGGGAGCTTGTTCAGTGAATCTTTTTGTAAAGAAGACAATTATTTTATAATATGCCCATTACCCCAACCTACCTATTTTATAAATTTGCTTAATCACCTGCTGGTTTTAGTGAACTTGGCTGAATTCTGAGAGAGAGAAAATGAAACTGGTCACGGTGGTCCCCTCGAGCAGCCTGTAGCTCCCACGGGGGACAGGACAGATTCACGGAACAGTGAAGACTGGGGGGAGAGGGGAGTTTGGGAGATGAGAGTGCCTGGTCAGCAGAGCCTCCCTGCAGATAGCCAGATCACACCTTCAACTCCTAGCAGAACATTTTCCCAAGCTTTCCAGCCCCCTCCCCTCCCCCCGACAACATACTTTTTCGGGGACCCAGGTAGGCGTTTCAGCTTCTTCATGTCTGTCCAACAGAGCCTAAGTTTCAGAGTTCACTGTCATTAGCCCATACACGGGGTGTCTGCCTGGGACTCCCTGGGTTGCTCTTGGTTTGTTTTATTCTCCTCTATTAGATGCTACAGCAGATTGGGAGTTGATAGGTTCTAGAGATTTAGTGAGCCTTTGAAAAGTAAAAACTATCCTTTTTCTTAATTAGCAAAGTCATAAGATTTAAGATTTTCACTGGATTTCAATATGCATGTTTCTATTACATTGTAATGAGGACTGCTCTGCGTTCCACATCATGGAACACTGAGGGTTGCATTGATTTATTTTATTTTTGGCTGTGCTGGGGTTTTGTTGCTGTGCAGGCTTTTCTCTAGCTGCAGCGAGCAGAGGCTACTCTGCAGTTGGTGTGTGGACTTTTCAGGTTGAGGAGCACAGGCTCAATAGTTGGGACACATGGGCCTAATTGCTCCTTGGCGTCTTCCAGACCAGGGATTAAACTTGTGTCTCCTGCCTTGGCAGGCAGATTCTTTACCACTGAGTCACCAGGGAAGCCCCACATACCTTTTCTTGTTTCATTTAATCCATATAACAGTGATGAGAGAATTAGTATCTCCTCCACGTAAGTTGACATCAAGTGCCAGAACACCTGTGGGCAGCCTTGTTGCTGGTGTGAGGTGTCAGGACAGACTTAGAGCACTCAGCACCCTGCTCCATATTGAGGAGGTGAGCCCCACCTTCTCTGATCCAGCCCATAGGAATGGTCATTTCCAGAATGATCAGAGCCTGGGGTCAGATAAGGGGGAGTTCACCGTGGAGCCTTTGGCTGGTACTATGACCTCCCAAACTCAGGTCCCTCTACGGCGATGGGAGTGACACAGCTCCCTCATTGGTTCCTTGTGTGGAGCATCGAGACAAGCGCAGCAGAGAGCCTGCCCCACGTCAGCTTTCAGAAGGGTTTATTTATTGCTCCCTAACCCTCATCTCCAACTACCACCCATTATGGTCAGCTGCCTCCCTCCACATTTATCAGGAGGAAAATGACATGGAATTGCCAAGAGAGGCCTTCTGATGCCTTCCCAGACTCTCCAGGCCTGAACGCCCTTGATTCTGAGCACCTTCCATCTTCTCCCTCGACCCCAAAGAAGGGGGTGAGGGCGAGGGGGAGGAATTGATTGGCAGCCCTGATGCTAAAGGTCCATCACTTCAAACCCCTGTCAGTGCTGAAGGCCTGTTCATGAGTGACATTTAGTACAATGCTTAGAAGGAAACTAAAACCTCCCTCCAAAAATTTAACAAAAGGCTGTATAAAGACATATTTGGCGCTTCTGCTGGGAAAGGCACCATAGCCAAATACAGCAGATGTGGGAGGTGAGTAGCCAGCATTTTTATTGCTAATCATCTTTTTGTTCACAGAAGTGGGAGTGATATTCAAGAGCCCTGTGCCAGGTAGAAGTTAGCTTTGTTCTCCTGGGGTTCCTTGTATCTTTGTTTTTAATTCTAAAGTGTGTCTGTGGTTTGTTTTTCAACTGGAGAGTGGAAATGCCATCTCCTTCAATCAGTGCCAATGTACTGAAGACCTCCTAAGTGTCATTCACTGTGGTCCCAGCTGGAGGTGCGTCATCATTTCCACAGCAGCCCTAGCGGATAGGCACTGTGGCCCTTCCCAGTTGAGTGAGCCTCAGAGAAGCTAGCACTCCCACGCCTGCTTGATTTGGAACTGCACTTAAACACGGATGACCCTGAGGATTGTGGGGTGTTGGTAAGGTGCTGTGAGAAGCTCCTGCTCTGATATTTGGCCATCCCTATGGTCTTTCTCTTCTCCCCTCATTATAGTTGCTTTATCCCCCCAGATTCTCATTTTTGGGGGGCATGTTAGCACATTCTTCATCCTTGCCATACACTGTCAGCAGTGTAAGGATGACCCAAAGGATAAAAGCCATGAGGGCAGAGACTGGCTTGTTCCCTATGTCCCCAGGGCCTTGTAATATTTGTTTACTGGCTCTGTGTGGCAGACAGCTTATCCATTCCTTATCACAGCTATACCCGGTTATTTAAGGATGATGATGATGAAGATAAACATTCTATTAAAAGTGAAAAGCATCACCCCTGCCTCAATTTTCTGGAGGTGAGTGGTGCTGCCAGCCCCCGAGGAGCCCGTTTGCATGCTCTGCCCTTGATGCCACATGAATCCTCCATTCCCTGCACTGGAGGCATGCTGCTTTCTTGGTGTTCCTCTTTGCTGACTCTCTGGGCACCATGTAGCCATTCCTCTTTTGTTGAACTGAATTCAGTGACTGCTCTTGGATTTGGAGTCCTGAAGAAGATGCACAGTGCTGGGAGCCTCTCCATGGTGACCCAATCCCCGAGATGTCACTGGACATGGACATGTGGGATCCCCCTTAAAAACCTACTCGTGCCTCACTGGTAACCTTACGTCAGCTTCTCTTTGATCAGTCAGATTCTCCAACTAAGAGAGTCAGGCATTCCTGCTTGGGTCTGAGTGCTAGCTGAAGAGTGAAATGTGCGATTGGATCTGGTACTGCAGAGCCTGAGCTGTGTCGCAGAGTTCCCATATGGTTGGAAGATGAGCCTTGGAGAATTGGGAATGGTGGCAGCCAGACACCAGTGCCAAGAAGCGCAGATTTAAGGATTTCTTGATACTCCTAGACAGCTGAGCGGAGATTTTATCAGCAGCAGCAAGTGCAGCCAGCCCATCGTCACCTTGGCAGCGTTTGTTAATTAATGGAGCACTGAGTGGACAGAACCTCAGTGTGGGCACATCTTAGGACCTTCTCTTCGGTGCTCGTGTCCTGTTCTGTGTTGAATTCTGTATCCAAGGTCTCTGGGAGCGAGGAATATTGCCCTCTGCTGGGACTCTAACTTAATTTTTATTTAAGCAAGTTAGCCAAAAATGTTTGTATTGATGTCAGTGTTTCTAACATGCCTGGTAGAAACTGAAATATTTTTATTAATGAGGCTGACTAGTGAGAGTTATTGGGGGGATTTCCAGTTCTGATCGACTCTGGCCTCTGCCTGCAGTAGGAATGTGGGGGGAGTCAAACTGCTCTGTTTGTTTTGTTCAGACAGTTCACCCAAAAACTTTTCTCTGTGCTTATTTCCTACTTTGAGTGTTAATGAAGGCAGATCCCCTTCAAGAACATGGACTCTTGTTGCATGGCATGTGAGTTTCTGGTAACCTCTCACTGCATAGAGTCTTATTTTAAATGTGTTAGTGGAACTGCTTGTTACAAAGCCTTTGCTTGTCCCTTTCCAAAATCAACTGTAATATAATTATGATTTTCTTTAATAATTGGCATTACACACTCAAATTTCTCTACATTGGTAAAACCTCATGGAAATCTCATAATCCGTAGGACCTCCAAAATTATTTTGGTGTAATAAAATTTAATGGTGAGTAAATTGCTAAAAATCTTATTTAAAATCTATAGGAATTAGCAAGTAAGAAGATTTGAATTTATTAGGGCAGTGCTTTTCAACAGTGACCCACAGTTGTAAATCCACCTTATAGAGCCATTCGGTTCACATATTTGGATTTGTATGTAGATATATAGACACAGAGAAAGAACAGAACTTCTTGAATGTATTTACTGTGTGCAGTGCCCTCTGATATTTTCTGTTGTTTTCTTTCTTTCCTTCCTGTCTTTCACACTTCCTCCTCCCCTCCCTCTTTTATGCTGGTCTTGATCCATCAAATCAGTGTCATCATTTCTGAATGGGTCATATGACAAACCACAGTTCCAAACATGCTGCCTCCGGGGCAAAGATTTTCAACCATCTCCATTCCTTCCTTTCTCCATATTTCTGATGTGTGTAATGTGGTTTCTTTCCTTTCTCCCTTCCTTTTTAAAATTATCCTTTGCTTTCTGCCAGATAGCAGAGCTAAACAACCGAAAGGAGTCTGAAACCCTACCTCGAGCCCACCTATGCTTCTTGGACTCCTCCAGCCCGGCCTTTAGGGCAAACAGACCTCTAAGAATTCCTTCTATGAGTGACTTACACTGCTACACTGGAGGGAAGTGCTCCTTTTATTTAAGTTCTTAAGTTACTTATACCTTCCTTAACTCAAGTTCTCCTCTTTATTTAATAGTTAAGAGTAATCATTACGGAGAAGGCAATGGCACCCCACTCCAGTACTCTTGCCTGGCAAATCCCATGGATGGAGGAGCCTGGTAGGCTGCAGTCCATGGGGTCACTGAGGGTCGGGACACGACTTCACTTTCACTTTTCAGTTTCATGCATTGGAGAAGGAAATGGCAACCCACTCCAGTGTTCTTGCCTGGAGAATCCCAGGGATGGGGGAGCCTGGTGGGCTGCCATCTCTGGGGTCGCACAGAGTCAAACACGACTGAAATGACTTCGCAGCAGCAGCAGCAGCAGTAATCATTACTAGTTCAATAAAAAGCCCATTGTATTGTCACTGCTCTGGCTGTGGAAGAGCACTGTTAATGATAATTGTACTATAACAGTGAATATTTATTAAGCACTTACTGTGATTCAGACATGGGCTCCGCGCATCATGTTCATTATCTGATTAGATCCTCATAGCTACCCTGGTACCTGAGACAGGGACCATTATATATTCCTGAGTTACACACAGGAAGCTGACATGCAAGGGGTCACACAGAGGGTCATCCACTCCCTTATACCTCCCTTATTTTTGTTGTTTAGTCGCTAAGTTGTGTGTGACCTTTTGTGAGTCCATGGACTGTAGTTGTATTTAGATACGTATGACTCTTTTGCATCCCCAAGGAATGTATCCCACCAGGCTCTTCTGTCCATGAGTTTTTCCAGGCAGGAATACTGGAGTGGATTGCCATTTCCTCCTCCAGGGGATCTTCTTGACCCAGGGATTGAATCGAACTCGTGTCTCTTGCATTGGCAGGCAGGTTCTCTACCACTGAGCCACCAGGGAGGCCTTATACCTCTCTACACTCATGTTATTCATGAAGCTAGTGGCCTCTTTGAACATTTTTCATGAGCATTTATTTGAGAGCAGTAGACAGGTAAACCCTGCTTAACAAATGTTCAGTGAGCGCTCTGTGTCCCAGGCACTGGAGATGGAGTAGGGAAGACCTGGTCCCGCATGTAACCATCATGCAGTGTGGTGAGGGTACAGATAGGTCTCAGGGAGGAGACCCCACAAGGGAGAGGGGTGGGCAGCAGGCTCACTCCAGCCCAGTAAGCCCCTGGTCCTCTGCTCATGGGCAGTAGTAGGAGGGTCAGGGATCTCGGACCCTTTATCAGGTTTGTTTTTGGCTACCTCCGTGGGATAATTAGGGCTTCCCTGGTAGCTCAGATGGTAAAGAATCTGCCTGCAGTGCAGGAGACCCAAGTTCCATCTCAGGGCTGATAAGATCCCCTGGAGAAAGGAATGGCTACCCGCTCCAGTGTTCTTGACGGGAGAATTTAGTGGACAGAGGAGCCTGGTGGGCTACAGTCCATCGGATTGCAAAGAGTCAGACATAACTGAGTGACTAACACACACATACATGGAGTAATTAAAGCACTTGAAAGAATCCTGTTATTTTTCTGGTTCCTGAGAGAGTAAGGTAGGTGTTCTTTTGCATGGTTGTTGTCAACGGAGATGCAGGAGAAAAATTAACCTGTGTTTAAGATGAATCTGATTCCATTATCTAAGAAAGAAGGTCTGGGGAATTCCGTGACGGTCCAGTGGCGAGGACTCCCAGCTTCCATGCAGGGGGCACAGGGAAATGAATAGGGAGATCTGTCCATGGTCTCTTTCCAGCTCAGGCCTTTGTATTGCTCACCTGCTGCCGTAGTGGCAGTCCCCCCAGAGACTGTCTCTTTCCCCTGTTTTTTTTTCTTAAGGTTGCAAGAGTAAAGCACCTCGTGTACTGTGTTGTGCTGGCATTCGTGTTATCTGAAGGCTTACAAATGACACTGAATCTGCCTGAATGAAATAAACCAGGGACAAACTCTGTCTTCCTAGCCCTGGCCATCCAGAGAGGCCCAATGGCTTGTTAGAAATGCAGAGCCTTGAATCAGAATCTGTATTTTCACTAGATCTCAGGCAATTTATATGGACCTTAGACTTTAGAAGTGCTGCGATAGGTCAGGCTACACAACCATATTTTCCCCCAGCATCCTAAGGAGGTACTTTGTTCTCTCGCATTTTCTAGTTGCCCGAGGCTTGCACATGTCTGTAGAAGAACATGCTTTGTGCTTCAACCCTGCCTACTCTCCTGACGCCCACCACTGCTCTCCAGTTAGCTCTTCTGCTTAAATAGGCACTCAAAAATATATTCCAGTATATTTTGGGGTCAAATTCAACATTTGTCAAAAACAGGTTTATGGCTGAAATGTAATGAACGACATATTTAAAGCATACCATTTGATGTGTTTTGACGTGTACATACCAGTGAGACCACACCACAATCAAGATGAGAAACATATCCATCACCTGTTACCGTGAAGTTGCCTTGTGTCCCTTTGCATCCTTTCCCCTGCTTTCTGTCACTAAAGATGCGTTTGCCTTTTCTAGAATTTTATACGAATGGCATCCTACACGCCTCTTTTATCTATCTGGTTTCTTTCACTCAGCTTAATTATTTTGAGGTTCATCATGAGTACCAGGTTGGTCAGCTCTGTTGCTGAGTAGTACTCTGCTGTTAACACAGTGCATCTATATACTTGTTCATAAAAATTACGGTTTTCTCCAGTTGGGAGTTGTTTATAAACAGGGCTGCCATGAACATATGCATAGAAGTATTTGATCATGTGCTTTCATTTTGCTTGGTAAATAAATAACTAGGAACGGAATATACCTGGATCATATGGTCCAACATATAACTTCTTAAAAAAAATACCAACTATTTTCCAAGGTGGTAATACCATTTTATATCTACCCTAGCAGTCTATGAGAATTCCAGTTCCTTCATGTCATCTCTATCACTCAGTATCATCTGTCTTTTTTGATTATACCCATCCTTGTGGGGAGTGATATGCTATCTCAGTGTGGTTTTAATGTCATGCATGTTCTTAAGCATCTTTTATACAGGATCTTAGTTCCCTGATCAGGGATCCAACCCATGCCCTGTGCAGTGGAAATGTGGAGTCTTAACCACTGTACCTCCATGGAAGTCCCACTGAGCATCTTTTTATGTGATTATTTGCCATTTATATAGCTTCTCCAGAGTGACTGTTGAAACTTAATTGGGTTATGTGTCATTGAGTTTGAGTGTTCTTTATGTAATCTGGATTCAGGTCCTTTATCAGATAAGTGATATGTCTGATTTCTTCCAGGCTAGGCTTGTTTTTCATTTTTTAAAGTTTTAAATTTTCATGAAGTCCATTTTATTATTTTCTTATGGATTGTGCTTGTGTGTTATATTTGAGAATTATTTGCCTAAAACAGTGTCATAAAGGATTGCTCTTACGTTTTCTTCTAGAGGTATTAGAATTTTACTTTTAAAGTGAAAAGTGAAAGTCGCTCAGTCGTGTCCGACTCTTTGCCACCCCATCAACTATACAGTCCATGGAATTCTCTAGACCAGAATACTGGAGTGGGTAGCCTTTTCCTTCTCCAGGGGGTCTTCCTAATCCAGGGACCAAACCCAGGTCTCCCACATTGCAGGTGGATTCTTTACCAGCTGAGCTACAAGGGAAGCCTGGAATTTTAAGTTTTTATTTTTATATCCATGATCCATTTTTTAGTTAATTTTTTATATGATACATGTAGGATGAAAGTTTTTTCCTTTTTTTTTTTTTTGCACATATATGTCCAATATTTCTAGCATCATTTGTTAAAAAGATTCTCCTTTCTCTACTGAATTGCCTTTGAACCTGTGTTGAAAATCATTTGTTCATATATATGTCAGTAAACCTCTTACACCATCCAGGGCCTAGCAATAGGGAAAACCACTATTGAAAGCAGTGAGGACTCTGGGATCCCAAATGGTCTGGGCAGTCGACTTCTGGTATGAAGCCTGGACTCAAGCTTTGGTATCTCAAACAGGTACATTGAGAGTAGACCTGCAAAGTATGTCAGCCTTGGGCAAATTGAGGAGATAATTCCTGAAATCATTAATTCTCTAACTGTCTTCTATTGAGCAAGGCTGGAGAGTTCATCAAAAGTACCTTTCTAGATGCATAAGAAAGGTGTTCATTCATTACACACAGTGGGTGCTTTAGGACCTAGGGCTTAAAACTCTTCGGCAGTTCTGACTGAGAAGGACTGCTGGAACTAGGAGACTGAGACTCAGAAACCTGGGCGGCCTCATCACTTCATGGAATCTGCAGTTGGCTGGGCTTGGGGCAATTCTGGGCCTTTTCAGTCTGAAATAAGACATGACTCCAGGTAGTGGTAGAGTTGGCAGCTGACTGTGGCTCTCTAGATTCCAGTTCTTCCATGCTCAGCACTGTGCATCTTGGGAGCTGTTCAGAGTAGAGATGCCTGCTCTCCTAGAGTCTGCAGATTGGACAACAAGCTGTGCTTTCTGTAGATTCCATTGGCAGGACTCCTGCCTATCTGAGAGCAGTCAGGGCAATGAGGTGACCTGTCCATAGCCAGGTTGCCACAGGAGCACTTCCTGTTCCTGGGGTCTCTCTCCCATCCCTCATGGGCTCTCGCCAGGCCTTGTCAGCATCTATGCTCAGTCTATGGACAGGAAGTTCAGGGATGGTGTCCTACGGGAATTGAAAGCCTCCAGGGTCCAGCCTGAGCCTCTCAGGGATTAGGGAGAGCAAGCAAGTTTGGCCCTGGGATGCAGGTTTGTGTTAGTGGTGGCTTCCCTTGTGGCTCAGATGGTAAAGCGTCTGCCTACAATGCGGGAGACCCAGGTTCGATCCTTGGGTCGGTAAGTTCCGCTAGAGAAGGAAATGGCAACCCACTCCTGTATTCTTGCCTGGAAAATCCTATGGACGGAGGAGCCTGGTAGCTACAGTCCATGAGGTCACAAAGAGTCAGACATGACTGAGCAACTTCACTTCACTTCACTTCTGGACCCACATAATTGTTCCCAGGCAAGGGAAACACTTTCTCATAGGCTCCTGAGGTTGACCTGGGCCCCTCTGTGTGTGACATAGATCAGAACCCTCAACTGATGTACCTTTTGTGTTCCAGGCACTCCTAGCAGGCATGCGGAATCGGGAAAACAGCTCACCCTGCCAGGGCAACGGGGAGCCGGCAGGCCGGGGCAAGAACTTTGGCTCTGTGTGGCCAGGCGAGGAGGAGCCCGGCCATGACGTGAGCACACCTTCCTACAAGAAGCCTCTGTACGGCATCTCACACAAGATCATGGAGAAGAAGAACCCGCCCGCGGGGGACATGCTCAACACCTATGAGCTCTCGGAGAAGGTGAACCCCAGCAACAGCCCCTCACCACTGCGGCTCCTGAACGAGACGCAGAAGCGGGACACTGGCGGCCCCGCAGCAGCCACCGACAGCGACCCCAACATCTACTTCCTCATCCAGAAGATGTTCTACATGCTCAACACGCTCTCCTCCAACATGTCACAGCTGCACAGCAAGGTGGACCTGCTCTCCCTGGAGGTGAGCCGCATCAAGAAGCAGGTGAGCCCCACTGAGATGGTGGCCAAGTTCCAGCCGCCGCCCGAGTACCAGCTCACGGCGGCCGAGCTCAAGCAGATCGTGGACCAGAGCCTGTCGGGAGGCGACCTGGCCTGCCGCCTGCTGGTGCAGCTTTTCCCAGAGCTCTTCAGCGACGTGGACTTCTCCCGGGGCTGTGGCGCCTGCGGCTTTGCGGCCAAGCGGAAGCTGGAGTCGCTGCACCTGCAGCTTATCCGGAACTACGTGGAGGTCTACTACCCGTCGGTGAAGGACACGGCAGTCTGGCAGGCCGAGTGCCTGCCTCAGCTCAACGATTTCTTCAGTCGCTTCTGGGCCCAGCGGGAAATGGAGGACAGCCAGCCCAGTGGCCAGGTGTCTGGCTTCTTCGAGGCCGAGCCCCAGGTGGATGCTGGCCACTTCCTGGACAGCAAGGAGCAGGAGGAGGCCCTGTCCCTGGACCGCAGCAGTACCATCGCCTCTGACCATGTGGTGGACACGCAGGACCTCACCGAGTTTCTGGACGAGGCCTCATCCCCTGGCGAATTCGCGGTCTTCCTGTTGCACCGGCTGTTCCCGGAGTTCTTCGACCACAGGAAGCTGGGCGAGCAGTACAGCTGCTATGGGGATGGCGGCAAGCAGGAGCTGGACCCGCAGCGTCTGCAGATCATCCGCAACTACACAGAGATCTATTTCCCCGACATGCAGGAGGAGGATGCCTGGCTACAGCAGTGTGCCCAGCGCATCAACGATGAGCTGGAGGGCCTGGGGCTGGACGCGGGCAGCGAGGGCGAGCCCCCGCGAGACGACTGCTACGACTCATCCAGCCTGCCCGATGACATCTCCGTGGTCAAGGTGGAAGACAGCTTCGAGGGCGAGCGGCCTGGGCGGCGGTCCAAGAAGATCTGGCTGGTGCCCATCGACTTCGACAAGCTGGAGATCCCGCAGCCCGACTTCGAGGTGCCAGGCGCCGACTGCCTGCTGAGCAAGGAGCAGCTGCGCAGCATCTACGAGAGCAGCTTGTCCATCGGCAACTTTGCCTCGCGCCTGCTGGTGCACCTGTTCCCGGAGCTCTTCACCCACGAGAACCTGCGCAAGCAGTACAACTGCAGCGGCTCCCTGGGCAAGAAGCAGCTGGACCCGTCCCGTATCAAGCTCATCCGCCACTATGTGCAGCTGCTCTACCCACGGGCTAAGAATGACCGTGTCTGGACACTGGAGTTCGTGGGCAAACTCGACGAGCGCTGCCGGCGCCGGGACACGGAGCAGAGGCGCTCCTACCAGCAGCAGCGCAAGGTCCACGTTCCGGGCCCTGAGTGCAGGGACCTGGCCAGCTATGCAATCAACCCCGAGCGATTCCGGGAGGAATTTGAGGGGCCCCCGCTGCCCCCCGAAAGGAGCAGCAAGGACTTCTGCAAGATCCCCCTGGACGAGCTGGTGGTGCCCTCGCCCGACTTCCCGGTGCCTTCGCCGTACCTGCTATCCGACAAGGAAGTGCGCGAGATCGTGCAGCAGAGCCTCTCCGTGGGCAACTTCGCCGCCCGGCTGCTCGTCAGGCTCTTCCCCGAACTCTTCACCACCGAGAACCTGCGGCTGCAGTACAACCACTCTGGGGCGTGCAACAAGAAGCAGCTGGACCCTACACGCTTGCGGCTCATCCGCCACTACGTGGAGGCCGTGTACCCGGTGGAGAAGATGGAGGAGGTGTGGCACTACGAATGTATCCCGAGCATCGACGAACGCTGCCGCCGCCCCAACAGAAAGAAATGCGACATCCTGAAGAAAGCCAAGAAGGTGGAGAAGTGAGGGGTACCGGGGGCACTGAGCCTCGCCCCTTCCCCCCCCACCACCACGAGCCCGAGCCGCGTCCGCAGCCGCGCACCTTATATCGGCGGGGCGGGGCCTGCTGCATTTGCACACTCGATTGCCCAGCCGGCCACGGCCACGACAACGAAGCCTCGCATTTGGTCTCTTGTACTTTCAACTTCTGTCCTGTGTTCCTGGTGATGCAGCCAGAGTCTGGGGAGAGCAGAGCTGCGAGAGCGGAGGGGCCTCAGGAGTCAGGGTTCCCTCTCCTGGGCAGTGTCCTCCCAGTCCCCTCACCATTTGAAATACAAATCAAGCAACCCTCTTGTTCCTCTGCCCACATTTTACATCTTCAATTTTTATTAAAAATTTTTTTTTTTAATTAGAAACCCTTTTTAAGTAAATCACTGGGCTCTGTGGAGGCCATTTTACTCAGAAAAAAAATTTTTTTAATATTTGAGATGAAGTACTGTAAGATGACTTCAGTCACTGGGAATTTTTTTTTTAAGATGGTTTCAGATATATGAAATTTTTAGAAGTGCCATGTTCATGCATGATGGCTGATAGCTTCAGGTGGCATAAAGACAGATTTTACTGACCTTATCTTTTATTACTACGTCGGATTTTGGAAGAGTCAGGACGCCTCTTGGATGGCGGTGGAGGGGATGGAGTAGTTTGATGTCCTTTCTGGCCTCGGTCAGTTGCACTCTCCCTCCCACTGTGGTGCTGAGGAAGGGGCTATGGGGACGGCTGGCCTGGCCTGTCTCACACTGCTGTGCCAGTAGAATGTTGCTCACCCTGTAGACGAGAACACTGGATGGTGATGATGGTGATATGAATGTAGATAGACGTGGAAACACGTTCACAATGTCTTCATTTGAGCTGTGTCCTTCCACTGCCCTCTTTCCTTCCTACACAAGGATGCTGGTTAGAGAGGCAAACACATTTCCTTGGAAAACTGTGTGTGGATATTTGGCTTCTTGTCTAAGGATGGGCCCCATTGGGCTCACCAAGAACTGTTTACTTTCCATGTGTGTATTTGTATAAAAACCAGGTTCTGGGAGCTGTATGGTGGCTTCACCACACCTCAGTGTTGGCTCCTCCAGTCAGTACACATCCTTGTTCCCTAGGGCTGGGCCTGAGGATACCTGGTGTTGGAAGGACACAGGCCATCTGAAATAGGGCTCCCATATCCCTTTCCGGGGTCCACTCAGAGCTTTCCCTTTGGGCCCCCAGAAGGTCCTGCTCTCCTACATCTGGCCGGTCCCTCGGCCTCAGGATGAGACACCTCTTTTCTCTTCCCTGGTTGGGAAGGTCACACTGCTCCAGGCCAGTGACATGCTCTCCAGGATTCCAACCAGGAAACTCCCCAACAGGTAAAGTCCTTAATGTAAAAACAATACTTTTACCTACCTGACTTTGGGGGCTAGTGCCTAAGAGGGAAAGGGAACAGTCAACACAATACATCATACCAGAAAGCTAGAAAATAAATTGAATCACACAGGGTAGTCATAAAACCCTTGTGGAATGTTAATTTAATAACCTAATGGCTTAATATTTTGCTACCTTAAAATGCAGAAATAATAGAAACAATCTGTGAATTCTCTTCATACGGATAAGGACTTCAGCTTTAGTGACTGTATGATGGAACTTTGCCTGCACTTGTGGCCATTTTTTTTTAAATGACAGGATTCTAAGCAGTGTGAAGTTGCCGATCTAACTTTAGTAAATTTGCTTTTAAATGTCATTTACAGATTATTTCAGTTGTAACTGTGGACCTAAATTATTACAACTTGGAAACACACAGGGACTTAATGACTCTTTCCCACCCACCCACATACATGTGTACACACATTTCTTAGTAAAAAACTGAAGTGAGATGAAGGGGACCGACATGAATAACAAGCTCAACCTCTTTGTGCCTGGAAAGGAGGAGGACTGGAGCAGCCGGAGACTCACTTCCCCCTCTCCTGGGCCCTTCTCTATGCCTTAGTCTCTCCAGCACACCAATGCATGCCTGCGTGCATGTGCGTGCACACACACCCAAAGATGGCAGTGGCACTCTCTCCCTCACTGATACTGCAGGTGGGAGGGTGCTGTGGAATTTGTTCTGGTCTCTAGGATGTATCCAAGAGGATTCCAAGCCATGCGAAAATTGCCCTGCTTTCTAGAGGGTGGAATGTGACCCTGCAACTTCAGAAGCACAATCATTTAATAATTTTTTTTTAATCATCCCGTCTACCCACAATAGAGACATCACCAGGTTCTAGGAATTAAATATATCTCTTTCCAACCTAGAGCATGTTCAGTCTTTGGAAACTGTGTTTTGATGGTTTCTTTAATACCTTTCCTGTATGGGGCTTCTTCCTCCAAATCTTAGAGTCCCTTCCAGTGAAGAGAGGCGGACGCTCTCTGTGTGAGCTGTATCTTGTCTCTCTGGACTGACTCACCAGGAACCGCCTACAGGTCCTGTGTCTGTCTGTGTGGTGTCCTCAGCCTGCAGCCATACAGGTGGGCTTCAGGGGCTTTTTTTTTTTTTTTTTTACATGAAGCAATAGAATTATAAAATGCCTAAATTTTTTTCAAAATTTCATGTTTTCCATAAAATCTGTTGGCAAAACCCCTACTCCCTCCCCATCTAAATTTTTTGATTTTTGTTAATACTTGTTTGTGTTTGGGGAATTTTTTCTCCCTCACATCCAGAAGTAGCACAGACACATTCTGATGTTGAGTAAAATAGCACGTCACAATAGGTGGTAGTGTCCCTTCTTTTTCTGTTAGTGAGTTTTAAAAGAATGTACGAAAATAGTCATGAATGTACTAAGTGTTCTAATCCTGCTTCCGTTCACTTTGGCTGTGTCTACATGACAACACAGGTTTGACAGGGAATAAAGTTGTGCCCAATGTCATGGGTGTTAGTGTGCCCCTCCCCCTCAGTGTTGGACCCCACCCTTCCTTGCTTTTTAAGTTTGGTGGGAGGGGGTACCACAGCAGCAATCATCAACCAACCAATGGGATCTACTTAGTGGTAAGCAGATTAACTGTTTAAATGCTAAGAGTCACTGGCCTGACCACACCATAGTATGGCCACTTGGGTTCCTGCAGACATGGCTTCATTTTCCACCTTTGCCCCAAATGTTTACTTCTTGCCTGATTGAGGAGGAGGGTCTCAAGACCTCAGATTAGAGGCCATTGAGCTCTTAACCCTGCCTCACCATGGAGAGAGATGCTGTGAAGTGGTGGGACTTCCTGGTGGGCCAGTGGTTACCGCTCCCTGCTTCCACTGCAGGGGGCATGGTTTCTGTCCCTGGTCAGGGAACTAAGGTCTCACATGCTATAGGGCCAAGAAAGAAGTGGGGGCCCCTGGGCCAAGGGACTCTTAATGTCATTCAGAGATACTTGTCTCTTGTAGATCCAGCCTTAATGTTTTTCTGACATCCTAGTGATAGCAGACCCTGCGCAAAGTGGATATCAGAGTTAATACTGTGAGGAGACAAAATAATGAGAATAGTTTTACCAAAGATAATGAAACATTGCATAATGTCTGCATTTTACCATTGATTTGAGTGCACCCTTAGAAAACTGAATGTAACAAAAACCCAGGACATTTTTTGGAAATTGTATGCTCTCTAGCAACTGTGTGAATTTTTATACAAGCACTGTTTTATGAGTTATATAAAATGTTATAAAAATACGGTCTCCTAACATCTTATTTTCTTAGGGCAGAGGTCTCTCAGAAGGTATGGGTCTATTTGTCTTTGCCTGGGGCTTCACCACCCCTTCCCAGGGGAGGGCAGGGCCACTCGGGGCACCACGGTTTCTTGGGCTTCCACACTCTGGGTGTTGCGGTGCAGTCTGTCACAGCTGAGTGACAGACGTCACCAAATGAGCCCTAGCACATTTCTCACACAAACCGCTTCCCAGTCCTGCAGTAGAGGCGCAGCTGACCTTCCCTTCCCTGGTCGGCTGCCACACCCGCCCTGCTGCCAAAGTGGAGGAGTTTCAGTTCACTCTTTTCCACTTGGGATTAAGAGGGATTTAGTTCCTCAAGGCAAACCTATTATTAACTGATAACAAAGGGATGCATGTTTTTCTCTTGCATCATTGGCGAATTATAAATCATTAAATAATATTTCGCAGTAAATATCAAGCCATCAAACATTTTTTTAGACCTGGGGTCACGTGGTGTAAAGTGCGTCGTGGCCTGTGATTGGAGCGAGCAAGCACTCGGCCCAGAGCGCGCACACCTGTGCGGGCGGCCGTGCGCAGGTCAGGGCCGGTCGGGACTGGAGCCCGATTTACTCCGTAGGCAAGTTGAAACAAGACTTGAAGGCGAGATACCTTAGAGCCTTTCTGGCCGTATGTATCTTTGTTTTCGACCAAAAAAAAAAAAGTCCGTTTCCTCAGCTGCCACTAAGGTGCTCGGTCCATCCACGCGTAACACGGCGGGCGGCAGCCCCCGTCCACAGTGTGGCCTCCGTCCACTGAGCTCACTGGCATCTGTTCGCCTTCAGCCTTCACGGGAGCGGTGAGGTGGGTGAGGTGACCGTCACTGAGGGTACAGTCAATGCCCTCATTAGAGCGGCGTGTAAACGGTGAGCCCTTCTGGCCAGGCTTGTTTGCAGAGGCGCTGGCCAGTGTCAACATTGGGTGCCTCATCTGCGGTGTGGGGGCTGGGGGACCTGCCCCGCAGGAGGTCTCGCCCCTCCACCCCTCCTGCCCCAGCTGAGGAGAAGGAAGTGAAAACAGGAATCTGAGGAGTGTGATGATCACCTGGGGCTTTGGCCTTTTTGACTAAACCTCTTTAGAGAGAGGCTCAATAAAAAGCTGAGCTCTTTGCTGCTGCTGTCTTGCAAATAACAATAATAGAGAATTTCAGTGGGCTTACCTGTAAAAGCCAGTTCTCAGAAATAAGAATCCCATACCAGATTATTCTGATTATTGGAATGGTGAGATGCAGTGGACACTTTAAGAGCTTCCAGAGAAATCTAAAATCCCCAAACCAGTGATGGGAAAGACACGAACATCCATCACCCACTTGCTTGGATGGCAATGTTGGGCCTACCTGAGTGTATACAACATGCCAGGCACACTGCTGAGAGTTTCTCCTGGATCATAGCTGGTTGAAGATCTCAGAAGCCCTGTGAGGTAAGTTCCCTAATTAAGCCTGTTAAGAAAGCTAAGACCCTGAACAGTATGTGTACCATCTCATTTAATTCTTTTAAAAACTCCGTGTGTTGGGCAATGTTATTTCCGTTTTGTGGTGAGGAAGCAAAAAGAAGGTCCAAACAAACCGTGATGCCAAGATTAGAGGCTGCCTTGTGCACCGCACTGTCTCAGGAACTAAACACCCCCTGAGCCGCATGCAATAAAAAACACAGATTCAGACCTGAAACTCAGTTTGTCTGATCTTAGGTATAAGTGCTGGTTCTCAAATTGCCCTGGCTGAAATAATTGTGGCCATTTGTGGACAGACATGTTCTGGTAAGAGTAAATTTTTTGAGATTGTGAAAGTAATTGCCGTGGATCGGATTCCTTAGGAACAGAGTCTGAGACTAGGGTTCTTGTGCTGTTGATTGAGGACCTGCTCCCAGGAGAAAAGGTGCGAAAGAAGCAGAACAGGGCCAGGGAAGGCCATAAGCAGGAGTGTGGTCTCTGCAGTCCAGCCTCACTGATATCCGCAGTGACGCCCTAGAACATGAACTGCTTTGCAGAATTAGTACCAGGTGAAGCAAAGGCACCAGTTGGTCATTGAGGTCTCCTCCAGGGAAAGGGGTAGTTGGCCTGGCAGGGTGGCTCCCTTTGCCAAGGGCAGTGTTCCAGAAGGGCCATTGTGAGTGGTTAGTTGGCCCTCAACAGAGAGGGTGGGTGTGCCAGCAAAGGGGATCTGGGTGGGACTCCATCGGCATTCATTAAGGGGCAGACCCACCAGACTGCATGTTTAACCAGGTCATGGGGCCCCATCTGCCAGAGGTTTTGACTGTTGGAACCTGAATTCTCACAATGGGGCCTGAGAATCTGCATTTCTAAGTGCCGCGCCCCCCCCGCCCCCCCACCGACAATGAGATGGTGCCAGGTGCTGATGTCCAGAGGCTGCAGAAACATGTAACTTCAAAAAATACACTGTGTACATCCCAGAAATGGAAAGCTTAGCACTTAGTAGAGCTAGATCTGAGCTGAAATAAGTGGTTTCCTGTTGTGTTCAAATAAAATTGACTTTTTAAAAATTACAAACTATAAGTTTATTAATGAGGGGGTCCTTAATACTATGAAACCAGGGGGATGGTCCTTGGTGGAGTCATCAGGGAAAACTTCCCCAAGGAACTGGATGGCTAGCCTAGATTTGAGAATGAGGAATTAATTAGGTGAAAAGTTCAGCATGCAAATAAGCTTTGGGGTGTGAGAAGAACCTCTTAGGAAACAGTTGACGGAGGCCAGTGGAGGGTGGAACTAGAGGAGGAGGAGTTTCATGAAGCTGCAGAAGCAGTCTGGGACTGGAGGACTTTGTTTTCACTGAATTGCCCTTGGGTCAATAAGAAAAGAAGAAACCCTTCACCTGTTCTGAGTAGGGAGGGGAATACTCAGTTCTGATACAATCGTGTTGAACTCTGCCTCCTCTGCCCAGTAAGGCTGCCCTCCTCTGCTGGTGTTCGAGTCACCTTGCCATCATGTAGCTTTCAGGTCAGTGGGAAGAGGCAGCTTTACAAATGTTTCAGCATCAGGCCAAATATGGTGGCTGGTGCCAGAACACTTCTACAGAGGGAATCCTGACCGTTGACTTTATTTTAAGGAGTGGGAATTTGTTCATCCTTCTAAAGTGTGTAGTCCAGATGGTTAACCATGTCTTTGACAGAGGTTGAGAATGTGGAATGCCATAGCTTCTCCTTCAGAGTCTCCTGCAGTGTGACAGCTGTGTATTCAGAAGTGATGGGGCGGGGTGGGGGGGGCCCTAAATTACAGGGAGTTCTGTTTTCCATAAGAGCTCCCATTTCGTGAGCTCCTGCAGTGGGTCAGGAATGTGCTAGGGATGAGACATACGTTATTTCATTTATTCCTCACAGAAACCCTGTGGGATAGATATTTGTATTCCCCACCCTACAGATGGGGATGCTTTTAGAGATTAAGTAATTTGGTCAAAGTCACATGGCTGGCAGAGCCGGGGGCCTCTAATGATGGCCAGGCTGACTCCAAAGTTTGTGCTCTTGAATTCCATGCTGCCACTTGTGTAGCTGTGCAGAGTAAATCTGTTTGTCTGTCTACCTGGTGGTCCCCTATCATTTAACTTGGGGTTTTGCTGACTGTTCACAGTCTCTGAGCTTCTGGATCTGCCCCAGTCAGGGTCGGACTTGGGAAACCTCTCAGTGCCACAGGAAAGCGAACAAGGAATGCAGTAAAGAATCATCTCTACCTCTAAAAGAAGTTCATTCATTTAGCAAAAATATTTGTAACACCTACTATCTCCTGAGCACAGTGCCATGATTCTAACAAGTCTCATTCGTTGATAGGTAAGAAGCCTGTTTAAGCTTGGAGGAGAAGGTTCTGAACGTTAACAGCACAAAATGTAATGTCTCTTGGCTTCAGTTGATTTTCAAGATGCACATGGGTATAAGCAGACTGAGGACCTTGGCTCTGCCCCGTGTAGACAGCTGAGACCATGGCAGGAGGCATACCTACCGGAATGCAGGTTCCTGACTCTCCTGGCTCTCAGAGCTGAAACAGAGTTGCTACGTATCCTGCTATTTCCGACAGATCTCCCCGCTGTATCCGATTAGCTGAAATCTCAGTGCAGGCACAGTGTCAGGCATGACAAGGCATATACTTCAGCATATGGTGGTGCCTACCTTGGCTTCATGTAATTAATACTATTTTCTTGAATCCAAAGAGTTGGCTGCTATTATTGTAGCCTCACTTTTCTCTTATGTCAGAATCAAAAGTTAAGGGATTTTCTCCTACAATCCTAAAGAAAATTCCCTACACATTCTGTGGGGAAGTATCTAAGTAAGCCCTCTGAGTGGGGTTCCATAAATGGGCTTTACCAGTACAGATCTCTAAACAGAACTTGCCCATTTTAGATACATGCTATTCTACTCTGACTGCGGTCTTTAGGCTTTCACTTGTCTGCCTTGGGGAAGGTCTCCCTAGGTTTAAGAAAAAAGTCCCAGGATCAGAGTTCCATTGAATGCAGTTGACATCTCTACAAGGGAATCAAGTGCATTGTGAGTGATCCGTGTCCTCAGGATCTTGCAAAATTGTTGACTTTCACCATTCTTCTTTTGATGTACCTGATCTGTTAACCAATAATGAACAAAACAAAACAAAAAAAACTTGAAAAAAAAAAAAAGGGCCAGCAAGTGTATCTTTGAGGAAAAGGAGTGGCAGTCTCAGAGAGTTTTGTCCAATTTCAGAGCCCTCAGAGAAATGCTAAGCACACATTGGGGCAGTAGCAGGTACCAAAAGGTAGAAGCACTCTTAAGAAGAGTGTATATCAGACTATTCATACATCTTTTTCACACTCATAAGTAGACTAGCAGAAATCAGAACGCTGGGTCATGCCAGGGGCTCAGTGAGGCTATGCGTCTTTAGTCACTTTGGGTGTCGCTGTTGAGAGGGCAGCCTGGTGCAGATGTCCTGGAGAAGAAGCAGCGCTGTGTTTTTTGCAGTGAAGGGAGTCAGGTGGGAGAATGTCACTGGGAGAGTGGGTGGGCAAAATGTAGTGGATGCACAACGGTATTTATTAGGCAGCAGCGGAGCGAGAAGCGATAGATCATCTGCACCTAGAGAGCCATGGATGGATCTGAGTGAAGAAAGTAAGACCCAAGATGAAATATACAGCAGTGTCACTTATGAAACTATAAATGTATGTGTACAAAACAACAAAGCACATTTCACAAGAATGCAAACAAAAAGATATGAATTAAACACATCCGAATGATTGGCTAAGGTAAGGGACGAAGACATGGGAGAACAAGAGAAGAGAAACAGTAACTTGAAAGAACTTGGAGCGGGGGGACTGGTGCCCCAGCGTCTCCCAGTGGAAATTCTTATAGGTGCACCTCTCCATTCCACCCAGGGGTGTGTTGGTAAATGTGTGACAGTTGGCTCTCCAAGGGAAAAAAAAATCAGTCCTGGTTCATGGTGTTTGCTGACTGCCAAGGTGAAATTCCTCCCACCGTGGCTGATTTTTAAGCCAATGCTGTGACTCATGAAAGCAGTTTGGGAGATGTTCACGTTCTGCTTTTTGCGGTCTGCTGGATGGAGTTTCTAATGTCTCAAGATGGTCAATAAGCTGACTGATAATTTTGGCAGTAACTTTTAGAAAACCAAAATATATACAACCAAGATAAGGCAGGGCTTTAGTAGAGCGTCATTTTATTTGCCTCCTATACGTTGCACACTCTGTAAGAAAGTTTATAGAACATGTACCACCTTCCTGAAGGAAATCTGTTTTCTTTTTTGTTTCTTGAAAAATGGAATTTTCTACCTCTCCTAATCATTACTGATCAAATAAACTATGACCTAAAAATTTCTCCACAAATGTCTACTTTTATCCCCAAAATGCTAAAAAAGAAAAATAATGATGATGAAACTATTGCCCAGCCATCTATATAATTTTCCATGAAAGGTGGTAAATGCTATTTGTCAGAGAAATGCAATTAGCATCACATTTCCCAGAGGAGAGCTCTTTCTTTGAAAGGATTAACCATTACTGGTAAAAAGGCTAGGTGGGTCTCTACAAAAATAGTCATAATTTTAGATTGTTCATCTTTAAAAAACTGCAAACATGCACTAGAAGCATTTTCAGACTTTGCTGGGAAAGCCAGACCTATTTTTAAATTTTTGTTCTATTTTTACATTGAAGTATAGTTGATTTACAATATTATGTTAGTTTCTGGTGTGCACCAAATTGATTTGGATCTATATATGTGTGTATACACAAACACATACACACACTTTTTCAGGTTCTCTCCCATTATACAAGATATGAATATATTTCCTGTGCTATTCAGTAAATCCTTGTTATTTTATATATAGTAGAGCATATCTGTTAATCCCATACTCTTCATTTATTCCCCTCTTTGGTAACCATAAGTTTGTTTTCTATATCTGTGAGTCTGTTTCTGTTTTGTAAATGAGTTCATTTGTATTATTTCTTAGATTCCACATATAAATTATATAGTATTTTTCTCTTCATATAGTATGATAATCTCTAGGTCCATCCATGTTGCTGCAAACGGCAATATTCTATTCTTTTTTTATATATACCACCTCTTTATTTGTTCATCTGTTGATAGGCACTTGAGTTGTTGTTTCCATGGATTGGCTATTGTAAATAGTGCTGCTTTGAACTTAGGGGTCCATGTATCTTTCCGAATTAGTTGTCTTTTCTGGATATATCCCCAGGAGTGGGATTGCTGGATCATATGGTAACTCTAGTTTTTTAAGGAACCTCTATACTGTTTTCCATAGCAGTTGTACCAATTTACATTTCCACCAACAGTGTTGGAGGGTTTCCATCTCTCCACACCCTCTCCAGCATTTGTAACTTGTAGTCTTTTTGATGATAGCCGTTCTGACCTGTGTGAGGTGGTATCCCATTGTAGTTTTGATTTGCATTTCCCTAATAATTAGCAGTTTTGAGCATCTCTTCACATGCCAGTTGACCATCTGTGTCTTTGGAGGAATACCTGTTTAGGTCTTCTGCCCATTTTTTGGCTGAATGTTTTTTTATTGAGTTGCATGAGCTGTTTGAGAATTAAGCCCTTGTCAGTCATATCATTTGCAAATATTGTCTCCCATTCTGGAGGTTGTCTTTTCATTTTATGGATTCCTTTGCTTGTAAGGTTGCAAAAGCTTATAAGTTTGATTAGGTCCCTTTCATTTTTGCTTTTATTTCTATTGAGAAAACATTGGTATGATTATGTCAGAGAATGTTTTGCCTATACTCTCTTCTAGGAGTTCTATGGTGTCTTACATGTCTTATATTCAAGTCTTTAAGGCATTCTCTTTTTGTGTATGGTGTGAGGGTATGTTTTAACTTCACTACTGCCTTGTTGAATTCATATATCAGTTGTATGTTTGAAGTGTTAGGGTATTCTATAGAGTATCATGTCATCTGCATATAGTGACAATTTTACCTCTTCCCTTCTGATTTGGAGTACCTTTTATTATTTTTTTTTTTCTGATGGCTGTGAAAGCCAGATCTATTGGAGTAAAAATTCTTCCTTGTCACCTCATTAGAGCAGGATATCTCAGCCTCAGCACCATTGACATTTGAGGTCTGGAGACTATCTGTACGCTATAGGATATTTAGTAGCACTGGTCTCTACCCACTAGATACCCATCCTACCCCCTCAGTTGTGACAGACAAAAATATCTCCAGGCATTGCCAGATGTTCCCAGGGGGCAGAATCACATTGGGTTGAGATGCACTGCATTAGAAACATCCATATCTTTTCATCATGTTGGTCACATTTTCAGAGGAGGCCTTGCCAAGTTGGCATTATGAAGCAGCTATCTTAGAGTAGGCTGCAAGAGTTCCATAAATCTTTATGAATTGCTTTTGTTTCTGCTGTTTCATAAATATGTTCCAAGTCCCTTGTGCTATAGAGAACTATGAGAGATCAGTTTTTGACACTTGCTATGACCAAATCAACATTCTCTACCACCAGACGTCTTTTTTCTTATTTTGATTTTCAAAAACAGAGAAGCCTGCAATGGGTCAAATCCCACCAGCTAAGCTGAAGGACTTAATTACCAACAGAGTGAAAAAAACCTTTCAAATGGCCCTTGCTGCTTTCTAGCTATTAATACTGTCAGCTCATCCGGTCTCACACAACACATTTTAACTTTCTTCCTCTTTAGAAGACTCGACAAGGTAAGGAAATTAGTATGCCAATCCCCTTATGACCTGTGAGGAAGCTGAAGCTCAAGAGAGGTTAAGGCCAGAGTATGACCAAGGTAACCCAGCTTGGTATGGGCAAGGGCCTAAAAACCAGGACCCCTGACATATCACTAGGTCACGCTGCCCCTCACCATGCAAGAGATCTTCAGCTTTCTATTACTTTCCAAAGAGCAATCAAGAGAAGAGACAGTTTTACTATAAAACTTGTCGTTATCTTCCTCAAGTTGGGACATTTGGTTTAGAGGGCATTAGCCTACTATGCCCCTCTTTGTCTGGCAAAGCAATAAAGCTATCCTTTTCTACTTCACTTCCACCCTCCTCCCCCCAACAAAAAAAAAAAAAAAAAGGAGAGGGAGAGAGGGTGGGAAAGAGTGGAAGGAAGGCACAGGGAGGTGAAGAGAATCATGGTCATTACTATAATCTCCTAAATTAAAACTCTAACTCATGTTGAAATTAATTGTACTAATTATTTTTACTGATGTAAAAGCGTAACTAACAAATGCTAAAATAGGAAAATTCCTTTTGTTATACTGCAGAGTATTATTTCTTCCTGGGAGTTTATTTAAGCTTTCAAATAAAAATCCATTTTTCCTGAGTTTTCTGAAATCTGAGCTGATAAGGCTACCAGACTCACGGGCCCAAACATCACACTACTTTGGGCTATAGAAGTTTCCTGTCAGTTAACCTGAATTCTCAAGCATTTCTGCAGGGCAGATAAGAGGACCCCAGCGAAGTCTTTTTACATGACATAGTCTAACAAGTCTCCTATTTGAGCCGATCCTTCCAGTGCGAGGAAACTGCTCCTGAGAACCTGCAAACCAGTTTATTTCTGCAGCTGCCCTTAGATGATGTGTATTATGTGTGTCCTTTCTATGACTGCTATTTTTTCAGTCCCTTTTACAACACTGTCTTGACAATTAAAATAATTGGCCTCTGATGCTTTATTCTCTTCACTGATAAAAAAAATCTGTGTATTTCCTACTTTCAGCTGAAAAGTACACCATCAGCTTAAACCAGAAAGGGTCATTACATTCTTTCTGTAAGGAGTCATTGTAAATATTTTAGGCTTTGTGGGCTACATAAGGTCTCTATATGTTTCCCTCTCTCTCTTTTTAAAAAAAAAACAACTCTAAAAATGTATAAGCCGTGCTTGCATGTCAGACAAAAGGCTTGTGGCTGCCTTCGTCTGTCAAACCCTTGACCTAAACCGTTAATTTTAAATGGGCCCGAAATATACCATTTGGAATTAGTTGGAACAACTTTACTATCCAGACCTCTGGAGACAAACTGAAGGGAACTAAGGCCAACACGCTGGTAACTGAGAAAGGTCAATGGAGAAAGGGGTTGTCCAGTGCTGCTGCTCTAAGGAGAGGAAGGAGATCTGGACTCAGCTTGGTTTTGCCTTAAGCCTGAACCCAGGGAAGCTGGTCAACAGGAAAAAACTGAAATAAAGACACTAAGAACAAGGTCAGTTTATTTTACTCTGCCTCCCGAGGCTTTTAACCTGGGAAACAGTGGGCTGACCATGTAAACCGTCTTTGAGTTCAGTTCATTCATTACAAATCTCACTCTTGCTCATGAGGTCAAAAAGCGAATAAATCAAGCCTGAGAGGGAAATCCAGTCCAAGGGAAGCGTCTTCAAGAGCCACAATGCGGATCCTGATTTGCACAAAACTGCTCAGCATCTTCTACAAATGGTGGGAGAACTTTATTTTAATAAAAACATCTTCTTTTGAACCTGGCCCCTTCCTGCACCACTAGAAAGCATCTTTGTCACTGAAAAGCAATCCATTTATTTGAGCATGCTCTTTTTAGGCAACTGTAACTTCTTCCACCGTCGTAACACCACTCTGTACTTCTCATTGCTGGTCTTCTCCTCCAGCACTTTTTTCAGGATAACCCTCATCACTGTCTCTGTTTCTGCTTCTTTATCCTCTCCAATAAGAAGATCCAACGTATCTCCCACTTTCACCTGAAAATTAAAAAGAAAACAGAGCTGTCATTTTGAGAAATGCAGGCCAATGCAAACATCTCTACTTTGAGTTTTCCCCAGAGAACCACTCCCTGGGGGCAGGTGCTCCTTTGAAACAGTCACTTATCCTAGTGCCTCCAGGTGAAAGGGCCTCCCTCTCTGGGAAGGTGCCTCAAACCCATGTGACTCAACATGGATCAGTGTCCCTCCTTCAGGTTGAGACAGCTAGCTGCTTGAGGATGGGTCCTGTGTGGCTCTGGTTTTCATCCCTATTGCATGACTTTAGGAAACACTTGAATGGAAGCATTTATTTTGGTAACAATGGCAAAAAAACAAAGGAAGCGGGACATAATCTTAGAGAGTATGAGCACAGTAATTACTACAGGCACTGGGAAGACAATTTTCAGTATAACACATTCATTGATTTCAACCCAGATAAGCTACATCATTGCATACAGGGCATAATTTGTTAGAAATTCATCACAGTGCAACAACAGCTGTATCTCTTAAAGAAATGGAAGTAAAGAAACTGCTTTCCAGTACTGGCTAGCCCCAGGGCCGACACATCATCAGGAAGAGACAGGACTCCACGAACAAGGATGGAATGCCCCAGAAAAGAGGATGCTGACCTGGGTTAAAAGGGCTGAGATCAAACCCATTTTTATCCAGATAGGAGCTCTGGCTTGAGCGAGTGCAGGACATGCCCTGGGGGGCAGTCACATTAGTGCTGCCAGGGTGCAAACAGCCCAAGACAGACACCGGGTCCTGGCAGCTCAGTATCCCAGGGGATCTGCCCAGCAACTCAGGAAGGGGCTAAACTGACCCAGGTGCGATATGTGGCTTCTACTACAACACACTCCAGGGTGACCAGAGGCCATCTCAGACCACTCACCACCGCTTCCAAGCCAGGGATGGGCGTAGGGTTGAAGAGGCAGGGCAGGAAGACAGAGAGGGACCCTCATGTGTGGGCCACGGACTCTTAAGTGGGCATAGGTACCCGTTTAAAAGGTTGCTTGGGGGCTTCTGTTTAAGAAGCCATCGTGCCAAATGCTTTTTACTGCATTTTCCAATGAATACTCCCTAAGGCAGTCCTAACTTCATGCTGTTGGAATATCTGTACTTTACTAAGGCAAGCAACCCATTCAAGACATCCATAGGCCCAATACTCAGTCAACAGCGTGGGAATGCACACCTGCTCACTACGACGCCATACTGGTCAATCCTGGCAGCTGGATGTAAAACTCACAAGTGAAGTGAAAGTCACTCAGTCATGTCAAACTCTTCGCACTATACAGTCCATGGAATTCTCCAGGCAAGAATACTGGAGTGGGTAGCCTTTCTCTTCTCCAGGGGATCTTCCCAACGCAGGGATTGAACCCAGGTCTCCTGCATTGCAGGTGGATTCTTTACCAGCTGAGCCACAAGGGAAGCCCAAGAATACCCGACCCAGGAATCAAACTGGGGTCTCCTGCATTGCAGGTGGATTCGGGAAGCCCAAAACTCAAAGGGCTGATTTTAAACCATTAACTTTCTCTCCTCTGGGCTGAGAAGCAGAGAGACTAACACCACAGCGAGGCTTGATGACTGCTTCTCTTTGTGGGTATGAGGGCATCATCTGGGCCAGATGCAGGGGCAGGGGGAGTCAGTTCTCCTGAAGTTCTGCTGGGTTCAATTTTTAAAACATGACCATGTGGCCAACCTATATAGGCACTTAAAATCAATGTTCAGAAATACAAGGCTTGGAAACTCTGCTTTACCTTTTTTGGCATAACTCTGTCATTAAAATTCCTTTTTAAATAAAGGAATACATTAATTCATATGATACAAGATGTAAAAGGCATAAAAGGATATACAGAGAAAAATCAACCCGTATGTATCCTTAGCAGCTGGGCACAAGCCCCACGGAGCAGGCCACGGAAGGGGAGGTGTTCTTCGTTCCCTTCAACTGTGGGAGACGGCACAGTAGACACAAAGCAAAACTGGCTGGGATTAGGGGCTGTTCCAAGTATCTACATTTCCAATCTCCCTTTAGCTGCAGTTACTATGGCTACCAGGCCTCCTAGAAACAAGGCAGCCGTGTGTTAATGCTGGGCCCTTCCTTTGCTGACCCTCAGGAGAAAGCTGGAAGGCAGCCAAGACAATAGAACACCCAAAGCAGAATGAAGAAGCAGCAATTAGACTGTAGTTAACAATATCTCAAAGCAGAGGGAGAAAAAATAGATCTGTGGTATCTGCAAATGAGGCCCTGGCAGAGGCATCCTGCACCAAGAACAGGTCTTGTGTTTGGAACACTGCGGCTGGCGAGAGGGGGCTGGGCTACACAGGAAAAAGCAATTAAAGGACAAGAAGGACTTGATGTCCAGATGCCTGTCTGGAGTGCCTGACTTCCTGCAGCTCACAGAGCAAGGGCCGACACCCGCAGTCTGAACCTGCCAGGGCGGGTGCCTTCAGAGGGACAGGGGCCTTGAGACTTGGTGGCCAAGACAAGCACTGGGGATCCCCTCTTCAGTCCACCCAGCTGCAAGAACCACGCTGAGCACAGGCAGGGCCTCTGAAGACAGCCTCCGTGCTCACCTAGGTCCACAGCGGATGGCTCACACCCTCCCACGTTCCAGGGGAACGGGATGCAGCTCATGTTCTCCGATCCCAGAGTTGCTTTGAAATACGAGAGAAGCTAAAATGAAAACCTTCAAAAGTGTGTCTAACTCCGCTGGAACATTTATTCCCTGGACACTGACTAGGAGTTAGATTCTGTCTGCCAATGCCTCAAGGGTCAGTGTCTGCCACAGTTTTTAAGGGTCTCTGCCATGTACTTTTTTAAACTGTCTTGTTAACTTTTACTATCATTATTATTTTTCCCAATTATGAAAGTGAAACATACTCATAAAAAATTCAGAAAATAAAACACATGAACAAATAACTCACAATGCCCACTCAAAGATAAATACTGCTGCTGCTGCTAAGTCGCTTCAGTCGTGTCCAACTCTGTGCAACCCCATAGACGGCAGCCCACCAGGCTCCCCCGTCCCTGGGATTCTCTAGGCAAGAACACTGGAGTGGGTTGCCATTTCCTCCTCCAATGCATGAAAGTGAAAAGTGAAAGTGAAGTCGCTCAGTCGTGTCCGACTCCTAGCGACCCCATGGACTGCAGCCTACAAGGCCCCTCTGTCCATGGGGTTTTCCAGGCAAGAGTCCTGGAGTGGGTGGCCATTGCCCTCTCCAAAGATAAATACTACTAGTATTAATATTTTAATTCTAGATGCATGTAACTTATTTTTACAAAAATACATTTTTATAAGAATATATATATCATTTATTATAACACCAGATACTAGAAATTCATTTTCTTGTCACACTTATGAATAATTCTGTCACAAAACAACAGTATCAACAGAGCTATCAGGAAATATGGAAACTTTTTGATGGCTGCTCTGCACACAGGGCAGTGTAACTTCTGCTGAGCTGAACAGAATCGCACATCTGCTCAGGTTACAGCAGGCCAAAGAAACCTCTACATGGATCAAACGTTTGTTTTTGGCCTGATTATTATGATTTCATAGGGGCTAACATTAATAACTTAAGTTTAATTAATAGATTTTTTCCAGTTCTGATAGTGACTTCTCTTAAAATTTTAAAGAAAAAGAGGAAGCTTCATCTCAAAGTCATTATGGCTACAAACAGCAAGTGGTCTGTGTGACTGAAGCTGTGTGGCTAGGCCTGAGGGAGACCTCAGAGGTGGTAAGACAGACATACCTGAGGAGCCACTGATGCCCGAAGGAAGGAGCCCCAGGGGAGACTGGGGAAGGCGTTAACTGAGGACAGAACAACACACAAAAATATTTGGTTGTCATAGTATCTTACCGTTCTGCTTTTCTTCCATAGTTTTTCCCCATTCAGCCTGAGTTCACCTTTGTAGAATGCATCTTCCACTTTGCTTAAAAAAAAAAAGTCAAAGTGCTTTAAAATAGAAATATATTCAAAACAATTATATAATTTTGAGAAAAATACTGGCTATTAATAATCCTTTTTCTGACAGTGACCGGCCTCCCCACAAAATCTCCATTCTGGGCATTGGGAAAGTGAAAGTCAACTGCTCCCATAGGAATCTAAACAGGGAGACCAAAGGGCACTGCTGAGTAGATGCAGCTGCTGCAAAGACCTGCTAGAGCGAGAGGGCAGGTAAGCAGCGCTCTGCGGGGACTTCACGTGGGTGATAGCTCCTGTGACCCACGACAGTCAGGATGAGTGGGTGCTACCTTCCCCTCACGTGCTCTGAGAGAAAAGCCAGTTACCACACCTGTGGTGAGGCTGTTAAGAAACCCTCTGCTGATCTGCACTGAGGCTGGGGAAATGCTAATCCAGCCACTGCTGATCTCTCTGAATTTAATCAGTGGGGCGACTAGACCAAGGCAGATACAGACTCCTAGTGATTGATGTTGGGGGTTTTCCTAATAACAGTACTAGCTACTACTGTGAGAGACAGGGAGGCCCTTAATGAGCCTGCCAGATTTTAGAGAACATTCAAGTCCTGATGAGGGTGCCTGTGGGCTCAGAGTCATCTTTATGAGTCTTTAAGTTTCATGGATTAAAAAATCAAACTATGCCATTAAATTAGGACATAAAGGTACAAATTAGACAAAGGAATCTTAATTTCTTATTCCTAGGGCAGTTCTTACTTTGCATGCAGTATGCACACAATGATTGCTAAAGAAATGAATGAACAGTGAAGATCACTATTATATAACAGGTCTAGCAAAGAAACAATGAGATTAAAGAAATCTTGAAGGTTATG
This sequence comes from Capra hircus, assembly GCF_001704415.2. NCBI lineage: Eukaryota > Metazoa > Chordata > Mammalia > Artiodactyla > Bovidae > Capra > Capra hircus. Next base: position 30,263,848 of record NC_030816.1, read on the forward strand.
CTTAATATCTCCATACACTATATATATGAACACACATAGTATTTTCATTATCATAGCTAACAAAAATTGAGAACCCATGTGCCACACATTGTTGTAAATGCTATAGAAAGATAGACTGACTGACTTAATCCTAGCCACCACCTTCTAAAGCCAGTTCTATTACCCTTATTTTACAGATGAGGGAACTGCACAGAGATTTTAAGTAACTTGTCCAAGGTCACAGAGAGCCAGGATTAAAGCCTCAGTAGTCTGGATACAAAGCCTGCAGTTTCAACCACCACATGATGCTGCTTCTAAGATATACCGTCTCACGTAGCATTTGTGAAACCCAGATGCATTCTGTGCTTGCTATATACATCTAACATGGTGGTTCCTTTTTTCCTCAAGAAGCTGTTTTTACATCAGTGGTTCATCTTACAGTTGATTAGGTCTTAGAGTCAAGGAAATACAGCACATGGGATTTGCAGGCAGTCATTTGACTTCTTTGGGAATTCGTTTTTTCACTTATAGGATGAAATAATTGGACCAGGTTCCTGAAAGCTTCTTTCACATCTGTGGTTACCCTTCACTGTAATATGAGCCATGTGATTGGTAATGCTGCTTTAAAACAATCAAGACAAGTGATTTTGTATGAAAACGCACACACTTACTTCCTTCCGATATCTAGGCCCGTCTTCAGGATGACGTCATACCGGAAAGACTGTACTACTTTGTCCAGGTCTTTATAGTCTTTGACCTCACTGGGGTTGTCCTCGGGCTCCTCTTCCAGCTCACTCATCTCATTATGGTCCCTCTCTTCATCAGAGTCCCCTTCATCTTCCACTTTTTGTAGAGTCTTTTTAGTGGATTTTTTAGAGCTTATATTACTTTTGAGTCTTATGGAAAATGGAAAAATATATTCTGGAGATATTAGAAGCCCTGGGAGTCTCAGTGAGAAAATGTTATGGCAGAGTGTTTTATAATTTGATGCATTTAACTTGGCACTAGACAAATACAAGTATCGATTCCAGGAAGCACAGCCTTTATGTGAAGGTGTCCCTCGCAGTGCTCTGCAGAGTCCAGTCCAGGCATCTGGCTTTCTTAAAACGCTGCCGGGCAGTCTGACACTAGTCATAGCCATGGCACATACTACCTGAAACAGACAATTCGGTTTTAGTTCACAAGTGTGGTATCTTGGCATTCTTACTACATAAACCATACACACTGTGAACACGTTACACCTGATACTGTACCATGTTCCCTCCTACAAAAGGCCATGTTGGTCCACATGAACCAAGGCCATGCACACTGTACCTGGTGAGTCTTCCGGCTGTACTTAATGTACTGACCTCATAGGACGGTCATGAAGGTCAAACTGGATGCTAATACATGTGAAAACAGGTTCCACTCTTCTCACTCCCCCAAATTAGCTTGGGTACTGACTGCTCAGTGCTTCACCCCTTCCCCGCTCCCCATCCCGCCTGCCTTTGGCTATATCTCAGTTCCCCAACCAGGGATTAAACCTGAGCCCCAGCAGTGAAGAGTCCAGAATCCTAACCACTAGGCCACCAGGGAACGCCCTTGATTTATTTTAGGAAAAAAAAAAAAAAATCTCAGAACAAGAAACACTGTCTACTGACATACATTACAAGCTTATAATAATGGACTTTGCCAAGGATACCAGATCATCACTTTATAAAACCCAGAGTAAGTCTCTAAACTTTCAACCTCCAACTGCAGCAAATCAGAGCTAGGAATGAGCAAATTGTACAGATCTGCATTCTACCCCCTTTCACATCTTCTTACTAATGGATTCATTAGCTAGCAGAGAAAGAAAGGGCCTGAGACCCACTAATTAGGTAACTGTTCCCTGAGGCACTGAGGTGCTGTCACACCCCATGTCCTATATGCGCCACTGCGAGAGGCCTCTTGGAAGACTGCACCCCGTTTCTTCTAGACTTTGTCCCAGGCATCTTGAACCTTGCATGTTGTATCATTTTGCTGTTGTAAATCATAGCCATGACCCATAGCTGAGTCCTGTTGAGTCTTCCCAGTGAAATCAGTGAACCTAGAGGTGGTCTTGGGGATCCTGACATAGTATCTGACTGCCTATTCGACATATCCATTTGGATGCATAACAGGGACTTCATTCTTAATTGGCCCTGAAACAAACTCTGATATATCTCCAACCCCAAATCTGCTCTAGCTGCAGCCATCCCTATCTCCATTAATAGTAACTCCACCCTTCTAGTTCCTGAGAAGGAAAGCTTCCAGTCACTCTTGACTCTTTCCCCCCTACTCAAATCCATTATGTCAGGAAATCATGTTGGCTTATCTCCAAAATATTTGGTTTCCCTTTCACCATTACCACTGTTAGCACAGATTCAGGCCTCCATCTGTCATCAGAGTGACTACCAAGGCTCCATCACAGTCTGTTCTCCATACAGCAGTCAGTCAGATTGACTCTTTTAAAAAGAAATTTGTATCGTGTCTCTCTTTCCCTCACAATCCTACAAAAGCACTGAAAAACAAACTCCCTCCCTTGCCCTATAGGCCCTGTGTGATCTGGCCCCTCCATTTCCTCTCTGACCTCATCTCCCGCCTCTCTCACCCTTGCTTACTCAGCTCCTTCCTGATGATACTAGTACACAACAGACAAACTTCTGGGTAGACTCCTTTGTTCCAGGTGCCCTACTACACCCTTAGTCCAGGTTATCTGCAGGGATAACTCATTTTTAACTCAGTGAAGTCTACTCATTCCAACTCCATTTAACAGGTATCTTGTCCTCGAAATCTCCCCTGTTCTACTTTCTTCCATCATAGCATTATCTGCTATCATGTTATATAATTTACTGGTTTTCTTTCTTTCTTTTTTTTTTAATGACTCTGCTACTGCTGCTGCTGCTAAGTTGCTTCAGTCATGTCCGACTCTGTGCAACCCCACAGACAGCAGCCCACCAGGCTCCCCCATCCCTGGGATTCTCCAGGCAAGAACACTGGAGTGGGTTGCCATTTCCTTCTCCAATACATGAAAGTGAAGTGAAAGTGAAGTCGCTCAGTGTGTCCAACTCTTAGCGACCCCATGGACTGCAGCCCATCAGGCTCCTCTGTCCATGGGATTTTCCAGGCAAGAGTACTGGAGTGGGGTGCCAATGACCCTGCTAGTAGAATATAACCTGTTACCGGTGCTTTTTTCCTCTGCTCAAGCCCAAGTGCCCAGAATAGTGCCTGGCACGTGGTAAGTGCTTGATTAAATACTGTGAAGTGAAAGCATAGCAAAAGAATCTATGCATTAGAATGAAGAGCAAAGATGAGATTGGGTTGAAGGATAAGAGGTTAGATCTCCAGGAGCCTTCCATATCAAAGCGTGGACTTATCCAGACAGCGTGAGAGTTATAGAAAGATCTTAGGTAGGGAAGTATCCGGCAGTATTGCTTTTTAAAAGATTTCTTTGGCGCGACAGCGTGGACATAAAGGGATGATCGCGGCAGAAAGCCTGAAAGTGGTTTTGACTGAGATCTTCCGGCGAGATATAAAATCTGTGAACTAACCAAAGTCTGTAAGAAAAGCAACGACTGGAATGCAGAGGCGACGCTGTCCTGAACCCGCGGGACACTTGGAATCGCTCCATGTTCCTGGGCCTGTTAACTACTCCGAATGGAGAACCTGATTGAACTGCTTTTAGGTCAATTGAAACTAAAAATCTCTTGGCTCAGAGGCTGACAAACTGCTGAGACAAGGTCATGTTCCCCTCGCTCCCTCCCTACCCCTTCGGGCTGCGCACCTTCGCAGGTTCTCAAGGTCAAGGGAAACTGGACACCAGAGTCCTCGAGCTTGCAGTCTGCGTCTGCAGCCAGCAGGAGCAGCCAGACCCAGGAGCGGACAGCTTTGGCCCCCCGGGTCCGCGGGGCGTCCCGAGCTGGCCGGGCTGGGGCAGGACGCGAGACACTCACGCGGAGCCCTGGCGGGAGCGCAGCCAAGGGAGAGGAGCTCGCCGCTCCTGTACTTCCCACGTGCGCGCGATGAAGCAACAGAGGGGGGCGCGGGCTTGGGTCACCGCTGGCCCCGCAGGGGCGCAGTTACCTGTACGTCAGCGCTGCTCCTCCCTCCCCGCCCCCATCCCAGCCCCCCTCCCAGCCGCCTTGCCGACCGCCCGCCTCCAGCCCCCGCCCTGTCTTTGCCCCGCCCCTTCCGTCGGCGCCGGCGCGTTGAGAGCGGGCTGGGCGAGGCACAGGGGCGCGGTGATGGCGACGCAGCGACCTCTGCTGCAAGCCGTGTCTAGGAGGACTGCGTGGGGATTGTGGGCGGCCTGGAGGACCGATTAGCTGTGAGCTGAACCGGAAGCCACCTCCGGGTGATTGATTCCACGTGGTTGAAGAGAGGTTTTTTGTTTTTTTTTTTTAGATAAGTAATTTATTTTTTATTGCGACCCTGTGGGCTGTAGTCCGCCAGGCTCCTCGGTCCATGGGATTCTCCAGGCAAGAATACTGGAGTGGTTTGCCATTTCCTTCTCCAGGGGATCTTCCCAACCCAGGGGTCGAACCCGGGTCTCCTGCATTGCAGGCAGACGCTTTATCCTCTGAGCCACCGGGGAAGCCTGATACGTTATACTACATAAATTATTGGTATACAGAATAGTGATTCACAATTTTTAAAGCTTATACTCATTTGCTGCATTCCTCCTGTTTTATAAAATATTCTTGTAGTTTATTTTAAAGTGAGTAGTTTGTGTGTCTTAATCCTGTATTTCTATATTGCCCCTCCCCCTTCCCTTTCTCTACTGTTAGTTTGTTTTCTGTATGTGTGACTCAGCCTTTTTATTATATTCCCTGGTTGTATTTTTTAGATTCCACATATAAGTGATATACAGTAATTGCCTTCCTCTGACTTATTTCACTTAGCATAATGCCCTCCAAATCATCCATGTTGTGGTAAATGGCAAATTTTCATTCTTTTTTGCAGCTGAGTAGTTTTCCATTGTCCTTGCATCACATCTTCTTTACCCATTCTTCTGCTGAATTAGTGTTTTGTTTTGTTTAAAAATATACCCAGGAGCAGAATTGCTGGGGCACATGGTGGTTCTATTTTTAGTTTTTTTGAGAACCTGCCATACTGTTTTCCACAGTGGCTGCATCAGTTTACATCCCCACCAGCTGTGTACAAGGATTTCCCTTCCTCCAGTCCTCACCGTTGTTTGTTATTTGTGTTCTTTCTGATGATAGCCATTCTGACATGTCTCTGATGGTATTTCATTGTCGTTTTAATTTGCATTTCTCTGGTGATTAGCAATGTTGAGCATATTTTCATGTGCTTGCTGGCAATCTACATTTCTTCTTTGTAAAAATGTCTGTTTAGTTCTGCTCCATTTTAAAATCAGGTTGTTTGTATTTTTGATGTCAAGTTGAATGAACTGTTTATATATGTTGGATATTAACCCCTTCTTAGTTATATCATTTGTAAAATTTTTCTTACATTTAACAGTACCATTTGTGCAAAAGCTTTTCAGTTTAATTAGGTCCCATTCATTTATTTTTGCTTTTTATTTCCTTTGTTTTGGAAGAAGGATCCAAAAAAAATTGCTGTGAAGTATGTCAAACAGTGTTCTGCCTGTGTTTTCCTCTAGGAATTTTATGGTATCCAGTCTTACATTTAGGATTTAATCCATTTTGAATATTACTGCATATGGTATAAGAGAATGTTCTAATTGCATTCTTTTTCATGTAGCTGTCCAGTTTTCATAGCACACTTATGGAAGAGACTCTCTTTTCTCCACTGTGTATTCTTAGCTCCTTTGTCATAGATTAATTTGCCTTTAGTGTGTGGGTTTATTTCTGGGAAGACAGCTTTTAAAAATACTGTGAGCCTTGAGTTTTCTGGAATCACCAACCCTTTTGAACATCTTTGAGAGTTATAAATGTTGTCTCCAGAAAAATGCACATGCTCCCCAGAATTTATAACCTACTTGGTTGCATTTGTGCAGTAAGCAAAGGCAGTTACAAATTATATCTGGTGCGGAAGTGATAAAACTTCATATATTATATGAATTTGTTGCAGGAAGGGGGACCCCTTCCAGGGCCCAAGAGTGGGCCCTTGTCTAACACTTGGAAATGAATTGTCCAAGGAGACACACATACTGACAAACCAAAGATTTTATTGGAAAGGGGCACCTGGGCAGAGAGCAGTAGGGTAAGGGAACCCAGGAGAACTGCTCTGCCGCATGGCTTGCAGTCTCAGGTTTTATGGTGATAGGGTTATTTTCCATGTTGTCTTGACCAATCATTCTGACTCAGAGCCCTTCCTAGAGGTGCATACATTATTCAGCCAAGAGGATGCCAGCAAGAAGGATTATGGGAGGTAGTGTCTCCTTTCGACCTTTCCCAAAGTCTTTTGGTTGGTGGTGGCTTATTCCTTCTGTGTTCCTTACTGGGACCGCCTGTCCTAAAACAACTCATGCAAATAGTTACTGTGGTGCCTGGCCAGGGTAGGCGGTCAGTTAGTGTGCTTCCCCTAACAAATTCAGATTATACTGTTGACATTTTACACAGGTGATACACAGCTACATTTACTAGTTTAAGTTATTTGTAAAAGACTACAAATACGTTGTTAAATCTGCCAGTAATAGGAGTTAATCAGTATTATTATCAACTGAGAAAATTGCTGTGTTATTATGCATGATTTTGGAAGGAGATAAAAGAATACAGTGCTGTTGGATTACATAAAATCAACTTAGTCGCTGGCCTTTAGAAAAATCAGCATTTTGTTAAATGACTATTTTTTTAACTTTAAATTGCTAAATAATATTTTTAAAAACTGCTGTGAGGTTAAGAAGTAGTTTTGTGTGTGTACATATGTATTTGTGTTTTTTAAATTTTTTTCATAGAAACTGGCCCCTGCTGTGGCACATTGTAGTTCTGACTAGTTTAGACTACCTAGAAGGCCAAGTTTGCATTCCCTCATAGGGCTACACTAGGTCAGAAGAAAAGACACTGAGAATTGAACTGAGAGTTGAGCTTACAAGTCTGGACTCCAGCCTTTAATATAGCTCAAATATTTAATTTTACATAAAGCGATGACTAAATCAGAGCACTTTTAGTTTTACATATAGGTGAGTTTTAAGTTATATTTTATTCTTTTAGCCACACCACTTGGCTTGCAGGATCTTAGCTCCCCAACCAGGGATTGAACCCAGGTCATGGAAGTGACAAATGCCGAGCTCTAACCATTTGGCCACTAAGGAATTCCCGCTGTGACATTTCTTAAATTGTAGTTCTGAGAGTCAGGATGTCTCTGGTCAGAGGATCATAAACCAAGTGGTCAGGGGTGTCTGTATTTATTGTGCCATCAAGAAACAGCATGAGTTTACGTGTTTGTGACACTGTTGATGGACTATCACTTCTTTCTAGGTTTTTTGTTGGTTTTTGGTTTTCATATAATTTAAAATGTGCTCATGAATTGCTTTTTTATTTTCACGTTTTAATTTACTATCTTTTTAACGGAAGAAAATCAAACAGTTTAACATGTATACATGAGAGAGACCCAGAAAAACTAAGTCACCAAAATGGTTGAAATACCATTCTGAGCTAAAGATAAAAGAGCATGTTGAGAATGGGAAATTAGAAGTGGTCAAGCAGGAGATGGCAAGAGTGAACATTGACATTTTAGGAATCAGTGAACTAAAATGGACCAGAACTGGCAAATTTAATACAGATGACCATTATATCTACTATTGTGGGCAAGAATCCCTTAGAAGAAATGGAGTAGCCCTCATAGTCAACAAAAGAGTCCTAAATGCAGTACTTGGTTGCAGTCTCAAAAATGACAGAATGAGCTCTTCGTTTCCAAGGCAAACTGTTCAGTAACACAGTAATCCAAGTCTGTGACCCGGCCAGTAATGCTGAAGAAGCTGAAGTTCAAGGGTTCTATGAAGACCTACAAAACCTTCTAAAACTAACACCCAAAAAAGGTATCCTTTCATTATGAAGTGAAGTGAAGTTGCTCAGTTGTGTCTGACTCTTTGTGACCCCAAGGACTGTAGACTACCATGCCCCTCTATCCATGGGATTTTCCAGGCAAGAGTACTGGAGTGGGGTGCCATTGCCTTCTCCAGAGGATCTTCCCAACCCAGGGATTGAACCTGAGTCTCCTGCATTGGAGGCAGACGCTTTACCATCTGAGCTGCCAGGGAAGTCTCCTTTTCATTATAGGGGATTGGAATGCAAAAGTAGGAAGTTCAAGAGATACCTGGAGTAACAGGCAGATTTGGCCTTGGGGTACAGAATGAAGCAGGGCAAAGGCTAACAGAGTTTTGCCAAGAGAACACACAGGTCATAGCAAACACCTTCCAACAACACAAGAGAAGACTCTACACATGGACATCACCAGATGGTCAATACTGAAGTCAGATTGATTATATTCTTTGCAGCCAAAGATGGAGAAGCTCTATATAATCAACAAAAATAAGACCAGGAGCTGACTGTGGCTTAGATCATGAACTCCTTATTGCCAAATTCAGACTTAAATTGAAGAAAGTAGGGAAAACCACCAGACCATTCAGGTATGACCTAAATCAAATCCCTTATGATTGTACAGTGGAAGTGACAAATAGATTCAAGGGATTAAATCTGATAGACAGTGCCTGAAGAACTGTGGATGGAGGTTCGTGACATGTACAGGAGGCAGTAATCAAGACCATCCCAAGAAAAAGAAATGCAAAAAGGCAAAATGGTTGTCTGAAGAGGCCATACAAAATAGCTGAAAAAAGAGAAGCAAAAGGCAAAGGAGAAAAGAAAAGATATACTCATTTGAATGCAGAGTTTCAAATAATACAAGCAGAGATAAGAAACCCTTCCTCAGTGATCAATGCGAAGAAATAGAGAAAAACAATTGAATGGGAAAGACTAGAGATCTCAAGAAAACTAGAGATACCAAGGGAACATTTCATGCAAAGATGGGCACAATAAAGGACAGAAATGATATGGACCTAACAGAAGCAGAAGAGATGAAGAAGAGGTGGCAAGAATACACAGAAGAACTATACAAAAGAGATCTTCATGACCCAGATAACCATGATGGGTGTGATCACTCACCTAGAGCCAGACATCATGGAATGAGATGTCAAGTGGGCCTTATGACGCATCACTATGAACAAAGCTAGTGGAGGTGATGGAATTCCAGTTGAGCAATTTCAAATCCTAAAAGATGATTCTGTGAAAGTGCCACACTCAATATGCCAGAAAATTTGGAAAACTCAGCAGTGGCCACAGGACTGGAAAAGGTCAGTTTTCATTCCAATCCCAAAGAAGGGCAATGCCAAAGAATATACAAACTACCACACAATTGCACTCATTTCATACACTAGCAAATTAATGCTCAAAATTCTCCCAGCCAGGCTTCAACAGGACATGAACCGTGAACTTCCAGATGTTCAAGCTGGTTTCAGAAAAGGCAGAGGAACCAAAGATCAAATTGCTAATATTGGATCATCGAAAAGCACAAGAGTTCCAGAAGTTTATCTCCTTTGCTTCATTGACTATGCCAAAGCCTTTGGCTGTGTGGATCACAATAAACTGTGGAAAATTCTTCAAGAGATGGGAATACCAGACCACCTTACCTGCCTCCTGAGAAATCTGTATGCAGGTCATAAAGCAACAGTTAGACTGGACATGGAATAACAGACTGGTTCCAAATTGGGAAAGGAGTATAGCAAGGTTGTATATTGTCATCCTGCTATTTAACTTTTATGCAGAGTACATCTTGTGAAATGCTGGGCTGGATGAAGCACAAGTTGGAATCAAGATTGCAGGGAGAAATGTCAATAACCTCAGATATGCAGATGATACCACCCTTATGGCAGAAAGTGAGGAGGAACTAAAGAGCCTCTTGATGAAAGTGAAAGAGGAAAGTGAAAAAATTGTCTTAAAACTCAACACTCAAAGAGCTAAGATGATGGCATCCAGTCCCATCACCTCATGGCAAATATATGGGGAAACAATGGAAACAGTGACAGACTTTATTTTCTTGGTCTCCAAAATCACTGCAGATGGTGACTGCAGCCATGAAATTAAAAGATGCTTGCTCCTTGGGAAAAAAGCTATGACCAACCTAGACAGCATATTAAAAAGCAGAGACATTACTTGGCCGACAAAGGTCTGTCTGGTCAAAGCTATGGTTTTTCCCATAGTCATGTATGAATGTGAGAGTTTAACCATAAAGAAAACTGAGCACCGAAGAATTGATGCTTTTGAACTGTGGTGTTGGAGAAGACTCTTGAGAGTCCCTCGGACTGCAAGGAGATCCAACCAGTCAATCCTAAAGGAAATCCATTTTGAATATTCATTGGAAAGACTGATGCAGAAACTGAAACTCCAATATTTTGGCCACCTGATTTGAAGAAGTGACTCATTGGAAAAGACCCTGATGCTGGGAAAGATTGAAGGCGGGAGAAGGGGATGACGGAAGATGAGATGGTTGGATGTGATCACTGATTCAATGGACATGAGTTTGAGCAAGGTCTGGGAGTCAGTGATGTACAGGGGAGCCTGGCATGCTACAGTCCGCAGGGTTGCAAAGAGTTGGACACAACTGAGCGACTGAACTGATTGACTGACTTGATACCAGTGGTTCAAGGACGGGGTTGCTGGTAAAGATCAGGGTGTATGCAGAGCATGTACTCCTTTGTTCTCACCTCAGGTGGTCTCCTGACGAGGTTCTGTGGTTCTCAAAGAGGTTTTCAAACTGTGACCTTCTCTGGAAAGAAGAATGATTCATCAAGTAGTTAACATGTTCCATTTGTTGGGTGTTTCAGTTCTGCCAAAGACTTCAAAGATATTTTATGTGTATCCTTTGAGATGGATCCAGGATCCTGCCCCACCCCCCCACCCCCATCCCACTGCTCTGCAGTGGAAGCAAGGCCTCTTAACCCTGACCACCAGGGAAGTCCCTGTGATGCTGAGCAAGGCCTCATAGGGCACCTGGACATGGAGCCCATTTTGTCCCCCATTTCTTATAAGCAAGACTCCAGCCTCCATGACTTTCAGTTCCAAACTACAGAGCAGTTGCTAATCAAGGGAAGAACAGCAAGGAAACCACCTGAGGTGAGATTAAAGGACCAGAGAGGCTCATCAAGATTAGGAGACTAGACCACCTGAGACCCTGCACACACCCTAATCTTGTCAGCAACCCCACCTTTTGAAACTTTGCAGAAGAAGGAATATAAGACTGTTAATGTCTTCATTAAAAGTTAGAACTGGACATGAAACAACAGACTGGTTACAAATAGGAAAAGGAGTACGTCAAGGCTGTATACTGTCATCCTGCTTATTTAACCTACATGCAGAGTACATCATGAGAAACGCTAGGCTGGAAAAAGCACAAGCTGGAATCAAGATTGCAGGGAGAAATGTCAATAATCTCAGATATGTAGGTGACACCACCCTTATGGCAGAAAGTGAAGAGGAACTAAAAAGCCTCTTGATGAAAGTGAAAGAGGAGAGTGAAAAAGTTGGCTTAAAGCTCAACATTCAGAAAACGAAGATCATGGCATCTGGTCCCATCAACTCATGGCAAATAGATAGGGAAACAGTGGAAACAGTGTCAGACTTTATTTTTGGGGCTCCAAAATCACTGCAGATGGTGATTGCAGCCATGAAATTAAAAGACGCTTCCTCCTTGGAAGAAAAGTTATGACCAACCTAGATAGCATATTCAAAAGCAGAGACATTACTTTGCCAACAAAGGTCCGTCTAGTCAAGGCTATGGTTTTTCCAATGGTCATGTATGGATGTGGGAGTTGGACTGTGAAGAAAGCTGAGTGCAGAAGAATTGATGCGTTTGAACTGTGGTGTTGGAGAAGACTCTTGAGAGTCCCTTGGACTGCAAGGAGATCCAACCAGTCCATTCTGAAGGAGATCAGCCCTGGGTGTTCTTTGGAAGGAATGATGCTAAAGCTGAAACTCCAATACTTTGGTCACCCCATGCGAAGAGTTGACACATTGGAAAAGACTCTGATGCTGGGCGGGATTGGAGGCAGGAGGAAAAGGGGACGACAGGCTGAGATGGCTGGATGGCATCACCGACTTGATGGAAGTGAGTTTGAGTGCACTCTGGGAGTTGGTGATGGACAGGGAGGCCTGGTGTGCTGTGATTCATGGGGTTGCAGAGTCGGACACGACTGAGCGACTGAACTGAACTGAATGCCTTGATCCTTATCATATACTCTATCATATACTATAAAACCTTTCCCTACTCACCAGGGATGGAGAGGGGGTGGAGTTCTTGAGAGGCACTAGCCTACTGTGTTCCCCTTTTGCCTGGCAAAGTAGTGAAGTCACTGTTTCTGTTGCAGGAAGGGGGACCCCTTCCAGGACCCAAAAGTGGACTCTTGTCTAACACTCAGAAATGAATTGTCCGAGGAGACACATGTGCTGACAAAGCAAGAGATTTTACTGGGAAAAGGCATCCAGGTGGAGAGCAGTAGGGTAAGGGAACCCAGGAGAACTGCTCTGCCAGGTGGCTGGCAGTCTCGTGGTTGGTTTTATGGTGATGGGATTAGTTTCTGGGTTGTCTTTGGCCAATCATTCTAATTCAGAGGCTTTCCTGGTGGCAAGCATGGCTAAGCCAAGATGGATGCTAGCGAGAGGGATTCTGGGAAGTGGACGGACACGGGGTGTCTCCTTTTGACCTTTCCCGAACTCTTCTGGTTGGTGGTAGCTTATTAGTTCTGTATTCCTTACCAGGATCTCCTGTCATAAAACAGCTCATGCGAATGGTTACTAAAGGGCCTGCCCAGGGTGGGTGATTTCAGTCAGTGTGGTTCCCCTAATGTTTCTCCTCCGTAACTGTCTCTATTTCTGGTGCATAGAGAGCCAAGATTTTGGCAACACCTGCACTGTGGTTTTTTGGCTGCTCCTCCCTAGTCTCTCCATCCCCTCCCTTACCTATTAGCAGGTGTTTGAATCTGCCCTTTGGGACTCAACAAAGGTCATGAAGGCTGGAGTCTGTTCTCTACAAACAGTGCCCAGGAGCCTTACACGGTCCTGCCTGGTTTCAGTCACATGGCCTTCCCTGTCTGTATCCTGTGACTCTCAGTCTGGAAGCGTCTCAACCTCAGGCAGTTTCTAGGGTGATGAGTGTCTGATGGATCTCTTCTCCCTGGAGATAGGAGGAGGAAGCTGTCGTAAGGGAAGATTTATACCCTTCCTTCAGGCAAGGGGCTTCCCTGGTGGCTCTGATGGTAAAGAATCTGCCTGCAATGCAGGAGACCTGGGTTTGATCCCTAGGTCAGGAAGATCTTGTAAAGAAGGGAATGGCCACCCACTCCAGTACTCACATTCTTGCCTGGAGAATCCCATGGACAGAGGAGTCTGGTGGGCTACAGTTCATGGGATCGCAAAGAGTCGGACATTACTGAGCGAGTAACAGTTTCTTTCACTTAGGCAAAAGGGGGAAGGAAGAGACCTTTTCTTGCATCTGCTGTTTCTTAGTTGCCTTCAATTCAAAATAATCCTTACGTTAAAGTGAGATACTCTGATCCCCTTCATAGTTGTCTGTGAGTGAAGTCGCTCAATCGTGTCCGACTCTTTGTGACCCCATAGGCTGTAGCCTATCAGGCTCCTCCGTCCATGGGATTTTCCAGGCAAGAGTGCTGGAGTGGATTGCCATTTCCTTCTCCAGGGGATCTTCCCGACCCAGGGATTGAACCCAGGTCTCCCGCATTGGAGGCAGACGCTTTACTGTCTGAGCCACCAGGGATCTTATCATTAATGATTAACACAGTTTGTTTTTTGTTTAAAAACTCCTTCCCAACCTTGAAGTCATGAAGGTGTTCTTTTATAGTTTCTTCAACAGTTCCTGTTTTATCTTTCATATTTAAGTCTCTGTTCCATTTGGAATTATATTTTTATGTATGGTGAGGGACAAAGATTCAATTTCATCTTTATTCATAAGAACCACTAGTTATCTCAGCCTGTTTTGTTGAATAAGTATTTCATCAGTGATCTGAATGACATCTCTGTCACATGCTGAGTATTCATATATGTGTGTATGTGTTTCTGAGTTCTCTGTTATAGTCCATTGGTCCCTATACCAAATCTACATAATTTTAATGTAACAGCTTTGTTTGAATTTGTGCCCCAAAACCAATTCTAAAAATTCAGCTTGTCCATGAAAGTTTTTTAAAGGGAGAATCATTTGAGGAGGGGGTCAGAGTCTTTGGGCTTCCCTGGTGGCTTATATGGTAAAGAATCTGCCTGCAATGTGGGAGACCTGGGTTCAGTCCCTGGGTTGGAAAGATCCCCTGGAGAAGGGAAAGGCTACCCACTCCAGTATTCTTGCCTGGAGAATTCCATGGACAGAGGAGCCTGGAGGGCTACAGTCCATGCGTTCGCAAAGAGTCGGACATGACTGAGACTTTCAGAGTCTATCATCTTCCACTGTTTGCAGACTTTCTTCTGGTTGGTTGGTGGTTAGGTACCAAGGTGGCATTCCAGGAAGCGTGTGCTCAGCCCAAAGTTAGCATCCTCCATGTGGGTGGGGCCCTTAGTTCCTACAGAAGAACTCAAAGTTATTGTTATATATAATGTATATTCCTTGAGAAGGAACCAGGACACTGCACTATTGGTTTTTTGACTGTTTCTCCTTTGTTACTGTATTCCCTCCCTTCTCTGGTTAGCAGGTGTTTGAATCTGCCCTTCAGAACTCAGAGAAGGTCAAGGAAACTGAATGAAGTTTATTTCTTACAAACAAGCAATGGGGGAAACGGAACAAATTTATACCCGGGAGACCCCATAGGGTCCTGCTCTGTTTCGGTCCCCCCTTTTCTTTGATGCTCCTCAATCCTGAGAAGAACAGGTATGGAACAAGAAAAGGAATAACATTTTGAATAGAGAGGTAAATCCTAAACTCGGCAAAGGAACTAAATTTTCGGGGAATTCAGTTTCACTTCTTGCTAATGTTTAGCAACGCAATTGAGTTTGAGATATTGAACTCACATTGAGCCACCTCACTGTGTTCTCATTTATTATATATTGATGGTTTCTGTGTTTGTTTTTCTGTATACATTTGGGAATTTCTATGTGGACAAACATTGCATATGTATGTTTCTTTTTTAATCTTTTTACTTAAATCCTTTTCTTGTCTCACTCTGTTGGTTAAGTGCTCTGGTACAGTGTTGAACAAAAGCAGTCATAGTATCATTTTTCCTCATTCTAAAACTAATGCTTGTAATTTTATTTTTTACCCTTAAAAGTAATATTTGCTAATAATTTTTGGCATATACTTTTTTTCAGGTCAAGAAGCACCCTTCGATACTTATTTTTACTCTAGAATATTTTATATATTTTAATCATGAATGAATTTTGAATCTTATCAAATAACTTTTCCTCATGTTGTGAGAAGTTTATATGATTTTTCTCCTTTAGTATGTTAATGTGATAAAGTGTATGCATAGACTTTCTAATGTTAAACCATTCTTGTATAAACCCAACTTGGTCATTAAAAATTCCATTATGACATTTATATTCAAAGTGGTTTTCTTGATGACAACATAGGAGAGTTATGTTTTTTGGTCCACTCTGACACTCTTGTGAATTTCATTTGCTAATATTTTGTGTAGGATGTATGTATCTATGGGCAAAAGTAGCCTCTTATCTTTCTTATACTGTCTTTGAATAGCTTTAGAATCTCAATTATATCAAGAATATTGCCCTTTTTTTTTCATACCCAGGAAGAATTTATATAAGATAGGAATAATGTTATTTCTTTAAAGTCTGGTAGATTATATGTCTTGACTCAGGTGTATATGTATGTGTGTTTATTTGTCAATTCAATTATTTTTTAAAATAGAACTATTCAGGCTTCCTATTTCTTGAATTAGTTTTAGGTTAAACTTTTGTCAATATTTTCATTGTGTGTATTTCCTAATTAAATGGCATAAGATTGTTCATCTTCTGATGTGTTTGTTTACCTCCTTTATTCTTTTTCTTGATCCATCTTGCCAGAGGTTGTCACTTTTAATAGTATTTATAAATATCCAACTTTTGGCTTTTAAAAAATCCTTTTGATTGTACCTTTGGTTTTTAGTTTCTTTTTTCTTTATCGTTTTTTTCCTTTTACTTTCTATGGACTTATCTCATTGTGTTTTCCTAACTTCTTTAGCTAGATGCCTGTCTCATCAACTTTTACCCACTCTTACTTTCTAATAAACAATTGAAAGTATATATTCCCCTCTAAGAATTGCTTTAACTTTACACGCAAATATTTTCAATACTATTGTTTGTTTAAATTTTTTATTGGTAGATAAACATCAGTTTTATTTTTTCTTTTAAATTCCCAAAACAAGGTCTAGCCAAGTTTATTGTTTAGTGGACTTTTTCTTTTTTTCAAGAGATGAAAAGTGAGATTCAAAGTGTATACTACTGGTTACAACTGATATAATAGCTTGAAAAAATGATAATACAGAAGTATGAATATAATACAAAAAGATGAGATTTTAAAACTGTACTGTAGGAATATAATTATAATGCTGCTGCTGCTAAGTCGCTTCAGTTGTGTCCAACTCTGTGCGACCCTATAGATGGCAGCCCAGCAGGCTCCCCCATTCCTGGGATTCTCCAGGCAAGAATACTGGAGTGGGTTGCCATTTCCTTCTCCAGTGCATGAAAGTGAAAAGTGAATGTGAAGTCGCTCAGTTGTATCCAGCTCCTTAGGAAGCATGTCCAGACAGATAACCAACACAAAGAAATGCCAACAGTAAGTACCTGTCCCCTCTTGTTACTCAATGAGGTGTCAAAGGTGAAATGACTAGGTTAACAACTTAAACTTTCTGCAAGGATTTGTAGTACTGCATCAGCCCAGTCCAGGCCTTAGGAACCATGAAACCTTCAAGAGATTTCTGGCCTTCTTAGGTAAAGTTTTTGCATTTGTGTTTTTAAGACTAAATTCAAAGTCCTCATGGTGCTCAGTGTCACAGTAATCCATCTGCCTCTTTTTCTTGTTATAAGCTGCAACTTGTAAGGGAACTATTTCCAAGATGATCAGACCAGGGGGTGTAGTCAACATTTGGGTGCCATGAGTCTGCTCATAAAGCTCCTTCCCTGTTTCTGGATGGGGCATGCCAGCAGAGTCTCATCCAACAATGTAAAAGTTGGCTCCCACAACCATCCGTGCTCTACAATGCCACTGGACCTCAGTTGGTTCAGCATAAATCATGGGACATGGGAAGGTGACCACCACTGTGGTCTCAAGATTCAAGACTCCTTCCTCCAGCAATGCAGCATGCTTCTTCATCCACCACCTCAAGAGGGACATCATCATCCCTTGTCCAGCCACCAAGAGGGTGAAGGAGAAGGACAGGACACCAGTAGCCCCTCTCTAGAAGTTGCCTATGGGTATCTTGCATTAATAGAGCATGGCCGTTGTGCACCAGGTTGTGTAATTGAAATGCAAAGACAGCATCTGCATTCATATCTTTAAACTTCTGCTATAGCTCAGTAGGAGTAACACGATACTGATCAAGACCATCATTCCAATAAATTCAGTCTAAGACTTGAGGATCTCCTTCACTCAGCCAGTCTCCTTGTTCCATAACCATCCTGATGTAAGGGTGGTTTTTGCATGTTTTTTCCCATTTCCTGGCACAGCGCTCCTCCTTCCTGTGCTCAAAAAAAACTGGATTTCTGGATTTCGAAGAATAGCCATGCAGAGGCCCTTGTATATCAGAGCAAACGCCGTGCAGCCATCTAGTCTCTTTTTTTGAGTAGCTGTCAGTACTTTAGGGTACTGACAAGTTAATGACAGCCTCATCCAGAAGATAATCGAAAGGAAGGTACTGCAAGTACCCCTTTTCTCTCATAAAGCCATTCAGTGGGGTTGCCCAGTCTTCTGCCAAAACCTGCACTCACTACATATCCACTTTATTAATTTTCAGTGCCAGTAAGGTTTCTGTATCTGTTTTTGTCAAATGAAGTTTATTTTCTGGCACATATAGTTCTTTCACTTCGTAAGAGGCATCCACAATATCCCATTTCTGTAGAAGCTCCATAACCTGCTAAACATAGTCATTTACATCACAGAAATCTGTTTTCAGCACCAATTCAGGGGCCTCTGGTTTTTCATATCAGAAAATATCAGAATCAATCCCAATGAAACCTTTAATTTCTCCAGCCTGTGTTTTTTTGTAGAGTCCCTTGACATCCTTCTGTTCACAAACATGCAAGGGAGCATCAACAAACACTTCAAAGAAAAATAAACTTGCACCCTCCTGAATGTGCCTTACATTGTTGCACTTCTCAGTATTGTTTTTCAGTTGCTCAGTCATGTCTGACTCTTTGCCACCCCATGGACTGCAGCACGCCAGGCTTCCCTGTCCTTCACCATTTTCCGGAGCCTGCTCAAACTCAAGTCCATTGATTTCAGTGATTCCATCCAACCGTCTTATTCTCTGTTGTCCCCTTCTTCTCCTGCCTTTAATCTTTCCCAGCATCAGGGTCTTTTCCAATGAGTCACTTCTTCGAACCAGGTGGCCCAAGTATTGGAACTTCAGCCTCAGCATCAGTCCTTCCAATAAATATTCGGGATTGATTTCCTTTAGGATTGGCTGGTTTGATCTCCTTGCTGTCCAAGGGACTCTGAAGAGTCTTCTCCAACACCACAGTTCAAAAGCATCAGTTCTTTGGTGCTCAGCCGCCTTTATGGTCCAACTCTCACATCCATACATGACTACTGGAAAAACCACAGCTTTGACTATATGGACCTTTGTCAGCAAAGTGATGTCTCTGCTTTTTAATGCACTGCCAGGGTCCAGCCCCGGTGGATCCAGGGTGATTCAAAGGTGTGGGGACAGCGTTGGCGTCTTTGGAAAAATACATATTTAATTACGGATATAGAGGGAGATTAGAAACGGATAGTGTAGTAGGAGATAATGTAGTAAAAGAGGCTGAATAACTTGGTCTACGTGGAATAGCATCCATGCTCCAGATGGGAATTCAGCCAGAAAAATGGGAGCAAGAAAGAAGCGACATGGGGGAATCAGTCTTTCCGGAAACTGATCTGATTTGTTTATTTTTGGGTTTGCTTATATACCTTTTGTTACATATAGGGATGGATACAGAGTCACGTGGGGGTCAGCAGTCCTGACCTTTATCAAAATCAGGTGCTTCACATAAATGTATAAAAAAAAGGTCTTAGGGATATTACATCATCATCTGGCCATGAGTGAGACCTGCTGACATTTTATGATCCTTTCTTTCTGATAACCAAAAAACTTATTTCTTCCAAAGGTGTTTTTTCTTAAACCAGGCACCACCCTCCAAATAAAGTTACATTCCTATAGGGTGAGGGTGTAGTGAGTTACAATCAAGAAAGGAATTTATTTAACCCAAGGTTAACATGATTAATCTTAAAGGTTAATACTTATTTCTCCTATATGCTTAAAGGTTAATGCTTATTTCTCCTATATGCTAGTTATATTCATTATAAGGGCAGGGAATATGGAGATTTAGCAGCAAACATCAGCCCAACAAATGAAAATCCTTTCACCAATGTTCCCCTTAAGATCTATTTAGTCTTAAGATAGTGATAAAGTTACATTTTTACATAGCAAGGACACAGTGATTTATAACAAAGTACAGTGATCTATTACAAAAGAGAAAATCCATTAACTCAAAAAGTCTAGTATTGCTAACCTTAAAACTACTATATTTCCTTTTCTATATTCCAAATACACTGATTAATATATTCCCAGGTGCCTAGGGATATGGAGGCCTGGCGGCAATCATTGACTCAACAAGAAGAAAAAGCCCTATGCTAATTAAGACTCTCAAAATACTCCAAAACTCTCTGTGCTGTTTATGGTTGAAAGGTAGTAAACAATCATGTGCTTAGTGGCAGGAGTATGGATAATCCTGTCACACAAGCTAGTCTGTCAGCAGAGAGGTTTGACCTGAGACAACCTTGTCCCACCCAGAGCAGGGAATTAGCAGCAATTATTGACACAACAAATGAAAAACCCTTCACCAATATAATTCCTAGCCAACCCACTATACTAATAATTTCCAACTCCCCAAAAGAATTTGCCTTTAGTAAGTCTAAAACATCTCATGCCTCTCAGATTGGGAGGCTGTAAGCAATCACATGTGGCTGGACGAACCTATACAGGTGGGCTAGATAACCTTCAGAGGAGTCCGTAAGCTGAAACACTCTTGTCACACCCAGGAATTTTTATTGCCTTGGAGCTGCACGTTTATTACTTCTCCGAGAGAAACAGTTATGGGGGAGAGCATAAAACAGACTGGTTTTGGGGTAGATGCTCGGGAACAGGGGGTTTCCTGAGGCTTGATCGCGCCTTTGCGTATGCCAAGCCTCCTTCCTCATGACCTTTGCCATGGGCGGAGTTCCTCACACTGGCCCCCGGCAATACACTGTCTAAATTTCATAGCTTTTCTTCCAAGGAACAAGTGTCTTTTAACTTCATGGCTACAGTCACCATCTGCAGTGAATTTGGAGACCAAGAAAATTAAGTCTGTCATTGTTTCCAGTATTTCCCCATCTATTTGCCATGAAGTGATGGGACCACATGCCATGATCTTAGTTTTTTGAATGCTGAGTTTTAAGCCAGCTTTTTCACTCTCTTCTTTCACCTTCATACAGGGGCTCTTTAGTTTCTCTCTGCTTTCTGCCATAAGGGTGGTGTCATCTGCATATCTGAGGTTATTGATATTTCTCCTAGCAATTTTGATCCCAGCTTGTGCTTCATTCATCCTTGCATTTTGCATGATATACTCTGCATATACGTTAAATAAGCGGGGAGACAGTATACAGCCTTTACGTACTCCTTTCCCAATTTGGAACCAGTCCATTGTTCCATGTCCAGGTCTAACTGTTGCTTCATGACCTGCATACAGGTTTCTCAGGAGGCAGGTAACATGATCTGGTATTCTCATCTCTTTAAGAATTTTCCACAGTTTGTGTGATCCACACAGTCAAAGGCTTTAGCATAGTCAATAAAGCAAAAGTATAAGGTGATATAAAATTTGTGATACACACTAAGCCAGCATCTGCAAACAGCTTAGCTATTTCCACCATGCATAGAACATTCTCTTCTCTGTCTTCAGGACCAAAGCCAAGATTTTTATTGAAACTGATGAATGTCGTCACCATCCAAAGTGTAGCATGAAAAAATATGGCAAACCAAGTACTCTTCTAAAGCCATGCTTACATGCTTTCCTGCTCCAGATAAGCCTGTTAGCCATACTGTGTAACCACAAAAGCCACCCGTGGTCCCCACTACTTGATCTTCCTTGTTCCTGGTGACATGGTGACCTTGATAGGTAATATTAGTTGCTCTCTGCATCCCCCAGTTCTGTGCGTTATTGCTCAGTTTAACTTTCTTGCACAGGCTACTGAGGCCCTTTATGGCTGCACAGTGTGTGGGTGAGGGGTTCTCCTATTTTTTTCCTTTTTTTGGGGGCTGCAACAGATCTTAGTTTAGGCGTGGGGGCTTCTGTCTAATTGTGGCTTTTGGACTTAGTTGCCCCACAGCATGTGGGATCTTAGTTCCCCAACCAAGGATCAAATCCACATCCCCTGCATTGCAAGGTAGATTTTAACCACTGAACCACCAGGGAAGTCCCTTCAATACCACTCTCTGGACCACAGTTGGGATTTCTGGTATAAATTGATTTATGGCAGGAAAATGAAAAATTTTGAGCACTTACTAAGTATAAGCCACTATGGTAATCACCCTAAGATATGAAAATCTACAGGAAAGTAAATCTGTTGTATACTTCTGTTGTGACTCATTTCCTTGAAGTTCTGCAGTCCTGTTTTCTTTGTTATAAGGATGTTTAAGCCAATAGGAATAAGACAATGTCAATAGTAAGCAAGGAAGCAAAGTGACCCAAACCTATGAAACAATGAAGAGAAACAGTCTCAGCCCCCAATATATACTTGAATACCAAGGATTATTATTCTTGCCTGGGAAATCCCATGGACAGTGGAGTCTGGCGGGCTATAGTCCATAAGGTCACAGAAGAGCTGGACACAATTTAGCAACTAAACAACAAAAACAACTAAGGATTATATTGGGGTAAATGGCAGTTTTTAAAAAATATGCTTCTTATTTGTTCTGTACTGTATCCTGAAAGAGAAACCAAAAATTATAGTTTACTAGTAAAATGAAAAGGGAAAGTTCTTTGGCCAGAAGTTTTCTCAGTTCTTTGAACCATATGGTTTGGAAGCTTCTGAAGAGCAGCTTTTCATACTCTAACTCTATAATTTGTTCTAATCTTCCATGAATATGCACCTTGCCACCATTCATTTTCTTCTGTCCCATGATTTCAAGATCCATATATGGGTGGATATTGGATGGGTAACTAGGAACCTTTCTGTTATTGTTTCAATGACCAGGAAGTCATTAAAGTACTGTACTCAATATCGGAGAAGGCAATGGCACCCCACTCCAGTACTCTTGCCTGGAAAATCCCATGAGTGGAGGAGCCTGGTAGGCTGCAGTCCATAGGGTCGCTAGGAGTCGGACATGACTGAGTGACTTCACTTTCACTTTTCACTTTCATGCATTGGATAAGGAAATGGCAACCCACTCCAGTGTTCTTGCCTGGAGAATCCCAAGGATGGGGGAGCCTGGTGAGCTGCCGTCTATGGGGTCACACAGAGTCGGACACGACTGAGGTGACTTAGCAGCAGCAGCACTCAATATGCCAGCAAATTTGGAAAACTTAGTAGTGGCCACAGGACTGGAAAATGTCAGTTTTCATTCCAATCCCAAAGAAAGGCAATTGCCAAAGAATGTTCAAACTACCGCATAAATGCACTCATCCCACATGCTAGCAAAAGAAAGAAAAGAAAGTGAAGTCGCTCAGTTGTGTCTGATTCTTTGTGACCCCATGGGCTGTAGCCTACCAGGTTCCTTTGTCCATGGGATTTTCCAGGCAAGAATACTGGACTGTGTTGCCATTTCCTTCTCCAGGAGATCTTCTCGACCCAGGGATTGAACCCAGGTTTCCTCCATTGTAGGCAGACGCTTTACCATCTGAGCCACCAGGGAAGCTCAATAATGCTCAAAATTCTCCAAGCAAGGCTTCAATAGTACGTGAACCAAGAACTTCCAGATGTTCACTCTGGATTTAGAAAAGGCAGAGGAATCAGAGATGAAATTGCCAACATCTGTTGGATCATCAAAAAAATAAGAGAATTGCAGAAAAATATCTATTTCTGCTTCATTGACTACACTAAAGCCTTTGTGTGGATCACAACAAACTGGAAAATTCTTCAAGAGATAGGAATACCAGATCATCTTAACCTGCCTCCTGAGAAATCTATATGCAGGTCAAGAAGCAACAGTTAGAACCGAACATAGAACAATGGACTGGTTCCAAATTGGGAAAGGAGAACATCAAAGCTGTATATTGTCACCTTTCTTATTTAACTTTCTTATTTAATCATGCAAAATGCTGGGCTGGAGAAAGCACGAGCTGGAATCAAGACTGCTGGAAGAAATATCAATAACCTCAGATGGCGATGACACCACGCTTACGGCAGAAAGCAGAGAGAAACTAAAGAGCTTCTTGATGAAGGAGAAAGAGGAGAGTGAAAAAGCTGGCTTAAAACTCAACATTCAAAAAACTAAGGCCATGGCATGTGGTCCCATCACTTCATGGCAAATAGATGGGGAAACAATAGAAACAGTGACAGACTTTATTTTCTTGGTCTCCAAATTCACTGCAGATGGTGACTGCAGCCATGAAATTAAAAGACGCTTCCTCCTTGGGAAAAAAGCTATGACTAACCTAGACAGCATATTAAAAAGCAAAGACATTACTTTACCGACAAAGGTCTCTGCAGTCAAAGCTATGGTTTTTCCAGTAGTCATATATGACTGTGAGAGTTGGACCATGAAGAAAGCTGAGTGCTGAAGAATTGATGCTTTTGAACTGTGATATTGGAGAAGATTCTTGAGAGTCCCTTGTGCAGCATGGAGATCAAACCAGTCAATCCTAAAGGAAATCAATCCTGAATATTCATTGGAAGGACTGATGCTGAAGCTGAAACTCCAATACTTTGGCCACCTGATTTGAAGAACTGACTCACTGGAAAAAACCCTGATGCTGGGAAAGATTGAAGGCAGGAGGAGAAGGGGACAGAGGGTAAGATGGTTGGATGGCATCACTGACTTGATGGACATGTGTTTGAGAAAGCTCTGGGAACTAGTGATGAACAGAGAAACATGGTGTTCTACAGTCCATGGGGTTGCAAAGAGTCAGAAATGAATGAGTGACTGAACTGATCAAGAAGAATGAAGGAGGATTACATTTATTTATATATCATGCATATTTTAAATTTTTTAATAAAAATTTTATGTGTTTAAAGTATGCAACATGATGATTTGATATACATATACATAATGAAATGGTTACTATAGTTGACCTAATTAACATATTACCTCATTACATAATTATTCTTTTTGTGTGGTGAGAGCACCTGGGATCTATTCTCAGTAAATTTCTGTATTCAATACTGTATTTTTAACAACAGTTATCATATGGCATATTACATCCTCTTAGTCATCTTACATGTCTGCAACTTTGTAACTTTTGACCAAACTCTTCATTTCCCCCACCTGACAGAGTCTACTCTCTGCTTTTATGTATCTTGACATTTTTAGATATCACATATCATTGAGATCATGCAGATTTTTTTCTTGTGTGCCTGGCTTATTTTGCTTAGTATAATATCCTCCGGGTTCATTCGTGTCATTGCAAATGGCAGATGTATTGGGTATATTTACATTAGGTCGAACTGCATGAGATAGTTAACCATTTTTAACCTGCAAAAACACCAATTTCATATGGCTCAATTGTGAGTATTTTGAGCTTGAGTGGAAGCAAATCTGTGGGATTGTCATGGAAACTCTCTTTTCTGCTAAGAGAAAAAAATGGGAGAAAGTTAAAGAACCACCATAAGTAATTGTATCACAGTTGGTAAACCTTAAAATTCAAGGCTGCTAATGAATGTTGAGCTTCTGATAAACCATTAGGATCTGATCAGGAGATAAGTTTTTTTTTTTTTTGTACTTTGAGTCTAAAGCAGGGAACTGGTGGTGTTTTGGTTGCTCAGCACACTGTTAATGGGCTTTGTTTTCTTTTAAACAAGCTGGGGGGAAAATGACTGATATGGGGAGTTGGGAGGGAGAGCAGAAAGAGTCAATATCACAAAGAACTAAGTACAATTCACTCATTCACTGTCAGGCAGTTTTAAGTGTCAAATGAAGAACATTTGAATAACTTCAAACTCTGACGTTCCAGAGCGCACTCTTATTATGTTGTGACGGCCATCTGTTCCCCAGAATAGTTTAGTTGTTAAATTGCAGTAGTAGTCTCATCTTCAGCTGTGTCATGGGGTTCCAGTATCTGATGGTTTTTTGCACTCCCCTTGTGTGTGTACTGTGCTGACTCACATTCTTGGAAATTATGAATCTGATTTTTGCTATAATGAGTAAATTATATCCTTGTCCTCCTTTTGCACTTCCCAGGTGGTGCTAGTGGTAAAGAACCCGCCTTCCAATGCAGGAGACAGTAAGAGATGTGGGTTTGATCCCTGGATCAGGAAGATCCCCTGGAGGAGGAAATAGTAACCCACTCCAGTAGTCTTGCTGAAGAATTCCCGTGGACAGAGGAGCCTGGCCGGCTATAGTCTATAGGGTTGCAAAGAGTCCAGCATGATTGAAGTGACTTAGCACACATCCTTCTTTTATATAATACTTAAATCTATTTCTTAAATTTGAAAATCAGGACCCAGAACTTTACAAGTTGGTCAATGAGGAAGGATATACTCATAATTTGAAAACAAGGTCAGAAAGTGGGATTCAGTGACATAGATGATGGTAGTTAGCAACATAAAATACACAAAACTGGCCATTGGTGGAAACAAAGCAGCCTAAGAACTTGGTTTTTAATGTATGTTAGCAGACAGACATATGCCTTGGCAAGTTACTTCATGTGACTATGTCACATGAAGTTTCAGGATCTGTAAAATGAAGACAGTATTAGTGCCTACCTCAGTAAAAAATTACTGTGAGGATTAGCGATAATCTGTGTACAAGGCTGCAAGATTTAGCAGATAAAAATTGCCCAGTGAAATTTCAATTACAGAAAAACAACCAATACTTTTCCATATAGGTATATTCCAAATATTGTATGAGATATATACATTCAGATTTAACTGGTGGCTTGTATTTTGTCTGCCAGCCCTCCCTGTGTAAATGTGCTCATTACAGTGCCTGCAGCAATTACATCAAAGCAATTTTCCATGTCTGCATTAAGGATATTGTCAAGGTAGGATGGCATCTCATAAGTCTTATCCAACAGGCTGAATTGTCACTAATAATGAGATAAGGTATTACGACTACCTGTTTACCTCTATCCCTTCCCAGTCGGTCAACTCCCAGAGGGTGATAACCATATTTTGTTCCCTTTTCTTACCCCTACCATATAACATCTACTTTAGTGTTCTGCTTGTGGCAGGGACAGGATAAATGTGTATTTGTAGAGAGAAATCCCTGCAAGAGCCAGGTTAAGAGGTTGGCCATGTGTTCAGCACTGGCTGGCTGGTCAATACAAATCTTCCCATCCAGTTAGTGAGAGGAACTGGGGGTATGAGGCTGGGTGTCAGGGTCTGTTGAGATCTTCCAGTTCACTTTACCTTGATTCTCTTTATCCCCAACAACTGATATGCTAAGGCTGTATCTCAGCTAGACTTTCCCCTTGGGAAGTGTCTGTGCTGGGCCACTCATGCAAGTATTCCACTCTTGGCTATAGCATTTCTCAAGACAATGGATGAACAGAAAACACCAGAGTTCTGTAGAATGGTTATGAACATTCTAAAGCAGATATCTTGGTTTTACTTCAGCAGCTGTTTCCCCTTTCTTTCCCTACCTTCTCCTCCTCTTTCTCTTTCTCCTCTTCCTCTCTTTCTCTCTCTCCCTTTCTCTGTCTTCCCCCTTTCTGTTTAAGAAAAAGGGATGGGCTAGGTGTTTCCAACTTATGCACACATGACTCCAGTATTCTCAGAGAACTTAGGAAGTAGATTTAGCATTTTCTCTCCTTGGAGCTGAGGAATTGCAAAGTGCTTTTTTTTTCTCTTTTCTTAACATGTGGAAATTAGATAACAGGCTTAATAAACATGATTATAAACTCAGCTCGCCTTACAAGCCTCACTCTTTTAAGGTTCAAAACCCTAAGTGAAAGAAGCTGAATGATTTAACCCTGACCCAGGTGGCTACCTGAGACAGCTCCAACCTGAAGAACAGAAAGGACCTGAGGATGCAGTGCTTTGCATCAGTGAGGCCTTTTCTCATTCTTCTTAAAGATTTAGAACATAGGATTTCCCCCAGTGACCTTAGGTGTTTTCAGTATGGTCATCTGACTCATAGGTTGGAATGAACCTACCATTTGTAATTCAGACCTCTGGAATCCCTGTGGGTGCATAAGCCTGTGCCTGCACTTTCACCCTGGAAAGGGGTTGAGGGGTGCTTCCATCTGCTGTCTCTCCAGACGGTTTGCTGTGCAGAGACAGCCGAGCCCCAGAGCTTTACATCCCCAGAGCTCTGAGCTATCAGTCTTCCATTATATGGTCCCTATTGCTGGCATTACAGGAGAAGGATATAACAGAACAGTTAAGAAAGTTCTCAAGATTACCCAGTTTGTCACTGGCTGAGTTTTGGGGGCTTTATACAGAAAAATTATGAAGTAGAACTTCCCTACAATGTTCTGGGTTAACGCTTGTCTCAGTGCAGTTCAGTTCAGTCACTCAGTCGTGTCCGACTCTTTGCAGCACGCCAGGCCTCCCTGTCCATCACCAGCTCCCAGAGTTCACTCAGACTCACATCCATCGAGTCAGTGATGCCATCCAGCCATCTCATCCTCTGTCATCCCCTTCTCCTCCTGCCCCCAATCCCTCTCAGCGTCAGAGTCTTTTCCAATGAGTCAGCTCTTCGCATGAGGTGGCCAAAGTACTGGAGTTTCAGCTTTAGCATCATTCCTTCCAAAGAAATCCCAGGGCTGATCTCCTTCAGAATGGATTGGTTGGATCTCCTTGATGCAAAGGAGAAAAGGAAAGATACACCCATTTGAATGCAGAGTTCCAAAGAATAGCAAGGAGAGATAAAGTCTTCTTCAGTGATCAGTGCAAAGAAATAGAGGAAAACAATAGAATGGGTAAGACTAGACATCTCTTCAAGAAAATTAGAGATACCAGGGGAACATTTCATGCAAAGATGGGCACAATAAAGGACAGAAATGGTATGGACCTAACAGAAGCAGAAGAGAAGAAGAAGAAAGTGAAAAAGTGAAAGTGAAGTCGCTCAGTCGTGACTCTTTGTGACCCCATGGACACCAGCCTCCTCCGTCCATGGGATTTTCTAGGCAAGAGTACTGGAGTGGGTTGCCATTTCCTTCTCCAGACAATCTTCCTGACCCAGGGATCGAACCCAGGTCTCCCGCATTGTAGAAAGACACTTTACCGTCTGAGCCACTAGGGAAGTCCATAGATGAAGAAGAGGTGGCAAGAATACACAGAAGAACTATACAAAAGAGATCTTCATGACCCAGATAACCATGATTTTGTGATCACTTACCTAGAGCCAGACACCCTGGATTGCAAAGTCAAGTGGGCCTTAGGAAGCATCACTATGAACAAAGCTAGTGACGGTGATGGAATTTCAGTTGAGCTATTTTAAATCCTAAAAGATGATGCTGTGAAAGTGTTGCACTCAATATTCCAACAAATTTGGAAAACTTAGCAGTGGCCACAGGACTGGAAAAGGTCAGTTTTCATTCCTATCCCAAAGAAAGGCAATGCCAAAGAATGTTCAAACTACCATATAATTGCACTCACCTCACATGCTAGCAAAGATGCTCAAAATTCTCCAAGCCAGGCTTCAACAGTATGTGAACCGTGAACTTCAGAGGTTCAAGCTGGATTTAGGAAAGGCAAAGGAACAAGAGATCAAATTACCATATCTGTTGGATCATTGAAAAAGCAAGAGAATGCCAGAAAAACATTTACTTCTGCTTTACTGATTATGCCAAAGCCTTTGACTATGTGGATCACAATAAACTGTGGAAAATTCTTCAAGAGATGGGAATACCAGACCACCTGACCTGCCTCCTGAGAAATCTGAATGCAGGTCAAGAAGCAACAGTTAGAACTGAACATGAAACAACAGACTGGTTCCAAATCGGGAAAGGAGTACGTCAAGGTTGTGTATTGTCACCCTGTTTATTTAACTTAAATGCAAAGTGCATCATGAGAAATGCTGGGCTGGCTGGAATTAAGATTGCCAGGAGAGATACCAATAACCTCAGATACGCAGATGACACCACTCTTATGGCAGAAAGTGAAGAAGAACTAAAGAGCCTCTTCATGAAAGTAAAAGAGGAGAGTAAAAAAGTTGGCTTAAAACTCAACATTCAGAAAACAAAGAACATGGCACCCCGTCCCATCACTTCATGGAAACAGTGAGAGGTTTTATTTTGGGGGCTCCAAAATCACTGCAGATGGTGACTGCAGCCATGAAATTAAAAGACTCTTGTTCCTTGGAAGAAAAGCTATGACCAACATAGCATATTTAAAAGCAGAGACATTACTTTGCCAACAAAGGTCTGTCTAGTCAAAGCTATGCTTTTTCCAGTAATCATGTATGGATGTGAGAGTTGGACTATAAAGAGAGCTGAGCGCCAAAGAATTGATGCGTTTGAACTGTGGTGTTGGAGAAGACTCTTGAGAGTCCCTTGGACTGCAAGGAGATCCAACCAGTCCATCGTAAAGGAAATCAGTCCTGAATATTCTTTGGAAGGACTGATGCTGAAGCTGAAACTCCAATACTTTGGCCACCTGATGCAAAGAACTAACTCATTGGAAGAGACCCTGATGCTGGGGAAGATTGAAAGCAGGAGGAGAAGGAAACAACAGGGGATGAGATAGTTGGATGGCATCACCGACTTGATGGACATGAGTTTGAGCAAGCTCCGGGAGTTGGTGATGGACAGGGAAGCCTGACGTGCTGCAGTCCACGGGGTTGCAAAGAGTTGGACACGACTGAGTGGCTGAACTCAACTGAAGGGTATGCTGTCCAATATAGTAGCTACTTGTCACATGTGGTTATTTTCAATTATTTAAAATTAAAAATTCAGTTTCTCATTTGCACTTCCCACATTTCAGGTGCTCAGTAGCTGCATTTAACTAGTGGCTACCATTTGTGCAAGCGCAAACAGACTATTTCCATTACTGCTGAATGTTATGTTGGATGCACAGGTCTAAAGTGATCTATTGTTGGCACGTTATATGTTAACACAAGTTGTATCATTTGAATCACTCACTTGTTTGTGTGGATCACAAGATGTGGAAGATTGGAAGAGATGGGAAGATTCTTCAAGAGATGGGAATACTGGACCACCTGACCTGCCTCCTGAGAAATCTGTATGCAGGTCAAGAAGCAACAGTTAGAACTGGACACGGAACAACAGCCTGGTTCCAAGTCAGGAAAGGCGTACATCAAGGTTGTGTATTGTCACCCTACTTATTTAACTTACATGCAGAGCATATCATGAGAAATGCTGGGCTGGCTGGAATCAAGATTGCCTCAAAGATATTACCAAGAAAGGAGTGTAGGGACTTCCGCTGGTTGCGGGCCTAAGATCCCACATTTTGTATGACATGGCCAAAAAACAAACAAACTAGCAAGAAAGGAAGGTAATGCTCAGATCTTATCCAGCTGCTGCTGCTGCTGCTGAGTTGCTTCAGTCGTGTCCGACTCTGTGCGACCCCATAGACAGCAACCCACCAGGCTCCCCTGCCCCTGGGATTCTCCAGGCAAGAACACTGGAGTAGGTTGCCATTTCCTTCTCCAATGTATGAAAGTGAAAAGTGAAAGGGAAGTTGGCCGGTCGTGTCCGACTCTTAGCGACCCCATGGACTGCAGCCTGCCAGGCTCCTCCGAGGAAAGTGAGCTCCTCTGAGATATTCTAGATAGTTGCTCACATGTCTGTTGTTTACATGTTATTGTTTAGTAAATAGTACCTGTGTATATTCATTCAGTTATAGTCAGTGTGCATTTATTACATCCCTGTTGTGTTCCAGGTATAGTGTAGGTGCTGAGATACTGCAGTGTCCAGGAGGAACTACTGTCTAGAGGAGACAGGCCTAAGAACAGGTCATGGTAATGCAGCATGACATATTTTAATATGTGTGACGATGTGGAAGCTTTTATGGAAACAGGAAATAAACTTGCTGGGCCTGGAAGAGTTTGATAAAATATCACAGAGAAGGTGATTTTTGAGACTGGGGCTGAATCTCAGCCTCGGTGCACTGGTGCCAAATCGAATCTCAGAGACAGAGTTTGGGGGAAGTAGAAAAAACAGCTTTATTGCTTTGCCAGGAAAATGGGAACATAGTGGGTTACTGCCCTCAAAACTGTGTATCCCAGGTGGATCTGGTGGGGAGTTTCATGGCAGTGTTGGAGGGCTGCGTTGCTGATAAAGGTCAGGGTGTGTGCAGGGCCTGCACTCCTTTAATCTGGCCTCAGGTAGTCTCCTGATAAGCTTCTGTGGTCCCTGGGGTTATCAAACTGTGACCTCTCTGGGATGAAGAATGCCTCATCAAGTAGCTAATGTGTTTGTTGGGGATTTTGGTTCTTGGGAAGAGCTCAAAGATATTGTTATATATATCCTTTGAGGTGGAGCCAGGACCCTGCCCCAAGGCTGCACTATTGTTTCTTACTGATTCTCCTTGTCTCCATATCCCCTCCCTTCCTTGGTTAGCAACTGTTTGAACCTACCCTTTGGAACTCAGGCAAGGTCATAAAGGCTAAAGCCTATTTCCTACAGACAAGAAACCGGATGCAGAAAGCCTTCCATGCCCAGGAACCCCACATTGTCCTTCTCCGTTTCAAGCTGAGGCTTGCAGGATGGGTAGGATTTTGCCAGTGGATTAAGGCATCCCCAGCCACGTGACATGACCAGTGTGAGCAAAGGCACAGAGGCATGAAATGGCTGGTGTGCTAGGGACAGTGAGAAGGGCAGTATGCTGGGGGAGGGGGAGATCGGGTGGCTAATTAGGGCCAGAAAGACACAGGTGGCAGGACGCTTACTAGTAAGAAATGGAGTATTTTTTGCCATATCAATAAACAAGGATGTCACATCTCAGTTCAGTCGCTCAGTTGTGTCTGACTCTTTGCAACCCATGGACTGCAGCACACCAGGCTTCCCTGTTCATCACCAGTTCCCAGAGCTTTCTCAAACACATGTCCATCGAGTCAGTAGTGATGCAATCCAACCATCTTATCCTCTGTCCCTTTCTCCTGCCTTCAATCTTTCCCAGCATCAGGGTTTTTTCCAATGAGTCAGTTCTTCGAATCAGGTGGCCAAAGTATTGGAGTTTCAGCTTCAGCATCAGTCCTTCCAATGAATATTCAGGATTGATTTCCTTTAGGATTGACTGGTTTGATCTCCATGCTACCCAAGGGACTCTCAAGAATCTTCTCCAATACCACAGTTCAAAAGCATCAATTCTTCAGCGTTCAAATTTCATGGTCCAACTCTCACAGTCATATATGACTACTGGAAAAACCATAGCTTTGACTATTCAGACCTTTGTTGATAACGTAATGTCTTTGCTTTTTAATATGCTGTCTAGGTTAGTCATAGCTTTTTTCCCAAGGAGCAAGCATCTTTTAATTTCATGGCTGCAGTTACCATCTGCAGTGATTTTGGAGACCAAGAAAATAAAGTCTGTCACCGTTTCCATTGTTTCCCCATCTATTTGCCATGAAGTGATGGGACCACATGCCATGATCTTAGTTTTTTGAATGTTGAGTTTTAAGCCAGCTTTTTCACTCTCCTCTTTCACCTTCATCAAGAAGCTCTTTAGTTTCTCTCTGCTTTCTGCCATAAGGGTGGTGTCATCTGCACATCTGAGGTTATTGAGATTTCTCCCAGCAATCTTGATTGTAGGTTGTGCTTCATCCAGCCTAGCATTTCGCATGATGTCCTCTGCATATAAGTTAAATAAACAGGGTGACAATGTACAGCCTTGATGTACTCCTTTCCCAATTTTAAACCAGTCTGTTCCATGCCTGGTTTTAACTGTTGCTTCTTGTTTCCACAGTTTGTTGTGATCCACAGTCAAAGGCTTTGGCATAGTCAATAAAGCAGAAGTAGATGTTTTTCTGGCATTCTCTTGCTTTTTCAGTGATCCAGAGGATATTGACAATTTGATCTCTGGTTCCTCTGTCTTTCCTAAATCCTGTTTGAACTTCTGGAAGTTCATGGTTCACACATTGTTGAAGCCTGGCTTGGAGAATTTTGAGCACTACTTTGCTTGCATGTGAGATGAGTGCAATTGTGCAGTAGTTTGCGCATTCTTTGGCCTTGCCTTTCTTTGGGATAGGAATGAAGACTGACCTTTTCCAGTCCTGTGGCCACTGCTGAGTTTTCCAAATTTGCTGGCATATTGAGTGCAACACTTCCACAGCATCATCTTTCAGGATTTGAAGTAACTCAACTGGAATTCCATCGCCTCCACTAGCATTGTTCATAGTAATGCTTCCTGAGACCCACTTGACTTCGCATTCCAGGATGTCTGGCTCTAGGTGAGTGATGTCACAGTCATCAATAATTCCAGCCCTCCAGGCTACTCAGAAAGGAAAAGAATACCTGTGGGATCTGGTGGCCATCAGGCTGCAGCCACTCCCTCTGGGGAGCCCTGAGGAACCTAGGATGTGGCAACAGGACACTGGCGGAAGATCACTGGGATGTGTATGAAAGGAATGATTTCAACGAGCTCAGACACTTGCATCTTCCTATATGTAGAAAATCACTAAATCCCTTCACTTGAGATATCTGGTTTCCTTTAATTAATAACAATCTCTTGATATTCAGGCTACCTGCCCTTTGTTATCAAACTTCTATATGACCTTCTCCTTCCCTTTCTTCCTTGGAGCAGTTCTCTCAAGACTACTTGAGATGCTGCCTCCTGGGCTTAAGTCCTAAAAGTTTCTGCCAAATAAAACATAGCTCTCAACTTTTAGGTGGTGACTGTTCTTTAAGTGAACACTAGCCGGTTTGAACTTGCTTAATGAACTTAATGTGTGTGTATGTGAACACGCATGTGCATGCATGTTCAGTCATGTGTGATTCCTGTGACCCCATGGATTGTAGTCCACCAGGCTCCTCTGTCCATGGAATTTTCCAGGCAAGAATACTGGAGTGGGTTGCCATTTCCTACTTCAGGGGATCTTCCCGACCCAGGGGTTGAATCCGTGTCTCTTGAGTCTCCTGCATTGGCAGGGGGATCCTTTATCCCTGTGCCACCTGGGAAGCTATAGGCATTAATGCAACCCCCTAAAATCCAGTTCCACTGCTGAGTTTATGATCAACCTCTCTACCCCAAACTTAATTCCCTGTCTTGTCCCCTCTGACCGCAATCCTGTGCTAACTGAATACTAATCAACCAGTCAGAGGACTGAAATTGCTGTTGCTGCTGTTAATGCACAGACTCAGGTTGTTTCTCCAGGGCAAGATGAGCTCACAGACCCCGGGGTCATGCACCACCAGACCAGAGACTCATAAATCATAGGCATCTTGACTCCTGAGATTACGATAAAGAAATGTCACAAGATGATGATTAACCCTAGCTACTTGGTTCTTCCTCTTTAAAACATCCCCAACTCAGAGACCAAGTTGGAGTGGATC
Organism: Capra hircus; assembly: GCF_001704415.2. Taxonomy (NCBI): domain Eukaryota; kingdom Metazoa; phylum Chordata; class Mammalia; order Artiodactyla; family Bovidae; genus Capra; species Capra hircus. Next base: position 30,298,587 of record NC_030816.1, read on the forward strand.
TAAGGCTTGTTGTCCACTTCCTTGCTCAGTACTCTGATTTTGCTGAAAATGCCCTGATTTTGCTGAAAATGCCTGCCGTTTGGCTTACTGCAAGGTGGGCACACAAGCCCATTGCTTAGTTACATTAATGGTTAAGTAGCCTTAATATATTAAATCCTGTTAAAAATTGGTGTGTAGTTGAAGGTATCAGAGTATCTTAGATGCTTCAGCAACCCTTAATTCCTGTCCTTTTTTCCTTGGGGGTTTGATCTTCTCTTTTCTTAAGTTGCTTATCCACTTGTCCATAGTATATTTCTGTCTCCAGGAGTGACTGATTTCTCATTTCCCTGGTGATAAAGTCTAACAGAATCTCACCCTCCTGTCTATTAGGGGCTCATTGATATGGTCCTTTCAACAGCAGTAAAAATGTTTCCTTCAGTTTATCTGTTTTCTTTCTTCTGCTGAGGTTTTCTTGTCCCTTTGAGATATATAACCTTTCTGCAGATGACTTTACAAAGGATGTCTCTGGTCTGTCTGTTTCTGTCCATGACATCCTGTCATAAGGCAGCATTATAAATGGATGATTTTCAGGAATAGCTTCATTTTTTAAAAAGACTCTCTATTTCTGAATGACCCCAGGGATTTCAGTTGTGAGTAAATGTGCCAGACAGAAACTGCTCTAAATTCTGATGGATTGGTAACAGGCACCTAATTCATCCTGGGTCACTAAAATGCAGGGCGAGCATTCAAATGGAGGCACATTCCAAGTGTCTACATACTTAAAAGTTATAAATCAAGCTAACAGCTGTTAATAAAGTATGCTTTGCCCTCCTACATTGATAAATATACCTTCATAATGACAGAAATAAAACATGTTTAAAGAGATGGTTTCTATATGACAGGAAGTTCAAATTTGACTACATCTAATTATTAATTGCACATGTTTGAGTGTTCTGTTGAGCTACTGATGTTTGGATGAGACAAAAAAAGATACATAATTCATAAGTATTTCTGTAAATCATTTTTTTTCACTTCAGCAAAATTACTAATAATGTTGTTATCAAGATTTTTAGCAATGGCCTAGAGGATTAAAAGTGAAAATATAGTTGTATTCAAGTATTATTTGAAGAGAGTTCCATTAAGCTCTGTGTGTGTGTGTGTATATATATATTTATGGTTACATAGCTTATGCAGGCTATTTTTTTATTGAAGTATAGTTGATTTACAATGTGTCAGTTTCAGGTGTACAGCAAAGTGATTCAGATATATATATATGTATGTGAAAGTCTTAGTGGCTCAGTTGTGTCCAACTCTTTGTGACTCCATAGACTGTAGCCTGTGAGGCTCCTCTGTCCATGGAATTCTCCCGGCTAGAATACTGGAGTGGGTTACCATTGCCTTCTCCAGGGGATCTTCCTGACCCAGGAAGATCAAACCCACGTCTCCTGTTTCTCCTGCATGCAGGTGGATTCTATACTGCTGAGCCACTGGGGAAGCCCATATATGTGTGTATATTTATAAAACATGCTCTTTCAGATTCTTTTCCCTTGTAGGTTATTACAAAAATTGAATATAGTTCCCTGTGCTATACAGTAGGTCCTTATTGGTTATCTATTTTATATATAGTAGTGTGTCATTAAACTGTATATTAAAGTTTATACAAACAATAGAAATTTTAATTACTTAATATATGTATTTCAACCTTACTTTCATTCTAAAATAGTCAAATTATCTGCTAAAATTAAAAAGTAAAGAGCAAATTTTTAATGAATATCAACATTTTAAATAAAAATTCTTCAAAGCATTAAAGAATAAAATTTTAAAAATCGAATTTTTTTTTTTTAAATTTAAATACTATTTAAGTGAAAGCAAAGCAATTAAAATTCTTGTGGTCAGTATCCATCTTGTTTCCAGTGTAAAGAATTGACATCATGCTTCATGCATATTACAGCAAGTTTTTCTGTATGAAAATTTCTGTTTCATGTTGCAAGATGCTCCTCAGCAGCTGTGGGCAATTGTGTTGAATGCCACTCTCCATGGCCTGCTGGAGGGCCATGAGACCCTCCAGAACTTCAAATGACAACACAAAGAGCAGCAGTTTCAGGCCTCAGAGAAACTGTAGTCCATTATGTGAAAACCTACTGCATCTCAGAGGGAGGATTGGCAAGTAAATTAATTCAGTTTTTCTCTTACTTGAATGTTTGGGCCCTTCACATCTTTCCCACAGCCAAGGCAATGTCTCCCTTCCATTTTGGCTGTGGCCCAACCCACCAACTGACCTGCCTTTGTCTTGAGGACAGAGGGTGAGAGATGTGGAGAAATGCTTGGCGTTACTCACAGAGTGGATGCATCCTAGAGAAACAGGTGCACAGGCGCGGGCTGGGGCCACCTCCTTTGCGTGTAGCATGGGCTTAGATGTGTCTTGTTAAATGAGACTAAACAGTTGCTAAGTTGTGTCCGACTCTTTGTGACTTCAGGAACTGTAGCATGCCAGCCTGTCCCTCACTGTCTCCTGGAGTTTGCCCAAGTTCATGTCCATTGATTCAGTGATGGCATCCCACCATCTCATTCTCTGTTTCCCTCTTCTCCTTTGCCTTCCATCTTTCCCAGCATCAGGGTCTTTTCCCATGAGCTGACTGTTCACATCAGGTGGCCAGAGTACATGCCTAGATGTGCCTATACTTTGTCGTATTCAGTTCTGGCTCCTGCAACAGAATACCACAGCCTGGATGGCTTATAAACAACACACGTATTTCTAACAGTTCTGCAGGCTGGGAAGTCCAAGATCAAGGCACCAGCAGGTTCTGGTTCTTCCTGCTTTCTGGTCCATAAGCAGCCCTCTTCTCTCTGAGTCCTATGGCAGAAGCAGTGAGGGCACTCTATGGGGTTTCTTTATAAGGGCATTAATCCCTAATCAGTTCCCTAGGCCTGACCTACAAATATCATCATCTTGGGGATTAGGTTTCAACATATTGTAGGATGGCAAAATATGCCACCATAAAATATGTCTCTTTAGATCATGTTGAGGGGATGATTTTTAAAAACAGTAGACACAAGAGAACCTCTAAAAACTAGAAGTTATCTTTTGTAAGGAGAATTTGTATTTACAAAGGAAATCTCTGTTTGTAAGGGTGACTCCCTCTCTGTACCAGGAAGGGAAATTGTTGAATTGAAATTGTTAGTCACTCAGTCATGTCCGACTCTTTGTGACCCCATGGACTGTAGCCCACCAGGGTCCTCTGTCCATGGGATTCTCCAGGCAAGAATACTGGAGTGGGTTGCCATTCCCTTCTCCAGGGCATCTTCCCAACCCAGGAATCGAACCCAGGTCTCCTGCATTGCAGGCAGATTCTTTTACTGTCTGAGCCACCAGGGGCTCTACCAGGAAGAGAAGATTGACTCTAAATCACTAAAGACTTATCAGTGGTGAAGGCACCAAACTTCTCCTGGTCACCTACCCATACTTGGTCCCCTACACCTTTCCTTTTTTTTTTTTTTTTTTTTAATTTAGCTGAAGATGACATTTAAGCCTGAATTCTAAGCCACCTCTCTGAGGCTTACTAATTTTTTTCCTGGGTATCTCCATGTGTACATGAAGTATGCATGTTGAAAAACTCTTTTTTCCTATTTTTTTTTCTTGTTAATCTGTCTTGTTACAGGTGCCCCAGCCAAGAGCTTAGAATGATGGAGGAAAAAAATTATTTTTTCCCTTCTACAATATGATACATTCAGTATCTAGCACCCAGGGTCTGGAGTTTTATTACTGAGAGTTGGAATATTTCCTGCCATATCAATAAACAAATTGTCATAGTTATCAGGGATTCCAGCCCTTCAGGAGACTCAGGAAGGAGAAAGATCCCTCCAATCAGCAGCCATTAGGCTGCAGCCACTCCTTTCAGGGAGTCCTGAGGAACTCAGGTTGTAAAAGACACAGGATACTGACTCCAGATAGCTGAGATGCCTATGAAAGGAATGATTTTAGGGAGCCTAGATTCTTGCATCTTCCCATACACAGAAAATCACTAAATTCCTTAACTTGAAGTATCTGGTTTTCTTTCATTCACAAAAATACTTTTGATGTTCCAACTACCTGCCACTCGTTGCAAACTTCTGTATAACCTGACTCCTCCCCTCCCACCCCTTGACCTCCTTGGAACAGTTCTCTCAGGGTCACCTGAGATGCTGTCTCCCAGACTTGAAGTCCTAAAAATTCCCAGCAAGTAAAACAGCTCTAAACTTTTAGGCTGTGACTATTTTCTAGGTTGATATTACAAATATATTAGCTCAGTAAATCAACTCTACTTCAATTTAAAATATACGTATATTAGCTCAGGTCTTGGTGATAAATGAAATTTTGGTCTCTTAGAATGGTTTGATAACAGGTGAGTGGAGGAGTATGATAACGTCACACCATCATGATATTCTTTGTTTTATATGATTTGTAAAATGATGTTACTCTTTCTACTATAAGAATTTAACGAGTGAGGACATTTGTGTAAGTACATTATCCTTCCCCTTCATTAGCTACTCATCACATAAAATCGAATTTGGTGCTATCATTTCTCTACCCTGGGTGCCAATTTTATGAATCTTATATTTCATCTGACTGTGAGTCACTGATGAAGATTTAGGATCTTGTACTACCAGTTATCGTCACCAGGGGAACCATGAGTCGGGAGTTTCTTTTTTCCGTTTCCCCAAGACCAGGAATGTCCCTATAGCCTTGGTATTTGATGAGGGGAGGGACTAACTAAGACCACACTGAGGCACGCTAATAGAGTACTTCCCTTCTCAGAGTCAAGGGCTTTCTGGGACACAGAAGGGGAAAATAACCCTGATTCATTCATGTCTACGTATATGATTATATACATGGAGAAGATTAAACGCTTTCAAATTATGGGATCTATTTACTGTGTGGAAATAGCCCTGACCTGGCCAGTGCCACTACATGGCTTTTGATAAGCACCCCCCCAAACTCCCCAACACACACTCATCCTCTGTTCTACAGAACACCTCCAGTCCCTCACCTCACCAGTCCTTACTGAGGTTGACCAGCCCATGGAAGGGCATTTAATGTTTGACATTGGCTGTTAGATATGTGGAGCAGAAAACAGAAGGGGAATATTCAGAGTGAAACATCCAGGAGGCAGTTGGTGAGGTGGGACTATAAATTCCCACCCAAGAAGTCAGGGTAGGTTTAGAGCAGTCTTAAGTGACACCGAAAGGCCTGAGAACATATCACATCAACAGCTGAAACAAGTGCACATTTACATATAGAGTTAATGTTTGAACTGTATGTGGTGTGACCCGAGGAGCTCAGAGGAGCCGGAGTGAACCCATAGGCTTGCATGTGGGATGCCCAGGCTCTGGTAAAGAAGCAGTCCCTGTGCAGACTTCTCTGACTACCAGCTCATGCTCGGGATTGTTACGAGATAAACTGAGGCACTTTAAACCTGTGAAGAGTTTACTTAAGCAAACGTCCATTCCAACTGGGCAATATCAAACCAGAAGTGGTTCAGAGAGACCCACCGACAGGGTCTGGGGCAAGACTTTTAAAGAACAGATGCAGAAGTAAAGCAAAGCAGTTTTTGACTGGCTATAGAACTTGAGTGTTTGCCTTATTTGGGAAAACCTAGTTGGCCGTTTGTGCTGGCTTGTCTTTAGGTATCAATTTCATAACCTTGAGGCACTGACAGGCTTCGGTTTGGGTTTGCTTATGTAGGCTGCCAAGGCATAGAGCCACCTCAGACTAATGGCATCCCTGTTTAATTAATTTAACAGGAATCAGATCCTCTTCACACAGGGCTCCCTCACACAGGGGTCAAGTGGGAAACTGGAGAATTGCTTGGAAAGTATCCCCAGCTTCATCCCTCCTCTGAGCCTCCTATTTCTAGTAAAATGTTTTGCAAGGATCGATTCTTTGTGTTGACTGGCTAAAGTGGTCCTGCTAGGAATCAAGGGGAAAAGTATAAGATTACTTACCAAGATATCTTCCTGGGAGCCCTGTGATATTATGGTCACCTAACCCTTCTGTAAATTGCCTTTGTTTAGCTCATTCTCTCAGCCTATAGGACTTGCCCAATAAGCCAGGGGAAGTGTGAAGTATAAAACTGTAATAACTGACTCAGAAAATTTTATCCCCTGTGGTTCCCAGAAGTATTGGACCATAAGTAGTTGTTTTTCTGATAGAAGCATACAAAAGTATCTATATCAAAACCCATAATAAAAGAATTTATAAATTTCAAAAAAAAAATGTAAAAACAAATGCAAAACTATTTTCCAGGCTTTACTTGCTTTGAGGATCCAGATTTAAAATGATAGTACTAAGTTCTTTACCTATTAAAAGCAACAAAATACTTTTAAACTTCTATATCTTTATACTTCCAATTTTTTGAGTTTTAGTTATCTGTATAAATGCATTTTTTACATCAGTGTTTGGGTCCCCTGTAATTCCCAGATGTCTGGGCTTAGTTATTACAGAATAGTGCTGTCCAATATGGTAGCCACTAGTTGGTGGCTGCTGAGCACTTAAAATGTGGTTGTTCTTACTTGAGATGCATTGTAAGTGGAAAATACAAAGTGGATCTCAAAGACCCCAACTATGGGTAGACAGATTCTAGGGTGGCTCCCAATAATTCTTGCCTCACATCTTTGTGGAATTTCCACCCCTTTGAATGTGGGTGGGACCTGACTCACTTCTACCTAACAGAATATAGCAAAAGTGATGGGATGATGCTTCTACAATCAGGTGACATAGATTGTAATTTGCATCTTATCAGTAAACTCTTTCTACTGATGCTCCTTTGCTGGCTTTAATGATACTTCACTAACCCATCATACGGAGAGACCCATGTGGCAAGAAACTGAGAGTGGATTCCAGCTGATAGCCAGCAGCAAGGTGAGCCCCTTAGTCTGCCTGCCCACAAAGAACTGAATCCTGCCAACAGTTATGTGAGCTTGAAAGAGAATGCTTTCCCCAGTCAAGCCTTGGATGAGACCCTCCCCAGGTTTATACCTTGATTGCAGCCCTCTTGAAAGGGAGATCTTGAAGCAGAGAACCTACTGAATCATGCCTAGATTCCTTATACTAGAAACTATGAGATAACAAATGTGTTCTTGTCAGCTGCTAAGTTTGTAGTAATTTATTGTGCTGCAGTAGATAACTAATAGAGAACCCAAAAGAATATAAATTCTATCATCAATAATTATTTAATATTGAGTACATGTTGAAATGATAATATTTTGGATATATTGGGTTAAATAGAATACCTTGCCAAAATTAATTTTACCTGTTTCTTTTTACTCTTTTAATGTGGTTACTAGAAAATTGAACATTTACAATATGTGGCTTGCATTATAACGATATTGGACAGCACTGGTATAGAACCCCAGGGAGATAAGGGTTTCATGGAGCTTTTGTAGCCCAGCATGCTGAAGGGAGTTGATTGTTATACCCTGAGTATCACCCTGTCACTTCTTGGGGTATGCTATTGACATAGTTCATCAGAAAATAGTTTGTCACATCTGGAAAAGCATGATTCACCCTTTTGAAGATGGGGGAAGCTGTTGTATAATTTTTGCCCGAAGCTGAAATATGCTTAGTCTTCTTACTTTTGGATGCTGCCTTCGGGGTTTAATTTGCTTCAAATTAACAGCAGGTGGCAGACGCAATTAAAGGAAAAAATTACAAATTAAGCACTCTATTTTGAAATTCCTTATTTGCAATGGCAGCTACACAACCAGGGAATAAATGCTAATTATTTTGAATTATTTGTTTACTCATTGGGTCATAGGTGTGCCTTTTACTGATTAATGCTTTATAAGTTACGTTATACCCTTTGTGGTTAATTAATAAACCTATAATGCCATCCCTCGTGATCTTAAACTCTAGGAAACTCTTTCAAACCACACGCCCTCTGAAGGCCTGACTTTCCCCAGACCTGTGCTCCCAATGACTCCCCTGGGAATTGGTGCTGTCCAGCGTTATTGGGCTTCCCTGGCGACTGATATGGTAAATAATCCACCTGCAATGCAGAAGACCCATTGTCGATCCCTGGGTCGGGAAGATCTCCTGGAGAAGGGAATGGCTATACACTCCAGTATTCTTGCCTGGAAAATTCCATGGACAGAGGAGCCTGGTGGGCTACAGTCCATGGGGTCGCACAGAGTCATAGACACGACGGAACAACTAACAGAGCTACTGGGGCTAATGTAGCTTGTTGGGGCAGAAAAAAAGTGCTGAGAATACATAGAAGGTCACCAAGATATTTGGGTACCCTGGGCAGGATAACTAACTGTTGTGTCTTCACTCTTTTAAAATATTTCTACTTTTCTTTTTCATATCTTAATTTTTTTGGACTGTGCTGGCTCGTCATTGCTGCACGTGGGCTCCTGTCTAGTTGCAGTGTGTGGACTTCTTGTGGTGGCTTCTCTTGTTGCAGAGCAGGGGCTCTAGGCATGTGGGCTTCAGTAGTTGTGGTTCACGGGCTCCAGAGCAAGGGCTCGGCGGTTGTGGTGCTCGGACTTGTTGCTTAGCAGCATGTGGGATCTTCCCGGACCAGGGGTTGAACCTGTGTCCTCTGCAGTGGCAGGTGGATCTTTACCACTGGACCACCATTTCTACCTTTCTTGAGAGAACAGTTTCAGAAATTGAAGGAAGAGGGACTCCCCAGTGGCTACACCATTCAACATGTCCTCCATTATCTCGAACAAATTAGCTGGCAAAATAAACAAGAAAACAGGTAACAGTTTGGATATTACTACATTCAGTACTTTCCCTTGTGCGTATCAAACATTTCTTTTAACCACATACAGAATTTTCTGAAGAGGATGATTTTACAGAAAATGTTTCCTTTCTCATGTTACTTCTGATGATACTGTAGGGTCCCTTCTAGACTGGTACACTTCTACACTGGTACTGTCTGGCCACTCTCAGCCTTAATTTGACTCTTGTCAGTTAAAAGCATATGACCAAAAGCCTCACTCATATGAATCTCTAACGAGCAAATGTTTCTTAATATGTAAAGAGTTCTTAGTGCTTCCCATGTGGCTCAGTGGTAGAGAATCACCTGCCAATCGATGCAGGAGACACAAGAGATGTGGGTTTGATCCCTGGGCTGGGAAGATCCCCTGAAGAAGGAAATGGCAACCCACTCTAGTGTTTTTGCCTGGGAAATCCCATGAACAGAGGAGCCTGGTGGGCTATAGTCCATGGGGTTGTAAAAGAGCCAGACATGACTTAGCAGCTAAACAACAAAGGGTTCTTACAATACATAAGGACAGAACAGGGAGAGACTTTTAGCTGACTCAAGAACTTACTAGCGTGATACCCACAGATATGTGAACAACTAAGACCTACAGTAAATATTCTAACTTCAAAATGTATTTGAACTAGGATGTGTTCCTCTTTGAGGCTGAAAGTGATTAAGAGGACCAAGTTCGTGCCTCAGGGTACCATACCCTGTAATCACGAAGTGTGTAGTATATCTCCAGGATTGAAGAGATGTTCCAGGTCTTGTGGCTATGGCCTGTAGTACATGTTTAGAGTTTACCTACAGAATTGTTTTACTCTCATGTATTTCAGACCAAGTGTCAAGTGAGACCAGTAAGCTTACAGAAAGTCTGATCTCACCTTCATTCACCCAGATTTTATCACCTGCAATTGTGTACCCCCAAGGAGGATTTCAGGGTCTGAAGACATGTTCTGACTATCTTGGAAAATACTGTAGATCTCTCTGTGAAGCCCTGCCAACTACATTGACTCACCTTTGCATCCTTTCCATATGCAGGCTCTAGATGAACTAACCAAGTAACATCTCAATCTACTGTCTCCTCACTCTGAGCACACGCATGACACACCACTTCTGTGGATATGAAAAATGTATGCAGAGCAATTCATAGAAAGAAAATTCCAAATGACTAACAAATAGCTGCTAAAAACAAGTCAGTCCTAAAGGAAATCAATCCTGAATATTTACTGAAGGACTGATACTGAACCTGAAGCTCCAATACTTTGGCCACCTGATGCGAAAACCTGACTCATTGGAAAAGACCCTGATGCTGGGAAAGATTGAAGGCAGGAGGAGAAGGGCACGACAGAGGATGAGATAGTTGGTTGGCATCACTGACTCAATGGACATGAGTTTGTGCCAACTCTGGGAAAGTGGTGAAGGACAGGGAAGCCTGGCGTGCTACAGTCTATGGAGTCACAAAGAGTCAGACACAACTTTGTGACTTAACAGCAATAACAACAATAGTGAAAATGCAAATAAAAATGAGATTTTTGTCCTATGGAATTAAAAAAATATATAGTTCTCACATTTAGCAAAGATCTGTGGATTTGACAATCCCACACATTGCTGTTTTAAGTGCACATTTCTAGACAACAACTTGGCAGTTTATTTCAGGGTCCAAACCAGGGATGTATTGTAAGAAAATAGCTAGAAATGAAAACAAAATGCGTGTGTTAGGATGTTTATGAGGTTATCTATAAGAGGAACATCCAATAAAAAAGAATTTTGTAAAGTCATTATGAATAATATTTTTGAAGAATATGTAATGACAAGGAAAAATACAGTAAAGCCTGCCAAAAATATGTCCTGAGATAACACAAATTCAGATACAATGCTATTGGCTGTCATCCTTATCAGCTTCTCTTGTCTAATGCTAATAAGGCTGAACTAAAGTCTTTCTAGGGTGTTGGGATAGAGGGAGGACAAGGTTGGGCAGGGGGACCACAGACATCCCTTCTTGGAGATCAGGGATGCGGAGACCCTAGTGTACTCCCACCTCCAAAAAAGTCCAGAAATTGACACTGCTGTCTTGGAAGTCCTGCCAACCCCCAAAGCCTGAATCATCCCCATCAATATTTGGAGCAGATAATTGCTCCCAGTGCACCAAACTGAAGCCAGGAAGCCCTAGGTGAATTTGAATCTTGCAGAAACCCTGGTGGTCACCTGCACAGGTCACCCTATCATTTCATTAATCATGTAATGTGATTTCAAATTTTATGATTAAGGTTTTATTATTTTCTATTGAGTGGAAAAAAAAGATAACTTTATGCACATTTGCTCCTAGTTCAGCAAAACAAGTCAGTCAGCAAACTCTAAATCTGAATATATACATATATAATCAAAAAGAAAATATTAAAAATTTATTATTAGTGGTTATTTCTGGTTAGTGGGCTATGGGTGATTTTAATATTCTTTACTATAATTTTTTTGTATTTTCCAAAATTTTCTATATTGGACCTATATTACTCTTTTAATGGGGCGAGTTGTCATAGAATGGATGAACTGAGGCAAAACTATAATTTCAATTACCTGTGAATGATGGAAGGAGGGCTCCTTGGTGGGGGGAGGTGGGGTGGAAACACATTTGCCTTATAGGAGTCAGCCACAGAATGTATTGACATTACTTTATTTAAATAATTTTACCTATTTGTGAATGGAGTACAAACCAGTGTGTAATGAAAAATGGCTCTTATTTCTTCTGTGGCCTGACCAGCCAGCTTCCTCCTCAGTGGCAAGTGCCACTATCTATTTCTCGCCTATTCCTTTGGAAATAATAATAATTTCTTTCTGCCTAGCCTTTTCTTTCTCTCTTTCTAAAACACAGTTCCCTAGTATATACACTATTCTGTACATTACTTTTTTTTCACTTATCCAATTTATTTGGATATTTTCCTTTGTATTATATATTATGCTTTTTAAAATGATTTATAATATTTTGTGATATTTGGATATACTATCATTAGTTGGGACATTATCTGTGGATAATTAGGTGATTTCTAATGCTTTACTCTTAAAAGCAATGCTGCAAAATATCCTTGAAAATATACCCTTTTGCATTTCTGTAAGTATATCTGTAGGCTAAGGTCCTAAAATTAGAACTGCTAGGTGTAAGGGGACATATATTTTTAATATTGTTAAATATAAAATTCCATTCCATAATCCCATCAGCATGGATGAGAAGACTGGCTTTCTCACATCCTTGTCCCCACAATGGAGACACCAGATTCGCCTAAGAGACTGATTGTTGCTCAGTTGCTCAGTTGTGTCCGACTCTTTGTAACCCCACGGACTGCAGCATGCCAGGTTTCTCTATCCTTCACCATCTCCCTGAGTTTGCTCAAACTCATGTCCATTGAGTCGATGATACCATCCAACCATCTCATCCTCTGTCACCCATTTCTCCTGCCCTCAGTCTTTCCCAGCATCAGGATCTTTTCCAATGAGTCAGCTCTGCATTAGGTGGCCAAAGTACTGGAGCTTCAGCTTCAACATCATTCCTTCCAATGAACACCCAGGACTGATCTCCTTTAGGATGGACTGGTTGGATCTCCTTGCTGTCCAAAGGGGTTCTCAAGAGTCTTCTCCAGCACCACAGTCTGAAAGCATCATTTCTTCAGCACTCAGCCTTCTTTATTGTCCAACTCTCACATCTATACGTGACTACTGGAAAAACCATAGCTTTGACTATAGAGACCTTTGTCATCAAAGTGACATTTGTTTTTTAATATGCTGTCTAGGTTTGTCATAGCTCTCCTTCCAAGGAGCAAGCGTCTTTTAATTTTGTGGCTACAGTCACCGTTTGCAGTGATTTTGGAGCCCAAGAAAATCTGCCGCTGTTTCCACTTTCCCCACATCTATTTGCCATGAAGTAATGGAACCAGATGCCATGATCTTAGTTTTTTGAATGTTGAGTTTTAAGCCAACTTTTTCATTCTTTCACCTTCATCAAGAGGCTCTTTAGTACAGTTTATTAGCTTTACAAGGCTTCAACATTTCAAGGCTTTTATACTTCGCACAACAGAGGGGTTTTATTTTCTGGCAGTGAGAACTGAGGGGTTTATATGACCAGTAGGGGGCAGCATGTCCCCACAGAGAGTCCGGCTGCATCATCCGCTGATTGAACAAACTCTAGCAGGGGGACTTGGAACCTACTCAACCAAAAATGCTCCTTCACTTGGTTACCTTCACTGCCATCTCCCAGCTGGAGTTCCTGGGTGTGGAACAAAAGCTTAGCTAAAAAAACCAGGATACATCAAAATTAAATGCATGGAATTGCTATCACATTTCACATCCATTTTGTTGACAAATGCTGAAAATGTCAAATATATTCTGTCCCCCTAGAATTAGGATTACTATTTTACCTTAAAAAGAAAATTAATCTGCTCCCTTAATATTACCCTATTCAGCCAGTAAATATTGGTTGAGTGCTCAACGAAGAGAATGTGGGGTAAGGGAGATGGGCCTCTCAGAAAACACTTGGGACCTGGGTCAGGAAACCTTGGTTCTGGCTTTAGGTGAGGCACTATAAACTGGCTATGTGGCTGTGGGTAAGTAACTTAACCTCTCTGTGCCTCAGAAATGAAGTTTGCCTTACTGACCTCATAGGTGCCCATAGAAAATACCACCTGCAAAGATGCTGAAAAAAAGAGAAATTGCTAAACAAATGAAAGATTTCAAAAGCCACATTATGATGACTAGATCCTAGAGCAGTAGAGGTGGCAGCTTAGTGAGTCCTTACTATGTGCCAGGCACTCTGCTAAATGCACATGTCAGCTCAAGGCTTTGTGAATTGTGCGTGATCATTAACTGGTGATGAGGCGCCTTACCAGATTTAAGTACTTCTTGGTGCTTGGTATGTCTTTCATGAATCATACAGCAGCAAAGAAGGTTCCTGGGACCTTCAGGGCAGGAGCAAACATTACCTGAGAGCTCCCAGTGTAAAACAGGCTCTGTTCTAACCCTTTAATATTTATTTATTGATTTGGCTGGGCCAGGTTTTGGCTGCGGCACATGGGAGTTTGATCTTCGTTCTGGTATGTGGGATTGTTAGTTGCGGCACTCAGGATCTTTTAGTCGTGGCATGAGAACTCCCAGTTGGGGCATGTGGGATCTAGTTCCCTAACCAGGAATTGAACTTGGGCCTCCTGCACTGGCAGTGTGGAGGCTTAGACATGGGACTGCTAGGCAAGTCCCACAATAACCCTTTAATAAATTTAATAATGTCTCCATTATCTCCAATTTAAAGATGAAGAAACTGAGGCTTTTTGCCTCAGGTAGAAGTAGCACAACCAGGATTTGGACCAAGGAGAGCTGGCTCTAGAGTCTTTTCTTCAGCACTCCATTAGTTCATCTCTTGAAATCAATAATGAGGAGGGAGGAGGAGGAAAGAAGGAATAGGAAAAGAAGATGAAGGACAAAATAATTAATGTATCCTGTGGATACCACCATTTAGTTCAACAAGCATTCTCTGAAGAACTTACTATGGGACCTTCCTTGGGACTAGGCACTTCTGGGCCACAGCCCATTCATGCCCTGGAAAAGACCAGGTTATTTCTAAACAGTGTGATAACACTGTAAAACAGGAAAGTCCGCTGGTGCAGGACAGAAATTCCTGTGTTCCCAAGTATGTACTAAAGTGGAAAGTTACTGAGTTTAAGTGACTGGCCAGTAGGGCACAAGCCCATTCAGTCACAGACCGGCTACTGTGGATTCCATCTCTACTCTGCTCCCATAAAACAAACCTTGTTTAACTAGGCTGTTCTGCAAAAGTAACAGTTAAATACATTTACAGCCATACTGCTTCCCGGTGGCTCAGCCATAAAGAATCTGCCTGCCAAGCAGGAGATGCGGTTTCATCCCTGGGTCGGGAAGATCCCCTGGAGGTGGAATGGGCAACCCACCTAAGTATTCTTGCCAGAAAATCCCATGGACAGAGGAGCCTGGCGAGCTACAGTCCATGGGGTTGCAAAGAGTCGGACAGCACTGAGCCACTAACCAACAATAGCTTTACTGTGTTTGGACTCTGCTTCCAAGACCGGAAAACAGTCGGGCAAACTTTAAATAAAAAAGATTAAGTAACGTAATTACAAATTAAAATTTAAAACGTCCACCAGTAAAATAGTTTCTACTTTTCACTGTATGCCTGAAAGTTTTCACAGTAGGATGGCTGGAAAATATATTCTACTCAAATCTGCAGAATAAGGACTAATCTCCTACAGGCGCCAGTTCATTAAACTGCCTAATGGCAGCTATGGAAAAGTAATAGCCTTATCCCCAAAGCTTTTGCTCTTTAAACAGATAACGAGCAAGTGCGTTGCAACAGAGGCCAAAAAAGCCTGTCCCCAGGAATTCCACTGGGGCAGCGAATTCTAGAGGGACCGCCAGGGAGGTTCCCGCTCCCTGGGTGGGACCTAGTAGCAAAGCCACGTGGGGAGGGCTGAAGGGGCCTTTAGGGCTGGGGAGGGGGACCATCCGTCAGGGCAGGTCGCGGTCTCTTCGCCCCTGTCCGCCAGCGGCGGCAGGGAGGAGCGCCGAGAACCAAAACTCAGTTGTCGCCAGTGCCGGGGCAGCGAGTCTGCGCCCGGTGGGCGGCTCCCCACCTCTCGGGAGGATGCGGACGTGGGATGCCCCAGGGAACCCTCACAGCCCGGCAAGCACGAGGAGCTCCAAAAACAAAGCGAGTGGCGGGGGGAAAGGGAGGGCGCGACCAGCGAGGGGCAGAGCACACGCGGTGCTCCGAGCGCGGGCGCCGCCTGCGAGCCCGACCGGCCAGCCTGGGAAGGGCGCGCGCCTGCCGGCGCCCGGTGCCCCTTGCCAGGTCCTGGACACCCACAAAGCCCGAAAATTCCCCTTTCCTACGGGGCGGAGATTTGAGAAAACCCAAGTCGGGGTCCGCGCAGCAGCTAGAGCCGGGACTGGAGGCTGCGCGTTGCGCGGGAGGCTGAAGACTTTTCTTTTGGGGGGATAAGATGGCAGGTCCGGGGAAACAAAGGAAACTTGGGCACGGGCCTGGGAGCGGAGTGTGCGGCTCACGAGTTCGCCCCGGGTCCTGTGTGGGAGTCACTGGGCGGCCTGCGCCAGCCTGCACACTGCCCGCCCGGGGAAAACATAAAGCATCCCTCCGGGAGCCGGCGGCGCCGGCCGCCCACCTGCCGCCCCGGGGTCTCCGGGCCGGCGGAGGGAGAGGGCGCTGCGAACGCGGCGGGGGCCGGGAGGCAGAGAGGAGGGGAGGCGGCCGGCGGGCGCGCGCTGGGGGCGGCGGTGGAGGAGGGGAGCGCGGGTGGGCGGGCGGCGCCACGTCACGGCTATTGTGGCTGGCCCGGTATATAAGGTCCCGCCCGCCGGCCGCGCTCCCCACCTTGCCTGCACCCCGCCAGCGGTCCTTCGGCACCCTGCAATCCAGCGAGACGCGCTGCGCACCGACGGAGCGGACATGGGGAGAGCGATCGTAGCCAGGCTCGGACTGGGGCTGCTGCTTCTGGCGCTGCTCTTACCTACGCAGGTGAGGTGCTGGCGCCCGGCGAGGCTCAGGGGCCGCGCCCGAGGCGGGTGGGACCGCCCCCAGGGAACGGTCTGCGCCCCCACCTTCGGTTGTGGATCCGAACCAGGAGAGAGAATCTAGCACAATCTGATCTGGGGCGAGAGGGGGCGGCAATTTGGAGCCCACTTTCCACTTCCTGGCAGGCTGTCCCCACCCTTTCGGCAGCCCCGAGAACAAAGCACCTCCACGCGTGGGCTAGGAGGACCTTGCCCTACCCCAGGTTTCGCACAGCCCTTCACAGGCTGCCTGACGCCCACCGCCCGCTTTCACGCAGAGCGGGAAAAAATGCGCCCCCCACCTCTGGAGCACCCAGAGACCTCAGGCCCTTCGGGGAGGTCGTCCCCGGATCCCACGAGCGCCCCGCTTCCCTGTACGAGTGTCTTCGCGTCCCCTAGCGCGTCACACAAAGAGAGAGAAAGATCCCCCTCGGGGGGCGCAGCTCTCGCCCATCCTCCTCTCAGAGCTAGTTCGTGGATCCCGAGCAAGCCCCAGTCACTGACCCTGTTAACCCACCTCAGTCCCGCGTGTTCGGGGCTGAAGTCTAGGGGGGACCCTCTCCTGACCCTGTGCTCTCCTGGGCACGACCTCACAGGTCACCAACGGAACCCTCTGCTAGCCAGATTGGCTATCTCTGGACAGGCGGCCGATGGGACATTTGGGTCCCGAGTCCCCGCCAGGCTTTGTCCCTGTCCCCGCGGCCTCCTCAGATCCTCTGTCCCGGGAACACATCTTGCCCACGGTGTCCGGCGGGTGGGTGCGCGGCGGCCGCGAGGGAGGCCAGCGGCGGCTGAGCCTGAGAGACCGAAGGTGGGGGGCGCTGGGAGGGCAAGAAGGGGCATTTGTCTCCGGTAGCTTGGACTTGGAGGGTAGGTAGGGGTGCCCCAGCGGTGGGGTCTCCATCGCCTTCCGTTGGGGCTTTCTGAGGAGGGTCCCCTGGGCACTTCTTCCGAAAAAGTTGGGTGCGCCAGGTCCCCAGACATCCAGCCGCCGGGCTCACCTGGGAGCGCAGCCTGAGAGAGGAGCGCTCCTCGTCTTCCGCTCGGCGGACCGGGTAACTGTACCCTATTGTTTTGCGGGTCGGCTGCTCTCCCGAGCCTTTCTCGATTCCTCGGTGGGGGGAGGGGCGTGGCCACTGGAAAAGCTGGTCTCTCCCACCCCGCCCCGTCTCCTTTCCCAGCCAGATTCAGTCCCATACCCCTAAATTTCAGAGGGTTTGAGGTTAAGCAAATAAATCTTTGGTAGCTTAGTAGGGAAATTTATGTTTACTGTCAATTTCATATATTAACATTAGTTTTTTTCGTTGGTGCAGAGGACCCTTTGATTCTCCTATGGATGCACTGGGCTCAGGTCTGTTTTTTTTTTAAACTCACCTGATGCACCAAGGCTTTGTTGGATAAGAGATTACCTTCAGGGATCCCAAATCAGGTCTTGCCCCCAAATAAGGAGACCTGTTTTAAATTGTTCCCTATATTATTAATGCTTTCCTTTTACTGGGAGTGCTTTTCTTCTTGGTAGCATACTCTTTTGGGTAGGTGCCAAATAAATATATTTGATTTCATTGAGATTTTAAAAATTAGTCTATTTTAGATAGGCTTTATAAAATTCCTAGTCGATATTTGCTGAATGTCCTTATGGGTTTTACAACAAAAGAAGCTGGGTTTTCTACGGATTTACAACAAAGGATAAAATGGTTTTATCTTTGAATTAATAGGTAGCCAAACATACATGTGGCCCAGACCTGCTTGGTGCCAGGTTCTTGTCCCGGCTGTAATCAGAAGCCCTTTAAAACCCTCTCTTGCAGTGAGAGCTGAAATCTACCATCTGCCTTTGTTCCCTGACAAAGGAAAGATTACCATGTGCCCTGCTGGACTGTGCATTTTATGACTTGAAAAATAGTGTGGTGAATGATGCCACTCAGGCACTGGGGTGCTGGGGGACCTTGGTCCTTGGCCACAGTGCTGGGCTTAGTGACCAGGCAGGAGGGCTGCTGCTTGTGAAACCAACATTAAACCTTCTCATCTGTTGTGAAGTCATTCCGACTTTATGATGCTTTGGGTGAGATCATTTTGCCTTAAGGCAGAGGCTCGTTATATTTTTCAACTTAAGACAAATATTGTGGCCATTTTTGAGAAGGGCTGTATATAATTTCCAGACTTCAAAGGAGCAGATAAGATACCCAGGGCCCCTTAAGTTTAATGCAAAGTTGTATTAAACAGGTAGGTGAAAGTTACCCAGCGAATTCATGAAGACATTCAATTCTCAAAACATATGTCTCAAATTACCGTATTTTAAAATCCAAATTATTAGTGCAACTTTAAAATCTCCCCCTTCTTGAGAAAGTAGAAGAAGCCTATTTGTAACACCAGTAAGTCGGTATAATCACAGAAAGTGGGTTAGGTACCTTGGTTCCTTATTACTTTATAAAGAATTAAGGGTCAAGTCATACACTTGGGAGATACATAGTTATTGAAGAACATTTCTGCTTGCTTGTTTTTAGTTATTGTTACTTGCAGTCATTAATCATCACTAGGTAGTTGTTTTTGGAACTAAAGGATCTTGGTGGGACTAAGAAATTCAGAATGAAATGATGTGGGTAAGGGAATAATGGAACAAAAACCTCAGACTGTATCATCTATCTTAATGGCATATTAAATGTATGTGGAGAGACAACTGTAATGTGGAAATTGATCAGTGTGACTTTTTATATATTTTAGACTTACTCAAATCAAACAACCGTTGTAACACCTTCAAGTAACTCCTCCCAGACTACCTCACCTGCCCCTCATCCAGCCAATGCCACCACCAAGGCAAGCGATGGTACTCTGCAGTCAACAGCCAGTCTCTTTGTGATCTCGGTCTCCCTTCTACATCTCTACTGTTAAGAGACTCAGGCGAAGAAACATCTGTACTTCACCATCTTCTAAATCCAGTTCAAATGGCATCTATACATCCTGTGTGACAAAGGAAAAAAAAAAAAGAAAAAGAAATCTTCATTGAATAAATCTGCTAACTCCACACCTTATTTAATTGACAGAAATTATTGAGGATCCCAAATTTGTTTGAAGAGCATGTGAAGGGTTTGACTAGATGATGAATGCCAATATTAAATCTGCTGGAGTTACCTGTTCAAGATGAAGAGGGACAACACCCAAAATTAGTTGAGATGATTTCCTTAAATGTGGCTTAAGAAGTATGGACACATAAAGCTCTACCTTGAAAATGAGAATAGATTTTATCTTACTTAGAGATAAAGAATGGGCTGTGGAACAGATTCAGTTTGCATTTGGTTCATTAAATTTATAAGGCCATAAAACAATTAGGTAAAACAGAAAGCTTTTGTGATTCTATCTGTATGTATATTAGCAGGAACTTCCAGGAGTTACTGTAAATTCTCAAAGTGTTGTTTCAGCAGTACTAATTTAATGCTGACATATGATAGATAAAATTTTATGTTAAGCTATCAACTGTTCTCTTGGGAACTGAACTTTTCCTCTGGGGCTTTGGGCTGACATTGCATTTGACTTTTTATACAGTGCCAGGGCAAAGATGGATTAATCTACCCCAAATTCAAGCATAATGAATACATTTTGCTTACATACTATTCCTATTCAAAAAGAACACTAGATTCATTTGAACAGATAACAAAGAATAGAATTACATTGCTGTTAATGAATTTCAAAATATTTTTTATTTCTGCATACATTGAATAACTTTTACAGTTTAAAAAATGATCTGTTTCGAAGGTAAAATTGACAAATTTTGAAATGAAAAAGGCTAATATGTGAAGGAGCCAAACTGTAAATCAAATATTTGTGAAGTCAATACTGGAGCTTGCTTACATTGAATTTAGAAAAACTTTTATACTCTTTTCTGTAAATACTTCTTTTTAAACTGAATCAGAGTAGCCACATTTGGAACACTTTTTGTTATCATTTGATATTTTTAGATAGTTAGAACCTGGTCCTAAGCCTAAAATGGGCTTGATTTTGGAAAGTAAATCTTTTCACAACTGCCTTGATGCACAGCAACCTTTTTAAAAATAGACACTCCCTAAAGTCTTTTGTTCACATGGTCACACACTGATGCTTAGATATTCCAGAATCTAATATGGCCACAGTAGTTTTGAAAACCAAAGTCATTTTTTTTCCCATCTTTAGAAACCAACACTGGACTAAACATCCAACAGATCTCAAGCTACTGTGTGTGTGAATGAACATTCCCTTTTGTTTCACACCTGAATGCTGTATATCTGTTTTGGATTGTATATTGTGTTTGTGTATTTATGCTTTGATTCATAGTAACTTTTCATGTTATGAAATTGATTTGCATTAAACACAAACTGTAAATAAAAAGAGATGGCTGAAAGAGCAATCCATTGAATTATAAGTTTTTCCCAATGCCTGGAATACTTTGTGAGTTTGTCATGGTTGTATGAGTATTTAAACCACTAGGGACATACCTCAAGATTTTCCTGTTAAACAGAACATTACAGTTAAGCTGTTTTGCACTGGCAGCTAGCAACATGTCTTGATTGAAGAATTCATCTAAAAGCTGACATCTTTCAGGCTTTAAGTGGGCATCCCTTACTCAGCAACTATTGAATGCCAGCTATGTGTCAGGATACTGAAGTTTTGATTGAATCCTGGACTTGCTCAACAAGGCTTTTTACTATAATTGAGAAAAAGAGTATGCATAATGACAGATAGGCAGTATACTGGCAAGTAGCGCTGTGAAGAAAACAGGCCAGAGTGGCAAGTCATGAGCTGTGATTGACTATGGATGGACATTTAAGCTGAGGTATGGAGGATCTAGAGGGAAATTCCTGGTGGGGGGAACAACACACGCTAAGTCCTTAAGCCTGCTTAATCATTGGCACTATTTTCATATCTGTACAGGAGGCCACATTTCCATCTGCTCCTTTAGTACTCCTGAACTCTTTTGACTCTTATTAAAGTGTAGTCCTGGACTTCCGCTGCTTAGTTGCTCAGTCATGTCCAACTCTTTGCAGCCCTATGGACTGTAGCCCGCCAGGCTGTTGTCTGTCCATGGAATCTTCCAGGCAAGAATACTGATGTGGGTTGCCATTTCTTAACTTCACGAGATCTTTTCAAACCAGGCATTGAATCTATGACTCTTGTGTCTTGTGCACTGGCAGGTGGATTCTTTACCACTAGCACCACCTGGGAAGCCCTGGACTTGCAGCTCTAGCCAGAGAAAGGCTGGAATTTGGTAGTAAGTTTCTTGATCAGAAGAAATGTTGCGTGGGTCTCCATGATGGTTGGTAGGATTTTCTGTGAGTCCAAGGATAGTAGTTTTGGTAGACACATTGTATGCGGGGAAGGCAAATCCATATTCAGAATAAGTGTTTATTTCTTTAAGAATAAAATGCTACCCTTCTAGATGATGTGGTCCCATGTAGTCAATATTCCACCTGGCTGATCACCTCAAGCAATGGAGCGTATAAGGAACTTGGTGTTGGTTTCTGATGTAGCAGATTGAGCACTCAGCAGTGGCTATGACCAGATCAGTCTTCACATATGCCAGTGTTGCTGGGACCACGCATAATCTCTGTCCTGCCATGTGGCCACTTTGTTCATGAGCTGAATGATAACCAGAATGATCGGGGTCTGTATCCACGCAACTGGCCATCTTATCCACCTGATTATTAAAATCTCTCTTTGCTGTGGTTACCTTTTAGTGAGCATTCACATGGAACACTAATATCTTCAGATTCCCATTTGGAGTGGTCTATCCACATATCTTTCTCAGCCTGCCTTGTCACCAATTTTCCAGTCATATTGTTTCCAAGTCCATCCAGCCAAACTGTTGGCCACAGACCACGAGTTAGTATAGATTTACACCTCTGGCCACTTCTACTTTGAAGCGAAATGAACAACAAGGTGCACTGCTTTTAATTCTGCCCACTAGAGGTATTTCCCTTTACCACTGTCCTTGATGGGTGTCCCAGAAAGGGGTTGTACAGCTGGAGCTGTCCACTTTGAGGTGTTGCCTGCTTATTGTACAGCACCTTCTGTAAGCCAGGTCCAAGTTTTCTCTTCCTCAGTCAGCTGGTCATCATTAGCTCCTCATGAAGACAAAGGTACAGACTAGGAGAGAGATGGTAATGTAGCAAAAATATGGCCCAGGGGCATTTGGACCACTTTCTCCTGTAACTTACTAGTATATTAAGTTCCCTACATATGAACTTTCAAATTGTGAACTTTCGAAGATGCAAACATGAGGCTTACTAATGAAGAACTGATAGAATTAGAGGCCCAGAGAAAGGACAAAGAAAAATGAGAGGAAGAAGTAACTGGATAACTGAAGACATTCATGATGCAGGAAATGGCAGGGGATTGTGTTTATTGGAGGAGCTACTGTTGGTTCTGAGGCACAGGAACCAAACTTGGAATGGTACACGAAGGTCTCAGCAGCCATTCAGAGTGCAATCCAGTGCTGCCATGATGAGAAAAAAGGAACTACTACCTGGACATCGCTGGATCGTTTTTTCAAGAGGGTAAATAGAAGGAAATGGAACCTGTGCCATCAACATCAGGCATGAATGAAATTATAGCTTGCCCTCCACCTCCTTTGCTAACAATCCTTTGGCTCTACCATCTCCCACTTCCTCTCCCTCTTCCAGCCAGTAACTCCTCTTGCTTATTGACTCAGTGCCAGCCCCTGTATGCCAGCTGTTGTACTGTACTTTTCAAGGCACTGTACTGTAAGATTAAAAATGTTTTCTTTTTTTTTTTATGTATTGTGTGAAAAATATAAACCTATGACAGTACAGTACTGCATAGCCAATTGTGTTCATTGAGTACCTAGGCTAATTTTGTTGGACTTACAAACAAATTGGACTTATGAACATACTGTCAGAACAGAACTCATTTCTATGTAGGTGACTTACTGTATGTATCTTTAGGGCCTCCTGAAGCTCAACATCATCCATGCCACCTTCCTTTGACAATGGGTGCTATTGTGCACAGCCAATTTTATGAGTTGATGATTAGACCACACCCAGGTCATCATGGATAGCTCAGGCTGCATGGTGGTCTGGGGTTACACATTCAGTCTTTTTTAAAAAAATATTTATGTGTATTTGTTTATCTGGCTGCCCTGGTTCTTAGTTGTGGCACACGGCATCTTCTGTCTTCGTTGTGGCATACGGGATCTTTTAGCTGTGGCGTTTGAACTCTCAGTTGCAGCATGTGAGATCTAGTTCCCTGACCAGGGATCACACTCAGGCCCCTTGCCTTGCAAGTTCAGAGTCTTAGCCACTGAGCCACTAGAGAAGCCCCTCAACCCCCTCAAGCATTCAGTCTTTACTAAAGCCCAGCAACAAGCCCAATCCTGTTTCTTCAGGAAGGGTTGCTGCCTGCAGAGGATGGCAGAGCTTTGCTCTGAAATCTTGAAACAGACTATTGATACCAACCCTCAGTCTAATATAAATTTATAGAAAAGCAATGAAAAAGTTGAGTTTAGTTTTTTAAGAAGTAATCATCGATACTCATGGAGGATGAAATATAACTAGTTTTTCAACTGTTCTTTGAAAATAGCTTTAAACAAACATGAACTGTTTTATTAGAAAAATACCCAAATTTCTATTTTGGGGTTATACTCTAAATATTCATGCTGAAATACTAGTCATATAATTTATGGCTAAATTGAGTAATGAGTAGCCATTTTATGGGTGTCTCTCCAACTAAGTTGAGCCTTAGCAGATAAAAGCAGATAATTTAGAGAAAGGCAGATAGTTGCTATGTCATAGGGTTAAGATGAGAAAAATCTGTTTAGAACTAAACATATTCTAAACACACACATCCAATGCCACTGTCCTTAAAATAGAGCTCAAATATTTAGGTAGCTGAAAAGTATGTGTTTTTTGTTTCTCATCGACCTTATTTGGGGTTAGTTTGATTATTTTTGGATTCTTTCCTTAGTATAAAGGGAGTATTTTTTCTAACTTTGGTAGGATGGCACTTTTTGAAACAACACAATCATCATCATGATTTACTTGTCAGTTTCTCTTCAAATTAAATCTAAATTTAAAATCATATGCATTTCTAAGAAACTTTAGGAAGTTTCCATATTTATGATTTTGCAAAGAAATCTCTTTGTGAGCCCAAAGATTTAACTGTTATGCCTGTTAGCAACTGGCAGATGTTAAGGTTTGTGGAACCTAACATTCTAAAGGAGATCAGCCCTGGGTGTTCTTTGGAAGGAATGATGCTAAAGCTGAAACTCTAGTACTTTGGCCAACTCATGCGAAGAGTTGACTCACTGGAAAAGACTCTGATGCTAGGGATTGGGGGCAGCAGGAGAAGGGGACGACAGAGGATGAGATGGCTGGATGGCATCAGCAACTCGATGGACGTGAGTTTGAGTGAACTCGGGGAGTTGGTGATGGACAGGGAGGCCTGGCGTGCTGTGATTCATGGGGTCGAAAAGAGTCGGACACGACTGAGCGACTGAACTGAACTGAACATGTCCAAAACTGAACTCTTTACCTCCTCTCCACAGACCCGCTGCTTCTCTATTCAGAGCACCTACCTGCCAAGTCATTCTCATCACAAACCCAGGAGCTTCCTTCCTCCTCTCTCCCAGTCTCCAATCAGCCACAAAACCCTGTCACTTCTGAATCAGAAATGTCTGAGCATCCTGCCTCTCTCCTCACTCTGCTGCTTTCCCCTGACTCGCATCCTCTGTCAAAGCCATGCCCCTCTGCCCTTAGTCTTTGCACCATGTGGCGAACCTCTGAAATATAGATCTGATCATTTTGTTCCTAACTTGAGAAGTTTGGCTGGCTACGCTTGGCTGATGGAAGATAGAATAGAAACCTCCATTCACAGACCATAAGGCTTTTCCATGGCCTGGTCCCAGCCCACCTTTTCAGCCCCATTTTCAGCCACACTGCATTGCCCACTGTTCTCTGAATCAACAGTGTCTTTTTATGCCTCCATGGCTTTGAATGCCTCCATGCATCCAACTGAATATCATGGTTAAAGGCGTGGGTGCTAGAGCCAGGCTGCCTCAGTGTGGCTTCTAGCCCTGCTATGACTAGTGAAAGGAGCCCAGGCATGGACATAAATTCTCTGTGGCCCAGGAGTCTTGTCTGTAATGAACTTGATAATAAAGGTACCTATCAATAAAGTTTTAGAAGAGTCTGGTACATTGTTAGTACTCAATAAACACTGGCCAGCATTCTTTCTTACTAATGTGTGGACATTGCATTGGCTTGTCTATGCCCCTTGAAGGCAGGAGCTTTGCCACATTTCACTTCTGGATTCCTGATGTGTGGCTGAGAGTAGGTGCTCAGTTAATACTGAGTTAGTAAAACAGCCAGCAGTGGTATCTTAGTAGTGGTGTAATTGGGGGAGGAGAAGGAAATCCTTTGATACTATATTAGGTCTTGGGGGGAAGCACAAGAAGTTAGTTAGGGCTATTTCTAAACAGGCTGGTCCCTAGTGGCAGCTCAGCTTTCATCAGATAGCCAACCTGCTTATCTGCAACAATGGTTCTCAACTCTGACTACATATTAGAATCACTAGGGAGGCTGTTTAAAAAGGTGATGCCTGTCACCTTTGCCTACTTAGAGGGTTCTGATTTAATTGGTCTGGGTGGAGGTTAGTCATCAGTAGTTTTAAAAAGCTCCCCAGGTGATTCTAAAGTGAGCCAAATTGTGAAGCACGGGCCTGAGAGCAGCTTTGGGCAGCTCTGCTCTCTTAGACCATTTGGCTGGCAGGGGCTGGGGAGTCAGACACAGACCTGGCTCCTGGCTTCAGATCCCTGTGACTACCAAAGATGCTCACAGCAGGGTTAGCTGTGCTTGGAGACAGGTAAGGTCACTTTAGTCCATTGTTTGGCTTTCTACCCAACTCAAAAAGGACACAGAGACTCATGCTAGAGTCCTCTGGTTCTAGCGCCTCAGTCAGCATCATAAGTAGATACAGGTGCCAGTCCTGGTTCTGAAAACTTGCTCCATGGGCCCTGGAAGCCTCTGTGGGCTTTAAGAGGATTGGGCTTTTTGGAGATATTTTCTAGTTGAAAAATATAAAGATTCCATCCAACTTAAATTCTGTGATTCAGATCCCCGCCTCCCCCCCACCCCCAAGCTTTTGTGAGCTTGTCCTCACATCCATGAAAACACTGGTTCAGTACTCCATGCTGAGTCTACAAAAATTAATGCAAATTCATTGTTATTACTTGAGGAGATACTGGGCATTCATCATACTCATTTGTTCTGTTACTCGGTTGTCATTTTACATTCTACTGCATTTTCTGAAGACTTGGGAAAGGATTCTCTTAATGATAGATTAGCATAGTCTAATTGGTAGTTGCTGTTCATTTTAAATGAGATTGCAACAACTTCGAACTGTTTGACTGGGCTTGTGAAATGTGACACAACCCTTGTTGAGGCTTGGGTGTGAACGCAGTGAGGAAAGTTTCCCTTTTAGTCTCATCATTGACACTATGTTTATCAGTATGCATTTGTTTTTGTGTTTATTTATTCTGTGTTTTATTCCAATTAAAAAATTTTTTGAGTCTGCTTATAGAAACATGCATTATACACCAGGTTACAAGTAGATGAGGAATTTGAGGTAGAGGATAAATAAGGGTAGAAAGAAACTGAATTCATGGATAGGATTTGAGAACGCTTGTCGTAAGGTCATGAGTAGCTCCTGTAGTCACTGGAAAAAAAGAGCCATGATTAGAAACAGAAGCTTAATTGCCTGTGCATTTAAAATATATGAGTAAGCCATAAGTACTGTGTTCTGGGGAAAGCTTCTAGTGTGGATATGTAGGAGGAGGCTTCTGGGTGAATACGGTCAGTGACATAGCAAAGCATAATTTAGTGGACATTTTTTTCAGCAGCCAAAACACTTTAAACCAAATCTGTGCCTCTCTAGTTGAATATTTATAGGGAAAAAATAAACACCCAGAATATTTAGAGGAATATATGGCCAATGTGCTGCATGAATATTCTTTTTTGTAATTGAGCTTTTTAAAAAAAAACATATTTATTTGGCTGCACTGGGTCTTAGTTGTGGCACGGAGGATCTTCGATTTTCCTTGTGGCATGAGGGTTCTTTAGTTGTGGCAAGTGGGGGATCTAGTTCTCCTTGGGATTGAACCTGGGCCTCCTCCATTGGGAACTTGCAGTCTTAGCCACTGGACCACCAGGGAAGTTCCATAATTGAGCTGTTTATATAAATTAAGCAGAAAATAATGGCAAATGGCATGTATCAGTAACTCTCCTAAAGGCTTTTACAGATAATTTGTCATTTAATACTTGACATATATCTAAGGAGCCTAGTCCATATTTCTAAGGGCTACAGTCCATAGGGTTGCAAAGAGTTGGATACTACTGAGTGACTAACACATTGTCCTAGTACTTTGTCCTAAAATAATCTTAGGACAAATACTGTATGGTATCACTTATATGTGGAATCTAAAAATTACAGCAAACTAGTGAATGCAACAAGAAAGAAACAGACCCCCGATGCAGAGAACAAACTGGTGGTTACCAGTGCGGGGAGGGGCAGTACAGGGGTGGGGGATGGGAGGTATGTGATGGGCTCAAGGATATGTTGCACAACACGGGGAATATATCCAATGTTAGTAACAACTAAAACTGAAAAGTAACCTTTAAAATGAGTATAAAATATTTTTAAGTTAAAAATAAAATGATCTTAGGAGCTCGGAGGAAAAAAAAGACATTCCATAGCTTGCCCAAGGTCACGCCATAGTGAACTGGTATTCGAAGCCATATCCTGGGGCTCCTTCCTCTTAGCCGCTGCACCATCATCACTTCTGTTGAGAGTCTGGGCTCATCTTCTCGGACAGAATCTCGGAGTATGGCTTTTCCATTTGCTATTTTTTTAAAAATGCATACGTTTTTACAACTTGTAAATACAGTAAATCTGACACCATGTCATGAAAATAAAGGAGAGTGCTCAGGGCTGAACAACAGCCATGGCATGCCCACGCTGGGGTGTCAAACACTGTGATACAGGCCACAGGGGTCTGTGGTTTTCCAGTAGGATGTGAAGGGACCCCCATGAGGTACATGGGGTGGGGGCAGATGATGAAGGAGAAAACTGAGCAGGCTGTGCCTCACAGCCTTTTCCTGTCCACTTCCCTCTCCCCCCCAACCCCCTCCCAAGCAGAGTACTGCCATGGTGATCTATTTCCTTTTTAGGGTTTATGTCTAAATGTCAATTAGGCAAAAAGTTCCAAGGCAAAACAAGTAGAAAATTAGTGTTCTCTGCCATTGCAACCACAATAATATTTTTCAATCTCCAAATTTACTGCTTCTTTCTGATTATGTAAGCAGTATATGTTCATTGCTAAAAATGAAGAAGAAAAAGTACAAAGAAGAAGGTTCAAGTTATCCTACCACCAGGAATACCTACAACTTGCATCTTCCAGTCTTCCTTCGCCCCCGCCCCCATGCATTTATACAGGTACTTGTACATACAAACATATATTTCAACAAAATTGTTTTATTACATGCCTTTTAATATAATTATTATTGCATCATTGGTCATTTCTGCAACATGTTTTAAAAATATCTACATAACATATTCTTCAGGTGACTTATACTTAATCTGTGTAAGTATCTTCTACTCAAACCTGTTGTTGAATATTTAGATTGTATCCAATGTTCATGCATGCATGCTAAGTCACTTTAGTCGTATCCAGCTCTTTGTGACCCTATGAACTGTAACCTGCCAGGTTCCTCTATTCACAGGAATCTCTAAGCAAGAATACTGGAGTGGGTTGCCATGCCCTCCTCCAGGGGATCTACCCAACCCAGGGTCATTCCTGACCCAGGGATCAAACCCACGCCTCTTATGTTTTCTCATTGGCAGGCAGGTTCTTTACCACTAGCCCCACCTGGAAAGCCTGCCCAATGTTCTCCCAGTTATAAATAAATATTTTAATAAATATCTTTTAACATAGTTCTTTGCTTAGATCTCTCTTTCCTTTTTTGAGGGGGACAGATCAAACCATTTTACTGAGGGGCTTTGGAGGAGGGTTGATGGGCTGGGAGGACAATGAGATTTCCTTACTTGGATCACTCCAGCTTCACAGTTGCTGGAAAGCTCTGTTTCCTTGTTTTTCCCTCCAAATCTCTTCATTGGTATTTCCATTTTTTAAAATTTTAACTTGACATTTTTTAAATATAAATTTTGATTTTACTTTTTAGCTGTTCCTTATTGGAAAAGACTCTGATGCTGGGAGGGATTGGGGGCAGGAGGAGAAGGGGACGACCGAGGATGAGATGGCTGGATGGCATCACTGACTCGATGGACGTGAGTCTGAGTGAACTCCGGGAGTTGGTGATGGACAGGGAGGCCTGGTGTGCTGCAGTTCATGGGGTCCCAAAGAGTCGGACACGACTGAGCGACTGAACTGAACTGTGACATGTGGGATCCTAGTTCCCCAACCAGGAATTGAACCTGCACACCCTGCGCTGGAAGTGTAGGGTCTCAACCACTGGACCACAAGGGAAGTCCCCCTGTTTCCTTTAAGTGAATTCTTAGGAGTAGGATTTTTTTTGCGGATGTTGTGTCCTCCCTTCAGGACCCAGCAACTCATTTCCCCACTTCTGAGGGTGTGACTGCTGACAGCTCACAACGGATCCCTTCCCAAGACCTCCCTTGGCTGAAAGACGTTGCCTCTTACTAAGACTCTGCCTCCTCTGGGCAGTTCACATCTGGTGGTTGTGGTTGTGGAGGTAAAAAGGCCCAGTCTCCTTGACATGGTCTCAGTAAGCTCTGGCGGCCAGCCCAGCTCTGGCTCCTGGGATCAGTTCAGTTAAGACGCTCAGTCATGTCCGACTCTTTGCAACCCCGTGGACTGTAGGACGCCAGGTTTCCCTGTCCACTGCCAACTCCTGGAGCTTACTCAAACTCATGTCCATTGAGTTGGTGATGACATCCAACCATCTCACCCTCTGTCGTCCCCTTCTCCTCCTGCCTTCAATCTTTCCCAGCATCAGGGTCTTTTCTAATGAGTCCGTTATTCGCATCAGGTGGCCAAAGTATTCAAGTTTCAGCTTCAGCATCAGTCCTTCTGATGAATATTCGGGACTGATTTCCTTTAGGATGGACTGGTTGGATCTCCTTGCAGTCCAAGGGACTCTCAAGAGGCTTCTCCAACACCACAGTTCAAAAGCATTAATTCTTTGGCACTCAGCTTTCTTTATAGTCCAACTCTCACAGCCATATGTGACTAGTGGAAAAACCATAGCTTTGACTAGATAGCCTTTTGCTGGCAAAGTAATGTCTCTGCTTTTTAATATGCTGTCTAGGTTGGTCACAGCTTTTCTTTCCGGAGCAAACGTCTCTTACTTTCATGGCTGCAGTCACCATCTGCAGTGATTCTGGAGCCCAAGAAAATAAACTCTTGTCACTGTTTCTAGTGTTTCCCCGTCTATTTGCCATGAAGTGATGGGACCGGATGCCACGATCTTCGTTTTCTGAATGTTGAGTTTTAAGCCAGCTTTTTCACTCACCTCTTGCTCTTTCATCAAGAGGCTCTTTAGTTCTTCACTTTCTGCCATAAGGGTGGTACTATCTGCGTATCTGAGGTTATTGATATTTCTCCCAGCAATTTTGATTCCAGCTTGTGCTTCATCCAGCCCAGGATTTTGCATGATGTACTCTGCATATAAGTTAAAGAAGCAGTTGACAATATATAGCCTTGACGTACTCTTTTCCCGATTTGGAGACAGTCTGTTGTTCCATGTCCAGTTCTGTTGCTTCCTGATCTGCATACAGATTTTTCAAGAGGCAGGTCAGGTGGTCTGGTATTCCCATCTCTTGAAGAATTTTCCACAGTTTGTTGTGATCCACATAGTCAAAGACTTTGGCATAGTCAATAAAAGCAGAATTCGATATTTTTCTGAAACTCTTTTGCTTTTTTGATGATCCAGCGGATGTTGGCAATTTGATCTCTGGTTCCTCTGCCTTTTTTAAATCCAGCTTGAACATCTGGAAGTTCATGATTCATGTACTGCTGAAACCTGGTTTGGAGAATTTTGAGCATTACTTTACTAGCGTGTGAGATGAGTGCAATTGTGTGGTAGTTTGAGCATTCTTTGGCATTGCCTTTCTTTGGGATTGGAATGAGAACTGACCTTTTCTGTGGCCTGTGGCCTGTGGTCACTGCTGAGTTTTCCAAATTTTCTGGGATCTGGTAGGGCCTTTGTTTCTGATGCATCACAGCCCAGCTGGTCTTTTTGCCCAGGACCACTTCCCCCCCTTCATAGATGTTGACTCTCAGGGCATCTCCCTACCACCTCTGCACATGAT
Organism: Capra hircus; assembly: GCF_001704415.2. NCBI lineage: Eukaryota > Metazoa > Chordata > Mammalia > Artiodactyla > Bovidae > Capra > Capra hircus. The sequence goes on from NC_030816.1 coordinate 30,330,221, forward strand.
CTGTCTGCATCTGTTCCCCTGGGAACCTGACCTAAGACAAAAATGTTACACACAGTTTTAGAGAGTTCTAAGTAGTGTTAAAACAACAGGGATATATCCTTGTTAATAGTTCAAATCGGTGGGCCTGTCTGCAGAACTGAAAGGAGGTTAGAGTGGTAGTAGCCGAGACGGGGACGGGGAGAGCAGTGTAAGATGAGTGTACAGTTTTGCAAGGGCCAGACCATAAAGGACTTTGCAAAGTGTCACACTGGGGCATGGCAGGAAGCAGATGACACACCAGGTTGGGTAATGTGAGGACGGTTCAGTGACGAGATGACTTTAAAAGATGTGGACAGAGTTTAGTAAAGGTTGATAGGCATAGACATTATCCCTGGTGCTAGCAGGGTGCCCTTATTGACCAAAGCTTGAAGGAGCAGGTACTGGAACTGAGCTATTCACTGTGTGGCGAGGGCTGCCTGCCAGGAGCTGTGGCTTTTCAGTACTGTGATGCAGTCATCCTGAGGTGACTGGCAGAGGGGAAGGCTGGGGAAGGTGCCTCAAATTTATCCTCCTTCCACCCTCCAGATCTCCTATTGGTCCCTTCCATTTGCCAGGCCCTCCTGGCAGCCAGAGAGCATGTTCCATTAGGTCAGCCTCTAGGGACAGAGTGGACGGGGTGAGGCTGAGTAGAGAGTGAACCGGGAGGAGCAAACCACAGATCTCCAGCCTGGCCATGGACACAACCTTGGATTTACCCTAAGAGCAGTGCTGTTAGAGGCTGAATGGTGTCCATCCTCTCACCCCACCCCCATTTATATGTTGAAATCCTAAGCCTGGTACCTCATAATGTGACTGTATTTGGAGATAGGACCCTTAAGAGGTAATTCAGGAAAAATGAAGTCATATGGGTGGGCCCTAATTCAGTGACTGGTGTCTTTATGAGAAGAGATTGGAACTCAGACGTGCACAAAGGGAAGATGGTCTGTGGACAGAGAAGTTAGCACGTACAGGTCAAGGGGCGAGGCCTGAGAAGAAATCAGCTCTGCCAGTACAGTTTCCAGAACTGTGAGGAAATTATTTTCTATTGTTGAAGCCACACAGCCTGTGGTGTTTGGTTATGGTAGCCCTAACAAACGAACCCAAAAGGAAAGTCACTGAAGGTTGGGGGTGGGGTGGGGTGATGTGATTAAATGTTTATTTTGGAAAGATGCAGCTGAGAACTGATTAGAAAGTGGTCAGGGTAGGTACAGCTCAGTTTAGTCCGTCATGTCCGACTTTTTGTGACACCATGGACTGCAGCACACCAGGCTTCGCTGTCCATCACCTACTTCTGGAGCCTGCTCAAACTCATGTCTACCGAGTCGGTGATGCCATCCAACCATCTCATTCTCTGTCATCCCCTTCTCCTCGTGCCTTCAATCTTTCCCAGCATCAGGGTCTTTTCTAATGAGTCAGTTCTTCGCATCAGGTGGCCAAAGTACTGGAGCTTCAGCATCAGTCCTTCCAATGAATATTCAGGACTGATTTCCTTTAGGATGGACTGGTTTGATCTCCTTGTAGTCCAAGGGACTCTCAAGAGTCTTCTCCAACACCACAGTTCAAAACCATCAGTTCTTTGGTGCTCAGCTCTGTTTATAGTCCAACTCTCACATCCATACATAACTACTGGAAAAACAATCGCTTTGACTAGACAGACCTTTGTTGACAAAGTAATGTCTCTGCTGTCTAGGTTGGTCATAACTTTTCTTCCAAGGAGCAAGCATGTTTTAATTTCATGGCTGCAGTCACCATCTGCAGTGATTTTGGAGCCCCCAAAATAAAGTCTTGTCACTGTTTCTACTGTTTCCCCCATCTATTTCCCTTGAAGTGATGGGACCGGATGCCATGATCTTAGTTTTCTGAATGTTGAGTTTTAAGCCAACTTTTTCACTCTCCTCTTTCACTTTCATCAAGAGGCTCTTTAGTTCTTCTTTACTTTCTGCCATAAGGGTGGTGTCATCTGTGTATCTGAGGTTATTGATATTTCTCCCAGCAATCTTGATTCCAGCTTGTGCTTCATCCAGCCCAGGATTTCGCATGATGTACTCTGCATATAAGTTAAATAAGCAGTTGACAATATACAGCCTTGACATACTCCTTTCCTGATTTGGAACCAGTCTGATGTTCCATGCCCAGTTCTAACTGTTGCTTCTTCTACCCTATTCTGCAGGGTAGGTGCAGATACACCAAAATAGGAGGCTACTCTGTAATTCAGGTGAGAGATGAAGAGACAGACTCCACCCCTAGTAGTGGAGAAGAAGTGGATTTGAGAGATATTTAGGAAATAAAATCAATACATCTTGATAATGGATTGGATATGTTGGGTGAAGGAGGAGATGTAAAAAAATTTATTGATCAAATATCGATTGAATACATACTCTGTGACAGCCACATTATCTTCTAGAAACTGAGGGATATAGATTGTCACTGTTTCCACTGTATCAGTGAATGGCTGGTGATCCCTGAAATGGGAGACCTTTGAAAAATATGTTTTCAACTGTTCTTTTACTGATGTATATTTAAATGGTTTTAAGTGTTTGTATATATAGACAGACACACACATGTTTAGTGCTATTACACACAATGAAATAGTAAGCAATTTCCTCTAAATTAGGTATAATTGATATACAGCATTATGTTGACTCCAGGTGTACAACATAATGATTTGATATTTGTATTGTGAAACGGTCACCCCAATAAGTCTAGTTAATATTGGTTACCAGATATAGTCACCAGAATTTTTTTCTTGGGTTGAGAAGTTTTAAAATTTACTCTCTCAGTAACTTTGAAAAATATGCAATACAGTGTTATTAACTGTTGCTGTGCTGTACCTCATGTCCCCATGGCTTATTTATTTTATAACCAGACGTTTGTACTTTTTGACTTTCTTCACCCATATTGCCTACCACCCACCCTCTGTCTCTGGCAACCACCACTCTCTTTTCTGTATCTATGAGTTGGCTTTTTTTTCCTTTTTAAAGATTCCAAATAAAAGTGAGATCATATGGTATTTTTCTTTCTCTAATTTATTTCACCTGACATAGTACCCTCCGGGTCCATTTATGTGGTTGCAAATGGCAAGATTTCATTCTTTTCTGTGGCTGAAGAATATTCCTGTGTGTGTGTATGTGTGGTGTGTGTGTGTGTGTGTATGTGTGTGTGTGTGTGTGTGTGTATGTGTGTGTGTGTGTGTGTGCGCTGCGTCCTTTATTAATTCATCTGTTGATTGTTAGTTGTTTCCATATCTTGGCTATTGTATATAATGCTGAACATTGGGGTGTATATATCCTTTGGAGTTAGTGTTTTTGTTTTATTCTGGTAACTCTCCAGAAGTGGAATTGATGGATCATATGGTTGTTCTATTTTTAATTTTTTGAGGAACTTCCATGGTATTTTCCATAGTAATTGCACCAGTTTACATTCTTCATAGTGTACAAGTGATCCATTTTCTCCACTTTCTCACCAACACTTATTTCTTATCTTTTTCATTATACTCATTCTAACAGATGTAAGGTGATATTTCATTGCGGTTTTGATTTGCATTTTTCTTTTTTTTTTTTGATTTGCATTTTTCTAATTAATGATGTTGAACATCTTTCCATGTACATTTTGGCCATCTGTATGTCTTCTTTAGAAAAATGCCTGTTCAAATCCTCTGCCCATATTTTAATTGGATTGTTTGTTTTTCGTAATTAAGTTGTATGAGTTCTCTACATATTTTGGATATTACCCCCTCATTGGATATATGATTTGCAAATGTTTTCTCCCATTCTATATACAGACATATAATAAAATGCTCTCTCTATGTACATACAATATATATAACATATAGTCCTATATTCTGTCTATGTAGAATACATTCAATATATTTATATATGTTCTATGTCTATGTCTCTAGCTATCAGCTATATGTAACATATAAAATGATCAATAGAATCATGATCAATAGAATGCCAACATTAAGTAATTTAACTTATTGTATACTTCCAAAGATTATTTCAAACATTTTCTTAAATAACCAGGTATTCCTGGACATGAACTATTCTGTAGGTTAATATCTGTTAACATCTACAAAACATAGAGTTTGGGGTTTTAGAATGTTTGATCTTCACCCGCATTCTCTGTCTCTGGTGAACACTTTCTGGCAATCAGACTATGCCATAGGATAATTCTATCTTTCTGTCTTCTCTGAGGGAAGTATGTGTTGGTTAACTTTCTGTTTGGCTGCAAGACTCATTCTCTGCTTTTCTCTGCCCTGCTCTGTGTCCCGCTGTGCTGCCTTGCACGGGCTTCATCGCTGGATGCCCTTGACCTCTAGCTACCGGTTGGGTCAGTTAATGGAAGGCCCTGGCAGGAGGTGGGAGGGTGGGAGGAGAGGGCTGAGGTATTTACTTCCTTAGCAACCGGGCTTTAGTCTGGTCAGTGGGGGCCTCCCTCTGTGTGCACTCTTCCGCAGGCAATTCTCTCCCACTCCAGTAACACTGTGGACCTTGAGGGAGGTCAGCACTCACTGCTGCTGGGCTGTGTGCTTCACTTTCCTTCTTTGGGTCCCTTAACCCTGCCATTTTTGCAAGTAACTCCTTCATTCAGTTTGCTTCAATTAAACCTTTTTGGTGTACTTTCGGTGTTTTCAGGGCCCTGCCTGTTACATGTTTGTTTGGCTCACCCCAAAGATCACAGTTAAAAGGCAGGGGACCCTCCAAGACGTCTCAGTCTACCCTCTCACATTATCTGATCTGGTCCCTCTCTTGGTCTGTAGGATGTCTCCAGTGGTCCTGAGTGCTGGCCATGGTGGGGACTGGCTTGCAATAAGCTTGTACTCCCTGAGCCTGTACTGAGCCAACATGACTTATTGTAGCCCATGATTGGTTCCTGCCCAGAATTAGAATGGGAAAGTGACAAAGCCCCTCATGGAACTCCTGGCAGATTTCTCCCCATTATGATATACACAAAGCCACTGTTTACAGTGGAATAGCCTGTCCCTAAAACTTATTGACTCTTCATATAGAACATGGATCCAAGAGGCACGGTTTCCATTTATTATGGAGGAGGAGTTTTAGCATATTTATTATTATATTATTGATATATATAATATTATTATATTATATTATTCCAGTTCCAGTTTAGTCACTCAGTCGTGTCCGACTCTTTGGGACCCCATGCATTGCAGCATGCTAGGCCTCCCTGTCCATCACCATCTCCAGGAGTTCACTCAAACTCATGTCCATCAAGTCGGTGATGCCATCCAGCCATCTCATCCTCTGTCGTCCCCTTCTTCTCCTGCCCCGAATCCCTCCCAGCATCAGAGTCTTTTCCAATGAGTCAACTCTTCACATGAGGTGGCCAAAGAATTGGAATTTCATCTTTAGCACCAGTCTTTCCAAAGAACACCCAGGACTGATCTCCTTTAGAATGGACTGGTTGGATCTCCTTACAGTCCAAGGGACTCTCAAGAGTCTTCTCCAGCACCATAGTTCAAAAGCATCAATTCTTCAGGGCTCAGCTTTCTTCACAGTCCAACTCTCACATCCATACATGACCACTGGAAAAACCATAGCCTTGACTAGATGGACCTTTGTTGGCAAAGTAACGTCTCTGGTTTTTAATATGCTATCTAGGTTGGTCATAACTTTCCTTCCAAGGAGCAAGCGTCTTTTAATTTCATGGCTGCAGTCAACATCTGCAGTGATTTTGGAGCCCCCCAAAATAAAGTCTAACACTGTTTCCACTGTTTCCCCATCTATTTGCCACGAAGTGATGGGACCAGATGCCATGATCTTCGTTTTCTGAATGTTGAGCTTTAAGCCAACTTTTTCACTCTCCTCTTTCACTTTCATCAAGAAGCTCTTTAGTTCTTCTCTTTCTGCCATAAGGGTGGTGTCATCTGCGTATCTGAGGTTATTGATATTTCTCCCGGCAATCTTGATTCCAGCTTGTGCTTCATCCAGCCCAGCGTTTCTCATGATGTACTCTGCATATAAGTTAAATAAGCAGGGTGACAATATACAGCCTTGATGTACTTCTTTTCCTATTTGGAACCAGTCTGTTGTTCCATGTCCAGTTCTAACTGTTGCTTCCTGACCTGCATATAGGTTTCTCAAGAGGCAGGTCAGGTGGTCTGGTATTCCCATCTCTTTCAGAATTTTCCACAGTTTATTGTGATCCACACAGTCAAAGGCTTTGGCATAGTCAAAGGGACTATGGTTTCAGTGTGTCTGGCCTCTGATCCCCTCTCGCAACACCTACCATCTTACTTGGGTTTCTCTTACCTTGGATGTGGGGTATCTCTTCACGTCTGTTCCAGCAAAGCACAGCCGCTGCTCCTTACTTTGGATGAGGGATGTCTCCTCAGGGCCACCTCTCCTGACCTTGAACGTGGAGTAGCTCCTCTCGGCCCTCCTGCGCCTGTGCAGCTGCCGCTCCTTGGACATGGGGTTGCTCCTCCCATATTATATTATTATTGATCTATTATTATCTGGAAATATCTTCACAAATAATTATAGCGTCAATTTCTTTTTTAAATTTTATTTATTTATTTAATAGGAGGATAATTACTTTACAATATTGTGATGGTTTTGGCCATATATCAACATGAATAGGCCGTAGGCACACATGTGTCCCCTCCCTCCTGAGCCCCCCATTCCTCCTCCCTCCACAGCCTATTCCTATAGGTCATCACAGAGCAATGGCTTTGGGTTGGCTTTGGGTTCCCTGGGTCATACATCAAACTCCCACTGGCTATATATTTTATATATGGTAATGCATATTTTGCATATGTTTCAATGTATAGCAACATAATGTGTATGTTTCAATGTATAGCATCAATTTCTACCTTGACATCTTAAAGTAACTTTCCTAAAAAACAAAAAAAGACCCTTCCAAATTATCAAGAGAAATTGTCAAGGATTTTGAGTTGGATCCTTAAGTGATTAACTTTGTGTGAAGATATTTTTTAATTAAGAGATTTGTTGATTCCAGTAGAGAGGGAAACAACAACCCCAAAACCCCCAAACACAAACCTTTTTTTCTCTTTTTGTCAGTTTTATTTATTTATTTTTACTTTACAATATTGTATTGGTTTTGCCTTACATTTACATGAATCCACCATGGGTGTACATGTGTTCCTCATCCTGAAACCCCTCCCACCTCCCTCCCCACCCCATCCCTCTGGGTCATCCCAGTGCACCAGCCCTGAGCACCCTGTATCATGCATTGAACCTGGACTGGTGATTCATTTCACATGTGATAATTTACATGTTTCAATGCCATTCTCCCAAATCATCCCACCCTCACCCTCTCCCACAGAGTCCAAAAGACTGTTCTATACATCTGTGTCTCTTTTGTTGTCTCGCATACAGGGTTATCATTACCATCTTTCTAAATTCCATATATATGCAGTATATATAGTATACTGTATTGTATATATAGTATATATATACAGTATATATAGTGTATAGACAGTATATATATATATATATATATAAACAGTATTGGTGTTTTTCTTTCTGGCTTACTTCACTCTGTATAATAGGCTCCAGTTTTCATCCACCTTATTAGAACTGATTCAAATATATTCTTTTTAATGGCTGAGTAATATTCCATTGTGTATATATACCACAGCTTTCTTATCCATTCGTCTGCTGATGGACATCTAGGTTGCTTCCATGTCCTGGCTATTATAAACAGTGCTGCAATGAACATTGGGGTACACGTGTCTCTTTCAATTCTGGTTTCCTTCGTGTACATGCCCAGCAGTGGGATTGCTGGGTCATAAGGCAGTTCTGTTTCCAGTTTTTTAAGGAATCTCCACACTGTTCTCCATAGTGGCTGTACTAGTTTGCATTTCCACCAACAGTGTAAGAGGGTTCCCTTTTCTCTACACCTTCTCCAGCATTTATTGCTTGTAGACTTTTGGATCGCAGCCATTCTGACTGGTGTGAAATTGTACCTCACTGTGGTCTTGATTTGCATTTCTCTGATAATGAGTGATGTTGAGCATCTTTTCATGTGTTTGTTAGCCATCTGTATGTCTTCTTTGGAGAAATGTCTGTTTAGTTCTTTGGCCCACTTTTTGATTGGGTTGTTTCCTTTTCTGGAATTGAGCTGCAGGAGTTGCTTATATATTTTTGAGATTAATTCTTGGTCTGTTGCTTCGTTTGCTATTTTCTCCCATTCTGAAGGCTGTCTTTTCACCTTGCTTGTAGTTTCCTTTGTTGTGCAGAAGCTTTTATGTTTAGTTAGGTCCCATTTGTTTATTTTTGCTTTTATTTCCGATATTCTGGGAGGTGGGTCATAGAGGATCCTGCTGTGGTTTATGTCGGAGAAACACTAACCTTTAAATACTAGATTTATTTTTGGTATAGTAGGGAGAAAGTGAATACAGGAAAGTATGTGGGGAGTTATAATCACCTGGATTTTCATAATTAGGATAAATGTTAGCATTTTGCCATATTTGCTTCAAATCAATGTTTTTAAAAATTTGTTTTATTATTGTTATTTTTACTTTTTGACCTTGAAAATGCCTTTAAAAGTCCCATGGGATCCTCTCTCAGGTCCCATTTTCCTCCCATATTCCTAGGAGAAATTATTATAAAGAATTTGGTATGTCTCCAATCCATGCTAAGTTAATGCATACAATAATTTATTTACTTTGACATCTATGAGTATTCTATTATACAATTACAACTCAATTTATATGCCTAATTTCCTGCTGATGGACTTCTAGTTTTTTTCCAGTTACCCTGCTGCAAGCAGTGTTGACATGAATACGCTAGTCTGTGTTTCACTGAGCACTTTTTTTCCAGGGTTTATACCTAAACATGGAGTTGCTGGCCCATGGGGATATATTCATTTTCAGCCCTACAAGATAGCTAAAACTGATTATTTTAGTCAATTAGTTTACTCTGACCACATGTGTAGCTTGAAACAACAAGTAATAGTATTTGTTGTGTGTGTTCCAGTTTCTAGGACTGTGTAGCAAATTCTTCCAAAATACAGTGGCACAGAACAACTGTTGATTATGCTCACAGATTCTGGGCAAGGTACAGAGGTGTCTGGGGCCTCAACTGAATAAAGCAAAAACTGAAAGTGGAATCATTCAAAGGCGAGTTCATTCACATTTCTGGTAGTTGATGCTGGCTCTTAGCTAAGGGAAGCCCTAGCTGGACTGTTGGCCAGAACATCTCCATGAAACCTCTCCATGTGATCTGGGCTAAATCATGATACAGTGGCTAGGTTCCAAGGGTAAGGGGAGATGGGAAGAGAGAGCGAATGAATTAGGCAGAAGCTGTGTCATCTTTTAAGACCTATCCTTGGAAATAATGGAGTCACTTTGCATCCTAGTCATTAGAATCAAGTTACAAAAGCTGGCCCCTTTTTAAGGGGTGGGAACAGAGGCTCCTTCCTAGCTCTCTATGGAGAAATGTCAAAGTCATACTGCAATAAAAACATGGGGGGTGAGAAATATATTGGTGCAGCCATCTTTGAAAATCTGCTACACTGTATTTTATTTTTTCTTTTTTATAGTAAAATGTCATTTTCTGCTTATAAAAGTAATACTAATTGCAAAGAAAAATTCAGAAAAATGCAGAAGAGTATAAAGAAGAAAATAAAGCCTATCAACTAGCCCACCATCCAGAAATAGCCTGAGTTAACATTTCTTATGCATGTCCACACATTTTTTTGGAAAGTAAAATCAGACCATGGTATACATATTGCATCTTCATTTAGCAAAATAGCACTGACCTTTTCATTATCAATTAATAGAGCTCTATACCATCGTTTAAACAATGATACCTTCCATTATATACTGCCTTCATTTATCCAATCTCCTCTTTATGGACACTTGGGTCATTTTAAATTTTCACCATTTGTCTGTATGTCTTTAAAATGTATATAAATGGTATTATACTGAATGAAATATTAAATATTGCTCTTACCCACTAAAATTATATTTTCAAGAGCTAAGTTGGTATGAATAGTAATCATTCATTTTAACATCTATAAGTTAAAATTCTGTTATTCAGTTATAGAGTTATATTACAATTTATGCATCTAATTTTCTGCTGATGAACTTTTAGGTTTTTCCCAACTATGTTACTACAGACAGTGTTGAATGAACATGCTGTCATGTCTCATTGTACTTTTTCTAGTGTATTTTTGTGTTTATACCTAGTCCTGGCATTGCTGGATCATGAGGTCTTCTCATTTTCAGCTATACTAATAGCATAGCCATTAGTCACATGATTATTTTAGTCACGTGACTTATTGGCGTCCACTTCGCTGCTGGATGGATTTCTGAGGTTTCTCAGCGAGGTCTGGCATTTATTAGAGTCAGTGTGCCACTTCAGTTCTAGATGTATGCTCATGAATGGTGGGTGACCAGAATGAATGATTTATAATCACATGCAAGAATGAGAGTAGGCAGAGCTTTGATAATATCTTTGTTATATAGTATTTCAGTGTTTTGTTTGAAAATATTTTTAAAATGTCAGAAATATGAAGGTGTCATGCCTTTTTCACTTATTCAAGAAATATCTTGCCAAATATGAGTTAAACAACAATACTTTTTTATGCACCTTTGGCATAAAATCACTAAAACTGGTCTAAATAAATCTCAGAAACAGATGGCGTGAAGTCCCCTAGAAAAGTGACTTTATATTGGAACAGAAACACTACTGGTCAGAGACCAGACAGTCATAACTGGTTTGACTCTCAAGATTTTTCCTGTTCTCTTGGTTCCTTTTGAACAATATTGCTGAGTTTGATTGCAAAGGGGGAACTTCATCAAAGTCCTCTAGTTCCTTGGATCACATTACGTAGGATCCTAAGATCCTAACCTGTGTTCACAATGGTACCTTTTGTCTATAAATCTCAGTACATATTTAAATGGATATTACTGGAAGGTATTTATCTGCCTACAAATGGCTTAGTGTTTCTTTTCTTTTCCATTGTGGGTTATTACAGAGTATTGAATATAGGTTCCCTATGCTATACAGTAGGACCTTGTTGTTTATCCATTCTGTGTATAATAGTTTCTATCAGCTCATCCCAGACTCCCAAGTCGTCCTCTCTCCCCCTCTCTCCCCCTTGGCAACTGCAAGTCTTTTCTCTATGTCTGCAAGTTTGTTTCTGTTTTGTAGATAGGCTCACTTGTGTAATATTTGAGATTCCACATATAAGTGATATCATATGGTGTTTATTTTCCTCTTTCGGACTGACTTCACCTAGTGTGATAACCTCTAGGCCCATCCTTGTTGTTGCACATGGCATTATTTCATTCTTTGTTATGAGTAAGATTCCATTGTATATATTACTACGCCTTCTTTATCCATTCTTCTGTTGATTGACATTTATGTTTCTTCTATGTCTTGACTATTGTAAATAATGCTGCTATGAACATAGGAGTGCACGTATCTTTCTGAATTATAATTTTGTCCAGATATATGCGGATGGCTTAGTGTTTTGATTTTCTGGCAACAAGTTGGCATTATTTCTCTTCTCTCCTGATCATGTTCTATACTAAGCACGAGACACAGTACTAGATACTGTACCCAATACTGTACTAGATACAGTTTTTAAGTGCAGTAGTTGTCATTTAATCTAGTGCCAGTTAAGATTTTGTTTTATATTTGCTACAATTCCTTTCTTGAACCTCAGTGTAAGATGAACCGAAATCCTACTCTTTGTTTCTGCTTGTGTTCAGATTTTAAAAGAAAAGGGAACAGGGCTACTTTTAGATTATAGTTTCTATTTAGAGTGGAAATATTTTCACTGGTTTGTTCTAGCCCTGGGAAAGAAACCAGATTGCCTCTGGCTAAGGGTTCTTGGTTAACCAAGTGAATCCTCTCAGATTTTGGGTCCCTGGCATGCATGACTGAGCCACTAGAATCTATGTGCAGCTAACTTCTGGGAGTGAGATAGGGCTGCTGAAAAAATGTGAAGCAAAATTCCAACATGGAAAATTACCCCACAAAGAAGTGACTTGTAACTTAAGATATGATGTCACCACCTAATTTTCTATAATTCCATTTGTTATTGACCCTGTATAAGGATCCTCTTTGACATTTTTAAGCATTCTGCTCTCTCTCTCTTTTTAAAAAGACTTTTCCTGGGCTTCCTTGGTGGTTCAGTGGTTAAGAATCCACCTGCCAATGCAGGAGACACAGATTTGATCCCTGATATGGGAAGATCCCACATGCTGCAGAGTAAATAAGCCCGAGCACCACAACTGTTAAGCTTTGCCCTAGAGCCTGGGAGCCACAGCTACCAAGCTGTGCCTTTACTGACGCCTGCAAGCCCAAGAGTCCCCACTCCACAAGAGTAGTCACCTCAATGAGAAGCCTGCGCACTGCAACTAGAGAAAAGGCCTGCAGAGCAATGAAGACCCAACACAGCCAGAAATAAATTAATAAAATTATTAAAGGCTTTTCCTACTTTGTGAAAAATGATTACAAATAAAGATGATTGAAGATCATAAACTATAAAAGCAACCATGAAGAATGACCTCTAGGAAGCTCTCAAAACTTGTGTTTCAGGGTCATTCTTGAATGATTCATCATAAAAGCAAATTTCCCAGACAATATTAATAAAGACAAATCTTGAGGAAATCCAAATAAACAAAACGTCCTTTTCTAATAGAAAATAAATTTTATTGTGAAATATGTTTAACATAAAATTTGCCATCTTAAGCACTTTTAAGCTCCCAGTTCTGTGGCATTAAGTACATTTTACATTTACCCTCTCTAGAACTTTTTCATCTTGCAAATCTGAAACTCTGTCCATTGAACAAGAACTCCCTACTCCACCCTCCAACCCATGGCAACCACCATTCTGCTTTCTGCTATGAATTTGACTACTGTAGATCCTCGTATAAGTAGAATCATGGTATATTTGTCCTCTGCTGACTCTCTTATTTCATTTAGCATAATGTCCTCAAAGTTCATCCAGGTTGTACATGTATCAGAATAGCTTTCCTTTTTAAAGCTGATATTCCATTGAACATATAGGCCACATTTTGCTTATCTATTTATCCATCGATGGACACTTGAGTTGCTTCTACTTTTGACCAACAACAAATAATGCTGTTGTGAGCACTGTGTACAAATATCTGTTGGAGTTCCTGCTTTCAAATCTTTTGAGTATACACCCAAAGTGGAAGTGGAAATGTTAGATCATATGGTAATTCTATGTTTAATTTTTTGAGGAATCACCATACTGTTTTCCATAGTTGCTGTATCATTTTACATTCCCACCAATAGTACACAAAGGTTCCAATTTCTCCACATCCTTGCTAACACTTATTTTCTGTGTGTTTTAATAATAGTGATTCTTAAGTATCAAGAGTCATGGACATATTTAATGCCAACACATGTATAGTTATATTATCCTCTTGAAAGACATTTATTTTTTCACTGTGAAAACACAGCTATGATCAATAAAATCTTTGTGGTTGTGATTGACTGTAAGCTTGTATTATATTACCCAAAGTTGAAGTACTGGATTAAAGGTGTATATATTTATGGTATTTGCTGCCATTTACACTCTGAGAGTTTCTAATAGCTGCATACTAAACAAGACCAGCTATTACCAAAACAACTTTTTATTTTGCCAGTATGATGGTCAATAAGTGATATCTCATTGCTTTTATTATATTCTTGAAGGGAGAGAGTTAATATCTTTTCATCTTTTTACTTCAACCCTCAGTCAAATGGATTGAAAATTGCTGATGAGTAGCTTCCCAGGGCGGAGAAAGCAATGGCACCCCACTCCAGTACTCTTGCCTGGAGAATCCCATGGACGGAGGAGCCTGGTAGGCTGCAGTCCATGGGGTTGCTAGGAGTCAGACACGACTGAGCGACTTCCCTTTCACTTTTCACTTTCATGCATTGGAGAAGGAAATGGCAACCCACTCCAGTGTTCTTGCCTGGAGAATCCCAAGGATGGGGGAGCCCGGTGGGCTACCATCTCTGGGGTCGCACAGAGTCGGACACGACTGAAGTGACTTAGCAGCAGCAGCAGCAGCAGCAGCAGTTTTCCCAGGGAAAACTAGAGTTTCATTACCAAGATAAGGATGAATATATATTGCATAGGCAAAAGCAGCATATTTTTATAGTTTAATTTTCACTTCTGATTCATCTAGAATTTATTTTAATGGCTTCATTATTTCAAATGGTTAGCTGGTTGTCCCAACATTGTTCACAGAGTAGTCCCTCTTTTCCCCAGTGATTTTAAATGCCATATCTATTATATTTTCAATTGTGTGGATTTGGATTTGACTCTTTTTTGGAGTATGCATTTTGTTCTATTTATTTGTCTGTCAGTTCTTACGCTAGGAGTACATTGCTTTACTTACTATACCTTTATATTTCAATTGCCCATGGGACAAGCCTACTCATTTTTTCTTTTTTTCCTCCCTAGAAATTTCTCACTAGTCTTACATGTTTATTCTTCTAGAGAAGTAATTCTCAGTGTTGGCAGCACATCATAATCACTCAAAGAGCTCTAATAAACACTTTGTCCTGCACTCAGAAGTCCTAATTTAATTGCTCTGGGATTCATCCTGGGAAAAGAGAGTTGTGAAAACTCTTCAGATGATTCTAATATGTAACCAAAGTTGATGGTGATTCAAGATGAAATTTAAGACTGCTTGTTCCATTTCTGTTATGATTGTGGTGTGTATTTTATTGCAAACTGAAAGTGAAAGTCGCTCAGTTGTGTCCGACTCCTTATGACCCCATGCACTGTACAGTCCATGGAATTCTCCAGGCCAGAATACTGGGGTGGGTAGCCTTTCCCTTCTCCAGGGGATCTTCCCAACCCAGCTCTCCAGCATTGCAGGAAAATTCCTAACCAGCTGAGCCTGTATTGTATTGAATAATAGATTAATTTAGAGGTAATTGACATCATTGTAATAGTATGTCTATTATAGATTCACTTACAGTTATTTGTTTGAAAAAAATCAGAAAGAAATTTTTACTGACTTAAAGAAAAAACGTAAAATAAAGGAATTCCTGAAAGGATGTGGAGGGGCTCACAGATGTGAAAAAAAGCTGAAGGACTGGATTTTACAGTCCTTAAAGTCCTTACAGTTACATGAAAAGAGCCAGAGCACTTATAGTGATCTGCAGCTCCACCCAAATTCCTCAGCTCCACCAGCTTTCTGTCCGAGGCTCAGTTTTCAGATTCTGAGAGAGAATTCAGTGATCTTCACTTGGGTAACTTGTTTACCCCTTGGCTGAAAAAGGGCTGGACACAGACGTAACAGGCATAACAAGTCTGCACACGGTGGGGCAGGAAACCCACAGAAAGTGAAAGTGAAAGTGTTAATCGTTCAGTTATATTCGATTCTTTGCAACTCCATGGACTATAGCCCACCAGACTCCTCTGTCCACGGAATTCTCCAGGCAGGAATACTGGAGTGGGTTGCCATTACCTTCTGCAGGGGAATCTTCCCGACCCAGGGATCGAACCCCAGTCTACCACTTTGCAGGCAGATTCTTTACTGTCTGAGCCACCAGGGAAGCCACAGAAGAGGAAGCAGTTGTTGTTCCAGAAGCAGAGGGCTGGATGTTCTGGGGGACAAAGGCAGTGACAATGACAAGGGTCACAAAAATAGGTGTGCAGTATACCCGTGTAAGCAAGGCATTCTCTCCATTTATATTGCCTTCAGTGTTTCTTGGTGTTTGTGGTTTGCTTAATTTGTACACCACTTATTTTGTTTATTTCGAAGTGTTTTATGCATTTTGTTTCTATTGGGAATATCATCTTTTTTTTTTAAACTGATATTGTCAACATATAAGAAAGCTTAGTGTTTAAAAAAAATTTCAGCTTTATTGAGGTATAATTGAGAAAGCTTTGTGTTTAATGCTAATGTGACCACCTAACAGAACTCTCTAATGGTTTTAACACCTTTGCAATTCAACCCGTCATGTTTTTCGGGGAGATAGTAACATCCGAAAAACGATAATTTTGTTTCTTTGTTTCCAATACTTTGTACCTCTTTTTTCCCATTTCTGGTTGTTTGACAAGGACTTCTACAACATTAAATCATAGACAACCTTAGCTTATTCATTATATTTATGGAAATAATTCTTATATTTAATTATTATATTTTAAATTAAATATATATTTAATTATTAGATTATATATTTTTAATATATAATTTGTCATGTTTAAGACATCCTTGTGTCACTATTTTTTAAACTTTGGTTTTAATTGTCAATTGAGCACAATATTGTTGTTGTTGTTGTTTAGCTGCCGAGATGTGTCCAACTCTTTGGCAACTCCATGGACTATAATCTACCAGGCTCCTCTGTCCATGGAATTTCCCAGACAAGAATACTGGAGTGGGTTGCCATTTCCTTCTCCAGGAGATCTTCCTGACCTGGGGATCAAATTAATTGGCAATTGATGTGGAATTTTTAAAATGACTCTTAGAATCTCTTAATGATGTGATTTTTTACCTTGAAAAATTATGATGATGAATTTTATTAATAGAATTTGTATGCTGAACCAGCTTTACATTTTTGAAATGAACTCTACTTGGTTTGGTATACTATCCACTTAATCTAATGCTGGATTCACTTGGAAATGTTTCACATAAGATGCTTGCATCAGTATTTATACTTAGGGTGTTTTGTAAGTGATTTGTAATTTTTTCCCTTTGTTTTCAGCACTATGCTGGCTGTCAAAAATATTTGGAAAGCTTGCATTCTTTTACTATGTGCTAGAATGATTTAAATAGCATAGATAGAAATGTTCTTGATGATTTCAAGGAATTCACATGTAAAATCATCTGGACCTGGAGCTTTTAAAAATGCTTTGTCAAGATTCTCCATTCATTCCACCATTACTCAATGGACTAAAATTTAATAATTTGTATATTCCTAGAAAATTCTTAGCTGCCTTCAGGTTTTATATATATTAGTAACGTTAAATGAAGTATCCACTAACAAATATCTTTAGTTTCCTTTGTACCTGTGTGTGTGTTTTTTTTCTTTTTCTTTCTGTCTTTCTAATTTTTTGTATTGGGGAAGAATCTAACTTATATATTACCAGTATGTCCTACTGAAGGACTATTTTTGGTGGATCCCTTGTAAATGATGTTTCTTGCAAGGTTGTTTAAAATTTTACTATATGCCAGTCTCCATCTTAATTTATAAAAGTATGGGGTTGGCCAAAAATTTCATTCAGGTTTTTTGTAACATGGAAAAACCTGAACTAACTTTTTAGCCAACCCAATAGCATGCTCTAAGTTGCTTAGTCATGTCCAACTCTTTGCTCCCCTGTGGACCGTAGCCCACCAGGCTCCTCTGTCTATGGGATTTCCCAGGCAAGAATACTTGAGTGGGCTGCCATACCCTCCTCCAGGAGATCTTCCCAGCCTAAGGATCAAACTTGGATCTCTTGCACTTCTCCTGCAGCGGCAGGTGAGTCCTTTACCATGAACACACCGACAAAATGTTACTTTTTAATCTGCGGATCACTTTTAGTGTTTATGAAAATGAGGTCTAAACATTCCTGATCAGTATTCAACCATGTAAGATAGGAATTGTGACCACCAGTTTGCTTACCTCTTTGTGATTTCAAGGACAACATAAATAAGGGACAAAGCTGACCTGGATAAACGAGGCCTCATGTTAAGAATTCATTCTTTGGATTATCAGGATAAGGCTTCACCTGTTTTGTTCTACTGGTGTAAAAACAAAATTTATTTTACAAAAATTTTTATTGAAATATAGTTGATTTAGTATATTATAGAATTTCAGGTGCACATTGTAGTGATTCAGTGTTTTTACAGATTATACTCCGTTTAAAGTCATCATGAATATTGGCTCTCTTCCCTGTGCTGTGCAATATACCCTTATAATTTATTTATTTTATGCATAATGGGTTTTATACCTCTTAATCCCCTACCGCATTGAACCTTTTTTTAAACTTTTTTCTTTTTTAATTAATTTATTTTTTATTGAAGAATGATTGCTTTACAGAATTTTGCTGTTTTCTGTCAAACCTTGGCATGAATCAGCCATAGGTTTTTATTGAGATCATGTAGATTTATATACAGTTGCAAGAAATAATGTAGAATGATCCTATATTTTTGTCCACTTTCACCAATGGTAATATTATGCAAAACTATAGTATATGATATATATATCATATATTATTGTATCTATATATACACATGTATATGTATATATATACCACATCTTCTTTACCCATCCATCTGTTAATGGACTTATAGATTGTTTCCAAACAGTGCTTGTTTGTAAATAGTGCTGCAGTGAACATTCATGAATCTTTCCAAACTGTAGTTTTGTCTGAATGTATGTACAGGAGTGGGATTGCTGGATCATATGGTAACTCTGTTTTTAAAGAAACCCCATGCTGTTTTCCATGGTGGCTGTACCAAACAGCAGTGTAGGAGGGTTCCTTTTCTCTTCATCTTCTCCAGCATTTGTGATTTGTAGCCCTTTTAATGATGGCCATTCTGATTGGCATGAGGTGCTATATCATTGTAGTTTTGGTTTGCATTTCCCTAATAATTAGTGATGCTAAGCATCTTTTCATGTGCCTATTGTCTCTTTGTATTTCTTCTTCAGAGAAATGTCTTTTTAGGTCTTCTGCCCATTTTTTGATTGGGTTGTTTATTGCTGTTGTTGTTGTCAAGTTGTATGAGCTGTTTGTATATTTTGGAAATTAAGCCTTTGTCAGTTGCATCGTTCACAACTATTCTCTCCCATTCTCAGGGTTTTTTCATTTTGTTTATGGTTTACTTTGCTGTGCAGAAGCCTGTAAGTTTGATTAGGTCCCATTTATTTATTTTTGGTTTTATTTCTATTGCTTTGGGAGACTAACCTAAGAAAACACTGGTGTGATTTATGTCAGAGAATGTCTTGCCTATGTTCTCTTTTAGGAGTTTCATGGTGCCGTATCTTATATTTAAGTCCTTAAGCCATTTTCAGTTTATTTTTGTATACGGTGAGAGAGCCTGTTCTAACATTGTTGATTTGCATGAGGCTGTCCAACTTTCCTGATACCAGTTGCTTAAGAGACTGTCTTTTTCCCACTGGATATTTTTGCCTACTTTGTCAAAGATTAATTGACTGTAGGTGTGTGGGTTTATTTCTGGGCTCCCTATTCTATTCCATTGATCTGTATGCCTGCTTTTGTATCAGTATCGCACTGTTTTGATTACTGTAGCTTTGTATTATATTGTCTTAAGTCTAGGATGGTTATGACTTTGTGCTTTGTTCTTTTTCTTAAGGATTGCTTGGGCAATTTTGGGTCTTTTATAGTTTCATATGAATTTTAGGATTATTTGTTCTAGTTTTGTGAGAAAGGGCACGGGTAATTTGATAGGGATCACCTCAAATTTGAAGATTGCTTTGGATATCATGTTCAATTTAACAGTATTAATTCTTCCAATCCAAGAGCATGGGTTCTCTTTCCATTTCTTTGAATTATCTTCAGATTCCTTTATTAATGTTTTATTGTTCTCAGTGTATAAGTCTTTCACTTCCTTAGTGAGGTTTATTCTTAAGTATTTTATTTTGGAGAGATTTTAAAAGCTAACATTTTGTTGGTATGAAGAAATGCCACCATGTTAATCTTATATCCTGCTACCTTGATGAATTTGTTTTTCAGTTCTAGTAGTTTTGTGTGAAGTCTTGGATTTTCTATATATGGTGTTATATCATCTGCGTATAATGACAGTTTTACTTCTTTCATTCCAATTTGTATACTTTTTATTTCTTCTCTGACTGCTGTGTCTAGGACTTCTAATATTATGTTGAAGAAAAGTGGTGAGAGTGGGCATCCTTGTCTTGTTCCAGATTTTAGTGGGAAGCCTTTCGGCTTTTCACCATTGAGTATTATATTGGCTGTGGATTTGTCATAAATACTTTTTACGCTTTTAAGATATGTTCCCTCTATACCCACCTTGGTAAGAGTTTTTATCAAGAATAGATGTTGAATTTTGTCAAATGCTTTTTTGCATATATTGAGATGATA
This sequence comes from Capra hircus, assembly GCF_001704415.2. NCBI lineage: Eukaryota > Metazoa > Chordata > Mammalia > Artiodactyla > Bovidae > Capra > Capra hircus. Next base: position 30,350,252 of record NC_030816.1, read on the forward strand.
ATGTGGTTTTTGTCTTTCGTTTATGTGTTGTATCACATTGATTGATTTTACATATGTTGAATCATCCTGGTGAAGAATCCCACTTGGTCATGGAGTATGATTTTTTTTTATGTTGTGCTTTTTTTTTTTTTTCTGGGCTCCAATTGCAATTATCTGAGTTCCTGGAAAACCCAGTTGTTGGACTGAGAAGGAATCAATAGACTAAATTCACAGCAGTAGACTTTAGCTGACAGGTTGTTTTGGTTCAGTGTCTACATAAAAGGAAAAAGAGAGGTTTCACCTCTGAATGTCAGAACTTTCCAGGAGGTCATGATCAGAGTTCTTACTTTGTAGAAGAAGGAACTTTGTTGCAATGAGTTTAAGTGACTTGCCTGAGGTCAGTCAGCTGTTTTCCCTGGACCAGTACTACAGTCTTATGGCCACTTGAATGAATGGCTCAGTCTTGTATTTTGATTTGCAAATGCAGTCCAGCTGGATACAGTCTTGGGCAGGACTCTGATGGGTCTATCCTGAGTCATGTTCCCATCACTGGCAGGATCACTGACCACAGAAGGGTAGAGAGTACTTTGTGTTTCATCCAGTCCAGCTCACATGCCCACTTCTGGTTTGGGAGTACAGTCAGTTCACAGAGAAGGGGGGAGGATAAGGAGGATCAACAAAAACCATAAACAGTGTATGCATTAATCAATATGAGTCAAGTTTTGGCTGTGGTCCAGAGTAAATATTCCGGGTAATGTGCACACTTGGTTTTCAAGTGGGAATATTGTGGTTGGCATTATAGATAAGAAAGTCATGAACTATATAGAGGCTGCCTGACTGCTCAGAGGGAAACTCACAGGGGAACTATCTGTTCTTGGGCCCCTATGTCCCAGGCTTACTTCCTTCACTACACACTTTGCTCCTCAACTCAGGGGAACATCAAACACACTCACCCAATGGTACTGTGCAAACCAGTTAGTTCACAATAAAGGAAATAAACCTTCAATCACCACACCAGTTGTGCTTTGCTAACCATCAGAATGTTGTGTGGTGAGCAAGGGATCAAGGGAGATGGCCCCAGTGATGCTCAATGAACTTTCTTTCAAAGGGTACAAGTTGCCAGCAAGTTAGCATCCCAGTCTCTTTCTCTGCAGGATCTGGCCTTGGCACAGTATGGCTTTTCAGATCAATTAATTAATGAATTTTTGGCGGTGCTGAGTGCTGGCTTTCTTCAGTTGCTGCGAGTGGGACCTATCCTTTGTTATGGCGCACAGGGCTTCTCATTGTGGGGGCTTCTCTTGTTGTGGTGCCCAGGCTCTAGGTGCACGAGCTTGTTGTGGCACATAGGCTGAATATTTGTGGCTTGCAGGCTCGAGAGCGCAGGCTCAGTAGTTGTGGTGCCTGGGCTTAGCTGCTCATTGCATGTGGAATCCTCTTGGACCAGGGACTGAACCCATGTCCCCTGCATTGGCAGGCGGATTCTTATCCACTGCACCAGCAGGGAAGTTCCGACACTGTATGATTTTAATACTGGCCACCCAGTTCCTGCTCTGTGAGCTCTACTTTGTAGCTCCCATGCTAATGTTATCCTTTGTCAACAACTTGGTGAGGCGAAGTCTGATTTTACAAAAGCTTCAGAAGCAATATACTCCTGATTTCCTTTCTCAAGACAATTCTCACTACATAATAACATTAGCAGTCACTTACTGACTGCTTACTTGATAGCAGCACTTTTTGGCTTCTAAGGCTAGATTAAATTTTTTAACTGACAAATGATTTTAAAATTTTTGACAAAGAGATAAATGTTCACATTTTATAAAGTTAAATAGTTCTGTGGGCTTTGTTATCAAAATAGTCTGGTCTCTTACTTCCACATCCCCTATTCCTACCCAGTATGAAAATAAAATGAACTAAAAAATCACAGTGCTTAGGAACACTTGGAGTTGCTAGTCTTTTCTAGACATAAATATACCTTTATTTTTTATGAAAACATATTTTGTTATATATCCTATTTTGTAAACCACTTAAAAAATTTTAATAATAATACATGCTATGGATTAGCCAAATCTGAACTATTATACTTCAAAATTGTCTATAAACAATTGCAACTCAGCCTATAACTGTCTCCTTAATCCAAATTTCATGACTGTATTTTCTTTTATTACTTTTTATAATCTTTTGCTCTTAGAGAAGAAAATAATGTGTTACTCACTTGTGTTATGTTCTTCAGAATTCCCAGTCTGGCAATTGGTTTCTGGGAAAGATTTCAGAGTCTTTTGTGGGCATGATAATCTCTGCTTTATGGGGGAGTCTGGAAGCCCTGCCAAATGGAGAGAATAGCAGAGTGAGCCATAGCTGTTCCCCTGCTCTGCTTTTCCTTTTCATTTACTTCTAATATGTGACGCTCACGACTCAGACCATAGACTGTGCGTTGGACAATTGCTCAAAACAAGGGGGAAAAAAGAGGAGAATGGAGAATTGTGACTAAGTGGTTCATCTAGGATCATGCATGCTGCCAACATATAGGGGCAAAAGAAGTAGAAAAACCGTGTCCCAATTATTACGCTTTTGAGAGGATGAAGGCTCTGTCTCATTCATCCCTTAGATCCCTATATCGGTCAGTTCTATGTCTTTTACCTGGTAAACACTCAGTATGTATTTGTTGTTGTTTCTGATGATAATCATGATAATAGTACATGCAGTACACAATATGCAACCTCAAGAAAAGCAGATTTGCATAATTTATAGATTATGTAATTGTCTATAAAGAAAACTCAAAAGAGTTGACAGGTACTTATTAGATTTGGTCAGAAAATATAGCCAGCTTGTTGAGTGTAGAAAGTGAAGAGGAACTAAAAAGCCTCTTGATGAAAGTGAAAGAGGAGAGTGAAAAAGTTGACTTAAAGCTCAACATTCAGAAAACGAAGATCATGGCATCTGGTCCCATCACATCATGGCAAATAGATGGGGAAACAGTGGAAACAGTGTCAGACTTTATTTTGGGGGGCTCCAAAATCACTGCAGATGGTGACTGCAACCATGAAATTAAAAGACACTTAGTCATTGGAAGGAAAGTTATGACCAACTTAGATAGCATATTCAAAAGCAGAGACATTACTTTGCAAAAAAGGTCCATTTAGTCAAGGCTATGGTTTTTGCAGTGGTCACGTATGGATGTGAGAGCTGGACTGTGAAGAAACTTGAGCGCCGAAGAATTGATGCTTTTGAACTGTGGTGTTGGAGAAGACTCTTGAGAGTCCCTTGAAGCCCTGGGTGTTCTTTGGAAGGACTGATGTTAAAGCTGAAACTCCAGTACTTTGGCCAGTCATGCAAAGAGTTGACTCATTGGAAAAGACTCTGATGCTGGGAGGGATTGGGGGCAGGAGGAGAAGGGGACTACAGAGGATAGATGGCTGGATGGCATCACCGACTTGATGGACTAGAGTTTGGGTGAACTTTGGGAGTTGGTGATGGACAGGGAGGCCTGGCGTGCTGCGATTCATGGGGTTGCAAAGAGTCGGACACGACTGAGTGACTGACCTGAACTGAGTTGATTTTTCTGTAGAGTTTGTCACCCACCCCACCCTCCATTTGATAAGTATCTCTGGGTGAAGCAGAAAAGGACAACCCTTCTGCCCTGCCCATCCACAGTTTGGCAAATAATCACCACAGTATAATAAGAGATGATAGTTTTGTTAACTGCGTATGAGGAAAAGAAAATGTTGAGAACCAATCCAGAAGAAAGGATGATCCTCTTTCCTTTCAGTGTTTTTTTTCTCAAGTGGAGTTTAGATTGAAGCTGAGTTACAGCCCTGGAATAGAGAAATTTGATGGGGAACTTGAGGGCAGTCTCTAAACTTGGAATACAAGAAGGGTTAGAAGAGTCAATGCCCACAGGCAGGATTAGATCACCCTTGGGGAAAACAGCTTCTTTTCTTGGTGGCCTATGGGGAAATCTCACCCTGTGTGGGGACAGATACACTAGTAGGGGGCCTTGGAGACTCCTTCTGGATGTTACTTTGACTGCTCATGCCCAAGAGCTCCCTAAGCTCAGTTTGAATCTAGTGTGTCCCTATAGCGGCAATGATTATAATCACAGCCAAGCACACAACACTAACTGCATTGCCAGTGAGGCCATTAAAATATTGAAAAATAAAATTTGTCATTTATGGAGTTTCTGGCCTAATTTCCAATATTACACATATTTTTTCCAACCAGAAAATTTAGCATTTCAAATGAAAACAAAGCCAAGGATAGAAATGTAAAAAAAAAAAAATCACATTTTTACACTTAAACTTAATATAAATCCAAGAGTTTCTCTTTGTACCAAAACATAAATATTTTGTAGACTTAATCATGTGAAGGGAAAATTGTTCAATTTCAGTGCAGCAATAAGGAATGAGTTGGATTTATTGAATTCATGTTCTGTGTTATACTTTTATTCTGCTGAGGAAAAGACTGACAGGTTGAGAGAGTTATTAACTTCTCGTGTGTATTAAAACAACACTTGAAGGCAAATGACTATAGATAAGACAAAATCAGTATAGCTTGTGATGTTACTTTAGTTTAAATCCAGGCTGCCCTGAAGCTCAGACAGAGATAAAGAGCAAGAATAGGATGAATGTTTTCACTGAAGTTGTAACTTCAAATATTGTGAGGTTCTCAGGAGGTTATTTCCTCTCTTGGCAGGATTATAGTTAAATCAGTTCAGGCAGATGGTAATCCATCTTATTTCTAAAATTGTCCACTCAAGAAATTTCACATGATAATTTTCTCCAAGGTATTTTCTATAACCTCACTTGGTTCTTCAAGTCCTCAGGAAATATGTGCATACAATAATGAAATGCCAAGGCAATGCGCATATGTTCCTCCCACTCCCCATCACTATGATTTGTAAACAATATCCAATCATATACCAATTCCTCTTCCTTCTCCACCCACCTCAGTCTACCTAACTAGATCTTATCCTTTTTCCTTCTCTTGTGTGCCTTGATTGCCTTTCTCTCCTGCCCAGAATTCCCCAGGAGGGTTTGTTTAAGACACTTTAGTGCCCCAGGAATAGGAAAAGCAACCCCTCCTCAGCCCACAGGGATGTTGTCAGCACCACGGACAGTGACTCACAAAGAAAGCCTGTTCATGAGGGGTCCTCTTGCAGAAGAGCAGTATCTTTGAAGGCCTTTTAAAACGCATTCCCTGTTTCTTCCTAGCCTTCTATTTTTTGAGGTAAAGCACTGTAATTTCTTCAACTTTTGGTACAAGCCCACATCTCTGTTGTCTATGAGACTGACTGGCCCAGGGTGACAGGAGGTAAACCCATCTGGGCTTGCTGAGGTTAGTTCATCACTTGGCCCTCCAGTTCAGGGAACAAGTTCCCAGAGGGCAACAGAAAGGAAGCAGTAGGCCAAAAAGCTGAATCTTCTTCCTCTTCTCTTGCAGATGCCCCAAATTGATTATATTTGACAAAAAGTTAGTGTTCCCCCAAATGTACCATTCATCATGGCTCCTATTTTCTGGTTAGGAAACATTTAACTCCAAACCCATTAAAAATTAGCTGCTCTTCTGTCTTGGCTAAGTCACCTAAAATCTTTGCCTAATCTGATGAAGGAAAATGTCACAATCTCTTCTCAAATTTTTAAGTCTATGTATTTTCTGATCCAACAATTCCAACATAGAAATTCTCCAATAGATACATTTGCACACATGCACATGAGACATGCATAAGGCTGCTCATTAAAGGCAAAGATGGAGGGAGTTCTCTGGGGGCCTAGTGGTTAGGATTGTGGGCTTTCACCTGTGGCCCAGGTTCAATTCCCCATCAAGGAACTATGATACCCCAAGCCATGTGGCTCAGCTAAAAATAAAAAGTAGCAAAGATCAAAAGCAACCTAAAAAGTGCATCACTGGAAGACTGTTTCAAATACATTATACAATCAAATACTATGAAACCATAAGAAAGAAGTTTGCTATATACTCATATGAAATATCTCCCGAATATATCATTAAACGAAGAACTAGGTTCAGAACTAATTAAATAAAAAAGAACTAGGTTCAGCATCAGCATACAATATCTCCAGAAGAATATATAAGAAACAGGAAAGGGCAATTGCCTCCAGGAAGAGAGACAGGTATTACAGGTGAAGGGGAGTTGTTCACTGTAAATCCTTATGTTCCTTTTGAATGTGAAGTAATGTGAATGTTTTAACTATATTTGTAAAATAAACAGGGACTTCCCTGGTGGTCCAGCGGTTAGGACTCCGTGCTTCCCTTGCAGCAGGCATGGGTTCCATCAGTTCAGTCAGTTCAGTTCAGTCGCTCAGTCGTGTCCGACTCTTTGCAACCCCACGAACTGCAGCATGCCAGGCCTCCCTGTCCATCACCAACTCCCGGAGTTCACTCAAACCCATGTCCATCGAGTCGGTGATGCCATCTAGCCATCTCATCCTCTGTCGTCCCCTTCTCCTCCTGCCCCCATTCCCTCCCAGCATCAGAGTCTTTTCCAATGAGTCAACTCTTCGTATGAGGTGGCCAAAGTACTGGAGTTTCAGCTTTAGCCTCACTCCTTCCAAAGAAATCCCAGGGTTGATCTTTAGAATGGACTGGTTGGATCTCCTTGCAGTCCAAGGGACTCTAAAGAGTCTTCTCCAACACCACAGTTCAAATGCATCAATTCTTCGGCACTCAGCCTTCTTCACAGTCCAACTCTCACATTCATACATTACTACTGGAAAAACCATAGCCTTGACTAGACAGACATTTTTTGGTAAAGTAATGTCTCTGCTTTTGAATATGCTCTCTAGGTTGGTCATAACTTTCCTTCCAAGGAGTAAGTGTCTTTTAATTTCATGGCTGCAGTTACCATCTGCAGTGATTTTGAAGCCCCCTAAAATAAAATCTGACACTGTTTCCACTGTTTCCCCATCTATTTGCCATGAAGTGATGGGACCAGATGCCATGATCTTCATTTTCTGAATGTTGAGCTTTAAGCCAACTTTTTCACTCTCCTCTTTAACTTTCATCAAGAGGCTTTTTAGTTCCTCTTCACTTTATGCCATAAGAGTGGTGTCATCTGCATATCTGAGGTTATTGATATTTCTCCCAGCAATCTTGATTCCAGCTTGTGCTTCTTCCAGCCCAGCAGGTTCCATCACTGTTTACCAAACCAAGATTCTACATGCCTCTGGGCATGGTAAAAAAAGAAAAAAAAAACTTAAAAAAAAATTTACCCATGACTCATTTTCCTCAACTATGAAATGAACATATTCATACTTTTTTGATTATTCTGAGTATAAAATAGAATGATGCATGTAAAAGTGCTTTGAAAATAGAAATATTCTTCATATATAATGCTTATTGCTAATAATAATGTATGGATACTCTTTATGTCTTCTTTTTTAATTTTTCAGTGTATAATCAGACATAAAACTGAAGTAATAGTATAACATAAATTAAATATTTTTGAAGCATTTTAGAGTTTATCATCATAATTATAGCTCATGAATAAAAGAAACTTTGTTTCCTCTTGAACTTCTCATGGAAGTCAGTCTGATTTTTAAGAATTGGTACTTCATAGGTGCTAGAGAAGAGGGTGAAGCATGCTCAGGATGATTGTAAAGGGCCTAAGGAGACTAGTGAGTAACTTGTGAAAAACCACTGTGTCTAAGAACAGAAGGAAATCAGCTGGAGCATAAAAACACCAGTGTAACCCACTGAGACACCAAACTAGAAATGCCTTTGTTTAATATTTGGAAGGAAAAAACACCTCTTTCTGGGGAAACAAATCCTTTGGGTCCTATATGACACATTTTTAAAAAGTAATAATAAAAGCCAGTTTAGAGGTGTTCTTGTTAGTCCTAAAGGAAAGAAGGAGATTTGAAAGGTGGTAGTACACAACATCCCAAAGAGATGTGTTCAAAAAACCTCCCAGCTTTCCACATTCCACAGAGTCCCCTGAGATCATCCACACCTCATTAAGTTTGTGAGCAGGCGTAAGACTTGGTACCTCTGTAGGGACTTTTGGCCTTGCCTGGTAGAAAAATGAGAGATTTGTGGGTCTTTGTGAAGCAGACTGTACCAGCTTCAGCTTCTACCAAGGGAGAAGACTATAAAAGAGGAAAATAAACTCACAATCTCATTTCAATTTTTTTCTCCTAATGAATATTTTTCCTCTGCACAGTTGATGACCAGAAAATACTATTTGTGTTCAGAATATCTTTGCTTTCTCCTTTTTCCATCCTCCTCTTTCTCGTCTTCTTCTATATCAAGAGTTGGCAAGGGCCAGAAAGTTACATCTTGTAGGCTTTGCAGGCCATGCAGCTTCTGTTGCTACCACTCATCTGTCTCCTAGTGCAAAAGTAGCCACAGACAGTACAGAGATGAATGATTGCAGACACTGTTTACAGAAACAGGCTGTGGACCAGATTGGGACCACAGGTTATAGTTTCTCTGCCTCTGTTCTATGCTGAAACAGTTTAATAAATGTGACCAAAGGTATACAATCTTCATAAGTGTTTGGTACAATAGGGTAGCCATCTGGAAGACAATAAATAGGTATCCATAACTCATATTTCTTTAAAAAGATCAAAGATTTAAATCTTAAAAAATGAATAATAATGATATAGAAAAGAACATGGGAAAAGTATTTTAACACCTCAAAACAGAGCAAATTCTTCCTAACTATGTAAATCTATTTTAAAATGACAGATTCAACTATATTAACATTTTTGCAGAAAAACTATCAGCTCATCATCAAGCAGAAAAAATGTTCCCAACACGTGTCACAGATAATGGGATAACCTCCTTAACACTGATTTCTATAAATTAATAAGAAAAATAAACAGCCACCCAGTAGAAAGGTGGGGAAATGCTGTGACCAGAATCCACAGAGAAGGAAATACAAAGAGTTGTCCAATATCTGTAAAGAAATGTTCCACATTATTCATAATAGGAGATACACAAATTTAAATTATACTATTGCATACCTTTTTTCACATATCAGATAAGCAAATTTCCAGATACTGAACAAGACATGGGGTTGGCAAACCCTCTTTATATTGTTGGTGGAATATAAATTGGTACAACATCTATGGAGGGCAATTTGGTAGTAACTGTCAAAATTTAAAGTGCACATCTCTTAACAGAACAATTCATTTTAAAGAATTTAGCTTATAGACATACTTGGGTATATGCAAAATGAAGTCCATACAATATTAGTTACTGTACTTCTTATAACAGCACAAAAGGAAATGATTGCATATTCACCAATAGGGGATTGGCTAAATCTGTAATGACATATCCATACATCCATCCATATCCATCCATATTGTTTAGCTATAAGAAGCAACAAAACAAAACAAAACAACGCTTTATGTTCTGATATAGATCTTTGACATACATAATTAGAAAAAAAAACCTATAGAACAGTGGGCATGGTGGCTTCCAACTGTACAAAAGGAGGGCAGAATACATATTTGTGTATGTTTGCATAATGACTCCCTAGAAGTATATGCAAGAAACAGATATCAGTAACTGTGGCTCTATGAGAGGGAAGTGGGAAGAACTGGATGCGTAGATGATAGAGGTGAAAGGAGACTTTTGACTGTATGCCTTTTCTTCTTAACTTTTAAACCACTTGCCACCATTATTAATATGCCCAAAATAAAGTCAGTGAGACTCACTCAGATAACTTGGCCTTACACACACAACTTTGTTGTCATTTTTAGATGCATAGATTTTATAGTATTTTGGGCATGCCAATAATAAAGTCTAAGTATTTAGTGAATCTTGAAGAAAGTGTTCTACTCCATGTTGGAAAGATGATTAACTGGAAGGATAAACTGTCTTACTGTAATGTTGTTTAGTTGCCAAGTCGGGTCTGATTCTTTTGTGACCCTGTGGACTGTAGCCCGCCAGGCTCCTCTGTCCATGGGATTTTCCATGCAAGAATACTGTGGTGAATAGCCATTTCTTTCTCCAGGGGATCTTTCTGATCCAAGGATCAAACCTGCGTCTCCTGTGTTGCAGACGGATTCTTTACCATTGAACCACCTGGGTCTTACCAACTAATTATCAGACACTTTGATCAGTCAGCGTGGTGTGGAGAGGGACTGGGGCTGCTTTGTGGGACATTCTGCATCTCAGGGCTTGTTCAAACCAGTGTGCTGCAAGGTGGTGAAAGGGTCAAAATCTGTATTCCAATAATGAGATTCTATTATAATTGTTAAGAAAAGGGTGATGTGAACGCTTTATCTTTTATCATAAGTAGTAAGATACTTTGAAAAAACAGATTTATACACTTTAGAAATCAGTTTGATGATTACAAAGAAAGGAACAATGATGGAAGGAGAGCCGAGGATAGTTGGGGATGGAGGGGCAGTGAGCCGAGCCAGGTCAGGAGGAGGGCCCAGCCCCATGCTGACAGTCTCGTCATACTCATTATAGTATGTGAAATGGATAAAGTTTCTAGTATTCTGCTGTCAGAACAGAGCACACACTTTCCAGAATACTACGTAATGTGCAGACGGAAAGTAATTTTTTAGAAAATGGCCAGAAATGATTGATGTTGATTTTTCAAATTATCCTTGTTTGTTCGGCTAGAGAAACACCTGATAGCTAATGCTTTCAAACGCTCTAACTGGAAGTCTGCTTTAGCTGATGTTCATCCCTTAGCTGGATACAGCATTAAATACAGTACAAAACAGTAAATTTTTGATGAGAATAATGCTGGATGACATGCAACGCTCTTCCAGGGAACATTTGAAAGATGACAGGTACAGCAAATGGGTGGTCAGTAACCCTTCCCCCTCTTACTTCCCTTTCTCTGCTCCCTTCTTTTTTAATAGTCAAGTCTGTAGGCCCCCGGAAGAAAAGAGTGAGTGGTCTGTGGGTAGTGCTCAGAACTGTTTAAAGCTTCACATAGTTGCATGTATCGATACTTCCTGCTATCCTCTCAATGTGAGGGAAAGGATGATATCCTTTCCTCTGTTGACGCTCAGGAGTAAACTGATAATCAGAGATGTTGAAGTTCCTGGCACAGTTTCAGTTAGATACTGGGTACATTTCATGTAATCGGCGGGGGAGGTGGGGGGTAAAAGAGATTTTGAGGGGTTGTGGAGTTAAATGTGATGGTGAATTTTATGCGTCAACTTGACAAGGCCATGATACCCAAGTATTTGGTCAAACCTTCTGCATGTTGCTGTGAGAGTATTCTGAAGGATCAGATTAATATTTAAATCAGTGGGCTCTGAGTCAGGTAGATTGCCATTCATAACATGGGTGAGCCTCATCCAATCAGCTGTAGGCCTTAATACCATGGAGACTGACCTCCCCTGAGAAAGAAGGAATTCTGCCCACTGAGAGCCTATGGAGATGAAGTGCAGCATCAGCTCTTCCCTGGGTCTCCAGCCTGCCAGCCTACCCTCTCCTACATGTGTCTCTCTCTCACATGTGGAGAGCCAGTTCCTTAAAATAAATTTCTCTTTTGGGACTTTGAGTATATCTTGCCACTCCTTTCTGGCCTGCAAAGCTTCTGTAGGGAAGTCAGTTGATAGCCTTATTGGGGTTCCCTTATAACTGACTCTCTTTCTCTTGCTGCCTTTAGAATCCTCTCTCTAATTTTTGCCATTTTAATTTGATATGTCTCGGTTTGAATCTGTTCAGGTTCATCTTGTTTGGGACACTCTGTGCTCCCAGTCCCTGAATAATCTGTTTCATTCTTTTTAGATTTGGGATGCTTTTAGCCATAATTTTATCAAATACATTCTCAGTTCCTTTTTCTGCTGCTTCTTCTGGAATTTCTATTATGCATAGGTTGGGCACGCTTTGTATTATCCAATAATGTTGCTGTCATTTTTTAAAATTTGTCTTTCTGTCTGCTGTTCTGATTGTATAGTTTCCATTATTTTATCTTCCAGATCATTTATTCATTCTGCATTATTTAGTCTGATAGCCGTTGCCTTTAGCTTGGTTTTTATCTCAGCAATTGAGTTGTCTAATTTTGATTGGTTCCTTTATATAATTTCTAGTTCCTTGTTACAGTGATCTGAATCTCTATAAATCTCTCTCTATATATACCATCTTACTGATTCTGTTTCTTTGGAGAACCCTATCACATTAACCATGCTCATTTTTTTGGGGGGGTATAACTGTCATTTGAAATTATATATAATTTGTTAGTGAAACTACTTCATGACTTAATTCTGTATTAGGAGCAGAAGTTTCATCTGTATTGGTCTCTGAGTTTCAATTTCCTCATCTGTATAATGAGAATGGGCTGGTGTAAACTGTTAGTCACCTACTAAAATCCATTCTCTTCTTTGTGGGCGCATTATCCTACATTTCCCAGCCTCCTGGCAGTCAAGGTGGCCACATTTTTTCCAATGGGCTGTGAGTGAAAGGGGTGTGAGTATGTTGCACTGAGCCTAGGCCTCAAAATAGTGGATGTGCTTCATTAGTGCCATTCCCCCCTTTCTGTCAGGGATGGATCTTTGACTACTTGGCTCTGACCGTAAAAATGCCTGAGGGAATGGTGGGGCTACATGATGGAAGGAACCAGAATCTCTCAGCGGCTGTGTGGAGCAGTATGGTAGCACGGCATTACTCACCTCAACACTGTTACTTGAATGAGAAATGCATTTCTTTGCTCTCTGAGGCACTGTCTTGATGGTCTCTTTGCAAGTAAGTTGGCCTTTGCTGTAACTAACACAGATGATCATAACAACTGTCTTACCTACTTTGAGGGATTTTTGTGAGGATTAGATAAAAGAAAATGGTAAGGCTCTGCACAAATGTTTATCACACTTGGTTATCCAGAATCAAGCTTCCTCCAGCCCTCTATAGCATCCTTGTAAGATGGGGACAGTAGCCCTGATAATCTCTAGGAACTGCCCTGTGCTTTCTCTGCTGGGAAAGAGATTACCCTGGGATAAAGAATGGCATGAGAAACAGAGAATGACTAACAGGTTTTGTTAAATACCACCAACCACGTCTGGATCATATTCAGGAACTAATAGCTAATATAAGCAGTGGGAAATGAGTATCTGTGGAGAGCATATGATACATTAGATAGACCTTGATTTTATAGCCATTTCAGAAGTAGTTGTGATCCTGACAGTGGCCAGGTAAGCTATAATATATTAAATGTCATTAGTGTTCTAGACTCTACCAGAAAATGAGTTTAGAGTGACAGGGTTTATGGTTTCATACTCCTATGAGGGCACTGACCACATTAGTTTGGTAAGAGCAAAGAATTACTCTTTGCTGTTTCTTACTTTATACATAATAGAACAGATTCACATTCAAAGCAGATATGAACAGACATTAAAAAAAGGAAGAAAAAGAAAATGGTTCACTGCTCTAAAAGACCGTGTGTCTCCTCAGAGCTTTTGAAAGAAACATTCCACAATTCCACTGACACTGCTTTTATCTAGTTACCAAAACTTAGCTGGAAAGAAAAACCATTACTAGTTCCCTCAGGGAAAAGTGATCTATTGGGAAACACCCCAGGGAAGCACTTTCACATTTGAAGGGCAGTGCCATGAACTGAAGTCCAGTTGTGAGCCTAGAATGATGGAAAAGGCCATTCTGAAGAAAAGAGGTACAAATGTACAACTTGTGACAGCTGATCACTTCCTTGCTGAGTAATGCAAGGAAGTTTCCCTGGAATCACACTATCTACTTACTCTAAATAACCAAGGTCTCAAGATCAACTATTTCCTCATGACACTGCCTTTCCCAGCAACTGCCTCTCCCAGCAATGGCCTAAACAGAAAACCACAGGAATCATTTTGGCGGGAAAGAGGGATCACCTTAGGTGCTTAATGAGAGAAAAAATTCTGATATCGTTCGTAACAAGAAGTAAATATTAGTGGTTCAGGGCATATTTGGAAATTTTCATCATGCTAGTAAATGTCAAAGAGAAGCATTCTCCTAAAGGAAGAATTATTAGACCTAAGACTAATTTACCCAAATATGAAGTTGACTTTGCACAATGAGAAAGACAAAAGTAAATGAAGTAAACAGAGGAAAGAAAATGAGGCTATATTTGACATACAGTTCATGAGGTTCTCTTTGAACTGAGGAGCATGAAGTGTTCTAAGGATTTTATGCTGTGGGGAGTTGATGGGATGAACTTGTGATGATGAGAGAAATGGGGGTGAATATGTAGCTCATTCAGATGTCTCCAGTTTCTTGTTTACCATCTTGTAGATGAGTGTATAAGGTAAGATGTCACAGCAGAACCGAATGCCATATAGCTCTGTATGAAGAATCACTAAGTCTGGAGTGAAATATACTTTCACTTGCTCTTGTTCCTGTTGGTTTGATTTTTGTACACTTGGGTTATTGTATTAGTCGGGATTCTTCAGAGAAATAGAATCAAACTGATAGGAAGCTTTTGTGTGTACACTTGGACGTGCGCACATAGGTGCTATGAGGTATTGGTTTACACAGTTACGGAGGCTGAGGTGCGACCGAGTATGCAGGCTTGAGACCCAGGAGGCCCATTACTATAGTTCTAGTCTGAGTCTGAAGTCAGGAGACTGATGGTCCAGTACAAAGACAAGCAGACAGAGTGAATTCTCTCTCACTCTCCCTTTTATTCTCTTCAGGCCCAAATGGGTTGGACGAGGCCCACCCACACTGGGGGAGGGCCATCGGCTTTACTTAGCTCATCAGTTCAAATGCTAATCTCATTGGGAAATGCTTTTATAGATACACTGAGAATAATGTTTAACCAAATATCTAGGCACCCCACAGCCCAGTCAAGATGACACATAAAATTAACCATCACAGTCTTATTATGCAAATACTGAATTTAGAAACCCAGTACTTGCTCTGCTGATGACTCAGGACCTTCCATCCCCCTCTAAAATACTCCTTTATGAGATTGGCATCATTACCCCACTGGCAGAAATAATGGCAGTTCCGGACAGATTAGTCTCTCATGTGTACTCCTGGAAGATGTTTCATGGATTCTGCCTGGGCAGTAAGCCCCTCTATATCATTGTGACCCTTTTATCCCCACCCTTGCCACAGCTGACTAGACCAGGGTAGGAAGCAAATCCATAGGCTGGCCAGCATGACCTGACATCAAGATGAATAGAGCCAATCGATGTATCTCTCTAGAGAATGTGAAGCAAAAACTGGAAACACCAGTTAGCAGTGGATCTAAGGGTGAAGTGATGCTATATAAGGTAGGGCCCAGGTCAGGAAAACAAATGTATGTGAAAGAGCATAAAAGAATGAGGGAGCCAGCCTATAAAAAAGAGGACATCAGATAACTGCAGAGAACAGAGATGTTGAGAGGGTCACCCTCTCAGAAGTTTTTTGCTTTCTAGGATTTTCAGTTCCAGTTCCTGGCCATGTGGGTCCTTATGTTAACTCATTTCTCTTGAGGCAGACCAGATAGGTTCTCTATACTTGGCACAGAGGAGCTCCCCTTGGTTTCACATTGTTTGTATGGGGCCCTGTATGGAGATTTTACTCAGGTATATGCCCTCAACTTTCCTTTTGCAAATTAAAAAACTGAAATATAGAAAAACCATTTGATCTCTAGGGTCACCTTCACCTCTGGGAGCAAGTTTGAGTCCATCAGTCACAGCTTATACATATTCAGCACTGTATTCTTTCCAAGTTTGGCACAGAGGTTAATTTTGATAAAGTCCACTTTTTTTTTTTTTTTACGGTTAGTGCTTTTGTGTCATATATAAGTACTCTTTGCCTAACCCAAAGATACAGAGATTTATCCTATGTTGTCTAGATATTTCATAGTTGTAGCTCTTATATTTTGGTCTATGATTCATTTTGGGTATTTTTGTTTGTGTTTGGTATGAAGTATATGATTGTCTAATTGTTCTAATACCTTTCATTGATGAGATTGTCCTTTCTCTATTTAGATACATTGGCATCTTTGCTGAAAGTCAGTAGACTGTATATCTATGGGCCTGTTACTGTTCCATTGCTCTATGTCAGGGATCAACAAACGTGGCCCAAAGGCCAAACCTGTCCTATTCCCTGTTTTGTAAATAAAGTTTTGCAAGGAACTCAGTCAAACCTATTCATTTCTTTGAATATCATCTACAACTATTTTCATGCTACAAAGGCAGAGTTGAAACAAATTACTAATTACGAACAAATTATTTGGGCCTTTATAGAAAAAGTGTGCTGACTCCTGATCTATATGTTTATCCCTCTGCAATATCACACTATCTTGATTACTATAACTTTACAGTAATTCTTGAAATCAGGGAATAGAGCCTTTCAAAGTTTGTTCTTTTATGTTCTCTTTTGTTCTTTTTTGGCTATTCTGTGTCCTTTGTATTTCCATACGAATTTTAAATTTAGCTTGGCAGTTTCTACAAAAAAAAGTCTTCTGCAGTTTTACTGGAGATTGCTCTAAGGCTGTAGATTGATTTGGGGAGAATGGATATCTCAACAGTATCACACTTCCAGTCCACGAACATGGAAAGTCATATCTCCATTTATTTAGGTCATCCTTAATTTCTCACAAAAATGTTTTGAAATTTCAGTTTACATGTCTTGCACATTTTTGTTAAGTGTACCCATAAGTATTTCACATTTCTGATGCAATCTCTTAGGATTTTTACATAGATGGCTCAGGTCATCTGTGAATAAAAGCAGTTATTTCTTTCCTTTCCAATCTGGATACCTTTCATTTTATTTTTTCTTGCATTATTTCACTGGCTAGGACCTCCAATACAATGTTGAACATAAGTGATGTGAATGGACATTCTTGCCTATTTCTTTCTTTCTTTTTTTTAACCCAACATTTATCTGTTTATCAGGCTGTGTTGGGTCTTAGCTGCAGGCACATGGGGTCTTTGTGAGTCACTTGGATCTTTCATTGTAGCGTGAGGACTCTGACTGCACAGAGGCCCTGGAGCACACAGGCTCAGTAGTTGCAGCCCTCGGGCTTATTTGCTGGCAGACGGGATCTTGGTTTCCTGCTGCTGCTGCTGCTGCTAAGTCACTTCAGTCCTGTGTTCTCTTCATTGCAAAGTGCGCTCTTAGCCACTGTACCACCAGAGAAGCCCCTTGCCTTGTTTCTAACCTCTGAAAGAAAGCATTTAGTCTTTCATCAGCATGTTAACTGCAGATTTCTCTTGGCTGCCCATTGTTAGGTTTGTCACTTCTAGTTCTAGTTTGCTGAGAGATTTTATCACAAAGGGATACTGAATTTTGTCAAAGGCTTTTCCAGCATCTATTGAGATGATCAGATGTTTCCTGCTCCCATGAGCTTTTAGTCCATTGGTAAATATAGACACCAAGTAAGTAAAAACAAAAAATGTAATGTATGAAAGATAGGGAAAATCCAGATGCCTAACCCAGCCAAGAGTCAGAGAAGATCTTTTTCAAGAAGTGAAGTTTATACTATACATAGAATGGATAAACAGCAAGGTCCTATTGTATAGCACAAGGAACTATATTCAATATCCTGTAATAAACCATAATGGAAAGGAATATGAAAAAGAATATATATATATGTATATCGGAGAAGGCAATGGCACCCCACTCCAGTACTCTTGCCTGGAAAACCCCATGGATGGAGGAGCCTGGTAGGCTGCGGTCCATGGGGTTGCTAAGAGAGAGACTTCATTTTCACTTTTCACTTTCATGCATTGGAGAAGGAAATGGCAACCCACTCCAGTGTTCTTGCCTGGAGAATCTCAGAGGCGGGGGAGTCTGGTGGGCTGCTGTCTACAGGGTCACACAGAGTTGGACATGACTGAAGTGACAGCAGCACACACATACACACACACACACACATACACGTATATTATACATATATATAAAATGAATCACTGTGTTGTGTACCAGAAGCTAACATAACATTGTAAATCAACTGAACTTTAATAAAAAATAAAATTTTTTTCAAAAGAAGTAAAGTTTAAATTGAGACTGAAAGAGGAGTATGAAGCAGGTAGCTGAAAGGAGCTGAACAGGAAACAGAAGCTGACATCCTATGACCTGATTCCAAATCTCATTCTGCTACTTTCTGGCTAGGTGCGAGGGGAGGGTTTCCATAGAAATGCCATCTGTGAATTTTGCTCTGGAGTCATCCTCTTAGCTGTGTGTAAGAGAGAGCTTCATGAATTATTCTCTTGATGATAATGTAAAGGTGTTGTTACCATCTCTCTCTTCCATCATCTTATGAAGGGCCATAAAGAATTTCTTTTAGAGACAAGAACCACATAAACCCTACCTCAGCAACTGTTGTCTTCTCATGGACAGTGAGAATTGGGTAACCCATCTGATTTCCCTTTCCTCTTCAGGTGCCTGAAAATTCAGAGACAGATCCCAGCCTTCCACGAAGTAACTGAACAGTACTTTATGTGGACATGTATCCTAACTTTCTCCTAGTCATGACCTCTTTTAAAAATTTACATTTTCCTGCCCCTGACTTTATATCTTACATTTCTTATAACCTATAAGCTACTTAAACTTTTTGTGGAACAAGGCAGGTTATAAACAAATAAACCAAAAATGCATCATTGCATAAAAACCAAAGCTTTAAGGCAACTCAATGACTGAGTTTCTGGAACATCTAACAGCCTGAACTGCGGCTCCCTCCTTCTCACGATGCTCATCTGCCCTCCCCCTAACCGCCCTACCTGTCCTGCTCCTCCAGGCTGCCTCCTGGGACGCTCCACCCTCGATTAACTGTTGCTCTCAAAGCAAACACAGAGACGCCTTTTGCTTTAAGGGTTTTCAAAAGTTGTGCTACCAGGAAGGACACTAGATAGTATAAGAAGCAAACATGAGGAAATTATAAGGTTCCAAAAAGTTTCCAAGGTCTCGCTCATCCTGGCCCTGACCTATGCGTTCTGATTTCTTTTGGCATCTGAAAGTTTCTTTTGTTATCTGTTTGGCATTTTCATCCCTTGTGTGACACTTACTAACTCTCTTCCCCATTAGGCAAACTTAGCCCCAGAGGCCTGTGAGGACAGTCAGGGCCACGCAGTGTGTTCCTTCCATCTTCACGGTAATCTGCTTCTATGAAGGCTGCAGGATTCGGGTGGCCTGTGCAGGAATGAGCCTCCCCCTCCCCCCCCCGAGTATTTTCTCCTATCCTGTACGCTCACTGTTGTCTGTTTGCCTCTCTCAGAGTCAAGGCCCTCTATCTTAGGTGCAGAATAACAGTAGTGTTGTTGGGATGGCCTCTGGGAGCTCCGTTTCAGCAGCGTGGTAGTGTCAGAACCTGGAAGCGATGCTGAGGTGGGACAGAGGGCTGCATGAGGAGGGCAATGCCTGCGTTGCTGGGGCAGGTGACCTGGGGACCTTGGTGCACAGTTATACAGCAGACCTCTTCTGGGGGACCCCCTGGTGGCCCAGTGGTTCAGACACCAAGCTCTCACTGCTGAGGGCCTGGGTTAGATCCCTGGTCAGGGAACCAAGATCCCATAAGCCTCAAGGTACAGTCAAAAAAAGAAGAGAAAAAATCTTCTACCAAGAATTCACAGGCGGAGCAGCTTAGTTTCTGGCTCCTGCCCCCTTCATCTGAGACATGTTTGGCTCCTCTTCTTTGGCCTGGTCCCCCTCCTCAAACCAATCTGTACCTTGATACGGCTCCTTTTTATCAAATTATGCTTCAGAGGTGACTTTCAAGGGGATTCTCTGGCAGTCCAGTGCTTGGGACTCTGCTCTCGCTACTGAGGGCCTGGGTTCAATTCCTGGTTAGGGAACTAAGGTCCCACAAGCCATGCAGTATGTTCTCCCCCACAAAACCACCTCCCAAAACAAAGTGACTTTCAAACAGCAGTTTTTAATCCCAGGCTTTCATAGATATATGACCAATATGACCAGTGACTCCACACACAGAGAGCGAACAGTCTTTCTCCAGGCATTATTCTCTGTAAAAACTTATGTTTGCCTTTGAAAAGTACTTCATCTCTGAAACACTAAATCTTTCCTGTCAGCTTTTGGATAATCTTTGTGCCGTATGACACTTTAAGTAAACAGTATGTAGTGTTGCCAATGGAAGTGAGTTTCCTGGGGGAATTCTGATTATGCTCTTCTTTCTTCATGCTACACTTTGTCTTTCTTTAAAGACACTAGTTCCTTTTCCTTACCAACAAATTCCCATCCCTTGCCTTGCAATGTTGACCGAAACAGAACCCAAAATGGAGGTGTTGCCTCAGAGAAACCCTGTGGTGAGATTCCTATTATATTAAGACCCCTTCCGGCAGTCCCTCACTAAATATGTAGTGACTATTGAATCACCAAGAGCACAGGTGCCTTGGGACAGCAGCATCTGGCCTCTGTTTACCTCCCTAAAGATGGGACTGGAGGGACTGAACCCTCTTGGGGAGAGTGTGGTGCCCAGGGCAGGATATTCACCAGTGCCCCGTCTCACAATTTGTGTTGTTTTTTGTATTTTGTGGGCTTTCCTGCTTTGTTACAATCTTTCAACTTCTCACTCTGTGCATCCATTCTTCTCCCAAGTGCTTGATCATCTTTACAACCACTGTCCTGAAATCTATCTAGGGTAGATGGCCTATATTCACTCCGCTTATTTCTTCTGGTTTCTATCTTTTCCCTTCCTTTGGAACATGTTCTGCTGTTGCCTCATTTTGCCTAGCTTCTGTTTTTGTTTCTCTGTATCTGGTAGGTTAGTTATGTTTCCTGACTTTGGATAAGCGGCCTTTGTAGGTGTCCTGTCGTGCCAGCGGCGCTCTCTCCCCTCAGTACCACGGCTAGATGCTCTAGGGGTGTCCACTGTGCGCTCTTCGGATCCTTCTTTGGTTGCCGCTGACTCCTGTGGCATTGTCATTTCTTTTGTGGTCTGGTAGGCTTGGTTGGCCCCTGGTCTGGCTGGTTGCCATACAATAGGCAGTGTGGAGGAAGAGGGTGGGGAGTTCAAGGTGAAAGAAAGGAGACGTGACAAAGTCTCGATAGGCAGGCTTTCTCCAGGGTGAAAGGACTCGGGATGACCTTCCTTCTGGGCTCCTGGTATATTTTTACTTGTGAAGAAAGGATGAAACAGGATTGCACATTGTTTACATTTAGCAAAGGAACATTTCCACACACAGAAATACAATGGTGTGTGTATAATTTCATTTGACAACAATGTCAAAAGCAGAAATGCATGGATGTGAACCCAGGCCATTCTGTCTTCATCCCCTTCCCTCTCCTCCCCCACCTCCCAGGGCTGTCATCACTGTGATGGATTCCGGGAGGAGAACCATTTTGGAAACCACACTATGATCTGCGTCCTTTCTCCTCCCCCTATGCCCTTTGTCCCCCCACCCCCGCCCCAGCCATGCCCAGGAGAATTTTTTTTAATTTAGTTTTTTGGATAGGAAACACATTCACGTTTCAAACATTAAAATTACAGAAAGCTGTAAAGCAAAAGACTGTCTTCCACCATACCCCTCTTCATTTAGGTCCTTTCTTCCTCAACAAACAAGCGCTGTTCTTGCTTTTTTATCCTGTCAGATATATTTATGCATAAATCAGTCATGTAGATGCATTTTATTTCCCTTTATCTGTTACATACATGACAGCCTCTTTTACATACAGATATGGTATGTCTGTATTCTTCTGCATGACTTTTCCATATTGATTCATTAAGAACTCCATATTTTGGTTTTTTTTACAGAATATTTAATTGTATGGATTTACCACAATTGATGAAGTCAACTCTCTTTTGATAAATATTTAGATGGCTTCTGATCTTTGGCTATTACAGACAATGTGTCATAAATAGCTTTTGTACAGTACGTTACTTCCCACATGTGAGTATATCTGGAAGATAAATTCTTAAGGTTGAAGGGTATGAGATTTAGCTTTTGTAGTCTAAGTGAAAAATAGTGTTTCTTTATAATCTTAATTGTCATTTCTTTTGTAATGGGCATTAAAAAAAGTTTCAGAGGTACTCATTTTCCTTCAATAAACTCTCTGCATAGACATGTGCAACTTCTCTATTGGGTTGTTGATAGTTCTTACTAATTTGTAGGGGACATCTTTAATATAGGTTAAAAAAGAGATATTAGGCCCAAAAATGAAGTCACATTTGCCAAGCCCCACATCACCAAACTGAGAATTAATACCTAACTTAATTACTGTTTCAAACTCTCCCAGAAGTGGAATCTTAAACCAGTCAGTCTGGAATTACCTGGTCAACACTAGTGAAGTAATCCACCTGCTAGACCCCTGTGTTCCTTCAAGGAAGGTGACCTTGCCACAAACAATCCAGTTTTTGCTAGTAACTTCCTTGATCCTGCTCCCTTTTCCCTATAAAAGCCTTGCATTTTGTACAGCTTCTTAGAGCTCCTTTCTGTTTGCTAGCTGGGGTGCTGCCTGATTCATGAATAAAGCCAGTAAGATCCTTAAAATATATCAGTCGAATTTTGTTTTTTAACAGGGTGACGTAAGTTGTAAACATTTTACCTAATCTGTCATTTATTTTCTGACTCTGTTTATGGTTTTTTTGGAGAGGAATGCATCTTTTAACAAATTTTAATTTTTATGTAGTCAAAGGTATTAGTCTTTGCTTTTGAGGGTTTTGGATTCTGTGTAATAGTTAGACCTAATCTGTTCTGAAGTTATAAACATTCTTCTGCATTCTACTGTAACATTTTTTATAAATTCATACTCATATTGATCTTGTAAAGGAGGAGAAACAATTTTCCCTCGACCTTTCTGAATTTTTGCTGAGACTCCTGTAATAAAAGACAGATTAACTAGGGAAAGACAAACACAAGTTTATTAACGTTTGTACCTCATGTGTATATGGGAGATATCCAGGGGAAAACGAGGAGCTCCCTGTAGTGGCTTAGAATTTAGAATTAAACGCCATCCTAATAGGGAAAGGGGACAGGAAATGGAGCCCTCCCAGGGGAGAGGAAGTGATTCTCAGGAGAGACGAATGGGCTTTCAGGAGAGTAGGGGGGAGGTATGACAGCTTGTGACACAGTTTGTCCCGGTGTCCTGTTGATGTCTAGTCTCCTCTCCTGTGGGGAGTCAATCCTCCCCAGTTGATGAGGCTCCAGGGAGGGGATCTGAGACAATTGAGTTCCTTTTGGAGGATCTGTCTCTAGGCAGATAAGGGGAGTTCAGAGAAAGCCTCTCCCTGTATTTGCTCTTTTTTAAGTGCCTTTAGCTCAACATAATCAATGCACCAAACCATCGTATTTTAACAGTCTTGCATTTGGGGGTGGCAGGTCCTAAGCTCCCGGGGTTATATTTTAGGATAGGTATTCTGTTGTCTTTCAATGTTTTTGTTTATACAGAATTTATTCTGTGTCAGTTTGCTTCCGCATGGCTATCCGGTTATGCTGACACTGCGACACCATGAGTTGACTAGTCCTGTTTTTTTCTTTAAGTGTTGGGGACACCTCCTTATAGGTTGTGGCAGTCTCATTCCTGAGCAATGTGGGGTGCGGGGGTGGGGATGCTGACAAAGCAGATGCCTCAGGGCAGTTCTCCCATCTGCTGTGACAGCAGAGTAGGGGCTTTTCTCAGGTGCTTAGGCCATCTTGACTCAGAGACATCTGCTGTCCAGGGATGTGCTGGTTGGGGATCCCCAGCATTGCCTGCCCCACTCCCTTCCCCCCTCTACTGAGAGTGCAGCAGCTCAGATTCACTGCACTCAGGGGTGGAATTAGGCTTTGGGCCTGAATAAATAATTAGAAACTGGCTGCTGAGAGAATGTCCCTGGTGATTGCTTGCTCTGGAATTTTGCTGGGTGGCACACAGAGTTTTATTACCCAATTAAAATACAGCAGATTAAATCGTGCAAAAGGAAGATGGAGTGGGGTACTAAATCTGCCATGGAAAGGGCTGTGGAAGGCCCACCCGAAAGGCATGAATTGATGGTTCAGAGAGAATCGAGAGAAAGAGCAATCAGGTTTTGCCAAAAGAAATCACTAACCAAGCGTATTCTTGGAAGGTAACTGAATATTTGCCTTGGGGAGGGGTCGAAGGTTTTGACACTGGGGAAGTTTTTCAAGTTTCCTGTGAAGACCCTGGATGGAAGAGAAATAAAGAGCAGGTAAAGGCAACCAAAGTTAACACCATCCACCTCTGCTAGGGGAGTGACAGTTTTGTGTAACATTTGTGTAAACACTGAATACATATGGGTGATTTGGTGGTACCCATTACCCAGTACCACATATTTAAATGATCAGATCACAACCAGTTCTAAAATATTAGCAAAGTAAGATGAGGCAGAATTACCATATTAACTACACATTGAAAGGTAATTTCATTTAAAAAAATTATTTTTAAAATTTTTATTTTGAACTCTGCTGGGTCTTCACTGTGGCGTGGGCTTTCTCTAGTTGCAGCAAATGGGAACTACTTTCTAGAAACCTGGATTCTAGAGCAGGGGCTCAGTAGTGTGGCTCATGGGCTTATTTGCCCTGTGGCACGTGGGATCTTCCCAGACCAGGGATTGAACCTGCTCCCCCTGCTTTGGCAGGCAGATGCTTAACCACCAGACCATCAGGGAAATCCTGTAATGCAATTTCTTGTGGTGTTAGTCTGCCAGGGCTGCCATAACAAGGTACCACAGCAGGGTAACCTCTGCAACAACAGCTCTGGAGGCCGGAAGTCTGAGATCAAGGTGTCAGCTGGGTCGGTGCCCTCTGGGGGCTGGGAGGGAGGGATCTGGTCAAAGGGCTCTCTCCTTGTCTTGTGGATGGCCACCTCCTCCCTACATCTCTTCACATCCTCGTCCCTCTGTGTATGTCTTTGTCCACACTTTCCCTTTTCTAAGGGCCCCAGTCATATTGGACAGGGCCCACACTAATGGCCTCATTTTAACTTGATCGTCTCTGTTAAGACTGTCTCCAGATGATCACATTCTCAGGTGGGAAGGGGGTTAAGACTCAGCATGTGAACCTGGGGGGGCACACAACTGGTGGTGGTGGTTTAGTTGCTAAGTCATGTCCGACTCTTATGAACCCGGAGGGTTGCGACTCAGAGGAGCCTGATGGGCTACAGTCCATGGGGCTGTACTAACTGGACACGACTTAGTGACTAAACCACCATCACCAATCATGTGCCCCCCGCAAATTCCTATGCTGAACTCTGAACCCCCCTCCCACCTGAGAATGTGGCCATGTGGAGATGGAGTCTTAACAGAGATGATCAGGTTAAAATGAGGTCATTAGAGATAGTAGCCTCCGTTTGCTACAACTAGAGAAAGCCCAGGCCACAATGAAGACCCAGCAGAGTCCGAAATAAAAATAAATAAATAGTTTTCTTTTAATGAAATTACATTTCAATGTGTAGTTAATATCGTAACTCTGCCTCACCTTACTTTGCTTAAATTTTAGCACCCATACAATTCACACAGTTCAATCCATACATTCGACTAGCTTGAAAAATAGCGATTTTCTTATTTGTGTGTATCACACCAGCTTCCTCCCCACCAGGCCTTATTGATACATCTTGTTCATGGTGTCTCACGGAGCTGCCTTGCAGGACTAGGTTTCAGCTCACTGGTGAGACCCTGTGACTGAAGCTCTAGATGCATTTGCACGTGTCTGGTACTTGACGAAGGGAACAAGCATTGACTGTTCTTAACATAATGGTGAGGAGTTAACTATTTCTCTTTGGAGGAGGTAAAGAGACTGGTGAGTCTCCCTCTGGCTTCCCTTTCCACCTTGCTTAGAGTGGCCAGATATTGCGTTTGAGACCAATAAGTTTGCCACTTGCA
Organism: Capra hircus; assembly: GCF_001704415.2. Lineage (NCBI taxonomy): Eukaryota > Metazoa > Chordata > Mammalia > Artiodactyla > Bovidae > Capra > Capra hircus. Next base: position 30,375,909 of record NC_030816.1, read on the forward strand.
CCTTCTGAAAGGAATAGCAAGTGTATCCGTATAGGAATGTATCACATAAATGCAAGATTTTACTTGAAACCATCCAGCTGCCCTCATCTGGCCTGGCCCCCTGGGCCTGCTACATGTCTAGCCTTGAACAAAATGGAGCCTATGCTCCATAGATAGCACAGAAGTTGTCTTTGAATTGTGTCAACATTAATGTCCTTGCCTTTGTCCTGCAGCAAAGCAGATTGGTAATGAAGATAAAAGTCTCTGTGCCAGATGGTTCAGTCCCTGGAGCTTGACTATGAACTTCAGCCTGTATCTGTCAATAAGGACAAGGCTCACTCCCCAGCATGTGAGGGCTGTGTCTGGCACAGACACAGGTCCCCTAGTCTAAGAGCCGTGCTTGATTGCTCATTGGTATAAATGGATTCCTTTCATTCATTCAGCAAATACTTATTGAACTGTTGCTCTGCACTATTCACTTTTACAAATGATAGGAATAATAGGGATCAAAACAAAGACATCCATCCTCATGGACTCATGGACCTTACAATCCAGTCAGGCTAAACAGCATCATAGGTAAGGTAATAAATTCTGAAAACAAAAAAGCAGGGTAAAGGGATCAGGTATGTGGGGCCTGGGGCAGAGCTGTAATTTTTTTTTTTTTTTTTTTGATAGGGGTCAGTTCAGTAGCTCAGTCATGTCCAACTCTTTGCGACCCCATGAATTGCAGCACGCCAGGCCTCCCTGTCCATCACCAACTCCCGGAATTCACTCAAACTCACGTCCACCGAGTCAGTGATGCCCTCCAGCCATCTCATCCTCGGTCGTCCCCTTCTGCTCCTGCCCCCAATCCCTCCCAGCATCAGAGTCTTTTCCAATGAGTCAACTCTTCGCATGAGGTGTCCAAAGTACTGGAGTTTCAGCTTTAGCATCAGTCCTTCCAAAGAACACCCAGGACTGATCTCCTTCCGAATGGACTGGTTGGATCTTCTTGCAGTCGAAGGGACTCTCAAGAGTCTTCTCCAACACCACAGTTCAAAAGCATCAATTCTTCAGCACTCAGCTTTCTTCACAGTCCAACTCACATCCATACATGACTATTGGAAAAACCATAGCCTTGACTAGACGGACCTTTGTTAGCAAAGTAATGTCTCTGCTTTTGAATATGCTATCTAGGTTGGTAATAACTTTCCTTCTAAGGAGTAAGAGTCTTTTAATTTCATGGCTGCAATCACCATCTGCAGTGATTTTGGAGCCCCCCAAAATAAAGTCTAACACTGTTTCCACTGTTTCCCCATCTATTTGCCATGAAGTGATGGGACCAGATGCCATGATCTTCGTTTTCTGAATGTTGAGCTTTAAGCCAACTTTTTCACTCTCCTCTTTCACTTTCATCAAGAGGCTTTTTAGTTACTCTTCAATTTCTACAATAAGGGTGGTGTCATCTGCATATCTGAGGTTATTGATATTTCTCCCAGCAGTCTTGATTCCAGCTTGTGTTTCTTCCAGTCCAGCATTTCTCATGATGTACTCTGCATAGAAGTTAAATAAGCAGGGTGACAATATACAGCCTTGACGTACTCCTTTTCCTATTTGGAACCAGTCTGTTGTTCCATGTCCAGTTGTAACCGTTACTTCCTGACCTGCATATAGGTTTCTCAAGAGGCAGGTCAGGTGACGGTCAGGTATTCCCATCTCTTTCAGAATTTTCCACAGTTTATTGTGATCCACACAGTCAAAGGCTTTGGCATTAGTCAATAAAGCAGAAATAGATGTTTTTCTGGAACTCCCTTGCTTTTTCAATGATCCAGCGGATGTTGGCAATTTGATCTCTGGTTCCTCTGCCTTTTCTAAAACCAGCTTGAACATCTGGAAGTTCACAATTCACGTATTGCTGAAGCCTGGCTTGGAAAATTTTGAGCATTACTTTACTAGCATGTGAGATGAGTGCAATTGTGTGGTAGTTTGAGCATTCTTTGGCTTTGCCTTTCTTTGGGATTGGAATGAAAACTGATCTTTTCTAGTCCTGTGGCCACTGCTGAGTTTTCCAAATTTGCTGGCATATTGAGTGCAGCACTTTCACAGCATCATCTTTCAGGATTTGAAATAGCTCAACTGGAATTCCTGACAGAATGTGGTCCCTGGAGAAGGGAATGGCAAACCACTTCAGTATTCTTGCCTTGAGAACCCCATGAACAGTTTGAAAAGGCAAAATGATAGGATACTGAAAGAGGAACTCCCCAGGTCAGTAGGTGCCCAATATGCTACTGGAGATCAGTGGAGAAATAACTCCAGAAAGAATGAAGGGATGGAGCCAAAGCAAAAACAATACCAAGTTGTGGATGTGACTGGTGATAGAAGCAAGATCTGATGCTGTAAAGAGCAATATTGCATAGGAACCTGGAATGTCAGGTCCATGAATCAAGGCAAATTGGAAGTGGTCAAACAAGAGATGGCAAGAGTGAACGTTGACATTCTAGGAATCAGCAAACTAAAATGGACTGGAATGGGTGAATTTACCTCAGATGACCATTATATCTACTACTGTGGGCAGGAATCCCTTAGAAGAAATGGAGTAGCCATCATGGTCAACAAAAGAGTCCAAAATGCAGTACTTGGATGCAATCTCAAAAATGATCTCTGTTCGTCTCCAAGGCAAACCTTTCAATATCACAGTTATCCAAGACTATGCCCCAACCAGCAACACTAAAGAAGCTGAAGTTGAACAGTTCTATGAAGACCTACAAGACCTTTTAGAACTAACACCCAAAAAGATGTCCTTTTCATTATAGGGGATTGGAATGCAAAAGTAGGAAGTCAAAAACACCTGGAGTGACAGGCAAATTTGGCCTTGGAATATGGAATGAAGCAGGGCAAACGCTAATAGAGTTTTGCTAAGAGAACGTACTGGTCATAGCAAACACCCTCTTCCAACAACACAAGAGAAGACTCCACACATGGACATCACCAGATGGTCAACACCGAAATTAGATTGATTATATTCTTCACAGCCAAAGATGGAGAAGCTCTATACAGTCAGCAAAAACAAGACCAGGAGCTGACTGTGGCTCAGATCATGAACTCCTTATTATCAAATTCAGACTTAAATTGAAGAAAGTAGGGAAAACCACTAGACCACTCAGGTATGACCTAAATCAAATCCCTTATGATTATACAGTGGAAGTGAGAAATAGATTTAAGGGCCTAAATCTGATAGATAGAGTGCCTGATGAACTATGGACTGAGGTTCGTGACATTGTACAGGAGACAGGGATCAAGACCATCCCCATGGAAAAGAAATGCAAAAAAGCAAAATGGCTGTTGGGGAGGCCTTACAAATAGCTGTGAAAAGAAGAGAAGCAAAAAGCAAAGGAGAAAAGGAAAGATATAAGCATCTGAATGCAGAGTTCCAAAGAATAGCAAGGAGAGATAGGAAAGCCTTCCTTAGGGATCAATGCAAAGAAATAGAGGAAAAGAACAGAATGGGAAAGACTAGAGATCTCTTCAAGAAAATGAGAGATACCAAGGGAACATTTCATGCAAAGATGGGCTCGATAAAGGACAGAAATGGTATGGACCTAACAGAAGCAGAAGATATTAAGAGGTGGCAAGAATACACGGAAGAACTGTACAAAAAGATCTTCATGACACAGATAATCATGATGATGTGATCACTAATCTAGAGCCAGTCATCCTGGAATGTGAAGTCAAGTGGGCCTTAGGAAGCATCACTACAAATAAAGCTAGTGGAGGTGATGGAATTCCAGTTTGATAGGGGTAGGTCTCATTAAGAAGGTGGTATCTGAGCAAAGATTTGAAGGGGTGGAGGAAGTTAGCCTTGTGGCTGTAGAGACCAGTGTTTCAGCAGAGAGAGCAAGTCCTTCAGCTGGGGTGTGCCCAGTAAGCATGCAGAAGAGTGAGGAGGACATTGTGGCTGCAGGGGGAGTTCTCCAAAAAGAGAAGAGCAAGTGAAGTGCGTGTGGCAGAACACATCCTTCTAGGCCTTTAAAAGGGTTTTCGCTTTTGTCTTAACAGAAAGGAAATCCATTTCAGCATTTCAAGCACTGGAGATAAATGAGCTGAGTTATTTTGTATCTTGTTAGAAGGTATATAAGGATCATTCTGGCTGCTCTGCTGAGAATAGGTTGTAGGAAGGTGACAGGAGAAGTGGGGACACCAGTTGGGAGCCCTTGCTGTCACCTAGGATGATGGATGCTCTGACTGGGAGGAGCCGTGGTCCAGGCAAGTGGTCGGGTTCTAGAGGTATTTGGAAGGTAGAGTCTAGAGGATTTCCTGATAGATTGGACACTGGAATGAGAGGAAAGGAGCCATGGAGGACACTAAGGGTTTGGCCTGGGTATCTGGAAGGATGGAATTGCCACCAGCTAAGAAGGAGTGGGCTGTGGGTAGTGCAGTTTACAGGGGAGGGTCAGGAGTTCAGTGCTGGATAAGCTGAGTGTAAGACGCTCATTAGTTCTCATCAGAACCAAGCAGAGACAAATAGGTACACTATGACCTCATCACTCAGTCCGGGAAAGGTGTCATATTTAAATAAGTACTGTTCCCAAAGGCAAAGTAGATAGATATGTTTGACTCCCCTGAACACCACATCTCATGTTTTGAATCCTGAGCCCCAGAGGTGATGACATTAGGAGGTGGGTCCTTTCAGAGGTACTTAAGTCATGAGGGTGGAGCCCTTGGGATTAATGCTCTTAAAAAGAATGCCTCACAGAGCTCCCTAGCCCCTTTCACCATGGAAGGATGCAGCAAGAAATCTGAGATCTGATCTGCAGGAAGGCCTCACTTGACCATACTGGCACTCTGGTCTCTGGCCTCCAGGCTCCAGAACTGTGAGCAGTGAATTTCTGCTCCTAGTAAACCACCCTTGTGACTTGGTGCTTGTATTGTTTTGTTTTTGGTTACAGCAGCCCAAATGGACTAGGACAGGTGGATAGAGAAATAAGAAATTGCTTTCTTTATTCTGGCCTCTTAAAGGACATCTAAGGAGGTCTAAGTCATAATTCCCAGCAGTCTTTCCCACATCTCTCTCCTTTCCTCCTCAAACTCCGCTGTAATCCACACTCTCAGGCATCTCTCCTTGGCCACTACACTCCTTCCACTCCTCCTCTGGAGTCTCAGGCTGTAGACTGACTAAATCTCTTTGAATTTGAAGGGTAACAGAGTATGCCACCCCTAGCTGTACCACTATGGCATAAAGGGTAGTTTGAGTTGAAGGCAGTTGAGAAGAAAGAGATGCAAGAAAAGTTCTCTGGCCTCTTCCTATTTGCCTAAATGCAGGACATTTACCATGAAGGACAGAAGTTGATCACCTGAGACAACTCTAGACCCCAATCAACCCAGGTTCAGCAGCCAAGGAATCTCCATAACAAACCTTGCTAATAATACTAGCACTCATCTAACATTCCGTTCAGTTCAGTTCAGTCACTCAGTCGTGTCCGACTCTTTGCGACCCCATGAACTGCAGCATGCCAGGCCTCCCTGTCCATCACCAACTCCCGGAGTTCACTCAAACTCACGTCCATCGAGTTGGTGATGCCATCCATCCAGCCATCTCATCCTCGGTCGTTCCCTTCTCGTCCTGCCCCCAATCCCTCCCAGCATCAGAGTCTTTTCCAATAAGTCAACTCTTCGCATGAGGTGGCCAAAGTACTGGAGTTTCAGCTTCAGCATCAGTCCTTCCAAAGAACGCCCAGGACTGATCTCCTTCAGAATGGACTGGCTGGATCTCCTTGCAGTCCAAGGGACTCTCAAGAGTCTTCTCCAACACCACAGTTCAAAAGTATCAATTCTTCGGTGCTCAGCTTTCTTCACAGTCCAACTCTCACATCCATACATGACCACTGGAGAAACTATAGCCTTGACTAGACGGACTTTTGTTGGCAAAGTAATGTCTCTGCTTTTGAATATGCTATCTAGGTTGGTCATAACTTTCCTTCCAAGGAGTAAGCATCTTTTAATTTCATGGCTGCAGTCACCATCTGCAGTGATTTTGGAGCCCCCCAAAATAATGTCTGACACTGTTTCCACTGTTTCCCCATCTATTTCCCATGAAGTGATGGGACCAGATGCCATGATCTTCATTTTCTGAATGTTGAGCTTTAAGCCAACTTTTTCACTCTCCTCTTTCACTTTCATCAAGAGGCTTTTTAGTTCCTCTTCAATTTCTACAATAAGGGTGGTATCATCTGCATACCTGAGATTATTGATATTTCTCTCAGCAGTCTTGATTCCAGCTTGTGCTTCTTCCAGCCCAGCGTTTCTCATGATGTACTCTGCATAGAAGTTAAATAAGCAGGGTGACAATATACAGCCTTGACGTACTCCTTTTCCTATTTGGAACCAGTCTGTTGTTCCATGTCCAGTTCTAGCTGTTGCTTCCTGACCTGCATACAGGTTTCTCAAGAGGCAGGTCAGGTGATCTGGTGTTCCCATCTCTTTCAGAATTTTCCACATCTGACATTACTTTCCCCATATGTTTGCCTTCCTGCAATTTACCACCCCTAAAACTCAAGGTCGTTTTCCTTTGTCTTGTCACTGCTCTAAAATGTATTGTTCTTTTATTAAGATGCTATATAAGCCCAAGTTCTAATCAGCACTTTGAGTTACTCATCATTGACTGTCCCCATGTGTATGCATGAAGCACATGTTCACAAACTTCTGTTTTTGGTTTTCTCTTGTTAATCTGTTTTTGGTCAGTCTGATTTACAAAGCTCCAGCTGGAGAAACTGGGAAGGAAGAAGGAAGACTGGTTTCTTCCCCACAAACTCTTTCCATCCTTCTTTGGCTTCCCCATCACACAAAGTCCAGGGAGAAATGTGTCATGGGTGGCTTGTCCTCAGAAGCTAGGGTACAGCTTGGAAGAAGGGACTAGAATGTTGGGACTCATATCAGCAGATTAAGGGAGGAGACAAGTTGGAAAACTCACTAGGGTTGATACATGTTGCCCTCCCATACGTGCGGGTGTGGAATGCATAGTGGCCCTTGGCCTGGATCATCTCCCGTCACCTTTATAGCCACATCTGGAAAAGATCAGGAGAAGCACTCACAAGGTTACATAAATGTTGGCTATTTTACACTTGGCACTTAAGAAATAATACTTTTAAGCTCCTCACCTCTCTCTCCACCAGTAATGAATAATAATTCTCATGAATTCATCATTACTTAGATTCATAAAGTGAGTCTTACATAGCCTGATAAAAAGTAAGGACCTTAGTCCTGTTACCAGCAAACCATTCATTCAACATTTAGTAAATGTGTTATTTGGGCTAGGCCCTGAGCCTCATACCAAGATGAGTAGGTGAACTGCATCAGCTCTTGGGGGATGTGTGTGTGTGGTGGTGAAGGGGTCAGGTAATGTCAATATCCAGTAGTAGGAGCTGTGATGGAAGGGCTTCATCCAAAGCTGGGAGCCATGCTCCCCCCAGCCAAGGGTGGGCCAAAAGGAATTACCCAGGAATTTGCATCTTTAAAAAAAGACTTAATCTGGAATCTAAGTAAACTCATTGGGACATCACCCAAAGAGACTGTCCACTCCTTCCAGCTGCCTCTGTCTCTACTCTCTGGGTTCCATGCCCACAGTTTGATTACTCCTGATGGCCTGTGTCATTGCTGTCGTTCCTCACCAGGCTCTAGCTTCAGAGTGGCAGATGGGCCTGTCCCCTTCACCACTACTTCCCCAAGACTTCAGGGGGCTCAGGAATTGGATGACTGTTGAATGAATGGATGGAGAGATAAATGAGTCCCTTATTAATAGAACTACATTATTAATTGTTTTGAGTACATGCACAACTTTTATTTATTTTTTCTTTTTTTAAAAATTAATTAACTTATTTTTTTACTTTACAATATTGTATTGGTTTTGCCATACATTGACACGAATCCCCATGGGTATACATGTGTTCCCCATCGTGAACCCCTTCCCACCTCCCTCCCCATCCCATCCCTCTGGGTCATCCCAGCATGCACAACTTTTAAAAGTACAACATGTTCACTACTGAGATGTTTCTTTTCCTCCCAATTTTAAAGATTGAAATATTTATAATGTTATATTAATTTTTGCTGAACAGCAAAATGATTCAGTTACACACACACACACACATATTCTTTGTAAATCTTTTCCATTGTGGTTTGTCATAGGATATTGAATATAGGTCTCTGTGTCTCAGCAACCACAGTGTGCTCTCTATGTCCGTGATCCTGTTTCTGTCTCATAGATGGTTTCATTTGTGTCACATTTTAGATTCCACATGAAAGTGATATCATGTGGCATTTGTCTTCTTCTTTCCGCCTTCAGTTAGTATAAGAAGCTCTAGTTACATCCATATTGCTGCGAATGGCATTATTTCATTCTTTCCTAAATGGTTAAATGGTATCCCATTGGATATGTGTACCACGTCTTTAGCCATTCATCTGTCAGTGGATATTTCGGTTGTTTCCATGTCCTGGCTGGCATGACTAGTGTTGCTATCAACTTAAGGGTGCATGTATCTTTATGAATTAAGTTTTTTCTGGATATATGCCTGGTAGTAGGATTGCTGGATTATAGAGTAATTCTGTTTTCAGTTTCTTGAGGAGCCTCCACACTGTTTTCCATAGTGGTTGCACCAACCTACGCTCCCACCAACAGCGTTAGGAGGGTTCCTTTTTCTCTATACCCTCTCCAGCATTTATTATTTGTAGACTTTTAAATGATAGTCATTCTGACTGGTGCTATCTTACTGTAGTTTTGTGAGATTATTCTTTCTTATTTAACTTTTTAAAACATCATTTTAGTGAGAGAATTTTTTTTCAGTGCAGTTGGAAAGTCAGTTCAGTTGCTCAGTCATGTCCAACTCTTTGAGACCCCATGAACCACAGCACGCCAGGCTTCCCTGCCCATCACCAACTCCGGAATTTACTGAAACTCATGTCCATTGAGTCAGTGATGCCATCCAACCATCTCATCCTCTATTGTCTCCTTCTCCCCCCGCCCTCAATCTTTCCCAGCATCAGGGTCTTTTCCAATGAGTCAGCTCTTTGCATCAGGTGGCCAAAGTATTGAAGTTTCAGCTTCAACATCAATCCCTCCAATGAACATCCAGGACTGATTTCCTTTAGGATGGACTGGTTGGATCTCCTTGTAGTCCAAGGGACTCTCAAGAGTCTCCTCCAACACCACAGTTCAAAAGCATCAATTCTTTGGTGCTCAGCTTTTTTTATAGTCTAACTCTTACATCCATACATGACCACTGGAAAAACCATAGCCTTGACTAGATGGACCTTTGTTGACAAAGTAATGTCATTGCTTTTTAATATCCTGTCTGCTGCTGCTGCTGCTGCTGCTAAGTCGTTTCAGTCGTGTTCGACTCTGTGCAACGCCATAGACAGCAGCCCACCAGGCTCCCCCATCCCTGGGATTCTCCAGGCAAGAACACTGGAGTAGGGTGCCATTGTCTTCTCCGAATATGCTGTCTAGGTTGACCATAACTTTCCATCCAAGGAGTAAGCGTCTTTTAATTTCATGGCTGCAATCACCATCTGCAGTGATTTTGGAGCCCCCCAAAATAAAGTCTGACACTGTTTCCACTGTTTCCCCATCTATTTCCCATGAAGTGATGGGACCGGATGCCATGATCTTTGTTTTCTGAATGTTGAGCTTTAAGCCAACTTTTTCACTCTCCTCTTTCACTTTCATCAAGAGGCACTTTAGTTCTTCTCTTTCTGCCATAAGGGTGGTGTCATCTGCATACCTGAGGTTATTGATGTTTCTCCCGGCAATCTTGATTCCAGCTTGTGCTTCATCCAGCCCAGCGTTTCTCATGATGTATTCTGCATATAAGTTAAATAAGCAAGGTGACAGTATACAGCCTTGACGTACTCCTTTTCCTATTTGGAACCTGTCTGTTGTTCCATGTCCAGTTCTAACTGTTGCTTCCTGACCTGCATACAGGTTTCTCAAGAGGCTGGTCAGGTGGTCTGGTATTCCCATCTCTTGAAGAATTTTCCACAGTTTATTGTGATCCACACACTTTTCAGTGCAACCACATCATTAATCTGTGAGAGTCAGCTGGAAATGAGATTTGCGTCAGTTCTTATATTATTTTGAGGGGAAAAATATTGTGTCAAACCAGGGCTATCTTATTCTTATCTTTACTTTAATCTAAAGATATGTATAAAGTTTTTTAAAAGGAAAGAAAATGTTCTAGGCTCAATTTATTAAACAAAGTAATTGCATTTTCCCATTATGAGTATTACATAAACTCATATAAAAAATTAAAAAGAAAATATATTTTGATGTATTTTCCTCCAATAATTTTTTGTTTTACCACCATGCTCATTTTAAATAAAATTTTCAAATGGTGAAGGGTAAATTCTTGGAAACTGGCCTGATTGCGCTCTAAAATGACTTCAGATTTGGAGAGATTTCTCCAAACAAGAAAGTTAGGCAATATAATTAAATGGGTGCAATAACTGGGTCAAACCAGGGTAATAAAATCCTCCACACAGTGAAAATAAAGCCTAAAGTGATACTCAACAAACAGAACATAAACAGAGGCTGTTATGGCTGGTACTGGAGGTGAAGGAGAAACTAGAAGCCCCATTGGGCTGTTTTTGTATATTCCAGCTAAGAATCAGCCTCACTCATCTGTGGAAATCACCCAGATACCCAGGCAGCAGAGGGAAACATTAGGAGAACAAACATACAGTGGAGAAGTTAATCATTTATTTATATCAAATTAATATATGGAAGTGAATTAAATCTCTGAGGGTGATAGCATTTATCTTGGTGTCAGCATGGGAATCAGAGAGCCAGGAATCTAAGCTGTTCCTCAAATCAAGTTACTGGTCACAGGAAACAGGCCATGTTACAAATGTGGTCAGTTGATGTTGAGAAAAACCCAGGTACCTGTCAGATAGCAAATCTTCTGAAAAAGAAAAGGAAAATTCTGTTTTGGTGGCCACCATTTTCAGAGCACCCACTCCCCTGTCCCCAGCCACCTGCCAACTTCCATGGACTTTATTAGGGTTTGTTGAGGAGGCAAAAATTTTCCTTTACCCTCTCAGTGACTCTGGCTGGGCCTGAAAATTAAGTTGGGCTTCCCATGTGGCGTTAGTGGTAAAGAAGCTGCTTGCCAATGCAGGAGACATAAGAAACATGGGTTTGATTCCTGTGTTGGGAAGATCCCCCGGGGAAGGGCATGGCAACCCACTCCAGTATTCTTACCTGGAGAATCCCATGGACAGATGAGCCTGGCAGGCTACAGCCAATGGTGTCGCAAAGAGTTGAACACAACTGAGGCAATTTACCACTTAGCAAGACATTAATAGGAGAAAAGCATCCAAATTTTATTTTTATATGTGTGTGGGAGCCTTCACAGGGAAATGAAAACCACCAAGGCAGTGAAGCCTAAGTGTTTTATGTACTAGGTTGAGCAAAGAGTAGTAATTATGAGAAAGTAACTATACAAGGAGACTAAAGGAAGATAAGGGTTATTTTAACAAGGTTTCTTTGTTCAAATACTTCTTGGTCTGTACTTGCTATCTCTGGAAAAAAGAATGTTCTCTTCCTCCAGGTTCAGGCAGGGTGTGTTCCATACAGGAGTTCTGTCTCCTATCTCAGGAAAGAAACAGTAAATCAGGGAGTCTTTCTTACACCTGTTGCTTTTCAAGTGCCTTTAGCTCAAAAATAATCAAATGTCAAATTGGCGTATTTGGGGGTGGCATGTTCTGAACCCATTCACTCAGCCCTGTGTTACCCTCAGACTCACTCTGGGGAACCCAAGTGGGCTCTAGAGGGATGCACAAGGTGATGGTAATAATCTGCAGTGGGGTAGGGGTATGTGAGGCAGTCAAATGGCCTTAAGAGTAAGAATCATTCAGGGAATTCCCTGGTGGTGCAGTGGTTAGGACTCCGTGCTTCACTGCTGAAAGTGAACGTCGCTCAGTCATGTCCAACTCTTTGCAACCCCGTGGACTATACAGTCCATGGAATTCTCCAGGCCAGAATACTGGAGTGGGTAGCCTTTCCCTTCTCCAGGGGATCTTCCCAACACAGGGATCGAACCCGCATCTCCCACGTTGGTGGATTCTTTACCAACTGAGATATCAGGGAAGTGAGCATAGCAAAAAAAAAAAAAGAGTAAGACTCACTCAAATTTCTGTGCATTGTGCCTCTCCTGATTCATTTACCTGGCCTTAGGGGAGTCTGAGCCTGGTGGCAGTTCCCTTGGTTCCATCAACTCTGGCCTGTGTTGATGGGTACAGCAGTAGGTTTGCTATATGTGGCCATTAGAGTTAGGGTTCAGTTCAGTTCAGTCGCTCAATCATGTCCGACTCTTTGCGACCCCATGAATCGCAGCACGCCAGGCCTCCCTGTCCATCACCATCTCCCGGAGTTCACTCAAACTCACGTCCATCGAGTCCGTGATGCCATCCAGCCATCTCATCCTCTGTCGTCCCCTTCACCCCCTGCCCCCAATCCCTCCCAGCATCAGAGTCTTTTCTAACGAGTCAACTCTTTGCATGAGGTGGCCAAAGTACTGGAGCTTCAGCTTTAGCATTATTCCTTCCAAAGAAATCCCAGGGCTGATCTTCAGAATGAACTGGTTGGATCTCCTTGCAGTCCAAGGGACTCTCAAGAGTCTTCTCCAACACCACAGTTCAAAACCATCAATTCTTTGGCGCTCAGCCTTCTTCACAGTCCAACTCTCACATCCATACATGACCACAGGAAAAACCATAGCCTTGACTAGACGGACCTTAGTCGGCAAAGTAATGTCTCTACTTTTGAATATGCTATCTAGGTTGGTCATAACTTTTCTTCCAAGGAGCAAGCGTCTTTTAATTTCATGGCTGCAAGCACCACCTGCAGTGATTCTGGAGCCTGAAAAAATAAAGTATGACACTGTTTCTACTGTTTCCCCATCTATTTGCCATGAAGTGATGAGACCAGATGCCATGATCTTCATTTTCTGAATGTTGAGCTTTAAGCCAACTTTTTCACTCTCCTCTTTCACTTTCATCAAGAGGCTTTTTAGCTCCTCTTCACTTTCTGCCATAAGGGTGGTGTCATCTGCATATCTGAGGTTATTGATATTTCTCCTGGCAATCTTGATTCCAGTGGTGTTTCTTCCAGTCCAGCATTTCTCATGATGTACTCTGCATAGACGTTAAATAAGCAGGGTGACAATATACAGCCTTGACGTACTCCTTTTCCTATTTGGAACCAGTCTGTTCCATGTCCAGTTCTAACTGTTGCTTTCTGACCTGCATACAGATTTCTCAAGAGGCAGGTTAGGTTGTCTGGTATTCCCATCTCTTTCAGAATTTTCCACAGTTTATTGTGATCCACACAGTCAAAGGCTTTGGCATAGTCAATAAAGTAGAAATAGATGTTTTTCTGGAACTCTCTTGCTTTTTCCATGATCCAGCGGTTGTTGGCAATTTGATCTCTGGTTCCTCTGCCTTTTCTAAAACCAGCTTGAACATCTGGAAGTTCACGGTTCATGTATTGCTGAAGCCTGGCTTGGAGAATTTTGAGCATTACTTTACTAGCATGTGAGATGAGTGCAATTGTGTGGTAGTTTGAGCATTCTTTTGCATTGCCTTTCTTTGGAATTGGAATGAAAACTGACTTTTTCACGACCCGGATAATCATGATGATGTGATCACTAATCTAGAGCCAGACATCTTGGAATGTGAAGTCAAGTGGGCCTTAGAAATCATCACTACAAACAAAGCTAGTGGAGGTGATGGAATTCCAGTTGAGCTGTTTCAAATCCTGAAAGATGATGCTGTGAAAGTGCTGCACTCAATATGCCAGCAAATTTGGAAAACTCAGCAGTGGCCACAGGACAGGAATGGAGTTAGGGTTAGGGTCTATAATCCCTCACCCCTCTGCTGCCCTATGACTTTTTCATCTCCCTTGTAAGGGAGTACAGATTTTATTCATCTCATAACTAAAAAAATAACCAAGCTGAAACCATTTACCTCAGATTGGGGACTTGAACCTATGTGCTGGGACTCGAACCCAGTCAAAACCCAGTTTTGGACTTGAACCCAGCCAAAACCCATGGTACCTGGCTTCAAGGCCTAATAAAGCTCAGGTTCTTGATGTCTCATCACAGAAAGAATTCAGTGAGAGACAAAGTGAAAGGCAAGAAATGGATTTATTCAGCTACAGAGAGAATAACACTCCACAGACAGTGTGGGCTGTCGCAGAGGGAGAGTGCGGCTGTGAAATGTGGCGAGGCCACTTTTTATAGGCTGGGTGATTTCATATGGCAGAAAGTGAAGAAGAACTAAAGAGCCTCTTGATGAAAGTGAAAGAGGAGAGTGAAAAAGTTGGCTTAAAACTCAACATTCAGAAAATGAAGATCATGGCATCTGGTCCCATCACTTCACGGCAAATAGGTGGGGAAACAATGGAAACAGTGTCAGACTTTATTTTTGGGGGCTCCCAAATCACTGCAGATGGTAATTGCAGCCATAAAATTAAAAGATGCTTGCTCCTTGGAAGAAAAGCTATGACCAACCTAGACAGCATATTAAAAAGCAGAGACATTACTTTGCCAACAAAGTTCTGTCTAGTCAAAGCAATGGTTTTTCCAGTAGTCATGTATGGATGTAAGAGTTGGACTATAAAGAAAGCTGAGCACCGAAGAATTGATGGTTTTGAACTGTGGTATTGGAGAAGACTCTCGAGAATCCCTTGGACTGCAAGGAGATCCAACCAGTCCATCCTAAAGGAAATCAGTCCTAAAAATTCATTGGAAGGACTGATGCTGAAGCCAAAACTCCAATACTTTGGCCACCTGATGCAAAGAACTGACTTATTTGAAAAGACCTTGATGCTGGGAAAGATTGAAAGCAGGAGGAGAAGGGGATGGCAGAGGATCAGATGGTTGGATGGCATCCCCAACTCAATGGACATGAGTTTGAGTAAACTCTGGGAGTTGGTGACGGACAGGGAGGCCTGGCATGCTGCAGTCCATGGGGTCACAAAGAGTTGGACACTGAGCGACTGAAACGAAATGAACTGAATTGAAATTCCTTATGCTAATGAGTGGGAGGATTATTTCAAGTATTTTGGGGAAGGGGTAGAGATTTCCAGGATTTGGGCCACTGCCCACTTCTTAGTCTTTTGACAGTGCCTTGGAACTGTCACGGCACCCCAGGGTGTGTCATTTCACTTGCTGATTGAAGAGCAAGGTCTAGTCTTGTTTGCCATCTTGGTCCCATTTGACTCTAATAGGCTTATGTTGTGTCCTTGGGCTATGTCATTCCTTCAAAAGTTGTGTGCTGCCCCTTTCCCTCCTGTTACAAAACCACAACAAAACAAAAACCACCGCAACTCCTATTGATACCATGGCAAAATATTCATAGGAGCCAAGTTTCCTCCTGACAAACAAAGACATTCTCTTACAAACCATATGACAACCATCCAAATCAGGAACTTAACAGAGATAGATCATATCCAAAGGAAAATTTTCTTTTACTATTTTATATTTGAATGGTGGTGGGAGGGTGGTCTGTGAATGAACTCACAATAGACAGATTAACAGGATAAGTCTGTTTATGCATGTGGGAGCTTTCAGGTGAAGAGGCAACTTGAACAGCTAGAGGTAAAGGTTTATATATCAACTTAATGAGGGGGGCGGTAGTGGTGATTGGGGCTTCAAAGGATGGAAGGTTGGGATGAAGCTTGTTTACACTATCTTTTGGAATGTCCCGGTGCCCAAGGTCAGGTCTCTGACTGGAAGTCTCCTTGGAGAGGGGCTGACTCTCATAAAGCCATGTGTTAGATAAGGGAAGTTCAGATAAGAGTTCTTTCCAGTTGGTTGTAGGGTAAATGTTTCCACCTTGAAGTAATCTTTATGTCATTCAGGTGGGCTTTAAGTCCCATGAATCATACCATCTAATCTATAGTCGTGATTCAGATTTCACAGCTTGCCCTAACAGTGTCCTTCAGAGCAAAAGATTTCAATTCAGAAACACCCACTGCATTTAGTTGTCATATCTCTTTGACTTTCTTCAATCTAATCATTGTTCCTAAAGCATGGTTTTAAAGATTTCGGACCATATATTATGGAAAAGGGGCTTCCCTGGTGGCTAAGATGGTAAAGGCCCAGGTTTGATCCCTGGGTTGGGAAGATCCCCTGGAGAAGGAAATGGCAACCCACTCCAGTATTCTTGCCTGGGAAAATCCCATGGACAGAGGACCCTGGCTGGCTACAGAGTTGGACATGACTGAGCGACTTCACTTTCTTTCTTTCTGTAGTTCCTTTTGGAGAAGGAAATGGCAACCCACTCCAGTGTTCTTGCCTGGAAAATCCCATGGACAGTGGGGCCTGGTGGACTGCAGTCTCTAAGGTTGCAAAGAGTCGGACACGACTGAGCAGCTAACACACACACACACTTATCTGTAAGGGAGGGAAAAAAATTCTTGTCCCTCTGTCCTTCAAAATTTGTGGCTGGGCGCTTGTAACAAAATGCAGATTAACTAGAGAAAAACAGAAGTTTATTAATGGATATGTCTCCTGGAAGGGAGAAACTCAAAGAAAGAGTAACTGAAGGAGGTGGCTTAGAACTCTGGTTTACATACTACCTTCAACGAAGAAGGACACATTTATAGAGAAATGATTGGAAAAAAGAAAGTGGTTTTAAGTTTCCAGGAGTGGCAAACAGTGGGAAGGTAAATATATGATAGAAAATTTAATGAAGTGAGTTGTTTGCTGATTCCTCTTATGCCATCTGATAAGGGTCTGTCTTCAGAGATGGAGGATCTATATCCTGCCTTCATGCAGAATAGGAGAAGGTTTCAGAGACCTTTTCCTGCATTTGCTGCTTCTTAAATGCCTTTATTTTAAATAGTTCAGCTGGAATTCCAGGTGAGCTACTTAAAGTCCTAAACAATGATGCTGTTAAAGTGTTATGCTCAATATCTCAGCAAATTTG
This sequence comes from Capra hircus, assembly GCF_001704415.2. Lineage (NCBI taxonomy): Eukaryota > Metazoa > Chordata > Mammalia > Artiodactyla > Bovidae > Capra > Capra hircus. The sequence goes on from NC_030816.1 coordinate 30,392,844, forward strand.
GAAAGCTCAGCAGTGGCCAGAGGACTGGAAAAGGTCAGTTTTCATTCCAATCCCAAAGAAGGGCAGTGTCAAAGAATGTTCAAACTATCAAGACGATTGTGCTCATTTCACATACTAGTAAGGTTATGCTCAAAATCCTTCAAGCTAGGCTTCAACAGTATGTGAACTGAAAACTTCCAGATGTACAAGCTGGGTTTAGAAAAGGCAGAGGAACCAAAGATCAAATTGCCAACACTTGTTGTATCATAGAAAAAGCTAGAGAATTCCAGAAAAGCATCTTCTTCATTGACTACACTAAAGCCTTTGACAGTGTGAATCACAACAAACTGGAAAATTTTTAAAAAGATGAGAATAGCAGACCACCTTACCTGCCTCCTGAGAAACCTGTATGCAGGTCAAGAAGCAACAGTTAGAACCAGACATGGAACAACAGACTGGTTCAAAATTAGGAAAGGAGTACATCAAGACTATATATTGTTATCCTGGTTATTTAACTTCTATGCAGAGTACATCATGTGAAATACCATGCTGGATGAAGCACAAGCTGAAATCAAGTTTGCTTGGAGAAATATCAATAACTTCAGACATGCAGATGATACCAGTCTAATGGCAGAAAGTGAAGAGGAACCAAAGAACCTCTTGATGAAGGTGAAAGAGGAGAGTAAAAAAGCTGGTTTAAAACTCAACATTCAAAAAACTAAGATCATGGCATGTGGTCCCATCACTTCATGGCAAATAGAAGGGGAGAAAGTGGAAACAGTGGCAGATTTTATTTTCTTGAGCTCCAAAATCACTGTGGACGGTGACTGCAGCCGTAAAATTAAAAGACACTTGCTCCTTGGAAAGAAAGTTATGACAAACCTAGATGGCATATTAAAAAGCATAGATGTCACTTTGCTGACAAAGGTCCATATAGTCAAAGCTATGGCTTTTCTAGTAGTCATGTATGGATATAAGTATTGGACCATAAAGAAGACTGAACACTGAAGAACTGCTACCTTCAAACTGTGGTGCTGGAGAAGACTTTTGAGAGTCCCTTGGATAGCACGGCGATCAAACAGTGAATCCTAAAGGAGATCAACCTTGAATATTCATTGGAAGAACTGATGCTGAAGCAGAAATCCCATACTTTGGCCAGCTGATGTGAAGAGCTGACTCACTGGAAAGAACCTGGATCCTAGGCAAGATTGAAGGCAAAAGGAGAAGGGGACAACAGAGCAGATGGTTGGACAGTATCACCAACTCAATGGACATGAGTTTGAGCAAACTCCAGGAGATAGTGAAGAACAGGGAGACCTGATGTGCTACAGTTCATGGGGTTGCAAAGAGTTGGACATGACTGAGCAGCTAACTGATCAAACAACAACAAAGGTCTTCAGCTCAAAATAATTTTGATGTCGAAGAGGCATATAAAAAAAAGGCATATTTCCAGGTGACACATTCTGGCTTCCTGCGATCTGTAAATTCATTGACTGGGGACAGTAATTGATCATCTACTCTGGACTGAGCCTTGCCAGGCATTGGGGTCTGTGGGTGCACTGGATAGATATGGACCTGCCCTGGGGAGAGGCTCAGCAGTAAAGGATCTGCCTGCCATGCAGGAGACACAGAGTTAGATCTCTGGATTGGGAAGATTCCCTGGAGGAGAGCATGGCAGCCCACTCTAGTATTCTTGCCTGAAGAATCCTATGGACTGAGGAGCCTGGCGGGCTACAGTCCATGGGGTTGCAAAGAGTCAGACACCACTGAAGTCACTGAGCAGGCATGCAAACTATTCTAACCACCACCTTGAGTCACATTTTTCTGTGAACTCCCATACATACACATGTATAAAAATCTGTCTTTTCTCATGAGTCTATCTTTTGTTAGTTTAATTTGCAGGTGCCTAGAGAACATCTGCCAATGCAGGAGATTCAAGAAATTCCCTTGAAGAAATTAAAGATCTTCCCTGGGTCAGGAAGATCCCCTGCAGTAGGAAATAGCAACCTACTCTGGTACTCTGGCCTGGGAAATCACATGGAAAGAGGAGTCTAGTGGGCTACAGTCCATTGGGTCACAAAGTCCAGACATGACTGAGCAACTAAGCGTTTGCACAAACACACACACACACACACACACACACCACCTAAGAGAGTATAGAAAATGTTTTTTTACCTTGACACACTTAGATATTATTAACAATGGTCACATTAAGGAGCAAAATGTTTAAAACATTGATCACCAGAAAATTAAAACAGTTGCTTTATGTATAGTAGCATCTCTTCCATTGTAAATGCTACTTTTATTCCTTTAATTCCTTATCCACCATTCTCTTCAAACTTTCTCAACTTTTCTGGTACTCTTTGTATATTGTTGTTTAGTCGCTAAGTCACATGTGACTCTTTTGTGACCCCATGGATTGTAGCCCGCCAGGCTCCTCTGTCCATGGGACTTCTCAGGCAAGAGTATTGGAGTGGGTTGCCATTTCCTTCTCCAGAGGATCTTCCTGATCCAGGGACTGAACCCACGTTTTCCGCATTGCAGGTGGATTCTTTACTGCTGAGCCCCTGGGGAAGCACTCATTGAACAGCTCCGGGCAAAACACAATGGCTCAGTAGGGAAAGCACTGGTAAACGCATTCAGGGCCAGCGCCAGTGACAGAGCATGGCTCATTCTGAGCATGATGCGCTGAGGTCACTGGAAGCACCAGCAGTGTCCAAAGACTACCTCCCCTTTGTGGATGCTTGCTGTGCTGTTCAAAATGTCTACAATCATTCCTGCTGTTCTACTGCTTGACTTTGGATGGTAACTGGAAAACATCCCACCACATTGTTTTGCTAAAATAGATTACATTTTTGGAGATGTAAATATAAAATTTTATACCAGCTTAAAACAGAAAAATTCTGTATTGAGAGATACATACATTCTATGAAGTTTGTATATTAAAAAACAAAAAGTGTTTTGGAGAATTATTTGTCAAGCTGTGCTTGCATATATAAAACACTTAAGACAGTGCTTGGCACAAAGAAAATATTAACTTATTATTTTACATTTAATGACATAATGTTCTGGGGGGAAACAGGCAAGAAAACACAAGATGGCTAAGGTCACTGCAGACTGTGATGGGTTTTCTGAAGAGACTGAAAGCCATAATAGAGAGTACTGGGGGAGGGACCTTCTTCATGTAGGTGCTCAGGGTGGTGAGGTGATGTCTAAAAATCAAAGGCTTTCCAGGCAGAGACAACAGCAAATCCGAAGGCCAAGGTGAGGCGGAGCTGTTGGAAGGACATGATTAGAGAGTAGGGAGCAGGGAGACCTCTGTGAGATAAGGCCAGAGATATCAGAGTGAGGACCCAGGTCATGGAGAACCTTGGAGGCCATAGAGAAGAGTTTAGATTCCATTCTAAGCACAATAAGAAATCATTTTAAAGATTGCTGAGGAGATTGGGCTAATGGAGATTTCAAGTGGAAGCTGGTAGACTGGTTATGAGGCTTCTCCATTAATTCAGGTTAGAGATGAAGCAACACTGAAGATGGTCTGAAGTCAGGGATGAAGAAGAATGATTGGACTTGGTGTTGGGTGAAGAAAATGGATGACTCAGGGATGACACTCGGATTCCTGGCTCTGATAACCAGGTAGGTGCTGAAATTCTCAACTGAACATTTGCAGAGCTATCTCTGAAGTCTGGGCATATACACACATACCCATAAATGTAGAATTATGTTTGCCGTGTCTCTTGGGAGGTATCATTATTTATAAATGTCAATGTGGCTGCAAAATGACTAGATGGTGTAGAGGTTCCATACCACGTGGCACAGGAGAATACTGAATCACAGTGATTTGATTCAGCCCCTTTTCATAGTACCTGGTAACATTTGCTTTGGCCCTACCTTATAATAGCATCTGTTGTAATGCAAGGCTTTTTGTTTGCTTCGCCTTATTGATTGGAAGCATGAAACATGTGGCTGTTTTAGTTGTATAAGCTAAACATCAGAAAGGTCTGCCATCATTCCTCAGCAGGCCACAGCTACAGTGTGTCTGTTCCCTTTTTCCTTGCTTTTTAATAGAGTAATGGTGGTTAGGAATAAATGATCATTCAGAAGAGATTAAATATAAGATGCTTTGGGACGAACAACCCAAGGAGAGTTGTAGATCACTACAGAAGGCTGCAGAATATGCCACCTCCAAATATACCACTCGGAATAAGGGCTATTTTGAGCGAAAGGCAATGGAGAGAAGACTGATACAAGAAAAACTCTCTTTCCTCCCTCTGTTTACCTAAAAGCAGGACATTTGTAAAGTTGTCTCATTTCCCTGTCTACCAGGAAGAAGGTAACTACTGGAGATAACTCTAGACCCTTATTAGCCCAACGATGACACGAGAGGAATCTATACGATAAACTTGACTAACTGACCCTTATCTTTCATTAGTTTCCCCATATGTGTGCCTTCTTACAGTCTGCTGCCCTAGAAACTCAAAGTCCTTTTCCTTTGTCTTGTCACAACTCTAAACATGTTCTATTCTTTTGCCAAGACGTTATGTAAGCCCAAGTTCTAACCACCTCTTTGAGTTCCTCATCTTTGGTGTTCCCATTTGTGTGCACAAGTGTTAGTAAACTGTGCTTTTTTCATCTCATCAGTCTGTCTTTTGTCAGTCTGAGTTGCAGTGCCCCCACCCAGAGATCTGAGTAGGGTAGAAGGGAAAAGATTTTTTTTTTCGTTTCCTACATGACAAAGAACAGGAAGTGTACACTGAGAACCCCAGAAACAGGGCGGCTTTGGTATAGAGAGGCCCAGGGGCTGGCTGCCTCATTTATTAGCTATGTTAGCTTATGCAGACTACAGGCATCACTGAGCTCTGGTTCCTCCACCTGCGAAATGTTTTGGAGGGAGACGGGAGAGTGAAACAATAATTGAATAAGATAGAATACAGTGATAGAATACTCTGGATTGTTATGGAAACCCAGTCTCCGAAACTCAGTGGCTTAGCACAACCGAAGTGGATTCAGATGTAGGTCAGTGAACTTTCTCCTCCTTCTGAAAACCATGAGGTCTGTATTTTCATTGTCTTGTGATATAGCCTGAGCATGTAGCCTTCAAGATTATTGAAGAAAGGGAAGAGAGGATGCAGGACTTCATGATATATTGTTAATATTCAGACCTGGAAGTGGTTTACATCACTTCCACCCATCCCCACTGACCAGCTCTGAGCCACATGGCCCTAAAGAACAGCAAGTAAGCTGAAAAACATAGTTTCCCAATGCCCAGTAAGAGAAAAATAAAATTTGGTGAAATAATGACATTCTCTCTATAACATGTAGGGAAAATATGTGTTATAAAATTATCTCCTGCTTTTCTCTAGTAATAATAATTTGAAATGACTAAAACAGGAAAGGAAGTTAATGAGCAAAGGGTATAAATGAGCCGCAAGATGGATCACCCATCTCTGCATAATGGGGAGGTAATTGCCCTTCTAAAACAGCACAGAAAAGAGGGCTGAGGAGTAAGAGTGGGAGTGAAAGGTGGAGGGTTGGAGACTGAGAATTGGAAAGAGATGAAATGTCTTAGTAAAGTTCACAATTGAGGTGAAAGTATGCCTGGAAAAAATGTTTTATATCTAAATTGAAAGCAAACAACATTTTTCAGAGAGGCAACAATTGTGTAGCCAGCAGAAAGGTAGTTTACAGTGTTCATCTGAGAGTAAGAAATTCCAAAATGAAGATCTTTTCTGCAAATAAAAAGAAAGAGCTATCTCTAGAAAGCATTTCCAAGTTAAATGTTAAGGATGAGAGACACCAATAAATGGAGATTGGCGGGATGACTTATGCACGTTAGGAAATTAAACCATGCTTCATCTTCTGATGTTGGAAGACATGGGACAAGTGCTCTGGGGGTCAAGGCTGTGCTGGGAGATGTGTACCTTTCTAAGACTCTTGTCTCCTTTGAGAAGGAGAAATCAGAGTTTTCATGTAGCGAGGGAAGAATTCCTTCTAGTTCTTAGTTCTCAGCTAAGGCCCCTATTAACAGAAGACAGATTAATAAGAGAGAAAGAAATAGAAGTTTATTAACATGTCTGCTTCATGGATACATGGGACCAACACCCAGGGAGAAATGAAAAACCCCGTGTGGTGACTTAGAATTCCAGCTTAAACACCATCACTGAGTCAATGGACAGATGTTTGAGCGAATGCAAGGAGGTGGTGAAGGACATAGAAGCCTGGCGTACTCCTGTCCATGGGATTGCAAACAGCTGGACGTGACTTAACGACTGGACAACAACAGTGGGGAGACTGGTTATGAGGAAGTTACCAGGGAAAGCATGGTAAACAGGGTATGGCTTGTTGTACAATTTTAAGTGGTGCCTTCTCCAGTGACAAGTGTCTCTTGCAATTTCGTGAACCTTCTCTTCCTGGCACACTTCCCTGATGGCTCAGCTGTTAAAGAATCTGCCTGCAATGTGGGAGACCTGGGTTCAGTCCCTGGTTTGGGAAGGTTCCTTGGAGAAGGGAACGACTACCCACTCCAGTATTCTGGCCTGGAGAATTCTATGGACTGTATAGTCCATGGGGTTGCAAAGAGTCAGACACAACTGAGTGAATTTCACTCATTCTCTTCCTGGTACAGAGAGGGAGACACCCTTACACAGGGAAATTTTCTTTCTAAATATAAATTTCCCTTATGTAAGGGGAACTTCTACTCTGTTTTCTGAGCTCCTCCTGTGTTTGCTGTTTCTCAAAATAATCAGCTCAAAATAATTCTTGCACTGAAGAGGCACGTTTTGGGATGACACATTTAGCCATCCTTTTCTAATAAACTCCCCTTCGACCTCTGCTCACCCTCCTTCAGCCACAGGACGTTCAAAGATTCCAGCTTTGCTCCAGCCTCCCAGCGTCCACTCCAGCTTCTCTTGGCCTAGAAGATTCTCCCCTGGGATGTGGAGTTCACTCTGCGACATGTCCTGCCCCGCCCTCCAGCTCCTCAGTGATGCCTACCCTGTCCACTCTCTTCAGTATCTTCAGAAATACTGAATAGTTGCTGTTTACAATGTTTACTGTTTGTCTATCCTACTGGAATATAAGCTCCCCAAGGGTAGCGATTCTTTATGATTTCACTGATATATCCTAAGCGTCCAATAGATGCACAAAGATATTTGTTGAATTGAACCGTTCACAGGTTACCAGCTAGCTCCTAATGGGTTAAGCGGCATAGAAGTTGTTTTCCCTTAAAACAACTGCTGTGAACAGAGAGTGCTTGTACTGCCCTGAATGATGGGGGAAGAGTGGGGGTGGAGAGGGTACAGCAGGGAAACCAAAATTAGGGGGAAAAATCCATGTGAACACTTAAAGAGTCTTTTTGTGCTGCTGATTTTGTATTTCAGGCTATATGACCAATGGCAATAGCATTATTTAAGCTATAATTTTTAGTTTTTAGAGTAATTTCTTTGGAATGTTTTTCTTTCCTTCTAAAACAAGCGAACTCTGTGAAGCACATAAGCTTCAGTTTCAGCTTAAGAGAGAAACCTTTAGGTGGAGATAAAATAGAAACCGGCACCTCTATTCACTCTTTCAGTACCTGGTCTGTTTGAAGAGCGGACGTGTTTGGACAGTAATGCTTAATGAGATCATTTCTGTTACTGTTTGTGAAGGGCTTAGCTTTGCCTCCCTCTCCTTTGGGGCTTAAGAACTTGGACATTTCAGAATGCTTTCTCAAAATTAAATACAGAGTTTCAGTTGCTTTGATGCAGTACTAGGGTACAACAAAAAAGCCTGTTGAAAAGGATCTCAGAACTGAAATTGAACAGCTACAGAATCCTTGTGAAAACACAAATACAGAAGAAAAGAGTCAACATTTTAGGCATAAATTAGATTTTATACAAAATTACATTTTGAGCTTGTGGGATCTGTGGTTGTTTTGAAACATTATCTCTGTTCTAGAAACTGTAAGCCTTCCTTTGAATGATTGCCCAAAATCTCACCTTCGCTGCAGTGATTAGCCAGTCCTGGTATTTAGGGTGGAATTTACATGTGTTTAGCAGTCCCTTAAATTCTTCACCCTGAAAAAGAACCCCTTTATCCTCTAAGCACAGGTGTGGTGGACGCTTTTGCATCATTCAGTTACATTCCGGATTTGGGGGAAGTTAGCTAAGAGATGTGTCTGCACACTATGCTCTGGCCATCTGTCTGTACTATTTACCATGCTCTACACTGGGCCTTATATCAAAATTAATTGCACCACCAGGTCCCAGCCATTAATTTTAGTATATACAAACTATGTAAGAGCAGTGAGACATTTATTTATATTTTTTGCTTCAATCTGTAATTCTTGACCCCATAACGTTGGGGGATCAACCCCCTGCTGTGACTTTATTAAACTATCAACTGTAATAGCTTTTCTACTACCTAATTACTTTGTCACAACAATTGGAATTTTAGTAAGCCCATTGATAAAAGTAAGAATTAAAGTCTTCATCTTATGCCAAGCCTGATTATTTTGCCCTAGAATTTTGGGTAGAATTGATCCCTTCTTCAACGATGCTAGTGGTAGTCATGAATATATTCTATTACCTTGGAGAGAATAAGCTGAAGGGTTTTTCCATGAGGTGAGTGATATGGGGTTGGCCATCTGTGATGGGGGAGTCACTTTGCATTCTGAATTTAATCCAAACTGCCCCTAATTACCAGTAAAGGATCCGTCAGCAGAAAGAAGTCTCCTAACTTGTCTTGCTCAGAATTTAGTCAGGGCAGGGCCCGAGCCAACCTGTTTGTTAGGCAAGAGAATTATTTCTGAAAGGATCTTCAGGAAAAGGCATACCCGCTTCT